>NC_082671.1:32356363-32989545 GCF_025265405.1 Mesoplodon densirostris | reverse complement strand
AGGTGTTGGTATGAGCATAAGTTTTCAGTACATTTTGGTAAATACCTAGGGGCACAATTACTGGGTTGTATGTTAAGTCTATGTTTAACTTTATAAAAAACTGCCAAACCCTTCCAAATGTATTTGCTTTCATTTTTGAAAGATATTTTAGCTAGATTTAGAATTCTTGGTTGATAGTTTTTTATATTATTTTTCTATAGTTTAAAAATGTTGAGGGGAGGGCTTCCCTGGTGGCGCAGTGGTTGAGAGTCCGCCTGCCGATGCAGGGGACACGGGTTCATGCCCCGGTCCGGGAAGATCCCACATGCCACGGAGCCTGCGCGTCCGGAGCCTGTGCTCTGCAACGGGAGAGGCCACAACAGTGAGAGGCCCGCGTACCAAAAAAAAAAAAAAAAAAAAATGTTGAGGGGAGTTCCCTGATGGCCTACAGGTTAGTATTCTGGGCTTTCACTGCCATGGCCCGGGTTCAGTCCCTCCTGGTTTGGGAACTGAGATCCCACACCCCTCATGGCAAGAAAAAACTTGATTACCTCTCCCCTGATTTGCATTGTTTTTGGTGACAAGCTTGCCATCATTTCTATCTCTGTTTCTCTATGTATTCTTTTTTCCCCTTCTGACTGCTTTATGATTTCTCTATCACTGTTTTTCAGTAGTTTGACTGTCAAATGATGAAGTGTGTTTTTTTGCTCTCCTTAGAGGTCTTTGAAGTTATTGGATCTGTGAGTTTATAGTTCTCAACAAATTTAGGGAAAGTTTGGCCTTTTTTTTCTGTCCTGTTCTTCTACTCTTTCTGGGATACTAATTACATTAATTTTAGACTGCTTGATATTGCCCAGCAGTTCACTGTCCCTAGTGATATCTCACTGTTCATTGTCCCATGGTTCCTTTTTTTTTTTTTTTCTAGCCTCTTTTCTCACAGTGTTTAATTTTGGATTTTTTTCTATTGCTATGTCTTCAATTCATTAAGCTTTTCTTTTGGAGTATCTAATCTGCTATTAATCCTATCCAATGCATGTTTAATTAGAGATATTGAATTTTTATCTCTAGATGAACAGTTTGAGCCTTTAAAAAATCTTTTAACTTTCAAATTATAAATTCATAAGATGCAAAAATAGTACAAGGAGGTCCCATATGCCCATCACCTATCTTCCTCCAGTGATGTCATCTTACATAACTGTAGTGCATTATCCAAACCAGAAATCGGTATAACTTATTAGACTGCAAATTAATTCGCTTTACCCTTTTCTGCATGCATTCACTTTTTTGTATGTTTTTATCATTCTGTGGTATTTTTCACATGTGTACAGTCGTATAACCACTACCACCAAAAGCAAGATACAGAACCTTTCTGTCACCATAAAAAAAAATTCCTCTTTCTGCCAACTTAGGTATTTTTGATACCTTGAATTTCTTTTTTCTTTTAATTTTTTAAAAAATTTATTTATTTATTTGTTTTTGGCTGAGTTGGGTCTTTGTTGCTGCTCAGGGCTTTCTCTAGTTGCAGCGAGAGGGGGCTACTCTTCATTGCAGTGCGTGGGCTTCTTATTGCGGTGGCTTCTCTTGTTGCGGAGCATGGGCTCTAGGTGCACAGGCTTCAGTAGTTGTGGCACGTGGGCTCAGTAGTTGTGGCTCACGGGCTCTTAGAGCACAGGCTAAGTAGTTGAGGTGCACAGGCTTAGTTGCTCCACGGCACGTGGGATCTTCCCAGACCAGGACTGGAACCCGTGTCCCCTGCATTGGCAGGCGGATTCTTAACCACTGTGCCACCAGGGATGCCCCGATACCTTGCCTTTCTGGTATTATGTTCATAGTTTTCTTTATTTGTTTGAATGTATGGAATACATTTACAGTACCTCTTTTTTTTTTTTTTTTTTTTGTGGTACGTGGACCTCTCACTGTTGTGGCCTCTCCCGTTGTGGAGCACAGGCTCTGGACGCGCAGGCTCAGCGGCCATGGCTCACGGGCCCAGCCGCTCCACAGCATGTGGGATCTTCCCGGACCGGGGCACGAACCCTTAACCCCTGCATCGGCAGGCGGACTCTCAACCACTGCGCCACCAGGGAAGCCCTATAGTACCTCTTTAAGCCACTAATTCTATCATCTGTATAATTGCTGGTTTATTTCCATTTATTATATTTCACCTTGTTATGGGTTGTATTTCGTGCTTCTTTGCATGGCTAGTGTTTCTGATTAGATGCCAAACATTTAATTTTACATTATTTAATGATGCTTTTTGTTGTATTGTTTTAAATATTGTTGGGCTTTGTTTAGGGGTTCAGTTATGGTACTTAGAATTCTTTTGATCTTTTTGAGGCTTGGTTTTAAGCTCTCTTAGTGCTGGTCAAGAACATACTTTAGTTTAAAGCTTATTTGGTTTCATTACTGAGGTTTTCATTACCTTCTGAACTTTATTCAGTATCCTGTGTGTTAAGAGGTCCTACTCTCATTGATGGGAACATGAGCTCTGGGGATTGTTCTGACTACTCCTTTTCAGAGGCTTTTTCTTCAGATTCAGTAGTTTTTTCACATGCATGCACAGATCATTACTTAGCTAAAACCTTGAGGGGAATCTCTCTCCATATCTTTGGAGCTCTTTGAGCTTCCTGCTCTCCATTTGCCCTGCGAATTCTAGCTGTCTTGGTGTTTCCCCTAACTCTGAACTCTTTTTCCTTAACTCAGTGAGACTGTTGTGCCAGTTGGGTTCCAACGCCTAACCCCCTCCCTGTGTTTCAGCCTTGTAACTCTACAGGCAATAGAGCTTACTTTTGTTTTGTTCTCTTGATGATCTCTGTCCTGAGATGGTGTTCAGTGTCTGAAAATCATTGTTTCATACATTTTTTTCTAGTTTTCTAGTTGTCTAAGGTAGGAAGGTAGTTTTCTGTCTTGGAAGGTATCCCTGCCTTATAGAAAATTTCATTTTAGTTTTATAAATATTTGTCTTTTCTGACTTTTTAAATATTTATAGGACTTTGTGGGAAAAGCAGTGCATAAACTTTAACAAATTTAGGTACCTAGGGTGCATGTTCTCATGTTTTCTTCTTTTCACATATTCTCTGTGTCACACATATATTCACATCCTTTTTTATCTATTCACTGTCCTTTCATTCCTAATATGATGAGTATCAACACAATCTGTTATTGAGCATCTTTGTTTAATATAAGATAGTGGTGACAAATGTTAGCTTTTCATGTTTACCCAGAAGAAAATAGAGTGCCTTCATTTCTTTTTCCTTTTGTTTATTGAAAGGAGATAATGATTTTTAGTTATTGTTCAGTATAGAATGTTGATTCCTATATTGGTTAGAACACATACAGGCATACATCTTGTCTCATTGTGTTGCAGGAAGGGGGACCCCTTCCCTTCCAGGGCCCGAGAGTGGGCTCTTGTCTAACACTCGGAAATGAATTGTCCGAGGAGACACATGTGCTGACAAAGCAAGAGACTTTATTGGGAAGGGGCGCCCCTGTGGAGAGCAGCAGGGTAAGGGAGCCCAGGAGAACTGCTCTACCACGTGGCTCGCAGTCTCTGGGTTTTATGGTGATGGGGTTAGCTTCCAGGTTGTCTCTGGCCAATCATTCTGACTCAGGGTTCTTCCTGGTGGTGCACGCGTCGTTCAGCCAAGATGGATTCCAGCAAGAAGGATTCTGGGAGGTTGGTAGGACATATGGACTGGTGTTTCCTCTCCTTTTGACCTTTCCAGAATTCTTCCGGTTGGTGGTAGCTTGTTAGTTCTGTGTTCCTTACCAGGACCTCCTGTTGTAAGATAACTCAAGCAAGTGGTTACTGTCGTGTCTGGCCAGGGCAGGAGGTTTCTGTCGGTGGTTCCCTTAACAACTGCACTTTGCTTTATTGTGCTTTATTATTCTATTGTGTTTTTACAAATGGAAGGTTTATGGTAATCCTGCATCAAACAGGTCTGTGGGTGTTGTTTTTCCAACAGCATTTGCTCACTTCACATCTCCATCACATTTTGGAATTCTTGAAATATTACAGACTTTTTCATTATTCTTATATTTGTTTTGGTGATCTGTGATCGGTGATCTTTGATGTTAGTATTGCAAAAAGATGATGACTCACGGGAGGTTCCAGGGACAGTTAACATTTTTTAACAATAAAGTGTTTTTTAGTTAAGGGATATACATTGTTTTTTTAGACGTAATGCCATTGTATACTTAATAGACTACAGTATAGTGTAAACATAACTTACATGCATTGGGAAACGAAAATGTTTGTATGACTTGCTTTATTGTGGTATTTGCTTTACTACTGTGATCTGGAACTGAACCTGCAATATCTTGGAGGTATGCCTATAGTGGCTGTTGTTTGAAACCCTAAGCCATGAAATACTTGAAGTTATCCCAAGATGGGGAAACAAAACAAGCTTTACTTTTGTACTAAATCCATAGTATTCCAAAGTTAATATTTTTTAATCTGGTAAATGTACAGATTAAATATTTTTAATTATATTATTTAGCATATAAAGTCCTAATTATCTCATATATATATATATAATGTTATGCTGTTGAAAATAGAATAGCTTTGCTTGATTTTAGATTTCTAACATATCTTTTGATGAAACTGGTACAAATGGAAGATAGTGCATGGACTTTAAACTTATTCTTAAACTTATTTAAGAAGGAAAACATGCTTATTTTCTAAGAAAAAACTGAAATTTTACACTTATTGTCCATTGAATTCAGACTTGTCATGAACATGTTAATAGTAAAGCAAGTACTGTTTTAAACTCTCTTAATATTATAAAATACATTAAAACAGGGTTAATGTTGTTTAGAGGATGCATAATAAATAGGTTTGTTCTCATTTTGTGACAGTCATGAACATTTAAGTTGGAGCTAAATGTATGTCACTTAACGATTCTTGAACATCCAATTCAGTAGATAGATTTTCTTTATGAATAACCTAATTCCTTGCTAGGATTATATTTATAGCAGTAAATATACTTATGCTTTAAAAAACCTTTCTCCTTTGTTACTTTTGAGAGAGACATTTAATTCCAGTAGTACATATAAATTTGGTAATGCACATTTACATTTTTGCCATAGAGCCAGGCATCTCTGAAGTATTTCAGCCAAACATTTACAATGCAAGATGGTCAAAATTAGGTAAAAGTATATAGCACCCACTAACTTGTGATCAGGCATAAGAGAGGAGGTGGAATGTAGGTTTTCAGTACATGAATTCTTTTTAAAACTTAAATCTAATAATATTAATTTTTAATGTTTTCCTTGAAAAATTTTCTGACTTTCTTACTAGATTGCTTTTTAGATGTAATCCATGTGTACGTGTGTGTGCATGTTTATTGGTTTTAGTAAAATTGATTCATAACTTCTTATAAAATTAAATTAGATGTTTTTATTATCCTCTCTGAAAGTAAATTTTGTCTAATATTAAATAATTGCTCTAAATTTGAATATAATTTTTAGTGGTTAGCAACTATTGTTCAGTAGGTATACTAACTTACTACTTTCCTGGGGTAAACATTTTACTAAAAGTTAGGTAAAAGTAAAAGTAAGACTTTAGTCTTAAAAACAACTATTTACAAATTCTTAGTAGATACCACTTTTGAATTTTTGGTCTTTCATTTTCAGTTTACGTTTTTGAGTTAGCATCTCTAGAGACTATTACCTCTGCTTCGGTGATTGATTTTTTTTTTTTTTTTTTGTAACTGGGGTTTACAGTGCCTAGTCATTTTGGACTTATTTAGCTCTGTCCAGGTTAAGAAATAAGCCCCATTATTTTTCTACCCTAATGTAAAAAAGCAAATTCTATTAGCGCATGCATGAAATTGGAGGATTGAAGAACAGAGGCTTCCAGAAAGTTGACATGTGTTACTACTCTTCATTGGAGTAAATTTTAATAGAATATTAAGTTAGGTTTGCATCTGGATTAATCATCCTAACATTATAGGATGAATTCCCGTCTTATGGCATAGGAAAAAACCTCATAAACTGAATGAATAGCGGCTGTATAACTAAGCATTTTGAGGAGAGGGATTTGAAATTAAATGACTGAATCTGAATTAATTGAACATTTCTGAGACTAAGAGGAGGATGTTTATTTAAAAGAAAAAAAATGTGTCAATTCAGGGCTGAACTTTTTTGTCCACTCCATTTTTATTCACTGTAAGTTTCTTTCTATGTGTGAGGTCTGGCAGACAGTTTTAATTGGAAGGGAAAGGTTTTCATATTTAATAACTTCTATCTCAAATAAAATACGTCTGCCAGTCTAGCCCTCCCTAGATGGTTAAGAGGAAGATCAATTAGGATATAAAAAGAGTACTTTTTGGTTTTGTTTTCTATGTATCATATTGGATATTTTTGCTGCTGTTCATATGTTTACATGTTAGTAATTTTGACGGCTTTTGGATAATTCCACTCTAGAGGGAGAACTGGTGGGCGGTCCTTCCTGTGACACGACCCTTGAGTGACAGTTCTATTTGATTGCCTCCAGTACTGTGAGGAAAGGACACGACTCTATGGTGAGGACTGATGGACATACATTATCTGAGAAAAGAAACTACCAGGTAAGATCAAAACTTTTTTTCCTTTTTTCTGTTGGTCATATAGTTACATGAACTGTTTAACATGTTGTATTTAATTGGAATCAGGTTGGATACACCTGAGTTTGAAAAATTGGGGTTATAATTTTAAAAATACGTATGTTGGGTTTGACAGTTGAAATAGTGGGAACATTTTTCAGAATAAAGCATGCTTATAATAAATGTATATTTATTCTTATAAATAATGTATATATATTCTTATAATAAATGTATATATATTCTTTTAGTGTCAGAACATAAATTTTCTGGTGTGTATATCTGTGTCAAAACTTAGATTATCTAAAACACAATTTATGACTTCATGGCTGGATTCAGAGCTAGTATTCCATAAAACAAAATGTTGATTGCTTTTATACATATTATTTCTGGAAGACTAAATCTGAAGTCTTAGGCTCTATTCGGGGTACTAGAGCATCACAGGAATGTAGACAAAGTTGGTTAGAGTATAGAAGAAATAGAAATGAAAATCCCAGGGTACTCAGAGACCCCAATTCTATTGAATTTGTCATTAGCTTGCTGTCCTTATAATGCTAGATCCTTGTTTGCTCATTTATTAAGTTAGTTAATAATATCCATCCCCTATGAAATATAAGGATGCTGAAAGGATGGTTGAAGTATAATATTCCTGTTTTCTTTCTGAACTTTTAAAAGAAGGTGAATTTTAAAGATAGTGCTATATTAAATAGTGATTTTAAAAACTCTGGCATTTGAATTTAATTTTTTCAAAGAAAATCTGCTTTATTCATTTGTTAATAATTTAATAGCAAATTATGTAATGACTCAGAATACACAGTAGTTCATAGTTAAGTAGGAGTAAGCTTTAGGCTTCTTTCACAAATACATATCCAGCCTCCCTCTCTCCCTTCCACCCACAAGTTTTGTTCCCTCCAGGCTGTGAAGGCAACTAGTGTGATAGCAGCAGCTTTTGTTAACTAACCATTTATCTTCTAATCATTTATTTTAGCCCAGTTAGTCTTTTCTTCCCTCAGATTGGAACAGTGAACATTGGAGAAAATTGTAAATGGGTCTTCATGGTGAGATAACAAAGAGGCTTTGAGCACAAGACTTAGGTTCTGGTTTGGGCACTGTCCATAATGAAAAGTAGTGTCATATTTAACCTTTCTAGAATTTGACCTAATTTTATGTCTGAAGTTTCTCGCCAGATTTTTATAATTTTAATAAGCCAGAGTAAGCTGTGGCTATGCAGAATCAGTTCTCCCTGTAACCTTTTCTGTTCTGAATTGTTTTTATAGAATTGATCAACATGGCCTCTGTTCATTACTTATACTTGCTGTAACTCCTCCTGCCTCACAACCACTTCCAACTACCTTGACTCATAAGATTTTAATTGGTTACACTACTTGGGTTGTTGTATCTTTTGATAGATTCTGCTAAATTATTTTAAGAATGTCGTGATTCTAGATTGTGTGGCTTTTCAGTGTTTATAATCCAGTTTGTAAAACGTAAGTAGAACTTTTGTATGATCACACAGTATGATTAATTTACTTTATGGAATCATATTAATAAAGAATTCCAAATTTTACACTTAAGAAAGGAATAAAAGGAGATTATATTTTATACATGAAGAGATTTTCTAATTCCTGTTCATTCTACTCTTAAAAAATGGTTTCGAGTCACACTGTTTCAGTCACATTATTTACAAATAATCCAGGTTTTTTAGCTTACCTGAAAATGCATTTTTGGTTAGGGTTCTTCTGCCTGAAAGTATTTTCCCTTTTCTCTTTTCTTGTTACTTAGTGACAATTAATGCATGTTGAAATATTCTTGGAAACACTTGTTTAAATTGCCATTGTAAAATTATTTGTAAAAGCCTCTTTTGAAAAATACATGTATAGAAATATAATTTCCTGTCTGATAATTATGATGAGTATATTAAGAGCATATGGGAAATTCAAAGGAATAGTAGATAAATTACTAATATTTATATTGGTAGCACTAAGAGTTTGTATATGCTGAGATGAAATGATCTGGATTTTTAACAATTCCATTTCGGAGGAATTTTATTTGTTGTTTTTCATGGATAAAGTAGGATTTCTTTGTAGCCGTGTTTATACTCATTAATTTATTGTTGAGGCCTTTTGTTTTTGGAGGGTACTTGATGTCTTACAGTGTTATTTAAGCATTCTGATAATAATAAGCTAATAGTCCAGAGTTTAATAAAAAGGATAATATTTCCCCAGTTCTCCTTTCGTTGTGGACTTGATTAAAGACTTAGGAACTCATTTGGGAAGGTGCATTCCCTCAGCTTTGTGCTAAAACCTAATGACTTTTAAATGGGTGTTGGTTGAAGTATTGATTTTTCTATTGGTATCTACTTTGTGTGTTTCATTTCTCACTACGAATTTAAGCCCAGTTAAAAGTTTTTTGAGTATGACTAGAGTAGTTGAAGTTTATTTGCATAGACAGACTGGTATATTAGTTCAGGTGAGATAATTTAATTATGTAAATGGTTTATAGTTTATTCTTTTAGAAAGATTGTCAAGCTTCTTCCAAGGAAATATAACTCCAGTTTTTAGCTAGAATTTTCTTTTCTTTCTCTAATTTACACTAATTTATTCCAACTATGAGCATGCACAAATCTAACCATATTAATTACCAGGTTAACTTACCAGTGCCTTCTTCCCCTCTCTTATATAATGCAGACGAGCTCCTAAACATTACGTATAATCTTTACACATTCTGACCCCGCATACTTTTATTTCCATTGTCTCCTCTGTTTGCTTATTGAGTAATATAAATGGAAAAGTTTTTCCATTGAGTAATATAAAACTGCTTTTTAATCTCCATGCTATGCACTTTTACACTTTAAGCCTTTACTTGTTTGGGTTCCTCTTCATGTAATGCCTCACTTTTCTTCCGTGATTCAAGAATCAGATATCAATACTTTCAGAAGCCATTCTGTGATGGGCTTCAGCATTCCTTCTCCTTGCTTTGTAGCTTTTGTGCATACTTCTAGTTTAGTGTGTACCATGATACAATGTAATTATGTTTATTTTTCCCTGTCTTGCTGTAGCCCCGTGCTGTCCAGTACCGTAGGCACTAGCCATAAGTGGTATTTAAATTCATTTAAACAAAATAAAATAATTTAATTTCTCAGTCACATCGACCACATTTCAAATGCTCAATAGTTACATGCTGTTAGTGGCCACCATATTGAACAGTGCAGATATAGAACTTTTCCATTATTGCACAGAGTTGTATTAGACAGTGCTACTGTATGTTACGAGCATCTTGAAAACTGGAGCCATATTTATTTTGGTACTGCCTGTACCTAGCATGGTTTCAGTTACATAATGGGTGTTCAAATGCATGTTGTTTCAATAAAATTAAATAAAACAAAGAAAGAGGTGACAGGAAGAAACTGCAAAGCGTGCTGGGGGAAATGCCACTTATATATATATCTCTCCAAGATTTTTAGAATGCTACTTTGAGGTCATTGATCACATCATATGCTAGCTAGTTCAGTGTATGTTGTTTATAAACTAGATCTAATGCATCCTAGTCTGTATGTTCTTTAAGAATACCTCATTATCTAGAATACCACATTAACGTTGTGGAATGTATCCTGTCAGAGAATGATGGCAGTGATCGTATTGCTATTTCCTCCTCTCTCCCCCTGCCATTAACTATTTTATTTCCTTTCTATTAGTTTTTTAAATTACAGAGCTATAGAATGTGAAAGTTTACCTTCAAAGTTTTACTTTTAACAGTTTAGTGTGTATCTTTTCTAGTGATTATATAGGTGCAAATGTGATTTGTTGTCTTTGTTTTTAACAAATATGCGTTTTTCTACAGCTTGCGTATTGTACTTAATGGAGATATTTCCATGTCCCACCCTTCCACTGCCTCCTTTCCCAGAAGTACTCCGTTGTTTGAATTTTGTTTTATTCTTTTTGTTTTTATATTTTTATTACATATATATATCAGTATATAATCTTTATGTATTATGTGGCAATTTTTTGAAAAGTGGTACCCTATATTCTGTTATTTTTTAAAATTATTTATTTATTTATTTATTTATTTATTTATTTATTTATCTACCTATGGCTGTGTTGGGTCTTCGTTTCTGTGCGAGGGCTTTCTCTAGTTGCGGCAAGTGGGGGCCACTCTTCATCTCGGCGCGCGGGCCTCTCACTCTCGCAGCCTCTCTTGTTGCAGAGCACAGGATCCAGACGCGCAGGCTTAGTAGTTGTGGCTCACGGGCCTAGTTGCTCCGTGGCATGTGGGATCTTCCCAGACCAGGGCTCGACCCCATGTCCCCTGCATTAGCAGGCAGATTCTCAACCACTGCGCCACCAGGGAAGCCCCTATTCTGTTATTTTGAATAGAAAAAAATATAATGACTTTCCAGCCCACCCCAAACCGTAAACAATTTCCCAGATATTGCTAAAACACTCAACACCTATCTGACATTTCAGATATCTGACAATTCTGCATAATGTAAAGCATTTAAAACACAAGTTTCCAAATTATTTAACAATCAATGGTGCACATACAAACTCATCTGGTAGGTGTGCTTCCATTCAGTATGCAAGAGTATTGTACAATAATGTATACAAATTACATTTTTTTCTTTTGCACTGCAGTAAAAATTTAATGTAAACAAGCAATGAAGTACCCCATTTCTTTTATTATAAGTGATCACACATTATTGAAAATTTTTATCTCTCTGCTATCAGGATGTATTTTACAACTGATGGTATCTTAGAGTCATGGTTGTAACATAGTAGCTTATAACCTTTTCTTGATAGCTTCTAGTATGATTGAAAACAGCACCAGCATCAAAGCACTTGGAATCTGATATATTACACATGTTAAAGATGCATAATATAAAGAACACTTAAAATGGAAAAGAATTTTTGAAAAATGAATACTTAGCAATTCGAGAGTTATCAGAATAGGTCTAGCACGTAGAGCAGAAAGACGGGAGGCTTTAGACATCCTTGCTGTTTGGCACTGGGTTAAGGTGAGCAAGAGTGAGCTGAGGAAGGAATTTGTTCAAAAATAAGTACCTGAAATCAGTGAACTGGTTCACAGTTCATTGCTCTTGAAACTCTTGGAAACAAATGGCTGTAGCCACAGGATGAAGGAAGGGGAATAAAAAAACTCAAATTGGTGACTGTTGTCTTCACTTGCAGTTATACAATTCCTGCTAAAATGAGATCACTTTTGTAATTGCACTTTAAATGTGATGCTTCTGCTCATGTCACGATCATATTATCAGCAGCAAAAGTTATTTTGACTCCATGACCTAAATATTTGTTTCAAATAAATTTTGACATTTATTTGTCATTCATGGCTCATCTTTTTCTTCTTCCTCTGGCCAACCAAAAACATCACATTAAATGAATTCCCAAGTTCCTCATTGGTTGGTTTATTACGTGATGCTAACAATGTTGGTCTTTCTTTGAATGCATTATATGTTCTGATACTTTTTTACTCATCTTCTGAAATCATCAAATGAGGTGACATTTGTTTTCCAAAAAGCAGGTTTCACTAAGATACATGGTTCTATGGCACCCTTAGTATCTTAGTAATTTTTTCACAGTGCCTCTGGGCCAACAGAAATGTTAACAGTTTTGTTAAATTAAGTAATTAGGTCTAAAACACTTACGTAGTTCAGGTGGTATCTGATATCTGACAGATATCTGATATCTGACGTGTTTCCTGAGAAGATTTAAAATATCTGGCGGAATCCTTTTGTGTTCACTGTGGTGCTCCTTTGGGAACTTAGCTCTAGGCTTTTACACATGAAATATTGTGTTCTCTTTCAGAAACACATTTTATATTTAAGTAATTTGCCCCAATCATGAATATGGAATGTGTTCATCATTAAATAGAAAGTTAAAACACTAGTGTAGATACTTCTGTCAATCAGAAAATATAGAAGCAAAGTTACTGTATTTTTAATTGAAGTATAGTTGATTACAATGTTGTGTTAATTACTGCTGTACAGCAAAGTGATTCAGTTATACATATATACTTTTTAAAAACTATTCTTTTCTGTTAGTTTATCATATGATATTGAATATTGTTCTCTGTGCTATACAGTAGGACCTTGTTGTTTATCCATCCTATTGGATATATACCTATATATCAATGTATATGTAGATATATATAAAAGCTTACATCTACTAACCCCAACCTCCCACTCCATCCCTCCCCCAACCCCTGCCCCCTTGGTAACCACCAGTCTGTTCTCTGTGTCTGTGATTCTTTTTCATAGATAGGTTCATTTCTGTCATATTTTAGATTCCACATTTAAGTGATATCATATGGTATTTGTCTTTCTCTTTCTGCCTGACTTAGTATGATGATCTCTAGTTGCATCCATGTTGCCTGCAAATGGCATTATTTCAATCTTTTTATGGCTGAGTAGTATTCCATTGCATATATGTACCACATCTTCTTTATCCGTTCATCTGTTGATGGACAGATGTTTCCATGTCATGGCTATTGTAAATAGTGCTACTGTGAACATGGGGGTGCATGTATCTTCTTGAATTACAGTTTTGTCAGGGTATATGCCCAGGAGTAGGATTCCTGGATCATATGGCAACTCTGTTTTTAGTTTTTTGAGGAACCTCCATAGTGTTTTCCATAGTGGCTGCACCAATTTATATTCCCACCACAGTATGAGAGTGTTCCCTTTTCTCCACACCCTCTCCAGCATTTATTTGTAGACTTTTTAATGATGGCTATTCTGATTGGTATGAGGTAGTACCTCATTGTAGTTTTGATTTGCATTACTCTAGTAATCAGCAATGATGAGTATCTTTTCATGTGCGTATTGGCCATCTGTATGTCTTCTTGGGAGAAATGTCTATTTAGATCTTCTGCCCATTCTTCGATTTGATTTTGTTGTTGTTATTGAATTGTATGAGCTGTTTGTATATTTTGGAAATTAAGCCCTTGTCCGTTTCATCATTTACAAATATTTTCTTACAGTCCCTAGGTTGTCTTTTCATTTTGTTTATGGTTTCCTTTGCTGTGCAAAAGCTTATAAGCTTGATTAGGTCCCATTTGTTTATTTTTGCTTTTATTTCTATTGCTTTGGGAGACTGACCTAAGAAAACACTGGTGCATAGTTACCTTTTAAAATATAAGCTCAGGCCTTACTTAGATTCTGGGATGATTGCACTGATGGTGACAGCTTAGTTTTTTGTTTTTTTAATCTTTCTAAATTCCCATATAAAAATAGAACAACTAGATAGAAAACCAAAACCCATGAAAACATTTGTAACAAAAACTGGGGATGAAATATCTCCATGAACCTCAAAATATAAGCAGGTGAAAGTCTAACAAAAGACCTAAATTATCAGTTTTTATGCATAAGAACATAGAAGCATTGGAGTGTCTGGACCTGAGCATAGAAGCACCTCAAAGTGGTGAAGAGCCATTTTGAAAGTGGTAAGTGTGATTAGCCAATTTGAAATTGGGGAGGTTTTGCCCACTTTATTAGATCAGGGTTAAGGGACCTGTGGTGAGGCCTAAAGTGACTTCAGCTGCCTAGCTCTGAACTCTCCAGACTGACCCACCAGTGCTCCCTTCCAGGACCCTGTTGAGAAGTTTCTGGGAGTGGAATCAAAATTGAGCAGGATAGGGACAACAGGGACAGAGGAAAGAGAAGGAGCAGATTAAAGTGGGAGAGGGGAACAGAGCCAAGAAAACCTCAGAAAACTTGCCATTGTACTTTTAGAGACTGCATGAAAACAACAGAAGAGGGAGCTTTATGAAGTTAGAGGAGTTTTCTGAACCATGTCGTAGTCTCAAATTTTATGAAAATTAAATTCACAAAAGGTCTTCTAGGAATATGTTTAGGTGTGTTTATACCAATTTTGAGTCCCATCAACAGTGTTCATATTAATCTGACATTTAATAATGTCAAATTAAAAATTTTTCAAATTTATTGAGGTTGTTTGAGACATATTTCCCTATTGAAATTAAGTAAAAGATATTCTCATGTCTATAAAGATTTTTAATTTTGTCTTTCATGTTTAAATCCTTCTGAGATTGATTTTTGTATATGGTTTGAGGAGGCCAAATTCCTTTTCTTGGCATAAAGATAATCAATTATATTAGCATCATGTATTGATTTTGTTCTTTCTTCCTCCTAATCAGCAGTGCTCTGTTATAAATCAGTTTGTTTATATTTGTGGGTCTGTTTCTTATATCTCTATTTTATTACTTTGATGTGTTTGTCTCTGCCTGCACCAGTGTCCCACTTTCTTAACTACTATAGCTTTGTGTTAAATCTTCGTGTCTGTCTCTCCACCTTGGTCTTTATTATTGTCTTGACTTTCTTGGCCTTTTGTTCAGTGACAAATTTAGAATTTGAAAAAAAAAAAAGGCATTGTGTTTACAAGTGGAATTTTATTGACTTCATTTTCATTTGGGGAAGAAATGATATGTTTATGTTATTCTTCCTCTCCCTGAATTCATACACTGAGGTCTTCTAGATTTTCTCTCAATAAAGTTGTATTTTTTTTAAATAATGGAATTATAAATCTTTAGTCAGAGTTATACATAAGTACTTTTTGTTGCTTTTTTTGGTAAATTGTATTTTTAAAATTATATTTTATAGATGTTACTGTTATATTGACATACAGTTGACTTTTAAACTTGATTACTGTTTTTTTGGCTGCGTCGGGTCTTAGTTGCGGCACACGTGGTATTCGTTGAGGCATGCAGGATCTTCCGTTGGGGTGTGGGCTTCTCTCTAGTTGTGGTGCGCGGGCTCCAGGGCGCGCGGGGTCCAGAGTACGTAAGCTCTGTAGTTTGTGGTTCGCAGACTCTCTGGTTGAGGAGCATGAGCTCAGTAGTTGTGCTCGGGCTTAGTTGCCTCACGGCATGTGGGATCTTAGTTCCCCAACCAGGGATCAGACCTGCGTCCCCTTCATTGGAACGCGGATTCTTTACCACTGGACCACCAGGGAAGACCCTAAATTTTTATTCTTATAATTTATCTGTAGGTTCTTTGTGGGGTAGGTTCTTTCATGTAAATAAATATATCATCTGGAAATTCCAGTTTTGATACTTTACAATTTTTATAACTTGCATTTCTTTTCAGAACTCACTCATATTTCTGATACAAGGTTGAGTAGAAGTATTAGTAGTAGGAATCTTTCTCTTGTTACTTGTCTTACAAACTTTGTCACCAGTAAATATGATGTTTGATGCAGGTTTGGGGTTTTTTTTGTAGATATTCTTTATCAGGATTAAGAAATTATTCATAATGCTACCGTCTTAAATATTTTTTTCTTTTTAGCACCTTTTTTCATCCGTAAGATTGTTGACTGTGTGCCTTTTCATCTTATTTGTCACCCTTGCTTTAAATTTATTTTTTGTTCTATATTCATCAATTTATACTCTTTAAGTTATTGATATTTCCTTTTATTCCTTAGGGTTTGTTTTACTGTTCTTTAATCTTAAGTGTTCTTAATTTTCCAAACTTATGAGGCTTTTCTAATTATCTTCGTATTGCTGATTTCTCACATATTCCGCTGTAGCTAGAGAATGTGGTCAGTATGATATCAATTATTTGTTTACTTACTTGAACAAAATGCATATTGACCAGTTGGCAGGTGTATTGCTCTGTTTCCATTAGATCAAGTTCGTTAATCTTGTCTATGTCTTCTATACCCACATATTTATCATTATTTTTCACATTTTTACCATTATTTTTTTGTTTAGAGTTTGGCTCTAATATATCTTCTTTTATTTATTTAATCATTTTATACATGCTTATGTTTAATATGTGATAAATCCAGCAGCTGAAAGTTGCCACAGATCATTCTCATGTCTTTTGTTTCTTCTGGTTCTCACTTACGATACCTTGATTCCTTGTAGGTGTGTAAGTTACCATTTTATGTTTCTTAGAAATCTGTGTGACTTCTTTGAGGACTAGATGGAAAGACATTTTTCCCAAGGGGATTTGTGTTTGCTTCTGCCAGTGCCTAAGACACTACCAATCCAGGAGGTTGTTTTTTTTTTTCCTTCCTTCCCTTCTTTCTTTATAGTATCATTTTCCTTCTACTTGAAGGACTTTAAATTTTTTTAAAGTTTTTAAGTTATGTGTAACATAGACAACATTAAAGTCATTAAATTTTTATTTAAGAATTTTGTGTTTTGTGATTCCTTTCACTGCCTGTCACCTTACCTTAGTTCCTCGAAAGTTTGAGTCATGATCTTCAAGATAGCCCGTTTAAAAAGAAAGTTTACCTAACCCACAATTGTCATGTCAATCCACAGTTCTTTTTTTTTTTTTTTTTGGCCGTGCTGCGTGGCACATGGGATCCCAGTTGCCCAGCCGGGGATCAAGCCTGCACCCCCCACAGTGGAAGCATGGAGTCTTAACCACTGGACCGCCAGGGAAGTTCCAGTCCACAGTTCTTTTAGTTGAGCTTCTTTTATCTCTGCTTGAATATGGACATACTGATGACATACTTCAAAAATTCCCCACCTATAATCTTTAGGATCTAGTTTCTTCAAGCAGTTTATTTTAGGGCCACTTTTAGGGTTAGAGTAGATGAATCTACCTGGTTCTCAATTTCACACGCCCTCTAAACGTAAGTTCAAGTCATATTCACCCTAAGCTATCACATCCTAGAATAGGACAGGCCTTTGGGATATTCCAATACCTAAGATAAAAAAATATGACCATTAGATCTTTCACACTTTTAGTGGCATCTCTGTCTTATAGTTCTTTCCTAGAAATCAGTAAAGCAAACCACGTATTATTCTGTGAGGAGTTTCCAGCAACGTGGGTCTACAGAAAAAGCCCCATCAGGATAGACTTCGACCAAAAAAACATTTTTGTAATACATTTCTGATTGTGATGAATTCTTTTAGATTTTGGATGTCTGAAAGAGTCTTTATTTCACTTTTATTTTTGATAAATTTTCTGCTGGACGTGGAAATCATAGTTGACAGCTTTTTTAGTGCTTTGAATATTTTGCTCTGTTTTCTGACTTAGACCATTTCCAACAAAAAGTCTTCTGTCATTCTGTCTTTGTCCTCTTTACATAATGTAACTTTTTCTCTCTGGCTACTATTAACATTTTTTGGTCATTGGTTTTACACATTTTAATTATGATGTATCTTGGTATAGTTTTTTTCGTGTCTGTTATGCTTGAGATTTATTGAGCCTCTTAAATTTATGTATTTATAAGTATTTTTTAATCAAATTTGGATTTTATTTTATTTTTATTTTTTTATAATTTTTGTTGACATATAGTTGATTTACAATGTTGTGTTAGTTTCAGGTATACAGCAAAGTGAGTCAGTTGGAATTTTTAATCTATTATTTCTGTAAATATTTACTCTATTCCCATTCTACCTTGGGGACTCCAATTACAAATATATTAGATCACTTGAAGTTCTCCCAACTTACTGTTGCCCTGTTCAGTAAAATCTTTTTTCTCTCCGTGTATTTAGGGTAGTTTTTTATAGCTGTGTTTTTAAGTTCACCAGTCTTTTCTTCATCATGCCAGTTATTCTTCCCTTTACATGCAAAAAGTAGTTGTAATAACAGTTTTATAATGTTATTATCTATTAATTCTATCATCTGTGTCATTTCTGGGTCTGTTTCTATTGTTGGTTTCCCATTATGTATTTTATTTTATTGCTTCTTTGCATGCCTGGAAACTTTTGCTTGGGTACCAGTTCTTGGAATTTTTACCTGTTCAGTGCTATATATGTTTTCGTACTTTTGTAAATATTCTTGAGCTTTCTTAGGGGCACAGTTACTTAGAAGCTGTTGGAGCCCTTTGAGACATTTCCCCACCCCACCCCACCCCCCTTTTTAACTGTAAGTTTTGTTACAAAGAACCACAGTAGCCTTTAGCCTAGGGCTAATTTTTCCCAATTACTGAGGCTGTACTCTTCTGAGTACTCTATCTGACACCCTGTGAATTATAATATTTTTCTACTCTGGCTTAGGGCACAGTTGTGTGAGCCCTAGAGATTGTTTTTGCTCTCTCTTTTCCCAGCCTCTGGTCAGTTCCTCACATGCATATGCTGATCAGTACTTAGCTGGAAGACTCAGGAACCCTTTCCAGATCTCTAGAACACTTTCTCTTTCTCTTTACAGCTCTCTCTTATTTGGTGCTCTAGCCTTCTCACTCTATAGATACCTTAGCCTACTCAGACTCTCAGCTACACTTCCTCAATTCACAGAGATTTCTGGCCTTCACCAGGGCTCCCTCTCCTTGTATTGCAGCCTGCACCTGGAAACTCCTCCATTCAGTAAGCATGGGCAGCTGTAGGGCTCACATCAGTTCTTTCTCTTCTCTCAAGGGTTATTATCTTGTACTGCCTTATGTCCTATGTCTGAAAACCATTGTTTAACATATTTTATCCATTTTTAAAGTTGTTTTAGGTGACGCGGGAATGAGAGGATTCCTACTTCTCCATCTTGGTTGGAAGTAGAAGTCCTAAGATTTCATTTTTTAAAAATTATATTTTGGTTGAGAAGATAGATGAAAAATCATTCCTGAGAGAGAGAATAAGCTTCTATATCAGTGTTCAGTCAAGACTCGAATACTTTCTATTGTGTAAGACAATATGTGGTATGCAATACAAAGAAATATCAGATCTGTTCTCACCACTTAAGGTCATTTGGAAAGAAACATCGAACAGTACAAGTCAGTAAATAACTTCCAATTCATATATGGAGTCATCATAGCTGTGATTCTGTTTTACCTGAAGCAAAAAGTTGAACAATTTCCCTTGAATTCCCTCCCTTAAGATTCCCTAGAATCTAATAGACCCATACATACATTGGCCATTTGTCTTATCAGCTGAGGTAATAATTTTACTAATTTGTATTCCTTACTCCAAAAATGTGTGTTCTGTCAGATCGAATATTAAATCATCACTTCATTGTTTAACCCAACCCAGTAAATTAAAGACATTGTAGTACATGTGCTAATGAAAATAGGAAGATATTGTTTCTAGGAAAAAGAAAAAAAAAGGTCTCTCTTATTTAGGACCAGAAGTACCGAGAGAGGCTTCTTGGGGCATATGAAATTTTAAACCTGTTCTTTTCTACTGGGATGAAAGCAGTGTAATAAAACAGAAAGAATATGATGGTTATAGAGTGAAGGACTCTGGTTTTGAGATGTTATTCTTCACTTTCTACCTATATCACTTTGGGTCAGTTAGGTAAAGTCTTTGACACTTTATTCATATTTGAGAGTGAGATCTTTAAAAGATGATTTGTCTACTTGTAGAAACATTTTGATGAACAAATATAGTGTAAAAGAAATGAAGAAAATAGAAAATCATCATTAGACCATAACAGTAATAGGTGCTGTAGGCAGTATCCATGGATGAATGTCATAATTAGTGAGCAAAAATTTAAGGACAAACAGGTATTTGCATGCTCTCAAAGTACTTCTTTCAGAACATTTATTGTTTTAAAGAGGAAAATAGTAATTTACAATGGAGAAAACGGGCAGATATACCATCTTAATCAAGATCAAGTTTAGTATCACCTGTAATAAGACATATTATCATCACGTGCACGCAAATATTGGAATATGTCCATCGTATTCGATGCACTTGAGAAGGACACATTACTTCTGTGGTGATGTGGCTTTTAAAATGCAAGACCTCAATCCAGTCATAAGAAACATCAGACGTACCCAAATTGCAGGACATTGTGCAGTGTAGTTACATTGGTATAAATGAAGACATCAATGCTGTGAAAGACTGAAGTAAAGTCTGAGGTTGCAGAAGACTAAGGAAGCATAAAACTAAATATAATATGGATCCTGGAACAGAAAAAGGACATTAGTGGAAAATTGGTGAAATCCGTGTGAAGTTGTTAGATAATAGCTTATTTCTTGGTTTTGATACTTGTACTAATAAGATGTTACCACGAGGGAAAAATGGGGCATATGGGAACTCTGTCCTATTCTTGCAGCTCTTCTGTGAATCTAAAATTATTTCCAAATAAGTTTTTAAGAAGTGGTAACAGTGTTTGTGGACATTGTGTTAACATGTAGTTGAGTTAACCTTTCCGTTGGGGAGAAGCTCATTTTGATAGTGTGTGACATTTGTTTCTCCGGAGCAATTCAGTTTTTCCACAGGTGGAGAGGTGGGGTAGAGGGGTGGTTCTTAAGGCTGACTGACAGTGTTCTGTAGCAGGTTAAGGAAAGAAAGTGGAGGATCCACAGTTCAGAATGTAGGTCTTCATCTCTCAGTTTTCAAGCCCATGCCTCACCCTCACCTACACTTCGGCTAACTTCTAAAATTTGGAGTCTGTCCACTTGGGTTTTTGTGGAGATTAAATCTTTAGTATCTTACTGGGGTTGCAGGGGCTGGGTATGCTTCATGATAACTGTGATAGAGAAATATTTTCAATCTAATGAGAGTCCATAGGCCCTACCCTTCTGTGCCTCAATTTGAGGTAAAAGTACATCTTATAGGGGTTTTGTTATGATTGTGAGGTAATATATATAAGGTGCTTTGAGTAATACCCATCATTTGATAAACTCTCAACACATATTAGTGCTTATTTGTACCAGGCCCACTGTGTTAAGCTGCTCTAGCAGTACACTGTTCTCAAGGAGTGCGTATTCCCATGGACTGCAGTGCAACCCAGTGGCTCTAAGTAGTATAATTCTTCTAGTGGGATTTTTTGATAGAAAAGAGACGTGTGTTGTCTCATCATATTAAACTGTTAAGTCTGAAATGCTCGTGAAATAACTTTTTTTTTAAAAGGTAATCTAACTTGAGAAAAAGTTTGGGAAATAGAAAAAAAAATTTTTCATCTCCAAATCCTTATTTGGTATTTCTCATGGCATGGCATTCTAACCACTGAAGGTGTCTGTTAGTCTATTAGGTATTTTGGAAGTGGTTGTCAATTTCAGTGGAAAAAGGCATAAAACAATTTTATTCATATGTTTCAGAAATACAAAAATTAACATTAATTTTTGACATAATTCCATTACTTTTTAAAATAATTGTTATGCTCATAAAATTTTCACATGTGCTGTAAGCACTGCAGTGATGGGTTACTGTCAAATAACGCTCAAGTAACAGCATGTGTGGAGTAAGAGGAGGACACGTTCATGTTATGGGCCTACTCAGTGCCAGGCACTGTTCCAGATTCTGTGGAGACAGAAGTGAACAAAGAGACAAAATAAATAAATAAATTCTGTTTTTGTGCAGCTGATGTTTTAGAGTATAGGAAGACATTAAACAAAATAAATAAAATGCATTGTGTATTATATTTCGATACATGCTGTGGAGGAAAAATTAAAACAGGAAAGGGGATAGAGAGTGCCTAAGGGGTTGGGGAAAAGGATAGTGTACTTTTAAATAGAATAAGCAGTGAAGTCCTCACTAGGATGGCTCAATATATGAAGTATGGTGAGGTGAAGCCATGTAGATACCTAAAAAAAGCATTCTTGAAGGGTACAAGAAGTACAAAGGTCTGAAGACAGGAGTATGCCTTTTGTGTTTGAGGAATAGCAAGGGGAGTGGGGCAGTGGGGCAGGAAGACAGTAAGAGAAGGGGGAAATGGTAGGAGATTGCAGGTAATGAAGGGTAAGTTCACTAAGGCCTGGAGGCCAGAGTAATGGTGCAGGAGCATTGTAAATGTGTTTTCTTCTTTACTCCCTTTGATTTGTGATGTTCTTTATCCTGAGCATCAAATGGATAAAGTACATAAGGGTATAAATGTAAATATATTTAGCACATTACATTATAGATGCTCACTGAATAATGTTTACTGAATTAATTTATATGGCAAGATGTTTAGAAGTATTTTAAAAGTCCTGTGTTCCCTTGCTAAAGGAATACTTTTTATTTTTAATTGCTTCATATAACATAATTTAGGATTCTGATACTTCATTATAAATTATCTTTAAATAACTTAAATGAGCATCTATTTTTATTAGCTTTAGTAGTCATAATAATCAAAGTCTAGTTTCCTCTGAATCAGTAATTTACTTTTTATATTGTAAAATGAGGATTCACATTCTCATAAAAGTCACAGCTTAAGTCCTGTATTTAGATTTATTTCTTTAAAAGTCTATAATTTTTTTATCATCTAGTTTGATTAAAGTTATTTTAGTTGAGGGGGTCCTTATTTGCTTTTATCAGAGTGGAACACTTTTAAGAAATTAGTTTCCTCCCAAGGAATATACTTTTTTTTTTTTTTTTTTTTTTGGCCATGTTGCACGGCTTGCAAGATCTTAGTTCCCTGACCAGGCATCAAACCCCGGCCCCCAGCAGAAGTGCGGAGTCCTATCCACTGGACTTGCCAGGAAATTCCCCCAAGGAATATCCTTATACCGACAAGTTATCCCTGGGTTTTGAAAAGCTCATTGGCCCACTTTTAGGAATTTAAATATCAATACATCCAAATAGTCCAGCTGTCATTTTGCTGGCTGGTGGTATTAATGTTAATGTGTATGAGAGCCTTAGATTTCATGTTGAGTGCTTAGGAGAGCAAGAAAGTATTCAAGGGGCAGATAGGCAGAGTATTTTAACATATTGTCTTGGACGTTTTTATGATGGCCAGGTGAGCCCTATCCTCATTTTCTGTGTGCAAGTTTATAGAAAGCTCTACTTGTGCACTTCACCCCCCACCCTCTTTGTTTTGATTAGCACTTTGAATCAGTCTGAGGTGAATCTGGGGTTGGGAAATGATGAAGAGGGGAACAGGGAGTCATAATGTTGAAACTGGGCATTCAGATCTTTATAGCATGATTTCCTTATTTTTCAAAGAGCGGAAGAATCCCATCGTTTATCATGTTCTGGTTGGACTCCTTTCTTATCGTTTGCTGGAGTTTGAACTTCAGAGCTATGGTGTCAACCCTGCTGTAATATCTCAGGGGCGCTCCTAGTGCGGGGCTGGTGCCATGGCTCACCCTCCAACCTTTCCTTCTTCACTTCAGCCTCCAGCCCTGAGCTTTCCAATCCCCAGAGTAGCCAATGTTGAAAGAAGTTGCACAGGTAAGTAGGTGGTGGGAAAGGCTGGGGGAAAAATGATGCTGTCATCAGTATATTAAGGGTGGACGTTGGGCCATTTTGTCAGTGAGTCATTTTGTTAGTTTAAAAATATAGTGTTTCTTATAAATTATTTTTTTCATAAAATTATCTCATAAATTATTAAAGTCCTAGTGTTCTAAGAAATAATTTCATTTCTTATTAGTTAGATGTGAAAGAGTGAAAACCTTAAACTGAATAAGCCATTAATGTTGTAATACAAAGGAAGTTTGTTAGATTTTTTTAAACTTCATATTCTCCACAGAGTATAGCAGGACCAGAAAACTCATGTTCAGAAAAGAAGCTAAGAGAAAAAGTCAGGGAAAGCATAAATCCATAGACTAAAAATTTTGCTACGTTTAACTTGGTATCAGAAGGAGGCATATTTTAGTTTCCTTCCACTAGCTTTAGACATGCTGTTCTTCCCTTTCCCAGAGTTTCAGGCGAGTAGCTATATTTTTAAAATTCGAAAGAATAGAAACTTCAAACATCTTTTTCCTTGAAATCTAGACAGGAAGACTGGAACATTTCTACCCATCTCTAGATTTGAGGTTAACAAAGTATAGAAGCGGTGAAGGCACAATATCTGGTACACAGTTCAGCAAACATTTGTTGAGTGAACAAGCTCACCAAATTGTGTGTGTGTGTGTGTGTGTGTGTGTGTGTAAAATGCTAACACTCCTGTCATTTTCTGCTTGTGTTCCTTGTATCCAAAATCATGATCTAACAATATAGATTTTTTTTTCTTAATGCAGAATTTTTAGAAATAGTTCTATAGCAGTCTGTGTCTGCACTACTTTGCTCACAAATAAATACTATCATTTTAGGTTCTTCTCAGAAAGGCTTCAAAAATTGTTTCTTTAGTTCTCCCAGATCTATCCCATGTATTTCTTATTCACGTTATTTCTAGATTCTTTTGCACATAACAAGACATTCAAAATTATACCCAGGAAAAATAGAATATAGCCTGTGATGGCTAACACTTCTTCAGAGAAAGTATGTCAGGATTTAAGAGATTGGGGCACTGAGTATTTGACATTTCAAGTCTCAAAGCAGGGCCTCAAAATACAGAATCCTCAGCAGTTTCTCTCTCCTTTCCTCTAAGTTCGAGCGTTTCTTAAATTTATTGGGAGGTTTGTAGAAATCCATATCCCCCAGCAAAGCAGACCATCCATCAGTTTCTTGTGGATTCCCGCCCTCTCTCTTCTGCATTAGCAAGCGCTCCCCACCCCCACCTCTGACACTGGCATAAGATAGTCACCCTCATTAAAAACATTCCCTTCATACTTACAGGATTTGTTTTATATTCTAAACTTACGGGCTTTCTACTGTTATATGTTCTTCCACTTATAATTTATAAATTTATATCTTAATATTTAAGGGTAAAATATTGCTTATTTTAATTTTAGGCCCTATTGTGTGAGTTCTGAAATCTAACTTACTGGTCATAAGGCATACCATTTATAGTTGGTTCTTTAGTTAATATATGATTGTGTGCTTCTTTTACGGTTAGCACTTTTTGAGTTATTAGTGTTTTGATTTTAGGATGATGCACGTGTCTTCTAAAGCTTGTATGTTGGTGGTTATAAGTTTGAATCTGTATGAGGTATATTGATACAAGCAACTTTAAGAATTTGGACATCCACAAAATCTGTTTCTTCAAGTTGAAGCATGCACAACATATTCTCCCTAGATCAAAGTCAGACTGATCAGGAGCGCTGATAGGCCTTTTGTTAATACTCTTTAGAGAGTTTGTAGATTTGGTGGGGGCACTCCCTAAGGTATGGTGTACATGGTTTTGGGAATGTCATCTCAATAAAGCAGCTTCAGGTACCAAATTTCAGTAAACAGTTTTTGGATTGGGAAGAGTGATGTGTTTTCATCGCTCTCTTGGCATGCCCTCTCTATCTTTTTATCAAATGTGAGCTACCCTGTTTTGCGGGGGATGATATCTCTTCGAAGTATTCCTGTAACCCCTGTAAAGAACTCTGTGCCAAAATATTTAACTACTCTCCAAAATAATGATTGTTGATATGTTCCTATAAGCCTCTAGTTTTCTGCTGAATCACATTTCCAGTCAGAGTTTCCTTTGCATCTACCTGTTAACTGCCTTTTCAGTGTTCACTAAGGCTTTTATTGCTCATTTATCCGGCAGTCTGCATTTACTAAAACTATGAAATGAATTGCTTTTATTTCCGTATCAATTTAAGTTGATGAATTTAGAAATTATCAATTTAAAATTTATCTAAATCTTCACTTTTTTTAGATGCATCCTAAGTAGATTAGTAAACTATTCATTATACATTTATTTATATTATAGATATCAAACCACAGTATTCTAGAACTAGTAGGACTTCAAGAGTAATATGTTTTTTAATAGGAGGAAAGATCATTTGTTCTTCTCCTAAAGACTTCCAGATATTAAATTCCTTGTTCTTTGAGGAGCTAGATTTTTTTTCTAATGTAAGTGCCTTTCTCTCCTTTATTTAATCCCATTTCTTTTCTTTTCTTTTCTTTTTTTTTTTTTAGTGTTTTCTGGAACGAAATAAAATTAGGATTATTTATAACAGTTGTGAAGTAGGATTGGTAGCTCAGAATCCTATTACCAAAAAATACCACTAAAACAAAAGTTCCTTGGGTTATAAATATTTCTAGGTGGTAGTATATCATATTTGATATAGGTGTACAGTATTCTAGTTCCATAGAATTTGGGCAGTGTCTCAGTGGATTTGACCTATCAGCTTTTCCCTCTAAAAGCCAGTAATAAAGATAACCAGATTATCTTCAGATATTATGGCTTCTCATGATTGGTTTCAATTTTGATTGACTACATCTTGATAAAGGCAGATAAATGTTAATGGCAATTCACTGTGATTTTTATTAATTTTCTGCCTGCTTGATAAACAACAGAGAACTTGTATGTATATGTATGGGTGTGAAGAGTTTGCTGATAGTGAATATGAAATTGGGAGGGAAAAGTAAGAAGTCAAATTTTGTATTCAGCAATCAGAGTGAAGTAGTAAAATCTCCATTAGGGAAACAGGAGTAAAAGAGCAGTCCTGTCACCCCCAACCCCCACCTACATTTGGCTCTCTTTACCCTTTATAATACAAGGTGGATGCATACTCCGTTGCTAAAGATGAAAAGTTGCTGGCTGTAAAAAAGTCTTCGTACTTCAGTGTTTTGAAAGAGTTGATTTTATGATGGGACACGTGTATCAGCATGTTAACAGTAAAACTCCTGGCTACTTTAGAAATAGAATCACAAGAAAAGGTTGCCATTAGGGATTTGGTCTTGTTTTAACCCAATTGGTAAACATATTCTACTCGTTTAATGCTACAGTGTCTATTTCAGTAGCTTATAATAAAAATTTAGAGTTTTGTAATAACCATTCTAATTCCTTGAATGATTAAATTATGTTCGCTATATTTTGAAAGTAAAAATATTAGTTAATTGGAATATGGAAATAGTAATTACTTTTTAATTGGTGTAGTGGTGGTGTTCTTTCTTTTAAGCATAATTTTATTCTAAAATTAATGTTGCTTTCTCTAAAATAGATATGATCAGTCTGGTAGAGACTGGCTTTTGTTTCACATACCTCTCTCTAGGCAGTTCATTCTCATTCTTCTGCTAAAGAGATCTTTTTTTTGACATGCACAAATATTTGATGTGGCACCCTCTACTTACCATTGTTTACTGCAAAGTAAGCCCCGCACCCCTTTTTGCCCTTTACTGCTTCTCCCGTCATGAAGCTTACAGTTTGGGGAGAGTACAAACATTAAACTATTAGTTGTATGTCTGAGGGTCAGTGTACTATTGTGGTTAAAAGGGGGGACTCTAGCAGATTGTCTGGGATCATATCCCGTCTCTGTCACTTATCAGATGTGGAATCTTGGGCACATCAGATATGTGACCTTGGGCAAGTTACCCAACTTCTCCAGTTCTCAGTTTTCTCATCTAAAAATGAAGACTAAATAAGTAAATACATAAGGATTACATACATGTTTATATAGTTATTACTAAGTAAATTATGAAGATTATATAAATACATTTTGGAACATTTGGAGTATATTACCTGGCATAGTAAGTGGTCAATAAAAGTTATTTCTTATTATTGTATAATTATAGTTATGATAAAGTATTTTCAATGACTGCAAGCCAGGGGTCCTGATTTAGTATGAAAGTTTCAAAGAGTGGGAGAAAGAGCATTCTAAGTAGAGGTATCAGCCTATGCAAAGGTCTGGAGGCGGAAGAGAACTTGTGTTTGAGTAGCTGAAGGTGTGTGTGGCAGCAGTTTAGTGGTGGCAGGGGACCTGTGGAGACAGTTAAGGTCAGAGAGGTTACACAGGGCCTTATAAGCCTTATTACTGATTTGGAAAGCTGTTGAGGCATTTCAGTCAGCAGGGCCATGACTGTTAAATTTTTATTTTAAAAATTTACTTGGCTGATGTGGGAGAGTAAATTTGAGGGGAATGAGAATGGATTAATAAAGACCTGATTGAAGGATATTGGAAATGCTTGTTCTCAGAAATGACAGAGGTGGAAAGATATGGGTGATTTCAATAAATATTTAGAGTTAATCTGCTCAGCTTGAGTTTTAATTGTTGAAGATGTCAGGGGTTACAGATGGCATTTTCCAGAGATTATCATGTATAGGAACAACTGTGAATAACTCAAACTAAGCTGAGGCATAAGGTTGCTGTTGGATTTTGAGATAATTACTGCTGCAAAATTGTGTTAAGGCCGTGATCTCAGGAATATTGGTCTGCATCCTTTAGGGGAAATTAACAAGAGATACGAGAGTAGGAAAGTGACAAAGTCATTGTAGTGGTTATGAATGGCTAGTGGTTAGTGGTTATGAATATGACATCATAGTAAAGTGTTAGTTGAGGGAAGTCTTCACCTAGATTTTTGTACCTGGCTTTCCCGTCTGTATCCTTGCCCTCTTAACCTGGCATTGAAATTTAGCCTATTTTTCCTTACCACCTATCATTGTCCTTCCAGACATCCTCCTTGTTGGCTGTATTAAAAGTTTTGTGTTTCTGGACTTTTCTCTCACTTCCGAGAACTTATTCCTGCTGCTTCTTATGCCAAAGTTTGCTTCATCTCCCACCCTACACTCTTCTCCTTTTTTTAAAATAAAAAAAATTTTTTAACAATTTTAAATATTTGTTCAAATATTACTTTACAAGATTTTTCAGTTGTTTCCCTCAGATAGAGTTAGATATTCCCTTATTTGTGTTCCCAAAACACCTGTACAGATTTTCATACTGTAATTGTTTAGTTACAGGTGTTTCTCCTAGCTAAGCTGTGAGCTTGTTCAAGACTTGGGGCTGTTACTCAGCTTTTGTGTTCATTAGCACAGTTTTTGGCATAATTCATATAGGAAACCCTCAGCATGTTCACTGAAATGTGAAGGGAGATCAGTCAAAGGGCTAAAAAAAATCTAGTCCATAGCTTAAACTAAGAAGGTGATAAGTAGAATGGCAAAAAACAAATGTGAAAGCCACTGTGAAGAAAGGTTAGAATATGATGATATGCAGAACAGAACAGGAGAAAGTAACTTGGAAAGTCAGTTTTAAATATTACTGATTTAGTTTATTAAAATGCACTTCTCATACAGAAATGTCTAGTAGCACTTTAAAATATGCTGCTGGAACCTTAAGACTGGAGATAGATATCAAAATCAAACTATATTTGTTTGCTATCAGGAAAAGGACCACTCTGCCATGGGATGTGTTTCTGTTCCCTGGGAATAGGATTCCATGCCTGGCCCAGCATGCCAGCGTGATAGACAATAAATGATTTTAGAGTAAGTTCCTCTCCAGAGGTCTTGCTGAAGGAAAATTGTGCAAGATTAAATACGGCCCATCCTGCCTTGGATATGATCTATTTTTCACCCTTTCCTATCTATCTACTTATCTATCTATCTATCTAAATTTATTTTTGAAGTTTCACTTGTAAAGTTTCTTACTTTGTTTCTTTGACCATTTAAAAAGCTCCAGGCCTTGCCTCTTATTCCTTCCCTTTTGTAATTACCGTTCATCCCACCTGGATCAGGGACCACTTTACCCGCCTTGAAGTTGTTGGTTAAGATTATCTCAAGTTTGAGGTTTTATGAATTCTTCTGTGAGTATTCTGAGTTACTGCATTTGGCTTTGAAATATTATATTTATATATTAAGAATGTTAGACCTTAGGAACCTCATAGCTAGTCCTAATTAAGTAATGAAGGTGTTTACTGGGAAAATCCAGCCAACTTAGTGCTTCCATTCTGCTTGTCAGTTTAATTCCTCTCTACTACATTTTGAGGCCAACTCTTTTTTTTGGGGGGGGGGGGTTGTCAGGCTGATAGAATTAGTGTAAGCTAACGTGTGTGTGTGTGTCTGTGTGTGTGTGTATCTCCTGATTAGTTCTTATGGAATCAAAGGAAATATAAAATGTCTTAGTTACATGTTTTAGATCTGTATTCAAAAAAGACTTAAGAAACATTGCTTTTGGTACAACATATTTCATGTATTTTTCTTGGTGAAATCTCAGTTTTTACTTCTCCTTTGTTAAAACATGTGATACGAGAGTTGAGAGAGAAGGTGGTCAGTTAACAGAATTGATACAAGCCCTGTATATGTTTGCTTGAAGAAGGCTGACAAATTGTATATACCAAATACTTGAACAAATTTTATATGTAATGTAGAATGAAGTATGGTTTTGTTTTTAAATTAGTTTCTAAAATTTCTGACTTTAATATATATGATATAACCAATAACTTTAATATATTTCAGTACAGTGTTGACATATCCCCTACCACTACCACTGTGGCCTGAGCCACCGTTGTCTCTCACCAACCTGTTTCCCTGCTTCCACTCTTGTCCCCTCTTTTGTCCATTCCTTACAGAGTAGCTACAATCATATTAAATATATACATAAATAAGATATGCCAAATTATGTCACTTAAACTGCCCACATATTCTCTCTCTCTTTTTTTTTTTTTTTTTTTTTTTTGACCACGTTGTGCAGCTTGTGGGATCTTAGTTCCCCGACCAGGTGTTGAACCTGGGCCCATGGCAGTGAAAGCACCGAGTCCTAACTACTGGACCACCAAGGAATTCCCCCAAATCCTCTCTTGACTTCTCATTTCACATAGAATAAAATCCAGAGTTCCCCAGGCCTGCAAGGCACATGATCTGCTCACACTAGTATCTTGGACTTTAGTTCCTACCATCTTCCACTGAATTCATTCTGCTTGAGCCACACCACTGAGGACCTTGTTGTTCACTTTGCACTGACTGCTCTTCCTGTCTGTCTTTAGCTAGTTAGTTCCTTTACTTCTCTGCTTCATTGTTACTTTCCTAGTTTCACCCTTCCTGGGTAGTCTAAAATACTTTCCTACTCCATTCCATCATTCTATATGGAATACAGGACACACCCTTTAAAATTAAATAAAACTATCTTTTTTTGGGGGGGGGTGCTGAGTTGGGTCTTTGTTGCTGTGCGCTGGCTTTCTCTAGCTGCGGCAAGCGGGGGCCACTCTTCCTTGTGGTGTGCGGGCTTCTCATTGCGGTGGCTTCTCTTGTTGCAGAGCACGGGCTCTAGGTGCACGGGCTGTAGGCACGTGGGCTCAGGAGTTGTGGCTTGCAGGCTCTAGATTGCAGTCTCAATAGTTGTGGCACACGGGCTTAGTTGCTCCATGGCATGTGGGATCTTCCTGGACCAGGGCTCAAACCCGTGTCCCCTGCATTGGCAGGTGGATTCTTAACCACTGCACCACCAGGGAAGCCCAAAACTAGCTTTTTTGAAAAACTTACTGTGTTGCCTTCCTTTTTCTTTCTGATTTTGCCATGGATCAGAGAATTCTTTGTTTCATACCAGTACCCATCCCTGGGACTGGGGCTTGCATTTGAAGGCAGAGTATTACACTCTTACCTCTTTTTTTTTTTTTTTTTTTTGCTGAAGTCATGTAAAAATAATTAGTATTTTCACTGTTGTGTAATTTCTGTGTTGAAGCACACAAAACAAAAATGAAATTATACATGTTTGTGTTTTCTCTCCCTCCCTCTGGCACACACACAGTGAGCCTGGGAAAATTTGGTATTGATGAAAGAGAACATTTCTGTTTTCCTCTGTCTGAGGCATTTCACGTGTTTAGTTTTGCTTTCAAAACAGTAACCTCTTTGCACTATATTAGAATGAAGTTTTTTATTCAGTACAATTAATTTCAATTTTAGGATTCTAAGAGTCTGTAATTGGTTTTGATGATAAATGTTACGTCACAACTGTTAAGAGTTCACTTTGCATCCATTTGACTTAACTTATGTATGTAAAATTTGATGAGAGGTGTCTTGGTACGCTCCTGAAATTCTAGTGAATTCTGCAAGTTTCATGCCATTTTCCTATGTTTATCCTTTTTTAGAATTAGAACTCAGTAGTAATTGTCCTTTAAAGAGAATTAAATGTATCCTTAACTTTTACAAAACAAACCTTTAAAATCTCATGTGTAAAGAGTCTTAATTTGCAGACTCTAAAGTGCTTTTTTCCACTGTTACTTTTCTGAAATAAAACTCACTAAAAAACCTCTCTTTCTTATTAGGGACTACTTAAGAGGTTAGAGGCTAGGCATGAGGGATCCTACCTAGTCCCTAAAATTACATTCCGAGTTATAGAAGCACTTGCCTGAGATTCACCAGGGAATCCACTGCCCAAAGAAGATAACGTATGTTCTAACAAATTAATAGATCCTTGAAAATATTTTTCTGTATTTCACACCTAAAGAGATATATAGCCTAAAAACATACAGCAAAGCAGTGGTTAAGTTGTCTTCAGACTGGTGTTCATATTTAACTGAATAGCTTTTTCTCAGACTTCAACAGGAAGAATACTTAAATATTTGAGTTTCTTACAAATTTAATAAGGAACTTAAAATATAAAGCAATTATTAAGTAACATGGGTGTTTTCAACAAACTTGCACATCAAATTTGGCCTTAAAATCTGCAGTATACCAATTCACCATGTCTACTGATTAACAGCAGTAACTACAGTGTTTCATTTTGAAATGAGAAGTAAAAGAAAGTTCCTTCTTTCTTACAGTGGAAGAAAATACCCTTATTCATAATGAGTGTACCAGACGAATGTCAAATTTGATGAGTTTTCCCCGTTTTTTGTGTGTGAAAAAATATAGTCACTGTGTATTCTAGTCTTTACAGATCTCTCCTATTGTGACATTTCAGTTTACTTTGAACTGCAGAGTACTATTAGGGATAAGACACATTGACCTTAATTAAATAACCTGTCAATTGATAGTTTTGGAAGCTTTATACAGGTCACCTTACGGAAAAAAATAAAATAAAATAAAAATTAGCACAGATTTAGTAATTATCTTGATGAGGGCTCAAAATTACTAGTGTTGGATATGGTAAAGACTTAAAAAGCAAAAGAGTAAGCAGGTTATGTAGTAGAGATCATAAATTTATACCAGGATGATGAGTGAAAAAATTATCCTACTATTACATGAGTGAGAGCTTGTGGCTTGAGATAAGATTTCCAGTGTGCCATTATACATGGACTCAAAAAGTGCTATATCTCAGTAAACTTAGATTGTAAGTGAAGATGATATGCTCTGCAAAACATAATTTAAAAAGTAGGTATAACGATGACAAAGACACTAATGTTGAAGATGCATGTGAAATTTTTGAATAATTAAACCCAAACTTAATTTTTAAAAAATCTTTGTATGGGAAAATTATATTGGGTTGCCAATTATCAAGAATAAGTAATATTTTTTTCTTTTAAAATAATTGGAATCATTGCATGTGACAGACTTTAAGTTTCTCCTCTTGATTTCAGGGCCTGAAAGTAAACATTTACTACTACATTGTTATGACTTTCTCACCTGTATCATTAATTCTTAGTTGATCTGTTTCTTTATCTTAGCAATGCTCCCTTCATTTTATGTGTTCCACATAGGAGTAAGGTAAAGCCTGACATTTTCCAAAACATTATTCTTGATAAAAGTAATATTTTTGTTTAGGTGACAAACAGCATGTTTGGTGCTTCAAGAAAGAAGTTTGTAGAGGGGGTCGACAGTGACTACCATGACGAAAACATGTACTACAGCCAGTCTTCTATGTTTCCGCATCGGTCAGAAAAAGATGTAAGTTAACCAGTTAAGCTGTGTTTACTCGATAGTATATGTCTGTCTATTTCTGATTCCTGAAAAGCAGTATATGAACTGTAGAGTACCACCTTTGGTTGAGTGACTATGTTTTAGGCATAGTGCTAGGCCCCGGGGATACAAAGATGATGAGCTTTCTTACATTCTTATTGGAGACAAAATGTTGTATGATTCTCAAGTTGGGATATGGTAATACTGTGGTAGGAAGTACTCAAAAGACATGGGAAAAAAAAATATCTAAGTTTCGTAACAAATGCCATCTTTTTTTTTTTTTTTTTTTTTTTTGCGGTACGCGGGCCTCTCACTGTTGTAGCCTCTCCCGTTGCGGAGCACAGGCTCCGGACGCGCAGGCTCAGCAGCCAAGGCTCTCGGGCCCGGCCGCTCCGCGGCACGTGGGATCTTCCCGGACCGGGGCACGAACCCGTGTCCCCTGCATCGGCAGGCGGACTCTCAGTCACTGCGCCACCAGGGAAGCCCTGCCATCATTTTTCATTAAAGTTGATCATTAGTAAATTACTTCCTGTGTCTTAGAATTTCACAAATAGGCTTACTCAAGGTTTAAGTTAGAATTTGGTGGGGTTTTGTTTTGTTTTGTTTTCCTGTTTTGGTGTTATTCCCCTTTATTTTTATTTGAAAATTGTGTCATTCTGGCAGCAAACTATCAAGTGCATTATTAGGACTCTTCAAATTTTGTGTTTGGTGGCTTTCTTGTGCAGTTGAATAGCTGACAGAATAATGTCATCTAATTAATTTTCTGTTATCTTACTGCCTTTCTAGCTATTTGCTATTTGATGTAAATTATAACTGAATTATTTTTTACATAAATTTCTAAGGTTAATATTTGATGTTATAGTTAAATAATTTGGGATGTCTTTCCGGTAGCATCACTGCAGAAACTAATCTGCATGTGTGTTACTGTGATTGTAAAGTTAAGATGGGTGCAAAAATGGTAGTGGAATATTACTTATTGATGAAAAGCATTCATTCTTATCAGGAAGATATAAAGCTTTCAAACTGAAATTCTGAAAAAAGTATGTGCAGAGAATGAATGACAGAGATGTCTGTCTTCTAGGGAACAGAAATACTGTATTATATGTCAGAATTTTTTAGTCAGAATTATTACACACAGTCATATACCTATGTTGGTTACTATTCCAGGTTAATTGTCACAGAAATAACAGAATGATTTGCTTCACAAAACTTTTTTTAAATTAATTAATAAGGTAGTAAGACATGGAGATTAAGAATTTGGGCTCTAAAACAGGACAGATATGGGTTTGGATCTTGGCTTTGCCTATTAGCAAGAACTTCTCCAAGCCTCAGTTTTCTCATCTGAAAATGGGAATAATAATATAGTAGCTACTTACAAATTTCTGTGTTGCTGATACTTTTTTCATTACAGAATAGTAAGGGGTATTGCACAAACTTTAGAAAATATGCGTGGGGTCAGGGAAGGGAAAAATTACCAATAATGCTAGTCGGGAATAATTTATGGCTAAAATTTTGATTCTATATTCCACATATTTGTATTTAAAAATATATTGGTAGTTAAATCTCTGGGCCATATTGACATGTCTTTCACTAGAAAGTTTGTACCAATTTTTACTCTCATCAGCACTCTCTGTGCCCTTGAGAATACCAGCTATTATCTTTTACAGATAGACAAAAGAAACTTACTGTTTTAATGTGCAGTAAAACATTGCTTAATTTACACACACACACACACACACACACACACACACACACACACACACACACACACACACACACACACACACACAGGGCAATGTGTCTTTTTCGTGTAGTTGGCCATTTTTATTTCTTCCTTTATGGATTACTGTTTTTGTGCCATTTTCTATTTCTCTATTAAGGTGATAAGTCTTGTTTATTTGTCAGAGCTTTCCATATATTAAGGTTAATAACCTCTTGTCATAAATAGTTTTTCAGTTTTTTGCTTTCAGGTTTTTTTAATATAAAAATATTTATCATTTTTATTGCATTTGACTCATCAGTTTTGTGTGGGTTTTTTGGTTTTAATGTTTTCAGTTTTTGAGATCATACCTAGGAAGACTTTCCCCACCTACTTTCTTCTAGCACTTTTGTGCTTAATTCTACACATATAACTTACATTCCTTAGAAGTGTGTTTTGGATTAAGGTATGAATTTTGTGGTGCCAGATTACCCTCCTCGTGCCACCCCCCCACCCCCATAAGGTTATCTGGTATCCAGTTGTCCCAACACTTTTTTTATAGTTTAGATCACAGGTTAGAAGACTTTTCCATAAAGAACCAGATAGTAAATATTTTAGACTTTGTGGGCCAAGAGGCTAAATAAAGGATAATATGTAGGTATTTATATAACCATTTAAAATGTGAAAAACCATTCTTAATTTACGCACCCTACAAATATAAGCAGTGTGCTGGATTTGGCCTGCATTCAGTAAATTGCACACCCCTGAGTTAGACCATTCATTTATGGCTAATTGGAATTCTCCCTTATGTATACTAATGTCTGATTTTTTTGACCTGTTTCTTAACTCTTGCTCTGTATATCATATTGATTCTTTGGAAGAACTACAACATAGTTGAATAGCTGTAGCTTTATAGGCAATTTTCACATCTTAGTCAGGTAAGGTCTTTCACATCCTTTACAAAAATGTTTTTGACTGTTGCACATTTATACTGATGTTTACCTTCTTTCAGAAGAGTGTGTCTCTCTTCTATTTCTGTTCTTTATGCCGTTTAAGAAGTAGCGTTTTATGGTTGCCGTTTTCATTACATTTTTCTAATTGGTTTTTACTGATATATGAAATAGTTCGTATGTGTATATATTTATTTTATAACCAACTACCTTACAAAACTCTTTTTATTAGTTTTTGTTGATTGGGAGTATGGGCTCTGGACATTCTATTTAATGAGTTTATATCTCAGTCACAGGGTTTACTAGCTGTGTCCTTGGGAAGGTTACTCAGTCTCTGTATGTCTCAGTTTTCTTATCTATAAAATAAGAAAAATAGTACATGTCTAATGGGTGGTGGTTTTAAGGACTGAATGATAACTGTATGCAAAACTTATAGAAGACCAAATAGTAAATATTAAATGTTGCTACTATAATGAATAATAATAACATTATGCCATTGATTCTTTTGGTTTTTTCGGTAGTTATGTATATCATCTGCAGATAATGATTATTTTGTGCTTTATAAGGCTTTTGAAGAGAAAAAATGTAAACATAATAAATAAATGACTGGGATAATTTTGTATTCTTTTTCTCCCTGGCAACAGTGAGAAAATTATTTTAAATTGTAATTTATGATAAAGGAAAACTGGCCAGTAGTTGAGTGAATCTTTAAGCCAACTATCCAAAAAAAAAAAAAAAACCCAAAAGCAAAAAGACCCCAAAAACCTAACCAATTCCTGATTTACCCTAACCATAGAGCATAAAACGTTAATTGTTTCTTCATCATATGCATGGTTGTAGAAGGATTTGGTAAACTGTTCTTTATAAGATTGTGTGCTGATTAAATTGCTAAGTGTTTCTTTAGGGCTACTTCATATTTTCCAAGGCCTTTTATTTCAAGAGATGCCTGTACATGTATGTGTCTTTCAAAAGAATGCTGAATTTGCTGTTTTTGAGGTGTAAAAGTAATATAAATATTACAGATATATTACTTAAATGTTTTCACAAGATTAAGTAAATCATAGGCAGATGTGGGCTTGATGTCTCCCTTTCTTTCCCTTTTCCTTTTTTGAATCTTAGCGCTGTCACTTATTAGCTCTGTGGCTTTGGGCAAGTTATATGACCTCTTCCTTGGTTTCCTTATCTATATGTAAAGCTTGGATACTGATAGTTCCTGTATCATGTAGTTGTGTGATTTTTAATTATTTGTTTTTAATTATAATCTTTTTTTAGAGACATAGAAAATGAAAAACATTCATATAAGACACAATAGACAACTCTTTGGGGGCAGTATAATCTAAGCAATTTTAGGGTTTTCTTAAAAATTATATCTGTATTTTGATAGCTAACGTATTTTCTAGTCTTTTGAGCCTTTGTTGCACTCATTTGGTGATTCTTAAGCATGGTTATTTTAGACACACAAACTTGTGGTAACATCTTTTCCCTTGTTTTAATATGTGCTGTAAAGACATGAAATGTAGCACCTATCCTTACTTTAAAAAAAAAAACTCATGAAACTGATTAGAGTAGACTACTTCCTTGTTTTGACAAATGGCAACCATTTTGAACTTGTACCTAACTTTCATACTTGTGTTAGCCTACAGCAATTATGGCAACTAGGATTTCTCTCAGGCCAATTTATAATAAATATTTTGTTAAAATCTAGTATAAAATAAGGATACCTTCTATCACCATTATTGTCCTCCTCATGATTAGTGTTTAACTACATAGAGAGTCATCCTGGCTGACTCTCTAGCTCGTTGAATTTGTTTCTGTCTCAGGACCTTGCGCTTAGTTTTTTCAGATCTTCACATGGTATTCTCTCTCACTACATCCAGGTATCTGTTAATCTGTCTTACCGAGAAGCCTTTCTGATCACTCTTTTCCTAAGTAGCCTTGTATATACTATCAGTACTACTACTACTATATCCTAACTTCTTTCTTGCATTTTAACAGTTACAGCAACTATCTCTTCCTGAAGTATGTATTTATTAATTATGTATTCTCCTGTCTCCTCCACTAGAATTTAGGTTTAACAAAGGCAAGGACCTTGCCTCTCTAGTTTACTGCTGTGTTCTTAGAACTTATTATAAGGTGTAGGAGATAGTGGGCTCTTACTGAGTCTTTTTGTTAGAAAAAGGGAAGGAAATGAGTTGATATTGAAAGTAACAAAATTAGTATTTGCAGATACGATTGTTTACCTAAAAAACTCAAAAATAACCTTTAAAACTTTTAATTTGAATGTATATAAGTATGTCAATTTTATATGGCAACAATAACCTAATAGAGTTAAATGTAAATAAATCAGACTTTAAAGAAATTAGAATTAAATGTCAAATGATTTGCAGGCAGTGTTCTAAAATTTCTTAAATTCATTGCCATTTAAATAATCTTCAAACTCTGTATTTTAAAGATAAAAGCCTATTTATAAAAGGGAGTTAAAATGATATAGTTAAAAGATATAACAAATTTTGATACATCTACAAAAATAATAAGAAAAGTTTTCATCCAGTAATTAACAATCATAAAAAATCATAGTCAGAAAATACCATTTTATTCCTCTCATACTAGCAAAGAGGGTTTTTGTTGTTGTTTGGTTTTTTGGTTTTTGTTTTTAAGTGGAAGAGTAGCCATTATCTGTGAGGGAACATTGAAGTAACTGCTGTGGAAGCATAATTAATACAAACTTCGTAGAAAACAGTTTAGCAATGCATATTAAGAGCCTTTAATATGCCTTTAAATTTGTACTTTGGCTCTAACCTAAGATTCAGACAATATAATGTAGAGATCTTCCTTGCCATACTTTCTTTAGTATGTTTTGAATGTTAAATGTTCTATAGGAATTAATTACATTGACTATTTCAGCATATATTACACTTTCTGAAAATGTTATTTTTGAAAACTTAATGTTTTAATCAAAATTACTTGAAATATCTGGTAAACTCATAATTTGTTATTGATTTCTGATTCATAAGCTACCAGGTCCTATGACTTATTGACTATTTTGTTTTTCTGCCTGCTTCCTCTCTTGTCCCTTTCTTCTTTTGGTCTTTTTAATATATTATCTTCTAATAGTCTTTCTTCTTGTTTACTAGATTTCATTCTGACTTCAGTGGTTTTTTATTTTTTTAACCATACTGTTTTTAATTTTTAAATGTTTTTCAGATTCTATGTAGATTTAAAACTTTCTTTCTTTGTTTTTTCTGTTTGAGATATGATATAGTCAAAATCATATTTCTTTGTTGTTTTCATCCTGGAATAAATAACAGAATGCTAGGAATTATATTATCACCATACCTTTAAATATATTGTACAATGAATTTTTAAGGAACACTTAAAAACATATATTTCATTTTAAAATTGCTTTTGTGGTCAGGGAATTTTTATTTAATAAAACTGTTGCATTTTGAAGTCATTTTTTATGTAGAAAATTATTTCTTGACCATACTGATTTTAATGTTTCTTGAAATAGGTTTTATGATTGAAGGTACATTTTATTGGTGGGAATAATTGTGAGAGGTGATCACTATTGGAAAGCGTGAGGGGGATAGAATAATTAACACTTCTTTCCTGTTATGGATTGCTGGAAGGAGCCAGATTGGCCTATTATTAAGTTTTTCAAATATACATTTTGTAAAACAATATAATTTTAGAGTTTTTTTGGTCATGGATTTCAGAATTATATCTAGTAACAGTGGAAATAATTTTAGAAATACAGTTTCTAACTTGTTGATTTCCTTGATATTCTGTATATTAAGCAAAAGGATAAAGGAGCTCTTTGTTGAGTCAGGAAAATAACTTGTATTACATTACTGTTTCTTCTAGTTGCTTCCTGGTTTGTACTGTTGTTTGAATGAAGTGTTGTATTATAGACTGTTTGAGAAATGAGGAAGAATATAGTTGTGATAATGGTTTTAGACTGGGAACACAGTAACCTGCTTATTGGTTTCAGCATTCTACTGATTGTGTGACATTTAATCTTTTTCTACTATTTTCCCCCTCTAAGAACACAAGTTCTGCTCCCTATTTTATCTAGAATTCATTTGATAAACTTCTTTCTTTAGCTTCTTAAGCAAAAATGAATATAAAATTAGGGTACTATTCAATAAATTCCCCAAAGGCTGCCCCTCTGATTGCTATTAATGAGATTCCTGAATTGGGAGGAAGTTTAGATTACTAGCAGCAGCTGCTACCATTTATTGAACACTTATTATGTGTATATCTTATTTAATCTTCACTTCAACTCTATAAGGTAGGTAGTGTTATTTCCATCTTACAGGAAGGAAACAGAGGCTCGGCTCTCCCATAGGTAAGAGGCAGAATCAGGATTCAAACCTAGATTTTTTTCTGACTCAAAGCCAGGCTCTTTCCACTTATGCTTATATTCCCTACTCTAATATGTCTCTTGATCTAAAGTTCTATATTTTTCTAAGAAATTTACCTTTATACAATTAACTTTCAGCAGTTAAAAAATTATATAAATTTTCTATCATCTGTTAATTATAGTTATTTCTGTGCCAGAGTACATTTCTTGTGTATTTTCTTTGCGCTTGTAAATAGCGTTTCTACCCCATATTCCTTCATTGTATGTTAAATCCGTTTTAAAATCCATTTTTAGCACTGATATATTTCATGAAGCATGCTTTCAGAGTTTAAAAATACATACTGCTAGGATTGATTTTATAAGAAATTATATATTTGCATTTTTGACACATTTTGAAGCAGTCATTTTAACATTGGTTTGTATAGCTGATCATTGCTTATTTTACTTGGGTGTTGTGAAGATTATAAACCATTAAACAGACTGCTTTCATGTTTCTGTAAAGCATTGTTTACTAACCTTCTTTATGTACTCACACATAGAGAAAATGATAATATTTAATATGTCATACTGGTAAATGGGTCACCCTGCTGCTCTTCGACTCAAATATTTGGCCCAGGGTGCCATTCCCCCTTTACCTTCATGTTGTGTCGTCTTCTCTACTTTATCTCCCAGTGCTGAGAGGAGTGATATTTTGGCATACCTATTAACTCATTTGTGGATGTATAACCTTTGTGAGAAAGTAGACTATAAAATGTCTGTTCTTTGGAGTTACGTGCTCAATAAACATACACATTTCTAGGAAAAGTAAAATTTTTAGTGGTCCATTCTAGAATGTTCACATTATGGATCATTCTAAGTCACGGATTCATGCTGGCCAGCATCTTTTATGTGAAGCCTTTGGAAACTATACTCCTTTACTTTTGTTTATAGCTTATAATGATAACAGGAAATCATGATTGTTAAGGAATCAGAAAATCATGATTGCTAACAGAAAATCATGATTGTTAAGGCATTTTATTATAAACATTTTACCTTCTGTCACCAACTAAAGCTTCATTGTATGTTACATATGTTCTTTGATCTTGTTCTTGCAATTTAGAAATGAACCTTTAATGTGCTTAAAATATTTGTGGTTATGTGGTAATAGTAACGATAATTGTACCTAACAGAAGAACTTGGTCAGGCATAAAATGCGAATTCTTTCAGTTTAACTGTTTATATTGTATACCCTCCAGATTTCAGAAGGAATATTTATAAGGTTTGATGCTTTTTTAGAAAATATGTTACTATATTTAAATACTGCTGTGTTTAGAGTAGTAACTTAGCCCAACCCCAGAAGAGTCTGGTGTATGTCATTAGTTTAAAGCTACTGTTGTATAAAAACTTCTGTGAATTTCAGAATAATTAAAACAATTTAGAATTTTGACATGAAAATAGCATGAAATGTGTATTGTATAAACCTCTACTGTTTAAATATTTTTCCCCCTGGCTTTCCTACTGCGGTCAATGTCAGCCCAGTTCTTCACTGGAAATCAGAGAGGCCTCTGATAGTTCCCTGTCTGGTGATTCTCCACCCATCTCTTTTCCCCTATATCTCAACCATTTCAATAGGACTCCTTCGTAGTCGCAGTTCTCCTGTTCTAGCTTAGTATCTTACCATTTCCATCCAGTTTTGCTGTTGGAATTATCTTACCAAAGCACCGTTTGATCATGTCACTTCCTGGCTTAAAATTATATTTTCTCTTTATCGCCATAGTTAGTAGCCATCTTTGCATAACATTTAAGAAGATCTTTTGCATCTGGTCCCATCACTCTTTTATTTCCCATTCTTCTATTCCCCAGTGTGCGTAGGGTAGGCCTTATCTCCCTTCCCTAATTACCCTGTTGTTCAGTCACTGATGTTTCTTATTTTGTTTGTATTCTAATCATGTCACTAACTTTTATCGCACTCACTGCATATTCTCACACTGGAAAACCCCTCATCTGTACCCACATCAGATGTTACCATTCTACAAAGTATTCCTGTTACCTCACCCTTTTTTAGAAATATCTTCCTCCAGTGATACTTTATACTTCCTTAAGAGCACTTACCACACTGTGCCTTGGAACATAATTAGTTGTGTAATTCATTCTGTCCTTCCACTAGATTATAACCCTTTTGATGACGTAGCTCATCTTATTTAATTATGGTGTTTTGATGGTTGCTTAATATAAGACAGGGAATACACAGACATGCACTTACACGTACACATTTTCATTTACTCAGTTTAAGTATCTAGTTTTTTATAGCACTGCCACATACAGTGCTAGTCTCTATGAAGAAGTAAAAAATGAATATAACATGGCTTCACAGAATTTTTATTCTAGGAAAAAAAGATGATGCAAAAAATTGAAAGGCATTGTACACAAGTGCCATGAATGTACATGCAATGTACATTATATACCATGTCTATACATATTTGTAAGTATTTTGGGTTTGTCCTTTGGTACTGTATCACCTCTCCACGTACCTGGTTGTGTGTATGTTTGTTAGATTTCTCTACCCATTTGATACACATTTCTATATAAAAATCAGTAACTATTACAAAATACAAAACTTTTCTATTTAGGTAATTTTATTTTCAACTTAATAAACTGAATTTAGAATTTAGCTTAATATATTATTTAAGAATCAAGTAATTTTACTTAAATTTAGACTTTTTGAAGTACTGTCTTCATGTATTTGTTAGCCTAGTTTGCTTTTTTTTAAAGTGAGGTAATGATGCTGTCATAGTTTCATTTAGAGTAACTGGGGAAAAAAAACTTTGCAGTGATCAAAAATTAATTTTATTTGCATAGTTTGATGTCATGCAATTGTGATACGTGCTTAAGTAACATGAAATTTATTATGCAGTGTTTGTTTTTGTTTTTCTGAAGATTGGGAAATATGGATTTGATTCTCACATATTATGATATGTTGTACAGATTTGTAAAATGTCAGTGCAATGTTCTGTGTACTTTCTTTATGCTCTAATATAATTAATTTGTTTCTAGATGCTGGCATCACCATCTACATCAGGTCAGCTGTCTCAGTTTGGGGCAAGTTTATACGGGCAACAAAGTAAGAATTTTGTATTTATTCTGGGATACTTTATTTAAAGAAAAAAATAACTACCAAATAAAGAATAATGCTGCCCTTGTGGGTTTATTCTAGGGTTTAAAAGGAAAGATATTTAATTTTCAGTTTTTCTTATTTTACTTAGCAGAAAACCTCATTATTTCAGACCTTTCTAATTCAAAATTATTTGGATACAGGGTAGATCAAAATTTATTTCTTCATCTTTTGTATGTGTATGTTCCTTTGCAGTATTTTTGAAGAAGATATGCTAAACAAATTAAAAATAGACATTCTCTATGTTTTCAGTTGGAGGAAGTTAAAGGTTTTTGATTGGTCAGTTAAGTAGGTTGTTTTGTTTGTGTTTTTTGGTCTTATTATTAATGTAAGCCCATTACCTAGCAGTTTGTGAAATGTTCTCTTTGTTTAGCAAATACTTCTTTTACTTTGGCTCAGTCTGGGTATACAATCTCTGTTTTTGACTAACAGTTCAAAGCTTTTTCCATATACGAGATTTTATTTCTTTTATGTGTTGTAATACTTTTATAGCTCTCAGCACAGTGCCTGGCGCATAGTAAGCGCTCAATAAATGTTAACTATTATTATGACATAATTTTTATAAAACTAAATTATAAAATTTTCCCTTTTTTAAATTAATTTTCCAAACTTTTATATATTAATAAGATTCGTCATATCTTTTAATATCAGAGACTGCTGATCTCTCATCTCTGTAGTGGGAGGGAAGTGTTAAAAGGGATGTAAATTCCCATCAAAGATTACAGAATAATAGGGTAACTGAAGCAGACAATCTGATGACCAAATAATTTAACCAGCTTCAAATAAAAATCAGTTATGTGATTTGTAAGTCTTTCCCAGTATAATAAAAGGCAAAGTTTTGATAGATACAAGAGTAGTTTGTCATACCACTTTACCCTTCAATTTTATTTTGAAATTTAGTAAGGGGAAAAAACTTACTTTGTTAGACAAATATAGTTTCCATCTATTTTTTTTCTCTCTACCTCTTGTGGCATTCTTTTTGCTATGAAACACAATTTTGTTAGTACAGAATTAGTAAGGAAAATTATTAATTACAGATACTAGTTTTCCTCTAGTTAAGTAGAAAACATTTTTAAGCCTTTTATTACACAAAAAAGATGTTGCTTATTTATCAGCAAATGTTCATTCTAGTTATTGAGGGAATATTATTAGCTAGCAGTTTGTTTCGTTTGGACTGTTTTTGTTTGAAGCCTACTACTTTCACCTTTCTGGTAACCCTTACATTCGAAATATCTAGTTAAATTTTAAAGCTACCCTTTATTTCTATAGAGAAACTGCAAAGAACTTACATTGCTTTCTTTTTAAAGCCCACAATTTATCACAGCAGAAAGTAGATAATGGAATAGAGAAAAGTTATATTTGAGAATCCAAGGTTATTTAATGAAGGAGAATAGCAATTATTTTACAATATAATCAGCTATATGGTCTTTGAAAATCTGATCTAATTTTTTTAACCTACAAATGTGAAGTTATAATTGGGCTAAGTTATAGAATGGATTAGGTTTGGAATATGGTTATTTCATTGGTAAGGTAGACATTTATTGATTTAATTTGTGTACATGATTGTGCTGATGGTTAAGGATATACAAAGATTAATAAATGAGCAAAGTTATTTTCATTAGGAAAAGTATTTTAAGGTACTTAGTAATTTAAAAAGAAGTTACATATGACAAATATTTCCTGTTGGAGTTTAGTATAATAAATGGCTTTATTATTGTAGCATTGATGAACCAGCATTTTCAATTCATGGCTCACTCTTTTAACTGACATTGTAGGTATTATTTTTTAAAATGAACCTTAGATCAACTGAAACTGAAATGTCTCAAGTCAGGGTACAATTATTCCTTTCTAGTGCACAGATCTAGAAACTACAACTAGTAAAATAAAATAAAATAAAACAGAGCCTGAATTCCTAGTCTCTGTCTGTTAGGATAGACCTGACAGGGCCAGATAAGTCTTTCAGCTGGTAAGTAGTTTGAACACACACCTTCTCAGAGAGGAGAACACCAGCTACCATGTAGGACTTGAGGGTCAGGGCTTTGGTAGTATAAGTAAGTCAGAAAGATAAAACTTGAGGGGCTGACCTTATTTAATAAAGGATGGGGAGATAGAATAAGTAGGTGGGAATAGATTCATGATGTTATTCTTATGGCAGCTAACTTTAATTGTGCATTGGGCTTGATATTACAGAGTTCTTTTGCCCCGCAAGTGTATTGAGTACCACCATTAACTCTGTATTCAGATTGGCAAAGTTCAGTAGGAATTTGAGCCATTAAAATGGAGGTTTACTATCTGTTTTGTGTTCTTGATGATCAGAGAGATTAGAGGTGGAGAAGGAAGAGTGCCCCCTTCAAAACTGAGACTCACTGAGTTTAAAACAAGGGAAGGAATTCCTCTTGGAATGGATACAGAGCTGCTTAAAGTGACTTTTCGCCGGATTTGGGTGGAAGTGATTGTATAGTACACAAGGGTACCCAGAAAATGCTGGATTAGGAGCTTGTATGATCATGGGTTCTAGTACAGTATAGTTGTATCCAAATATGTAACTTTTCATCCAAGGGTTTATGTGACTACTGTGCATCAAGTGGTAACTGTAGAAGCTGGTGAATGGAATCTTGTATTCAAGTTGCATGATGTTCTCTACTTGTTCTCTACTTGTGCGTAAGATTTTAAGTACACTGTCTAGGTTTAAAGACCCCTGGGCTCCCTGAAGCTGTGTACTAGATGGGAATGAACAGGGAGCCAGGAATTAATTTCCCCTGGATAGTCAATGCATTGAAATTAAGTGGTAGTATCGTTGGTGTGACATTTTCTTTCTTACCAACAGGATTTAGGGCCTTGGAGGATTTGAGAAAAAGGAGTACTTCTTATATGCCTATAATCTAGCCACATAGGTTAACTAGCTGTCTGCATGAATCCATTATATACATTTGTGTCTGAATTCTCAGAGGACCCAGACCACTAGCTGGGAAAGGAAATAAACTTCTCTTTCTGGTATCCGGACTCCTGGCTTAAAAGCAGTGGCATAGCCTTATGCTTTCAACAACATCCCTTTGACCTCCTATTTTAAGAATACATATATGAAAGCTACTTGTTTTGTGGAGAGCCAGAGCACAGGTGGAATGGTTCAGAAATAATACTGTTGACAGTATAGTTAGGCATGTGACACATTTTGGTAGCTTTTAGGAAATAGAATCATTTAACAGATACTTGAATTAATAATGAATGCCCTGTGAGTTCTTGCTCTCTAGAAGCATTTTATAGTTGGGGAGGTCAAGGCATATTTATATGCAAAGTGTTAAATACCATAGGGTAAAAGGCATCATGTTGAATGATATGGACAGACTTGCAGATTGGAGAGAAAAGCACAGTAAGCTACAGTGGTATGGGAAAGGTTCAAAAAGGAGGTAGGAATTGAGTTTAACAGATATTTTTGAGTGCCTACCATATATATTACATCATGCTAGAGACTGCAGATGTGTTGTAGAAGAGAGCATTCTCTTTTATGCCATCTCTGTACAGTGTATATATGCCTTCGGTGTTGCTGCGTTTATTTATTGCACATCTTCATTGCCTTTGTATCCTCAATACTCTGTACACGATAGGCACTCACTGAATGTTTGTTGAATGCATGATGAACAAGATATGGTCCTTATATATAATCTAGTAGGATAAATACACAAGTTATTTTCCTACAAAATAGAGGAAGAAGTACAGAGTTTTCTGGATACTTGAAAGGTAGGAGTAATCACATACCTTAAATGATCAGGACAGGATTTACAGATGAGGTCATGTTTGACATTGCCCTTGAAGAGACCATGAGTAAGGTTGTTTCAGTAGTGGGAACAAAATCTACAGCATGGGATAAATTTTTGAGTGGTTTGCTTTATCAAGACAAGGGAAATCTATTAGGCTGTTACATTGGTTTCAGCCAAGAAGTACAAATCTTCACAATTTTATGGAATCTATCTCAAGATATTTGCTACTTTTTAAGTTCAAGAACGCAGCTATAACATACTCTTTTCCCCCAGAAAACAACTATTTATAGGTGAAAACCATTATTACTTCATTGGACTATCTCATTTTATCTTACCTTAGGACCACCTGTTGATTTTCTTTTCATAGGCACGTTTCATCCCCCCACCCAACCCTCACTCCCCAAAAGCTAATCGTTATTCGGTATTTTCTATGTGTCAGGTGCTATGTTAAGTACTTGATATAAATATAAACTCATTTAATCTTCACAACAACCCGATTAAAGGTTAAGGGACTTGCCTAGGGAGTAAGTAGTAGAGCCAGGATTGCCTTACTTTGTAAGTTTTACTATGTGAACATGAGTTGAGAACAGCAGTTTCTTTGAAACCTGGATGCTACATATTACTTACTGAATGTCATGACCCTAGGAAGCAATTTGCACACAGTAGAAACTGCATATGTTAAATCCACAGATTCCAAGAGTCTGCTGACTAAGGCATTATGATAGGATTTATTCATTTATTGTGTTATTTATCTAGTACCTACCATGAGTGAAGAATTATTCCAGGATTGAAGAGTATGGCAAATAACAAAGTTCCTGCTTTCATGGAGCTTATATTTTAATGAAGGAAGTCAGAGAATAAGCATACAAATAAATTTATTTACTTAGTAAATAATATGATTCTGATAATAAGTACTATAAAAAATTGTCAGGTTAATGGATGAGTGGATGGGATCAGTAGTTTTCGATCAGGCAAAGAGGCTGTCTCTGAGGCGGTAGTATTTGAATGGAAACCAGTCTGTTGAGAAGTGGAAACGCTTGGAAAGATCTGGGGAAGAGCTTTTCAGGTACAGACAACAGCAAATGCAAATGGTCTTACTCATGAGAATATAAGAATGAACTTCGTGTGTTAGAAGATGAATGAGAGGGCCAGTATAATGAACAAAGAAAGTGGAAGGTTAATGGGTAGCAGGTGCCAGGTCATGGAGTCTTGTAAAGATTTGGTAAAGCATTTGGATTTATTCTAAGTTTAATGGGAAGGATTTTCAGATACAGTTTCATTTTTAAAAGATCACCTTGCTGTGTAGAAAATGGACTGAGTGGAGGAGGGACAGTGACAAGAAAAAGAGAAAGACAATTAGTGCAGTAGTCCAGGCGGGAAAGTAGGGTGGCTTTGGACTAGTGCTGGAGGTGTTGAGAAATGGTTAGGTTTAGGATATTTTGGACATAGAGCTAATATGATTTGGGGATGTGGGATATGAAAGAGAGGGATCAAGGATGATCTCTAAGGTTAGAGACCTGCGTTACTTTGTGAAAGGGTGCTGCTAATGTATCATGCAAATTTAGGTTGAGGAGGAGGAGTACAAAGTATATATAGGAGATTCACACAGCTGTTCCACAGATGGAGTGCCACCTGCTGTAAAGATCCAGCCAGATGTTTGGGACTCCCGGCTGGTTCTAACACAGCAGCAACTTCTCATAGTTGAGGATTTTGAAGCCAGGTTAGCTCCATCCATGCTTGTCTCATACATCCTTACTACCCAGAAGGTAAGCCCACTCTTCCTCCAGGCATATCACTTGTCCTCATTTTCATATATCTTGCAGTTTTCTCAGACCGAACTGGTGTGACATTTTTATTCCCCTGACTCCTCATCACCACCACCAAATGCCTGGCTAGGTCTCTTTCATTATTCAGTTCATGTACAGTATTGTCTAGGAAACATGTTCTGATCCCACATTCATTCTGCTTTCATGTCTGAGTGTTGCCCCCATATACACCAAGTACACTGTACATGTACTGCATGTAAACATCTTGATCATAGCAGTTTGTTTTTGGGGTGGGGGTTGTTTTCTTTTTTAAGTAGTCTTGTATATGTCTGTAGAACAAGAAGAGGGAAAGTATTCTAGGTGGGGAGAAGGATATGAGTAAAGATACCGGGGCATATTTTGGGGAGGGGACTAGGGAAATTACAAAGAAGATTGTAAGTGAAGTATGTGGTATCTAAAAAGAGTTTGTATCGGGGTGAGTAAAGTATTAAAATTGATTAGAAGAGTATATTATGTCAGTTATTTCTCAATAAAGCTGGGAAAAATAAAGATTAGAAGAATCTTTTGGGTCTTGACAGAGCATTTTAAAGACTACACTGTGATTGGATTTAACTTTAGAACAGTGATTCTCAACCCTGACTGCCCTTCTAGAAACACCTAAAGAGTTAAAAAAAAATCCCACTGCCCATGAATTTCCCAGACCCAGACTAAGTCACAGTTTCTGGGTGTGGGACCCAGATATTAAAGTTTCCCACATGATGTGAAGGATAGCAACTACTTCAGGAAGCAGAAAGTGTGATTCGTTGAAAAAAGGTATTGAAATTAGAGTCAAGAAATTGGATCACGGGTTTTTTTGTTTGTTTGTTTGTTTTTGTGTGTGTGGTTTTTTGCTTTGTATTTTTTGTTTTTTGGGGGGTTTTGCTGCATCAGCAGCATGCAGGATCTTAGTTCCCTGACCAGGGATCAATCCCATGCCCCCTGCAGTGGAAGCGCAGAGTCTTAACCACTGGACCACCAGGGAAGTCCCTGGATCATGGTTTTTATTCTTCATTTTTTGTGATCTTGGGCAAGTCACTTAATGCCTGATGTTAGTTCATTTATAATTAAGTTGAAATGATCGTCATCTGTAACTTGGTTGGATACTCTCTGGAGACTTTTCTATCCCTAAAATACTTTGTTTTTTGTTTTTTATTTTTTTTGTGTTACGCGGGCCTCTCACTGTTGTGGCCTCTCCCGTTGCGGAGCACAGGCTCCGGATGCGCAGGCTCAGCGGCCATGGCTCACGGGACCAGCCGCTCCGCGGCATGTGGGATCTTCCCGAACCGGGGCACGAACCCGTGTCCCCTGCATCGGCAGGCGGACTCTCAACCACTGCGCCACCAGGGAAGCCCTACTTTGATTTTAATGAAGGAAATTGTATAATGAAATGGTGTTACAGGGAAGATTAACCAGCTAGGTTCAGGACAAGTTGGAGGTAAGAAGACATGGGGACAGGTTGGAGGTAAGAAGATGGTTGCCCTTTATGTGTGGGCAAGACAGTGAGTTTAGGGAAGGTAGTTGCTTTGGGAATGGAATGGGGGATACTTTAAGCCCTCTTGCATCATTTAAAAATTGTCTCCCTTCTCCTTAAAGATTTCAGGAGACTTCATTTAAGTATGAGTATTCAAGGATTTGGTTGCTGTTTTTTTTTTCTTATAACTTGTATTATTACTAATATTGTTAATCTTTAGCAAAAGATTGAATAAAGCATGGCATATCATGCCATAACTATTTAAGGAATGTGCTGTTAATCAGTTTGTGCAATGGAAATAATTCATGGAAACATTTCTTAGGTCATATTCTTTTGGATTTCTGAAAAATGATCAGTAAAGAATTCAATTCATTCTTTGTTTAGCACCCTGCCAAATAGGAAGTAGGAGTCTACTTAGAATATGTTCATGTATTCCTTCTAATATGGTATTATCCTTTATTATCACTTTGTCAAATAGAAAGAAAACTTTGCTTCAAAACTAACCTTTTAAACTGCCTTATAACTTTTTTTATCATTCTTTTATTCCTTGTCTATAAAAAGGGGATAAATACCTTCTCTATAATTTTTTATAAGGAGATGAAGTAGCGTAGTGCTTCACATATTTCTTAGGTGCTTGATAAAATTTAATTCTACTTGTGCCCTTCCAGTGCACAAGCTCAGGCATACATATTTATGTTTTCTTACTTGTAGTTATTTCGTGTCAAATTTTTTTTAAGCTAATTTTTTTATTCCCCCTCTTCACCCTTTCAGCTTACATGTCTTCTTCTTGGTATAACATTTTAGATAATTTTCTATCATCTTTCTAATTATACTAGTAAAAGTAAAATTTTCCCTCCCTTGACCCGTACCCAGCTGTAATAGTTTGACTCAACTCAAATTTAATGACCATGTATTTTTGTTTGCTAGAAATAAATCTTTCTCTGTTCCTACTCAGTGGTATTAATTCTATATGTTTTAAAGGAATTCAGTTTTTAAATTGAATTTAAAATAACTCAATTATAAAGTATTCAAGGTTTGATGATCCAGTTTGAAATTGATGCATTCCTCTCTACTCACCAGGTTCAATAAAATGCAACTCAGAGCTTTTGAATTTATTAGCTGTTTTTATGAAATCAAGTGTTTTTTAAAGGAAAAATAAAAGTAAATGCTAATCTTTGAGTTCTTTATTCCATATTGTCTTCCTCTACTCTCCTCACTATAGATTAAGTGTGCCAATCCTTAAATGACTAAATATATTACCTTATGCATTCTTGTTTCCTTCTCCAAAATTTTTTTTGCTAATGTTCAGATAATCTCCAATCTCTAAAATATTTCTGAAGTTACGTATTTTCATAATACAGCATAGAATAATAAGTATATGAAGAGTTGAAGTAAACAAATCTCATGAGTCTTTAGAAGGGCTTATTGAAGAGCCAAAGGGTGCAATTTTTTGGAACATGTATGTTTATAATGTTGAAGGTGTAGAGAGTGAAATGGGAAGGAAAAGTAAATGGGGAGGAAAAGAAAACTTGACAGTTATAGAGAAGAAGAGAAAGAAAATGGAGGGAAGAGTTAAGAGATGTTGGTTTAGAAAAAGTTTGAAGTAAACATATTCAGAAAAAGAAAGCAAGAGAAAAAAAAGAATAGATAAAAGGTGTTACAAGTCAGTAGGTACTCACAAGGGTGCTCATTTAGTGTTTTATTGGGCTCCCATAGGTCTGCCATTAAGAACACTAGGAGTCTTGGTTCTTTGTGTCACCTTGGAGAAATCAGTTAACTTATCTGAAGCTCAGGCATCTGTAAAATGTGAACATTGGATTAGGTTTCTTGGTTGTCAGTAACTGTGAGAAACACATTCCTGTGGGAAATTCACAGCTATAGCTGACTTTAGACCAGCATATTTAGGGAAAAGGATGTAAGCTCCCTGAGGGTAGGAGCTTTTTCTATCTTGTTCACTGTTGTATCCCCAGCAGCTAACACGGTGTTTGACACATAGTAGGCACACAATAAATGTTTGTTGAGTAAGTGATGTGAAAAGTGTCATGTTGGTGGTTCATTACGGGAGCATCTAGAGGGCCAAGAGGAAAACTAGTGTGCTTGAGAAAAGGAAAAGACTGGTATCTTCTGAAGAAATCTTACATAGGCTGGTTTTTAATCTCTTGTTCTTCCTTATCTTGTCCCAGATCCAGAGAAAGTGGCTGTAGCTAGTGGTATACTCATGGTCACAAAACTTGTAGTGACCAGACATACATATAATGACTAAACCAACATATGATCTTGATCAGTTCCCTTTGTGTGACTTAAAGAAATGCAGAACCAAGCTCAGGTCTTCATGGAATATGAGTACACATAGACTATAACAGCTATATTGAGTTGGATTTATTGGCTTCGTTCAGTTGAGAAGCAGTTAGGCTGCAAGCTGAGTACTGAAGCTGGCAGATTCCAGTGAAATCTTTGGGAATCACTGGTATCCCTAGGTTACAAAGCGTTACTGTTACAAACAGGTTACTGTTATGCAAAAAGATAAATTTGCAGAGATATTTGAAGAAAAATATTCAGAACATAATATATATATTCCAATTTTTGGAAGTCATAGTTTCAAAATATTCAGGTCTTTGAAATTCTTGGACCCAAAACTAGACCAAAAAGTAGGGAAGGAGTCACTTTAAATCCCTATTGCTAAAGTCCTCTACTTATTCACTAACTCTCATTCTATCTTACCACTTTTATTTAACCTCCAGTTCAGAATGTTTGGTTGACTGATGTGCCATTCCACAACAGACTAGTAACAGAAGGCACCAAAATGTGTGAGTAAGGAAGATGGAGGCAAGGAGGCATATTGACATCCATAGGCAGGTGTGATGACAAAATAAGTGATAGCTGAACAAACTTGCTTTGAGGGATAAAAGGGGGAAAAATCCATAACATTAAATATCCACAATAATTATTCTGAATCATTAACAAAATAATAATTTATATTTCATATTAACACAAGGCAGGAAACAGTAAGTTTATCCCAGATGGTTAACTTTTCTTTTTAATGTTTTGTTTCTGAATCGTAAACTCCTCAAGTAGGTTTTGAAAAATACACATATTGGAACACATCCATTCCCACATCTGGCCCCAGAAATACTAGACAAATAAAGGTCATTGTACTTTGAAATCTTTTAAAATGTTATATATTCTTGTCTCTTATAGCTATATCAGGTTGAGTTTTTAACAGTTGCTGACATTTTATGTTGGGTTTGTAAAAAATTGTAATGTTGAGAAGTATGTATGTGTAAATAGTAATAGAGACTTTTTCTTAAATGCATTTGAAAAGGATCATATAAAAATTAAAGCTACTTCAGCAAAGTGGGGATTAAATGTCTGCGTACCTCAGTTATGATTTAAAACATAAAAACACACAAGATTGCAAATTTCTTAAAGGCATATTTGTACAAAATGTTTTTATTTTGAAACATAAGTCATCTAATTTGTTATAGTCATTGGCAGACAGTATTGTAAAATAGAAATATGCAAAGAAGATAGAAATATGAAAGCAAAGAAGAAATATGAAAGATAGAATAATGGAAGCAATATGAAAATTCATAATATTAAATTTCAGACATACATTTTTGTTAAAATCAGAGTCCATTTGGAGTGAAATGAATATTTCCATTTAAAATTTGCATATTATAATAACGTTAGGTCATTTTAAAATGTTTTAAATTACCAACTCCAGAAGATGGATAACAATTTCATTCCTGATGGCAATGAATTTCCTTCTTCTGAATTTTTTTAATAGGTGCACTAGGCCTTCCAATGAGGGGGATGAGCAACAATACCCCTCAGTTAAATCGCAGCTTATCACAAGGCACTCAGTTACCGAGCCACGTCACGCCAACAACAGGGGTACCAACAATGTCACTTCACACGCCTCCATCTCCAAGCAGGTATTTATTGATGGACCAGGATATTTCTCAAAATGTATCTTTGTAGATTAAGAAAGCTTTTTAGTTTTTTAATAAGGTAACTAATTATTTGATTTTCTGGTTCAGTGCCTTTCACTGAGGAAAAGAAAGTTGATACCCTATGCTCATTTTATTTCATTGCAAATTGATAAGTATAGTGTAAGATGCTTTTATCTTGCAGCTAGTGTACTGGTTATTAGCTGGGGTGGGTATCAAGGATTAATCACCACCTGGGGGGCTTTTTTCAAAAGCAAGCTCTCTTCCTCAAAGGAGGATGTGCAATTTCAGATCACTCCTCAGATAAATCTGTTTATTGCTCCCTCACCACACATCCATTGCTCTAGTGAGAATAAAATAAAACAGATTTACAAAAATGGTGCATATTAGTATGAAGAAGATAGAATGACATACATTTGGAATGAAATTATTCTGAATATATATGTGAAATACATTTGTATTTTATGTCATAGTCACACCAATACTTCTCTCATCTTCTATATCACCATATATTCTTCTGTGATTTGCCCTTTCTTGTTGGTTTGTTTACTTTGGCTTTTCAAAGAGCTTTTTTTCTTTTCAAATGACCAGACAAAAGAGTTAAATGAATAAAAATTAGCAATGCAATTTGAAAGTATATTTGAGATTCTAGGGTTAGGCCAATTGATTATTTACAGAGAATTTTAATGAGTGATTGTAGAGAGCTTATTTAGTGTAATGGACTTCTTTTTCAGGGGTATTTTGCCTATGAATCCTAGGAATATGATGAACCACTCCCAGGTTGGTCAGGGCATTGGAATTCCTAGCAGGACAAATAGCATGAGCAGTTCAGGGTTAGGTAGCCCCAACAGAAGCTCGCCAAGCATAATATGTATGCCAAAGCAGCAGCCTTCTCGACAGCCTTTTACTGTGAACAGGTAAGATGTTTATTGATACTGTGTATAATTGTTCTTTCTGGGTGTTTTCAAATTTGCCTTTTCATATTCAACGTTCTGTTCTTGAGTCTTGACTTCTGTTTTATAAGTGTGTTTCATCATATATTTTGACCAAAGCTTCTCTTTCTGTTACACATCACAACTTTAACCTCCCAAACTAAAGACATGTTCTTTTGAAAATCAGTTTGCTTTTTTGTTACTGTTGTTAGAAAAGGATTGTTCTTAGGTTGCCAACCGGCAAATTTTTGTTGATATGTCCTTCCTCTATTAAATGAGGCTGGTCACCTGTGTGGTAAGAGCTTCATACCTATGAATAGGACTGGAGACATGTTTGACTATTACTGCCTTGCTTCTTTATGCTTTGGTTAAGTTCCTTTTCAACTGAATTTCAGTTTTGTTCTTTGGAGACTTCATGACAAAGACTTTTTGAAGACTACATCTGTAGTATTTGAAAATAGTGTCATGTCCTGGGATTTAAAACAAAAAGATGAATTTTTGCTTTTCACTCCTTTTTGCACTGGTCATTGCGTATACTGCTATGCAAATAATAGTTAACAATATGAAAAACAGTTACCCATTTTGTTAGGATTTTAAAGCTATTCAGGTAATTTATATGAGAGTTATGTCTACAATAGGGCTTTCTTTACTGTAAAAAAAAACATTTTAGTTTGATTGTTCATTTTTTTAAATGGGGAATATGGGGGGAAAGGATGTTGCTATCATCAAAGCCATTTAATTCACTTTCTTTTATCTAGTACTCGTAAATTCTGAATTAAAATAGGTTATTAGCACATTTCCTTTTTAATCTTCATCCCATAACCTCCAATTCTTACTTTTATTTAGACTTATGAGTACTTTTATAATTTGACTGCTCTTTTAAGTTTTACAGAAGTTATTTTTGTAAAGGGTTATCAAAATTCTCATCTCCTTGACAGTTTCCTAATGATATAATACTTCTTGGGCTTTAACACATCTCTCTGCGTTCTTGTAGTATCGTTCATTGAATGTATGTTTAAATTTTTGTCTTTCCATATTTTTTCACATTCTAGTTTTTAAAAAATACTTTGCTTATAAATTGTCAATGAAGTATGGGTCTCTAAAGCCCTGCTTATTACTGTTGATAAGTTGTATGTGTTATAGAATGTTTTCATCTCTTACTACTTATTCAGTGTTTGAGGGTACCTGTATCATCAGCAGTTCTAACATGCTATTAACCAGAACTTCTATTGACTTTTCTACTCTTCTCTAGAGTGTTTCACCAGCTGCATTATTTTATGAAAATATTGTTTGGCCATAGTTAGTTTTATAAATCTAGGCAAAAAATTAAAAACCCAGTCATCTTCAAATAGTTTAACCTTACTCATAACAGTAATACACCATCTTTTATCAGATTACTTGATGTTAAAGATGCATACTTTCATTTTAGAATTTGCATTAACGATTCTTGTTGACATGCTTAATTACTCTGGCCTTGCTTTAAATTCAGCCTTATTTTTTGTTTGTTTGTTTTCCCATGTTTAGGCTTGTGCAAAAAAGGGAAGCTCTTACTTTAGAAGTAAGAGCACTATGGAGAGATTTTTATTTTTAAGTAGCTAAAAGATAAACTAGATGATGTGTTTTAGAACACTGAATTCAGTTAAAGAAAAGCACCATTTAATTCACGTCAGCTGAACATTTACTGAGTGCCTTTTGTAGCCTCCTGAATGCTAAAGGCAGGAGATGCAGAGGAGTATATGACATGAACCCTGTCCATGAGGAGTTTATGTTCTACTTGGGAAAGACAGACTGTATGAAAGAAGATCTTTTATGAAAAGTAATAATAGCACATTTTACCAGTAGTGGAAGAAAAACAAGTATTCAGGAACAGTAGTCCTAAACTAAATTGCCTATTTTTGAGGTTTATTACTTCTTCCATTATATCCAGTAAGTTGGCTCTCCAAGTATACAAAACTATACCCTTAATCTCTATTTTCCTCAAGGCGTATATAAATTCTTTGCTTTTTGTTTTTTAATTCATCTGTTTAAGATGTTTTGGTTCTCAGTTGTTCATGGAAGGACTTTAGGGAAGCTTTAAATAACAATAAAGATTCAACTCAAAAAAAATTAGTATTTGTTTTTAAACATGTTGTTTTATATGAGGAGATCAAAAGTAAACACTTTTGTTTTTCTTCATCTGAAAGTTAGTGTTCTTACTGTATATCTAAAATTATTTTCTATGTACCCAGTATGTCTGGATTTGGAATGAACAGGAATCAGGCATTTGGAATGAATAACTCCTTATCAAGTAACATTTTTAATGGAACAGGTAAGCTTATTCTGGAGCTAGTACCCTATAAAAATACGATAGATCTTGAAATATAAAGCAATTCAACCTACTAGTCAAAATATTAAAGGAATTTTTGTGTTAAGATGATAGAACTTAATTTAGGGAGAATTTGACAGGAAATAGGATTTAATTCAGTGAACAGTTGAAAGATACTTAAATATATTTTTTTCACTTGGCATGTTAATAGCATGGTGTTATAACATCAAATTTATTTCCTTAACACCTGGAGAAAGCATAAACATTTACTTAGTCTGTACTTGTGCCTCAGAATCTTTTTCGCTTCAAGAGCTTTTCCTATCAGTCCTGTCACTACAGTCTAAACTAGGTTGAGTGGTATGGCATTCTGGCTATAGAGACCCAGATTGAAGAAACCTTTAAAATTATATGGAGCACTTACAATTTTTTCTTAATAGTTTTGATAATACTAATTTTGGCATTTAACTCTTACAAATTTTTAATCCAGTTTTATGTGTAAAATTCAGAATTTAATTACATGGAAAACCAATTCTGATTTTGACAGTAAAGAATTCTTGCAGTCTTGGTTTATTTCTTTTATCAGCTGCTTCAGACAGAAGAGAACTGGAGGCTTTGTTGCTATTCTGCTTCAGGTTTCACCTTCTTCCACCTTTGCCTCCAAACCCTTTCCTGAGAAAGGAAATAAAGGATGTTTTATGGTCATAGGAGCAAAAATGAATATGATTGTTGAGAGAGAAATACACGTGAAGGAAGTGGAAGGTGAAAGAATGATCAATGAAATGGGGCGTATGTGAAAGCACGAGAAGATTTAGTATTTGAAATGACATTTCTGGCTATCGGCTTTTAATTTTTCAGTGTTATTGTATGTTTAGTAGCATAGATTGACCAAGTGAGACTTTAAAATGTCAAATTTTAGCATTTAAAGTTTTGCGTTCTAATAGGAAATACCCTATTTCATTGTTCCTCAAATGCAGATTTTTTTCATATTTTAAAATCTCTGAAATTAGGCGGCATATCATAGTTTAATTAGCGAGGTTTTTTTTCCCTAAATGAACCATAAAGTAACAGTGTGTCTCACAGTGTCATCTTATATTCTGAATTATGGTTTATACACTTCTGTAAATTTTAGAATTATTTTTAAAAGTCATTTTTAACTAAGTATATTTTACACTAGGAAAATTGTTTCCAAGTCTTACCCTAAAAATAAAAACTTGTGAGTTAATACTATTTTTAGGTTAAAATTATTCTCAAATAACTAAGTATATTTTAACTAAGTATATTTTACACTAGGAAAATTGTTTCCAAGTCTTAACCTAAAAATAAAAATTTGTGAGTTAATACTATTTTTAGGTTAAAATTATTCTCAAATAACATATGGCAGTTTTAAACTCCATCTTAGAGGACCTGAAGAAGTGTATTAAAAGTTAATAATACTTGGGGCTTCCCTGGTGGCGCAGTGGTTGAGAGTCCGCCTGCTGATGCGGGGGACACGGGTTCATGCCCCGTTCTGGGAGGATCCCACATGCCCCGGAGTGGCTGGGCCCGTGAGCCATGGCGCTGAGCCTGTGCATCCGGAGCCTGTGCTCCGCAATGGGAGAGGCCACAACAGTGAGAGGCCTGCGTACCGCAAAAAAAAAAAAAAAAAAAAAAAAAGTTAATACTTATTGAAAGTTTTTAGTTAATTTGTAATCAAGTAATTCAAAAGAGATTGCTTTTTAAATTAAAGCACTGTATAAATTGTTAATGTCTATTGTTGTCCTTTTATATAGTAGTATCTTCTTAAAATTCAGAATTCATGAACTGCAATTTCTTTAAAAACAATGGGTATGAATGATTTTATCTTTTACCCTTCATAAATTTATATTGTCACCTGACTTGGAATGTAACTATTTTCTATCAACAAAGTAATCTTGAGTTAATAGTTTCTTTCTGAGATTCTTCTAATTATGAAACTTAGAGAAAAATTAAAATTAACTGGAAAAGAGGGCAAAATAAATTGAAAATGGTTATAATACACTAGATGAAACAGATTAAAGACAAAGTATAGTGCAGGGTAAAGCTAAGCTAGAAAATAAATTCTTCAAAAATTAAGACTATAAGATTGTAAGAATAATAGAATAGTAAATGTTGAGAAGAGATCAAGATGACGATTAAAATAGGCGAAGTAGAAATGTTGGCTTAAATTTATTTTTTAAAAGGAAAGAAACTGATTTTTTAAAATTCGAAATGAACAAAAATAAATTTTATTCATTCCTTGTATATTTATTGAGCGCCTACTGTGTAATAGGTAATATAAACTTCTGGGCTTTGTATCATATTCTCATACAATTCACTCACTAGACATGGGAACCCTACATTTACCTACGTTCTCCACCCTACTTTATACCCTCAGCTGCAAAACACACGTGCACGCACGCACGCATGCGCACGCACACACACACACACACTTTCACACACTCACATGCATACACATTTGTGTATGGGACTAATAAGCCACAGGAAAAAAGAAGTCCTTAGGGCTTCTGTTTCCATTGCCTATGCCTCAAATATGATTCAGGCTATTTGCAGGAGGCAGTGTCATTATCACACCTATGTTTTAAATGAAGCTCCAAGCATTCCAGATACAACCTCTGCTTTTGGATATAATGAAAGAGTAGTTTTATCACAACAGTCTCCCCTCTTGCTGACTAACAACCTATAACTTGAGTACCATCTTTCACAGGGGAAATAATGTATCACCTTACTCTTTATTCTCTATGTTAAGTCTCTAGGATTTGGGATTTTTATTATGCTAGTAAGTACATATTGCTTTGCTGAATTGTTCATAAAATTCTTTCACATGAAGTCAATCCACAAATATTTATCGTACATTTACATATGCCAAGTACAGTGCTGTACATTGTTGAGGAAGAAAGCACTGTTATTTCAAACTTTATTATAGTTGGTCTTTGATAACCTCTTTAAAATGTTTGTAGAATCAGTAACTAGTGTTTTTTCTTATTATTTAGATGGAAGTGAAAATGTGACAGGATTGGACCTTTCAGATTTTCCAGCATTAGCAGACCGAAATAGAAGGGAAGGAAGTGGTAACCCAACTCCATTAATAAACCCCTTGGCTGGAAGAGCTCCTTATGGTAATTACTTAAGCTTTTTAATTATGGCCAGTGAAAACTTTCTATTGCACGCACATATATATATATATATATATATATATATGTACCTATATGCACGTGTGTGTACACACATGTATTTATGTGTTTTCTAATCAGAGCAGTGTAATTTTGTCAGAGTTCATAAATGCAAAGTGCTTTTTTCTCCCAGAATACCATGATAGCAAAGTTAAATGGGAAAACTTAATTTGTATAGAAATCCCAAAAGGAAGTCTTCACTGGTATTCAGAATTTATTTTCTTCTGGCATTTCTGCCTTAATTCGCCTTAATAATGATTCTATGGTCTGCCTCTTCTCAATTCATCACACATTTTTTAAAAGAATACATTCCCACATTCCTAGTGATTAATAATGACTAACCATACATTAACAATTTTTTCTAAGCCAGTTTCTCAACCTCCACACTACTGACATTTGAGTAGGTAGTTTTTGTAAATGAGGGGCTGTCCTGTGCATTGTAGACTATTTAGCAACATCCCTGGCCTCTGCCTACTCGCTGCCAGTAGCACCACCCACCCACCCCCGCATTGTGACAACCACAGATCTCTCCAGATTTTGACAAATGTCTCATGGGGAAGAAAATTACCTCCTGTTGAGAACTGCTGTGGGTCATGTATAGTTTATGTAGACTCTTGGTCACCATTAATACCCTTTTTCACTGTCTTTAATAAATAAGAGATTTGGCTAATAGATGCTAAATGAGCTAGACAAGAAAATTATGTAACAGGAATGTAACCATATTCTTTTTATCCTTTGCACATACTTGTTTCCTTTTGGTAGAATCGGATACAGACCAGTAGCAGAAACAATGAACTTGGAGGGATCATTTCATCCCTTTTCTAAGATAACTATTTTTCCCGTTTTCAACCAAGAGGGATTTCTATGGCTTTCAAAATATGAATACAAATAACAACATGTGAAGAAGGGAAAAATTTAATATTATACACATTAAGAGTTTCCTAATTAGCCTTCCACCCCAGAAAAAAACAAAAATGATCTGCCCTGGAAGTTGAGTACCCAGCTACTTGATTCCCAGTTCAGACTCTAATGTTTTTAACCTTTCCTCATAGGTCCATTTTTTCATCCCTTTAATCATTCCCGTTGCTCTCCTTGGACCATCTCTAGTTTCTCCATATCGTTCTTGAATTGTGGAGCCCCAAACTGGATATTGTTCTCCAATAAGGGCCTGACTAATGCCAAGTATAGTGGGAGGATTACTTCCCAGTTCTTGCATGTTTTACATCTATTACATGGAGCCCAAGAAAATCTGAAATAATGTGGAGTTGTTTTATAATTGATTGCAATTTGCTCACCCTGTAAGTCACTTTCAAGTAGAATACTGACATGTTCTTTAAAATTTATTTTGTTCATTTGTATTTGACAATTAAGTGGTATTTATAATAACTAGTCAAATATTTAAAGCAAGTTTTTAAACCAAAAATTTTCATAATTATTACCAATATCAAATTATGTTTTTTCAGCATCTGTATATGACATTAGATTAGAATTATAGGATTACCACTTATTTCCCTTGTATTATTTTATATATTTAGTTATTTATCAGTATATAAGAATTCAGTTATTCATTGTTACCCAGAACACCAATTTTTTGAAGTGTGCTTTCATAGCGTAATTTAAAAATCCTTTTGGTATATTATTGTGAGAAAAGTTAACTTTTTATAATTTGTAGCAAAATATCATAAATATCAATTGCAATTCTCTGGATTATTTTCATTACATAGTTGGAATGGTAACAAAACCAGCAAATGAGCAATCCCAGGACTTCTCAATACACAATGAAGATTTTCCAGCGTTACCTGGTTCCAGTTATAAAGATCCAACATCAAGTAATGATGACAGTAAATCTGTAAGTAACTGAGAATTATGTATGTGAATTATATAGTTTTTTCCCTTCAGATTTGTTAATATTAACAGTTTTATACTCTATATTAAGGACTTATTAAGTACTACTATGAAATTGTTTATCTTGAATATCTGTAATAATCTAACTTCTGAAGAATGTGGAAAACCTTTATAACTTAGAAGATAGCCTATTTTTTTCCCTATTTCATATAGGTTTGCAAATTTCTGTTGAACTTCTCAGAGTTAATTTAGACTTTTATTGTAGTCCCTGTCAGCTGGATCCCATGAAGTTTGATATTATAGCCTTCTAAGGAGCTGTGTTTTTCTTGAGTAAGTTTTCTCCTTGAAGAATCTTTATACACATTTTTATTCCTGTGTTGATTCAGCCAACCCAGCTTCCTCTTTCTGACTTAACGAGTGTGTTTATTTCTTCCACATTTCACTGAAAATAGCTTTTTGTGTGTGTGTGATGGTTGTATATTGTTAAAATAATTGATAAAAGAAGATTATTGGGTAAGAATTAAATATGAATTTTAAAAGTTCATAATTTAAAAAAAAAGTTTATATTTTCTATCTTATCTTGGAGGTTTTTATGGTGATATTTTAGGTAATGTACTATTTAGTTTGTCTTCTAAATATACTTCTAAAATATACTTCTAAAAATACTAATATTGAGGAGTGTAACTTCAAGTGTATCCCAAAACGAAAAGTTCTGAGATAGAGAGGGTTCTTTTGTCTGTGACTGAATATCTGAGATAAATAAGTATATTTTCCATATATTTCTTGTCCTTTAAGTACTCAAATATGTACAATGCAGGATTTATTTGTATACCATGGCACAGTTGTGGAAACAAAAAATTTCATGTAGAACTTGAAAAACAGGTAATAATTTACTACCAACTTAAATGTAATAAAAAATGAATAGAAAAGTACTAGTATATGAACTTGAAATTTTTACACATAACAAATTTTAATGTCACATTTAATTTTTTTCATGTTAGAATTTGAATACATCTGGCAAGACAACTTCAAGTACAGATGGGCCCAAATTCCCCGGAGATAAAAGTTCAACAACACAAAATAATAACCAGCAGAAAAAAGGGATCCAGGTGTTACCTGATGGTGGGACTCTATAAAATATATCAAAGATATTATAGAATTCACTTTTTTTACTTTTTCCTCGAAGATAAAAATGACTATGTTTTTCTTATCCAGGTCGGGTTACTAACATTCCCCAAGGGATGGTGACAGACCAGTTTGGAATGATTGGCCTGTTAACATTTATCAGGGCAGCAGAGACAGACCCAGGAATGGTACATCTTGCATTAGGAAGTGACTTAACAACATTAGGCCTCAATCTGAACTCTCCTGAGTAAGTTTCTTTCTTTTCTCCCTACATTTATGTATAGTACCTCCCTGCAGCTTTTAATTTCATGTCTGCAAATTATATCATCTGCTGCCACTCATTGTTGCTGGTATTTGCTGACTCTTTGGGTCATTCCCTCTTATATTAGTTCCTGGATCACTCTCACTTTATAGTAATATTCCTTTTATAATTTAGCAGTTTCAGTATGCACATATATGGTCTTTCCTAAATCCTGAAATCCCAGCTTCTTGAATTTCTCTCCTCCAAAAATCTTACCCTTCATCATACCTCAGCTGCTCACTTCTTTAGTCATCCCTTTGACTTCGTCATTTTTGGTAACCTCAGTTTCTCTGTAAGATTGTGCTGCGATGCCACTTCCTGTTTTCATTTCTCTCCCTCTTCTACGGGCTCCTGTAATCATTAGATTCCATTGGGACCTTCATCCCACTGATTCTTGTACCTTTTTACTGTTCCTCAACATCCCTGTCTCTCTTCCCCTTAGATGAATTCACTTCCTTCTTCTCCAGTTAAATTCTGTGGTCAGTCATGATTTGCTTGTTTACATATACCCCTGACTGCTTTGCCCCTCTCTTGCTTTGTCATACTTGCTTGGCAAAAACTACAACCCTGGTTATATCTACCTATTCCACTCTTAACCTGTGCTACTAAGCCTGGCTAGAGAAAAATACACACCTTCACTGCCTGGTCTCACTTCAGATTCATGGCCAGGAACCTCAAGAATGAGCCCTTAATTCTGCCAGCCATAATCAAGCTGGCATGCTTACTCCATTCATTCTTTTGTTCTCTTGTGTAGCTGTTTTACACTTGCCTCTTCAAACCCCTAATACCTTTTCCCCTGTGCTTAGTGTCAGATGGTGACCTTGCTTTTTATTTCTACTTTACTAAGAACGAAGGAAGCAATCAGAAGAGTGTCAGTGTAGTCCTGCCATGAAATCAGTCACCTACAACCATCTGCACCTACCTTACTCTTGTCTTCCACCCTGTTGCCATAGCTGATCCATGCTTTCTACCTAAAACCTTTGAAAACTCAAAAGATACAGATCTAACAATTTTTTGCACTTTGTTGCATCATTTCCATCAGCATACAAATACGCTGTTACTTCTTCCATGTTAACAGATACCTTCTCTTGATCCAGCTTATTCTATAAGTTATTGCCCCCCCCCCCCATTTCTTTATTCTCCTTTGGAGCAAAACTCCTCAGGAGAGCCATCTTTGTATCTCCTATTTGTCCTATTCTCTGTTAAACCCATTTCATTTAGGATTTTGCCCTCACCACTTTACTAAAACTGCTTTTGTGTCATTAAATTCAGCAGTTACTTTTGGGAACTTCTTAACCAGTCAGTAACGTCTGACATAGTGGAATCATTGCTACATTATTTCTCACCATTTTTTTTTTTTTTGGCTGTACTTTGCAGCTTGTGGAATCTTAGTTTAGTTCCCCACCAAGGATCCTGAGGGCCCTGGCAGTGAGAGCACCAAGTCCTAACCACTGGACTGCCAGGGAATTCCCTGTTTCTCACTACCTTTAACTGCTCCCACCCTGGTTTGAATCACCATCTTCTCTTGCCTGGATTACTCCATTAGCCAATCACCAGGTGTCCCTGATTCTCCCTTTGCCCCTTATAATCTTCTGTTCATATGACAGCCAGGACAATCCTTTTTGAATAAGTTCATTCTCTGCTCAATACACAGTAAGGTTTTGCAGTTTTATTATGATTAAAAACCCAAAATCTTGATAGTCCTACTAATCTGTACAGGCATGATCTGTGTCTCTCCTCTACCTACACCTTAACATCTTCTCCCTTTGTTCACCCTGTTCCAGTTTCACTAGCCTTCTTGCTGTACGTCAGACATGTCAATCATAACTCTGCATTAGTTGCTCTAGCAGTTCCCTCTGACTACAGTAGTTTTCTACCAGATAACAGATATGATTATCTCCCTCATATCCTTCAAATCTTTGTTCAAACGTGACCTTCTAAATGTGCCCTAACCTGACTACCCTATTTAATTATGCAACTAATCTTCCCTCCCTACCCCACCACTAATATGGAATATTATTTATGTATTATGTAAATTGTTTTTGTCTGCCTCCCTCCCAATCCACCATCTTCAACCAGAAAGTAAGTTTCACGTTGTCAGTGATCTTTGTTATGTTTGCTGATGTATAAGCATGCTAGTGCCAGGCATATAATAATAGATACTCAGTAAATGTTTGCTGAATTTGAGCTTTGGTTTTTAATAATTGCTGATATTTTTTCTCTGGCCATATAAATGGGAAAGTAATAGTACTTTAATTCATTGTATCAATGAATTTAAAGCATTCTGAGTTGAAGTAATAATCCATATACAGATATGTGTGTGTATGTATGTATGTTTTTTTAACCTTGTTTCGGTTTCCTGCTGTATAAGTCATAGTAAAACCAAGAAAAGATATTAGAAATTTAAAGATGCTCATTTTACATTTGAAGTCATTGTTTTTCCTAATTTGCTGAAATAAAATTAGAAATCTCTTTTTCTACTTTGGACTTCAGAATGGTTTTTTTCTCCCTTATTCAGAAATCTCTACCCCAAATTTGCATCACCCTGGGCATCTTCACCTTGTCGACCTCAAGATATAGGTAGGAGAATCTATTTTTGTTCAGACCTTTAAAAAATATATTTGTAACTGAGAATCAGTTAATAAGGCTTTTTTCATTTTATTATCCAGACTTCCATGTTCCATCTGAGTACTTAACGAACATTCACATTAGGGATAAGGTGAGTGTAGTTTATTATTCTACTCAGCATGAACTTATCTATTTTCAGGTGCTGTTTTGCAGTTCAGACAGCATAATATTTTTGAAATATTTAGCAGTGGTCTCAGGGGTATGTCCATTCAGTTATATGTAACAGTTTAATTTCTATTTTTGTTTATAATCCTGTGTTTTGATGAGGTCTGGGTTATATTTTTTAAATATTTTAAAAACAATGTTAGGACCAGTAAAATCTTTCTTACAGTTATTAGTGATAGGGTACAATCATAACCACAGTTGATGGGAATAAAGTAACTTGGAAAATTTGATGAATTTCCTTCTGATATTCTCATTTTATGTTTACAGATAAAATGTTTCTTTTTTGTTTCTTGAGGGGGTTTTTTTTTGCCGTACACGGGCCTCTCACTGTTGTGGCCTCTCCCGTTGCGGAGCACAGGCTCCAGACGCGCAGGCTCTGCTGCCATGGCTCACAGGCCCAGCCGCTCCACGGCATGTGGGATCTTCCCGGACCGGGGCACGAACCCGTGTCCCCTGCATTGGCAGGTGGACTCTCAACCACTGTGCCACCAGGGAAGCCCAGATAAAATGTTTTTAATGAAAAAATATATATTTTAAAACTGTAATCTTTGACTTTTTTATGTAATCTTTTTCTATGTTTTAATTACCTGAATTTCTACTTACAAAGTAATATTAACAGATTAGAACTTTAATCTTTTTTTTTTTTTTTTTCCTGAGAAAGAAAACAACACTTTTGCTTTAGGGGAAAGCACTGAGAGTTCAATTTTGTTAGAATGGTATCTAGATTTTGGTTATGTGAAAGGATAGATACAGTTTGTTAAAAATGATATATTTGTGTTATACTTACGTGCATAAATATGTATAATATAAATATATATAAATGACAGCGTTCTCCGTCTGTGCCATGCAGTTGTGTAGCCAAACGGTTGTTGATGTTGTGGACAGGCAACTAAAGGGATAAACACGTATTTCTCGACATGTCTTTTAATGCTTGAGTAGATGGAAGACAAGAAGTACGAGATAGAGCTAGTTTTTTCTGTCTGTGGACTATATGATTTGCTACCACCTCCACCATAGCACTCATTTTTTGCTCCAATTATCTGAGGGTTCCAGAACCTTTTCTTATGCCAGCTTAAGAAATAATAATTTAGGAGAATTTGTCACATTCAAGACTGCTGCCTGAATGGGGATAATATGAATGGAGAGAAAAATAACATTCAGAGAGTGTGTAACAACAGTTAAACATTTAGATACAGGACTAGGTAAAGAGAAGAATGTTTTCATTTCAGTGAGCTTTTAATAAAGATTTGTCTTACTGTGAGAATTTGAGACTATTGAACTTGTGTTTGATAGTTTGGTAGGCAGTTATGTTTCTGCTTTGTGGAGAGACATGTAAAGCAGTCATCTTTTCGTCATCCATTTAAACAAAGAACTATCCCTTTATGACTTTTGTACTTAACTGTGATTTGCTAAAAATACGTGATCGATTTGTGAATCACTGTCAGATGTAGATTTCAATTACTATTTCTTTTAAGTCTTCTGTGAGGTACTCTACAGAAGGTGCATTCACATTGTCACTTAATTTCATTTACATTTTTAGTAATCCTTATAGGTATCATTGGCTACATTTTATAACTGAAAGTTCAGAGACATTAAATAACTTGGATATGGTCATATTAGTAAGTAATGAAACTAAGACTTGAATGTTAAGTCCTGCATTTCTGAGCAACACAGTGTTCCACTATTGCCACATTGAGTATTAATAAACACCTCGAGTAAGACAGCGTTAGGTCTTGCTTAGAAGTTTTTATTTAGCTTTTTTTCCCCTATTAGTACCTAAAATAAATGTATCAGAAATAACTATTAAATGACTTTAGTCATTTAAATGATGAAACTTCCCTTTAGAATTATATAACTGTACCTCTGTAATCATGTAATAACAGTTGTCTGCTACAAAGAGGGGTTTCTGTTTTATCTTTCCATTTTTACTTTAGTGCAATCAATTATATGTTAGGATTTTCAAGCTCATTTTACATTTCAGAATAATTTATTTCTTTTCCAGCTGGCTGCAATAAAACTTGGTCGATACGGAGAAGACCTTCTCTTCTATCTCTATTACATGAATGGAGGAGACGTATTACAACTTTTAGCTGCAGTAGAGCTGTATGTTCAAAGTATTTTTAAAAACTTTTGTATTATAGTGGATATTGTTTATTCTAAAAACTTCTTTTTTAAAATGATGGTGGCTATAGTTTTTGTCTTTGTTTTTAAAGTGGAAATATTTCTTCATCAAGAAATCTAAGTTTTTTATATTCAGTAAAAATTAATTTAGATTGAAACCTTATATTACCATATCTTCATAATCACTGTATACATAAAAACAATTTCAAACTTAAATAACTGTAAATGTATAAGAAGACAGAATCAACTTGATTCATGGGTGTGATGAATCTAATTTTTATAAAAATGAAGTATACGGTATGGTTCATAACTGTGGTTCATCTTACTCCTTGTGGAACCACATATGTTAATGCCAGTGAATTTCATCATTTAAGAAATATTTATTGAGCATTATATGGGCAAGGCACTGTGCATATTTGTTGTGTATTTTGAAATATTGATAAAGTCCACATTCATTATCAGAAGCCTATTGGCCAACTTAAATAAATTAGTCTTAAGAAATTGGTCCATTGAATACATTGTTTTTCTGAGCATTTTTGTTTTTACCTGATGCTCTGAGAATAAAAATTTTGTGTCATTTTTTATATGTCCAGGTGGTAACATTTTGTTACCAATAGACTATTCTATTAATCATGTTTACTGTGGAGTGAATTGTTACTAAAAACTTACGATGTAATGATTGGGAGACCTTTTTATAGATTTAATAAGTATTTTATAATATTCCTAATAACATTTCTATAAATGGCCTTGGATCAGATACTTTAAAATGTAAAATTCACTGTGTTGATAATAAATTGTTTTTTATTTCTCAATTGAGAATGTTTTTTTCCATGTTTTCCCTCATTTTTTGTAAGATAGGAATTGTTACCTGTTCCTTTTAATTTATTCATAAGTAAATAAATTCATCAGTCATCATTCATTCATCACTGGCAGTTCTGTCTCATATCTTATTTATGACTAAAAATATATAAATATATATAAAATATGTGACTAAAATAAAATATATGTCTAAAATAACCCCTCATTGTATTGATAGGAAGGTATTTGTTTGCATGGAGGTTTTTCAGCATAGTTACAAATTTTATGTGAATTTATGTAGTTAATTCAAATAGGCTTTGTATTTAGTTTCTTACAAAATAATACAAATAGTTGGGGGTTTTGTTTGTTTTAATAGGTATCTTAATTTCTATTGAATATTAAGAAGAACGAAAAAGGAGTGAAGTTTCTGGAACACAGTGATCTTTGGTCTGCCAAAGTTTTTATCACATTGCTCATAGAGCTTTTAAGATCTCGTTTTTTTTGTTGGTTTTTTTTTTTTTTTTTTTTTTGCGGTACGCGGGCCTCTCACTGCTGTGGCCTCTCCCGTTGCGGAACATAGGCTCCGGACGCACAGGCCCAGCGGCCATGGCTCACGGGCCCAGCCGCTCCACGGCATGTGGGATCCTCCCAGACCGGGGCACGAACCCGTGTCCCCTGCATCGGCAGGCGGACTCTCAACCACTGCGCCACCAGGGAAGCCCATAAGATCTCGTTTTGTTTGTAAAATAAAGATGTGTGTGTTAATTAAAGAGTGTGGTTTTGGGGCAAATTAAGAAAGTCTTTTCCTATATTTATTTTACTAGGTTTAATAACAATAAAAATTAGGGAAAAGAAGCATCAATATTTATGTATTTTATGTGTGCCTATTTTCTGAAAAATGTTTTACAAAATATAGAAAATGTTTGATGTGAGCCACAGGAAAAAATTAATTGTCTTTTTCTCTTAAAAATTGAAGTTTTAACCGTGATTGGAGATACCACAAAGAAGAACGAGTATGGATTACCAGGGCACCAGGCATGGAGCCAACAATGAAAACCAATACATATGAGAGGGGAACATATTACTTCTTTGACTGTCTTAACTGGAGGAAAGTAGCTAAGGTATATTTTTTTCCATGTGCAAATGTGTAACTATAAATCTAGATTTTAAAAAGAAGTGTCCTCTTTTATCTGTTTCTATGTACCAGTACATCCATTCCAATAATGTGCCAGATATTTGCTGAGTCTTTTAAAAGGTCTCCACCCCCTTGGCTTGATTGAAACTCTAGGAGAGTATCTGGAAACAGTTCATTTTACTTGTAGTTCAGGAAAATGATTGAATTTGGTAAGAAATTTTGTAATTTTTCTCAAGCCTTGGTAGCACTTGAAATATTTTTGTGTCTACTCAGTTGTAAAATAAAGATACCCTCTTGCAATTCCGTTCCTGTATTCTTATATTATTATTACTTTAAACAAATATAAGATTTTTCCTAAAACCAGTATAAATATATTTTTATATATTTTTTATATAATATATTTTTTTCATATAAAACCAGTATATAGGCTTTTTAAACACTTGCACTCTTTCCAGGAAATGTGCTTGAGTTTTTATTTGCAAGTGATATAAAGAAAGAAAATCACAAGCATTAATCATGATTGTTCCTTTGACTAGTATGCTGAATATTTGGAGAAAGAGACCAGTGGAAAAAGTTGCTTTGGTTTGCAACTTTTCCTCACAAAAACACCTTTCTAACTGTCCCATGTGAACAGTTTGCATCAGTGTCATAGCATATTACACATTTGTGTTTAGTTCCTTATGTATGTACTTAGTCTACCTAGAAGAAAATATAACTCATATTATCTGATTTCATAACTCCAGTATTTCTCTGAATGCCTTTTCCATTGATGAGTCTTAGGATTAAAAACTAAAGAGTTAGTTTCGTTGGTTTTATTAAATTTAAACAGAAAAAAAATATTTCTTGACAGTTCATTGGTAATTTTTTAGTTGTTGGCTTGGGGGGGGGTTGTTTTTTTTTTAAATCAGCTTTACTAAACTGATAAAAGAGTAAAACATTTTTAAAAGATAGTGTAAAATGCTTACCAGATAATTATTACAAAATTTTATATCACAAGAGGACTTCATATAAAACATGAAAAAGAAATAGAAAGGATGAGCCCAACAAAAACGCCCAAAAGAAGACACATACAAAAGGTTAAATCTTTTTTTATTATTACTTTTGCGTGTTTCTCTAATGGTAAATGTCATTGCTTCTCAGACCAAGTCTGTGTACCACCCTACATTGTATTTGAGTTATTTTAACAATTCTAATTAATATGCATGTCTTGACTTTAAAAGGTAGATCCATGAAATAAGTAATAAGTAATTAATTACAAATAGTATACAGGACATTTTGTATGTTATGTTACCTGTTCTTTAAGAAATGTAGTGAAGTAGAAAATCTTAGTTTTTTGTATCAGGATTTGAAATTAACTCCTGTTTCTTCTATTCATACTTTGACCTTGTATAAGTTTCCTTTCCATGTCTGCTTCCTTATCTTTTAAATCAAAATGATTTTTGCCTCCTGATTTATCACGTAGCTTAATTGATATTACACAGGCACACATATACACTGAGTACAGTGCTTGGCATATATTGGGTATTTGATATAGGAGAGTAGTTGTGGTAGTTTGTTGCTGTTGTTTTTATCATCATTATTATTACAGCTTGTTACTGTTCTTCCAAGATGGAAAAATTCTGATTATTGTTAGGTTAGCTCAGTGGTTCTCAAACTTTAGCTTGCATCAGAATTACCTGGAGGCCATGTTAAAACACAAATTGCTGGGTCATACCTCCATTGTTTCTGGTTCAGCAAGTCTGTGGATGGGACCTGAGGATTTGCATTGCTAGCAACTTCCCAAGTGATGCCAGTGATCATGCTGGTCTTTGGCTTCATAGTTTGAGAACCTGGTTCTTCAGGAGAGAATGAGTATCTTTGGAAGGGAAAAATTCTAATAGTAAATAACTGAAGTTTTCTCTATTCAGTTGAAGCTTTTTGCTCAATATCATCATAAATTATTCCAAACATATGTTCAAAAAGAAATAGGTATTTGCAATAACAGATAGATGTGTAATTTTAGTTCAGTTTTAGTTTGGTATCTGTGAAGAAATCAACTTAAGTGAAAAAAATCAGTTTCCCAGAACTAAGTTCTCCCCATAAAATTAAATATTCAGAAACAACTTGAACATTAATAAGGCCCCTAATTTCCCACAAAAGCAATTCCTCAGTCAGGTAAATGTCATGTTAAAGAAAATTTTGTGTGTGTGTGTGTGTGTGTGCATGCGTGCGTGCATAAAGTAATAATTTTACCTAATTTTATCTGATCTCCTATGTACAGTTGAGCTTTTGTCTTAACTTTTACCTTTAAAATTTTTAGCTGTGAAGTTGGAAAATAAAAATTGAGAAATATTATTATTAAACTATTTTTGAAAAATCTTAAGGTAACTTACTGGCCACTTGTGCTGATACTCTTCAACAAAATTATTTTCATAGTGATGAAAACAAACATTTCATAGTGATGAAAGCAAGCAGAAATATTGGTTTCTGTCAAGTATTAATATGCAGCTCACTTCTTTTGATCATATTTAAAGAATTCATGGACTTAAAACTTTTAAGTTGTGTTATATTCACAGAATAAACTTTTCACAAAGGCTTCTGAGTTTTTGTTTGTTTTGTTTTTTAAGGATGTTTTCAGTGTTTTTCCAGAAATTGGATTAGGAATTAAGAAATTTAGTTCCATAGTATATTTATTAACAGACTTCATCACACTACAGAAAATCCATTGACGTGCCATGTCCCAAGTCAAAGTCCCCATCTGTAAAGTGGTTGTGGTTTATTATTCACAGGTAAAGAACATGCATTTAATAGCTTCAACTCATAAGAAGCCTTCAGTATGAATTAGTATTATAAGTAATAGTTTGATGTTATCATGATATCACTGAAAAGTATTAACCTGATCTAGACCATAATCAGGTCTTTAATCTCACTTGTATGAGGTTCTTTCTTTCACTTTTGCTAATAACTTAATATTTTCAGAGAATTGAAGAAGTGTAATTTTAAGTAAGGGACTAGATTATTTAAATCAGAAGTATTCCTTATCCCCTAAAAATTCTGTGAGTTCTAGGATTCATCCCATTATTTATATAAAGAATTTCCTGTATGTCAGTAATGTATGTACATAAAAATTTTGACACTGTATTTGCTTATTCTCTTTTAGATAATCTTGATTTGTCAGCAGACTTTGTGGTCTATCCTATATGAAATTTAGCTAGAATAATTCACTATCCCATTAATTTAAAAATTTGTTATAGGATATATAGTCTCAATGAGTAAGATTTTTAAAATAATTTTATCCACAGAGAATTTTTAGGTGATAGAAGTCCCCCCCCCACCCATTATCAGTAGCTTTCTCAAACTAAAGACTTAAAAGTTTCAGAACTCTTTCAGTCTGACTTCACCTTGTGGGTCCAACACTGAATAGGATTTTTAATGCTTAGGATTCTTTATCATATCATAACCTGCTATAAATGTGATTTTTTATACGTAGAACTCTTTCTAGCCTTTAAACCATTAAACTGTAATCTAAAAATCTTTTCTCCATTAAAGCAAATATATACATAGAACTTCTAATACCTGATCTTTGAATATTTAAAAAATTTAAGTGTTCTGTTCCTAAAACAAATGAAGAAAAACTTGTGTTCCTTGATTCATCAGCTATTAATTACACACCCTCTGGGAGCCTGGCAGCTCAGTAGTATTCTCAGTAGTAGGTAGTGATAAACAAAACAGACACACTTCTTGCCCCTACAGATTATACAAAGGTGTGTGTGTGTGGTATGTGTTGTGTGTGTACATATAACATAAACATGTAAAAAAGATACTATCAGTAACCAGAGTTAGGGAACAAAGAGATTGTAAGCTTTATGTCTTTCAAGAAGAATGAAAATACATAGAAGAGAAAAAAATGATTTAAAAAAATGGGAGACAAAATTTGATTCTGAATCTGATATATAAGGTCTTTGAGATTTTCTTAATTATCATATTAAAATATTTATGCTCCCTAAGTTTAAACTGATTTTTTTTTTTTTAATATTTAGCCGGGGGGAATGTGTGCATTGATGAAGTTACTCTAGGTTAAATTCTGATTATACAGTGTAGTTTACCAGTGCACAGTGATGAGGATAAGACAACTGAAGAAAATTTTAATTTATATAAATATGTTAGTGGAATATATGATTTGTCAGTTACAAATAGACTTTTTACCCAATAACTACACATATTTTAGAACTAAAATTAGCCAATTTTTTTTTTTTTTTCTTTTTGCGGTATGCGGGCCTCTCACTGTTGTGGCCTCTCCCGTTGTGGAGCACGGGCTCCGGACGCGCAGGCCCAGTGGCCATGGCTCACGGGCCCAGCCGCTCCGCGGCATATGGGATCCTCTCAGACCGGGGCACGAACCCGTGTCCCCTGCATCGGCAGGCGGACCCTCAACCACTGCGCCACCAGGGAGGCCCTAGCCAATTTTAATAAAAGAATGCTACAGCAAGAAGATACTTCCTCTACTAATATAGGTATTTATCTTCAGCCAGGCAATAAAATTCTTTTAAAGCCTGGACAGAGTAGGGAAAGAGGGAGAGGTGCCTACACAATGCATTAAGGAGGCTATGGTGATTGTGATGGTGATTCTGGTGTTTGCTAGTTTTTACTGATAAGCAAAGAAGCTCTGTGCCTTAGTTAACTCTAAAGTGAACTTTTTAAAAGTCATCACAGGGTGCCTTCTTTATCAACATTTGTCAGTGGACTGAATTTTTTCAACATTATTTATGGATAGGGGTGTAATTAAGTAGTTCTGGTTTTGGACCTTGGGCTAAAAATATTAAAAATAACGTGTTAAACTAGAAAAATCTTGTGCTTCGGTGTACTACAGACCTGGATCCTAATCCTAGATCTGCCATTTATTGTATGACTTGGGCAAGTTACTTGTGAGCCTCATTTTCCTCCAATGCAAAAATGAAGATAACGATATCTACTTTACAGACTTAGAAAGATGAGAATAAACTTAGCTTTGTCTCTAGTTTTGACGCATATTAGGCTTCTGATAAATTACACCTGCTATTTCTGTAATTGTTATTGTAATATCCTTACATTCTGAATACTTGGTTTTATATCTCAAAATTTAATCATGACCTAGGTTTTAATTTAATAATGGAATTTTCACTTAATAATGGAAACATCTACTGTGGGATTAATTTGAAATAAGACAGATAAGGTGAAATATGTAAAGCCACGGTACTAACATTACTTGTTGGCTTTCTTTAGTACATAATACATATTATGGTTCATAGTGTTTTAAATGGGATTAAAACTGAGATAGTTTGTGCTACTTGAATTCAGGTTGTAGAATTAGTAATTTTTGAACCTCTAGGTTTTGGATTTAAAAAGGTATGTTTTTGGTTTGCTTTTTTTTAATATACAGAGTCATATTCTGCACTTTTGATCTTGGGGGAGTATCATGAAGAATGTGCTTCACCATTCTTAAATTTTAAAATTCATGTAGTGTTTTGAAAGTTTAATTAAAATGAGCTATATAGTTCATCTTCAGATGTGCCTACAGCAAAACCACTGTCTAGTTTGGGATGTCAGTTACATCTTTTCAGGGTTTTGGGTTTGTGAAATGGGAAGTCTGGAGATGTGTGAGTTTTAAGTTCATTGTTTTCCCGAGGTAACAAGTTTAGAATAACTTTGTTTGCTTTTTTTAAAAAAACATGTGATAAGACAAATTGGAAAAGCCTTTATTTCTAAACTTTTTTCATGAAAAAAAAAAGTAAAGTTTTAAGTTTTATACTTCATTGAAGGTAGCTTTACTTTAAATATCCTATAATTTTCAATGCTTTTTATTAGTGATATAGTAATTGCTCCCTTCAAACTTTTATTTTTGAGCAAAATAAAATGCATAGAATTTCTGTGTCATAAAATAAATGTTCATGACTAGTCTCTGGCTTTTATGCAGAAAGTCTGCATTTTTATACTTATCAGATAGAAACTACAGCATATTATTTTTCTTCAAGCTATATTTTACTTAGCGGGAAAAAGAGTTAATATCTCTGTTCATTCTCATGCCTGTAGTTATTTATTTGTTCATATAGTAAATAAAATATTTTTTGACAAAAATGTGAGGTCAAACGAAAGGAAATCATCTAAATTTTTAAATTTGGTTTTATAGGAGTTCCATCTGGAATATGACAAATTAGAAGAACGGCCTCACCTGCCATCCACCTTCAACTACAACCCTGCTCAGCAAGCCTTCTAAAAAAAGACTTCCCTTTTCTTGGGGTATGGCTGTCTCAGCACAATACTCAACGTAACTGCAGAACTGATGTGGCTCAGGCACCCTGGTTTTAATTCCTTGAGGATCTGGCAATTGGCTTACGCAAAGGGTCACCATTTGAGGTCCTGCCTTACTAATTACGTGCTGCCCAACAACTAAATTTGTAATTTGTTTTTCTCTAGTTCAAGCAGGGTCTGAATTTTTTCATTTATTTTCTTTTTTGCCAGCAGACAGACTTGGGTCTGTAAAGACAAGCAAGTACACTGACAAAAGTTTACCGTTTAGTTTCTAAAATGTAAAAAAGAAAACCCACAAAAGACTCAGCAGAATTAGACCACAAAATTTGCATTGTTCATTGTAGCACTATTGGTAATAAAATAACAAATGTTTGTGCATTTTTATGTGAAGATCCTTCTCGTATTTCATTTGGAAAGATGAGCAAGGTCTGCTTCCTTCATTTTACTTCCCCTTCTGTTTTTGAAAGGCAGTTTCGCCAAGCTTAACGCAAGAATATATGACTGTTTAGAAGAAAGATATTGCCACAATCTCTGGATGGTTTCCAGGGTTGTGTTATTACTGAGCTTCATCTTTCCAGAATGAGCAAAACACTGTCCAGTCTTTGTTACGATTTTGTAATAAATGTGTACATTTTTTTTAAATTTTTGGACATCACATGAATAAAGGTATGTATGTACGAATGTGTATATATTATATATATGACATCTATTTTGGAAAATGTTTGCCCTGCTGTACCTCATTTTTAGGAGGTGTGCATGGATGCAATATATGAAAATGGGACATTCTGGAACTGCTGGTCAGGGGACTTTGTCGCCCTGTGCACTAAAGGGCCAGATTTTCAGCAGCCAAGGACATCCATACCCAAGTGAATGTGATGGGACTTAAAGAAGTGAACTGAGACAATTCACTCTGGCTGTTTGAACAGCAGCGTTTCATAGGAAGAGAAAAAAAGATCAATCTTGTATTTTCTGACCACATAAAGGCTTCTTCTCTTTGTAATAAAGTAGAAAAGCTCTCCTCACTGCAGTGTTGACTTTGATTTGAAATTGTGAAATTATTTCTTCAACATGAGAAACAGAGGAAAAACAACCTAAAGTTTTACAACTGAATGGTGTGACTAAACAATTTAAAACATAGTCTTTATTTTCCAGCTTTTGACAGCTTATTTAATGGAACCATATACCGTTTCACTTCTAGGTTAAAAATGTGGACATTCTTAGTATTAACCAAGTTCAGAACAGAGAAAACTATTTTTTAAATGAATAATGGCAGCATTAGAAATAAAACTTCCTGAACACTCTTGAGACCCAATCAAAATACTCTGCTTTTGTGAGAAGTGTATAAGATATTTCTTGTTAGACCTTTGAGATATATCTTAAAGAAGTAATGTGCAAATTAAGGTAAGCCAAAGAGGAGGAGTGGGGTAGACTTCCCCTTCAATTTGATCGCCTGGTTATTTCACATGCAAGTTGATGGATTCTTTTCCATCTACAGATACTATATTTAAAAATGTTTGAAGACTGAAGCTATGAAAGCAGAACTAGAGATAGAAGTAAAAAAACAAAAAAGTTCATTCTTTAAATTTTCATTTTTAATGTATTTTTCTATGAAGAGTGGAAGTTTGGGGCTTCCCTGGTGGCGCAGTGGTTAAGAGTCCACCTGCCGATGCAGGGGACGCGGGTTCGTGACCCGGTCTGGGAGGATCCCACATGCCGCAGAGCGGCTGGTCCCGTGAGCCATGGCTGCTGAGCCTCGCGTCCGGAGCCTGTGCTCCGCAATGGGAGAGGCCACAACAGTGAGAGGCCCGCTGTACCACACACACACAAAAAAAGGAAGTTTATTGACATGTACCAAATCATGTTGGAAAATGAAACATTTATGACCTTGCTGTATTTGTATATCAGGAATATAAAATGACTTAAGATTTACCTTTTTCTGTATTTTGAGATACGAGAAACTGACATAAAAATATCAGGATTTTTTAATCTTTAGATTTAAACCAAAGCATCTCTTCTGTAGGAAAATGGAATTTATGTATTCTAGTTTTTTTGTGCAAAAAAACTTCACAGAACACATACATAAGTTGATACCTGTTAAATCCAGAAATCGATTTCTTAAAAAGAGGTTACATTTTTTCATCATAATTTATTTGTAAAATATAACTTTTCCTACATAATCATAAGAAACAGCTGGAAAGAAAAAAATAGAAGGGGATCTTTATTCTTATGAATATAAACATAACAGTATAAAGTGTCACCACCATCATGACTGGTAGGTACTGTGTGAATGACTCAAAAACAAAATAGCTCAAGTGGTTTGTTGTCTGGCCTCTAGCTGTTTGCTTTAACTGCCATATGCAAAGTTTTAAGTGCACACTTTTCCAGTTTTCTGAATTCTATTTACCCTGAATCATCAAAATGAGAAAACTCTTACATGTAAACCAACTTTTTATAACTTGTTAATAAAATTGTCAGAACTTGTCAGAAATTACCATGTTCTTGACTCCAAATCCAAGTTTTAAAATTCTATTTGAAATCTTTAAAATATGATATTAAACTCTTAAATATAACACACTGTTATATTCCTTGGTTTTATAACTTGTGGTTATATTGTACATGTACAGAAGTTGACATAAACTAATATTTCAAATTTTCTTTCTTAGATTTAATCTTAATTTTTCCCTATATAACTAGTGTCATGTACATTATGTTAAATAATTTTTGTGATTATACTATAATTGGCTTTCTGGAAACAAGCTATTTAGTTGCAAAGGAAAGGACTTTCAGCTATTTAGTTTCAAATATATTTTATGCTTCTTGTGGTGATACTATAACAAACTCCATCTTCAGGGATTTTTCATTGCACAGATAGTTTTCCTTAGATACAACAAATTTTAATTAAGAACTGAAATTTTATTTAAATTCTTACAGTATATAAACCATTTAACTGGTCTTTTCCTTTTTGCCACTGAACTAGGGACACAGGTGCTTGGTAAATACATGTTGATTGGTATAAATTGATAATTTGAAAATGTACAGATTAAAGCAGTTGGCTTTGAAATAACTTTTTTGCTGTAGTTCCATTTTCAAGAGAATCTTTTATAAGTATTTTCAATTAATTTTCAAAACTTTCAAATTTTTCCCACTCTACCCTTTCTAACTGATCCTTCCTCTGAATCCTCCTTCATTCCAAAACCATAGATCTTCCATTTTTTGGCATCTGAGCATGGCTGCACTTATTTTAACTTAAATTTGGTTAATAGCATCAATTTTGCAAAAAAGTTGCTGAAAACCTAAATGTGCATGTGTGTAAAGAAAGGGAATGTCTGTGTTTAACGTTCTCTCTTAACCATGGCTTGTGTAGTTAACAAAGAAGATACAGGAATACTTGGTAACTGCTTCTGTTAAAACAAGTCTCTGGAAAATAAGCCAGACATATCTCAATTGTCTTTAAAACCTAGATCCTAATGGCATGTCACAAGGTTCTCTCCTTGCTGCTAGTGTTACCGATGAATTATATCATACCATGAATAAATGACAGATCTAGGAGATGAAGCAAATAAACACATTGAAAGTCAAAATTGGAATCTAAATCTAACCCAGTAATTTTTTTTTTAAGTTACATCAAATAGGACATATTGCAGCAGGATAATTACTTAGTTTTACACTTTGGTTTCTAAAAGGATGGTGGAATATACCATGGCTTAAGAGTGGTTCATATGTAGATCAATGTAAATTGTGATTTTATTGCCAAAAATACGAAAGTAATCTTCAACTACATTAACAAAAGTAGTGCTCAGAACAAGGTAGGAAGTCAGCTGTGTTTTAAGAGCTGCCATGACTAGGGAAGGCAGAAGAAGAGAATGTGGCATGCCTTCTAGCCACCAAACAACATACTAAGTGTTTTACATGCATTAATACATCTGTCTTCAGCATAGCATCATGAGGTAGGTTTTTGAGTATCCCCAAAATATCATTAAAAAAAAAAAAAACAGGAAGAAGGAATGTTTAGCATTAGAGAGTAAACTTTGGAAACAGTACTGACTTCAAGTATCAAACTCAAGAGCTGTTAGTGAAAGACACACTTCATTTGTGTAACTGAAGGGCAGAACTATGACCCGTAAGAAAGATTTCAGCACAATATTAAAATGTAACTGAGGTAATTGAGATTTTGAAATGAGTTGGTTTGTAAGGCATTAAATTCAACCTCATCCAACATAACCGAGGAGAGACGGGCTGGACAGTGTTCTGTATATAAGGTAAGGAGTTGAACTGGGTGACCTCAAGAGTTCCTGTCATTGACTGAAAAAATGTTTAAGTGGGATTACTGTATTTCAGCAAACCTATTTGCCAAGAATTTTAAGGTACACCATTATTTTGTATATCACTAAGGAAAAAGTTCAATTGAAGTATGAGAAATCACCAACTACAAAATGCATAGCAATTTCAAAGATGTCATGCATGGGAAGAATTGAGTTGATGAGATGTAGCCTTTGAAGAGGAGACAGTGGACAACTAAGGAGAGACATAACAGCTGTCTTCAAATATAAGAAGGTCTTAGATGAAGAAGAGGGCGAGTCTCAAACCAGCAGGTGGAAGTTGAGACATTTTGGTTCTCTATTAAGGTGCTATCCCACGGTATTAAATGCTTCATGAAGTGAGGATTCCATCAACAAAAAACGTTCAAGCAGAAACTAGATGACTATCACTTGCTATTCAGAGGACTGAGAATAACGTTGGATTTGATAACTTCAGCTCTTTTAAGATGTTGATACTCTTCTTCACCTGAAGTTGAAGAAGGTGTCATCAGGGCTAAAAATTATATACTTAAAACACTGACCTAGTCTAAAATGCGCTCTTCTCTGAGTCATAGGTAAGGTTTATTTTAAATTACTGCAATATCTTTGGAAAGGAATTTAATCAAAAAAGAGTTAAGACAACTTCCCTCAACTTTTTTTAAAATTTTGGAATAGGAACATGAAACATTAAAGCACAACAAATAGTAAATTATATGTATGTGTATATTTACCAGATTTATTTATGTATGTAGTTCTACATTCAAAGGAGTGAAGAGATAAGTTATTAAATTTTGAGGTGAATTTCAGCCTGCAATTATACATTGCATTAGTGTGCAATCTCCTGTTTTTTGCCACAGTAGTGATCACAAAAATTAAGTAATAATCCTTTTACTCATAAAGAAAACTGATCATTAAATTTGATTATAAGAAGCTCAGTTTGGATTTAGACCACTGCAGGAGCTCACCAGAGTCAAAGTTACCCTCTAGTTAGGTAACTCTCAAACAATGTGCATAAGAATCAACTGCAAAACATATTAAAATACATATTTTAGGCCTCATGTTTACATACTCTGATTTTTGAATGTCTAGGGAGAGTCCAAGAATACAAAATTTAGTTAAGTATCACAAGTCATTTCTGAAGTTAGTGAACTACCAATTACACTTAAACTATACTTTGCCTACTGTGTATTAACTAGAATAAAATAAAATTCTGGTGAAACCCAACGAAGTTGACCTTGGGATAATGCATTCCTGTGTATCGGGGGCATTTTTACTTGATACTTTCTACTGTATCAACTAGTGTTCTAGTGCAGAAACTACATTATTACAGTAGCATTTATTAGAGCAGAATATGAGAGCTAAATCCATTTCCAAGTATAACAAAACAAAGATGCTTCCCCCCCCCCCTCAAATCTTAGCTATTTCCTAGGGATATTTTTGCTAGATTTCCACTTCAATTTGTATGCATAAAAACTGCTAAGGGCAGCTATGTGCATTATCAACTCCATGTCCATCAACAAACTTTTTTTAAAATCCAGTCATCCTGTTGTATAAATACTACGACCTGACAAGATTTTAATGTTTATCGTAAGAATTCAATATTCAGTTTAAAAAGCTAAATATTTTCCGTTGTCTGCCACAGTTTTCCCTCGGTCATTTAAATGACTTAAAAAAAAAAAAAAAACCTTATTTTTGGCTGCATTGGGTCTTCGTTGCTACGCGCGGGCTTTCTCTAGTTGTGTTGAGCGGGGGCTACTCTTCATTGCAGTGCGCGGGCTTCTCATTGCGGCTGCTTCTCTTGTTGCGGAGCACAGGCTCTAGGCTCACGGACTTCAGTAGTTGTGGCTCGCGGGCTCTAGAGCACAGACTCAGTAGTTGTGGCGCAGGGGCTTAGTTGCTCCGAGGCATGTCGGATCTTCCCAGACCAGGGCTCGAGCCCGTGTCCCCTGCATTGGCAGGCGGATTCTTAACCACTGTGCCACCAGGGAAGTCCCTAAATGAATGACTTTTTGAAAATTCACAATGATGATAGTCTTCATTGTCATAATTTCCTATCTCTGTTGAAAACCCAAATTATTGCATAGTCTAATAGCTTATGACCACCACTTGACACTTGCCAAAATACTTTAGCTAATAACCTACTTACCTTCTCTATAGCAAAACTAAGTTTTCATTTCCAAGGCCTGATAGGCTTCTACCACACCACAAATATATTTCGACATTTTTGTTAGAGAAGGTGAAATAAAACGCCCTATGCCCCAAGTGGTAGTTCCTTTAAGCAATAATTGAGGATATTAGGTGAGGAAAACAGAAATTTTCACTATGAATCAGAGCTAGTCTCTTATTAATTTTCATAAGCATATCCTGAAACATAATGTTCTGCTAACATGCATTTGTATTTAGCCTAAGTAACGTTTTGACCACATAATTTAATTTTTAAAACTTTCAACAAGTGATGTTTTTCTTCCAAACTAATCTATTCTCTAGTATATACTGAAGATAATTTTAGGAATAACACATGAGAGTTCTTTAAACATTTTGGAAGAAATGCATCAAATTTCAAGTGTTATGATGTCAACAAGTGGCTGGGTGAACTTGATTATTTCTCGGACCAGCTCAATGGATACTCATTTTTAATGAAAAAACTTTGAACTTTGAAATTGATGATTATTCAAAAATATACAGCTCAATGAGGAAAAAAATACATGCAGGAATGACATAAATAGTTTCATCCTTTGTACAAAAATAAAGATTTGGGGCAGCCAGAATGCTTTGAAGCTACCTTTAAATCTGTTACATACTGAACATTTATTTTAAGATGTAGTTTTAATTACCATATGTAACAGTTGCATGAAAAATAGTCTGTCTTAAGAGAAAATTTGAGCTGTTAAATATTTCTCCCCTTAGGAGTCAGACATGTTTGATTTTTTATTTTCAATGTTTTAAGTAATTTATTATCTTCAAATGGTTAATATTCTTGAAATATAAAACAAGTTATGTCCCTTTATTGAGTGAAAATTATACCTGTTTTTAAAAATTATTTTTTTCAGCTTATTCTAAATGATTTAATATTTGAATATTAAATTAGTTGACTTGCACATCACTTTTTGGAATCCCAATTCTGTCTAATAAATATGAGCCCAAATCATTTTGCAATGATAATGTTAATTAGTGAACAACAAAACCCACCATCCTAGAAGTGTTTGTAGACTAGATAACATGGAAAAGAAAGGTGCAGACTCTAGTTTTAGGGAATGTTTCCAACTTCAAATTATCTATTTTTCTTAGCATTTTGGGGTAAGGATATGACCGTAGTTTTCTAAACCATATCAAAAGAGAATACTGAAGAAATTTAAGATGAGCATAAGAAGAAAGGCCCTAAGGACATGACAGTTATCTTCCCACATCTGAAGTTTGTAAGGCAGATTATCATTTGTAAGGCAGACTATCTTTAACCTGTGTAACACCAGAGGGCAGAATAAGGATATTTACATGGATGTTATGGCAAGGCAGATTTCAATTTACAAGAAAGTAAATTGTACATCATACATTTTTAAAAGGTCCAAAAATCAGATGAGTAGCATTAGGAGTTAATGAATTTTTCTTTCTTTTTTTTAAATAAATTTATTTTTGGCTGCATTGGGTCTTTGGCTGCGTGGGCTTTCTCTAGTTGTGGAGAGCAGGGGCTACCCTTCCTTGTGGTGCGCGGGCTTCTCCTTGCAGTGGCTTCTCTTGTTGTGGAGCACGGCTCTAGGTGCATGGGCTTCAGTAGTTGTGGCATGAGGGCTCAGTAGTTGTGGCTCGTGGGCTCTCGAGCGCAGGCTCAGTAGTTGTGGCGCACGGGCTTGCTTGCTCCGCGGCATGTGGGATCTTCCCGGACCAGGGATCGAAGCCGTGTCCCCTGCATTGGCAGGTGGATTCTTAACCACTGCACCACCAGGGGAGTCCCAGGAGTTAATGAATTTTTCATCACTGGAAGTGTCCAAGCAAAAGCAAGGAAATTGTTATTAAAAGTATTAGGTGATTCCATGCATTAAGAGGATAGGCTTTTCTTCTACCCTAGAACTATTTAATGACTTGTATTAACATCTAGTTGTTCCCTGTGTTTACTTCTACTTTGAATAGCTTGAATTTCTAACAAGTCTCTCTGAAACCTAAATACTACACTTAATCTCCCTCTCCTGCATAAAACAGTACTACTTATATTTGCTATGCATCTAAAACAGAGCTATTTTCAACACAAGTGTTTCAGAGTAAAATTAAACAGGAGGATTAGATTAAATCATCAGCTCCTTGATTCTCTACCCACTGCCCCCACTTCATAGTCAGGTTTCACAATATGGATGTTGATCAAGCCTAACCATACTTGAATATAAGTATATAAGCACATTTAAAATCTACTTGTATTACCTACATTTCTTTTTTATTAAATACAGAAATTCCTTAGAGATGGCATAGTACAGCAGAAAAAGAATGGGTCTTGTAATCTGCCATAGTCAATACATGTGCAATCTTGGAAAGTTACTTAATCTTGTTCCTCTTGATCTCACGGTAAGATTAAATTAGAGCATTTGCTTATAGTAGGTGTTCAGTAGGTGTCGGTCCATTTCTCCAAAGACAAACACTCACCCTTTTAGTCACTGTACTAGGAGGTGCTCTCCATATTTGGGAATTATTAAAAGACCCTTTAACAGGACTAGGTGCCCTTAGAGTGTAATACCCAAGTTTTTGAAGAACATGGGAAGAACAAAATCAACTTGGAATAAAAATCATGAAATGTTAAAACTATCTTCTAGTCCAAAACCTTTTGTATGGGGAGGAGGAAACAATCTAAGAACATCAGTTATAAACTATTTACTCAATGTTGAGACCAGAATTTCTTAGCTTCTTGCTTTCCAATTTCAAAGCTGATTTCCCTTTTACTACATATGTGTATATATACCTCCCATAGAAGTTCACTTCCATTAACATGATAGGTGGCAAGAATTTAGGAAATCCAGCCAGCACTTCCAGTACAGTATTATGAATTTACTAATATGAAGTGATTATCTGTGCTTTTTGCTTTTCTTTTTCAATTGCAAAAATAAAGGCTGTATGCAAACAAATTTGAACTTTGAAAAAATATTTTTTAATAATCATTCTTTACTATTTCAAACAAAATGCAAAGTCTTTGGAAGCTCTCCTGCTTACTATGTAGCTAGGTAATATTTAAGATCCCTTCCTGCTGTAATATGATTATCAATATTTAGAAATAGTAAGTAGTGTCCTCAAAAATTATATGCTCAATATAATAGGTAAAGTTTATGGATAGGAAAAAAATAAATGTAATTAGAAAAGATAGTGGCCACATAGGAAATTTATTTCAAATGTAAAATTCTCAAGCTAATAACAAATATTTAACATTCACAATGAAGCATGGCAAGAAAGTTAATATCAGCAAGCTGGAAACGATTTAGTACAACTGTAAGCATTTTTTAAGTTAAGACCAAATAAAAAGGAAACTTAATTTTCTGTGACAATAACAAAATCTAAAGTTATATAAGCTAAATGGAAAGGATAAATTCTCTCTCTATATTTTTTGTTGTTGGATCACTCATGCTTTCATTCATATTTATTCTTACTTAGTTATTCTAGTTGCAAATGTCTAAAACCTATCCAGCATGTGAATTTTAATGAGAAAAGGTGATGATACAGTATTAATGTTCTCCCCTATATATTTTAGCTATCCAAGTGTACAGTAGCAGTTTGTTTTTGAAAAACTTCACAATGTACCAATTTTTAAAACCATGTATAAACATTTTCCCAACATATTCCAAATTCCCTTCTATTCCTAGGATACCAAAGCCCTACTTATGATCATTCTTTTTAGAATCTTTCAATAAAAGTATATATACATATGAAATTGTATATTGCAACTTTAACATCAGTCACAGAACTTCTTGAAGAATACTGATCATGAGAACAAACTATAAATAACAATGGTTTTAATGTCCTTGTTTAGATAGATTTTATTTTTCTCTTAAAAATAACTTCATCAAGGCTTGGCCATGATTCTCCTGAAAACATTGTTGTAGACAATGAAGTACATCAAATAAGTCAGTCTGGTTCTGAGTATTGCAGTTTTAATCTTAATTTTAACTGGTGGACAACTATGCAAAGAAAGGAATCACTTTTCTTTTTCTTTTTTCCTGTGCCTCTGCCCTCCACGGGAAACAAGATGCTCAGTGACCTCAGAGCTTAGCATCTCTGACGTCCCAGGGGGGGTCTTACTACTATTCTAACTTAAGAGAGTCAATGATGACCTGTTTTCAGAAGCTGAGAAGCTGACATACCCAACCTTCCTTGGAAATGTGAAAAGGCAGCCCCACCTCAAATAAATGAAACTGATAACAAACACAGTGTTCCATTAAGGATAAAACAGAAATTTGGAAAGTCTTTTGATATGTTTGACTTTCAATAAGAAACACATGAAATAATGAAAAGTTCAGAAGAGAAGCAAGCTAATTTAAAAATAGGAAATAAGAGGAGAAAAGTAAATGTTTAAAGAACAGAAGGCTAGATGGCAACAGTTTCTTCAAATACTTTTAGAATAATTATAAAGAAGGACAGTGACTAAATGCAGAACTTGAAAAAATGGATTTAAAAGCCTTTAAGAATTTAAGTTAAATTAAGACAGAATTTTCTGATGTTTGTTCTCTAGATTTACTTGGAAGACCATCTTGCTTCAGTTTTGAGGCAAAGGGTTCATTCACAGAACTCTTTGAGCTCTGGAATCATTGAAAAATGAATCATTAAATTATTTTTAGACACCCCCATCCCTGTGTTTTATGAACGCTATAGGAATTAATTCTGCCTCAAGGTCAAGTTGCTCAGCATATCAGAGCTATGAGATCTTATAACAGGATCTTATTTGCTAACCACTGCCTCAGATCTTAGATTGGCTTTAGCCTTCTTGAAAAGGAAGATAATTATAACCTGCCGTAGGAAAAAGATTCACGCTGAAAATCTGTGATCTTAGGTTAAGCTGCTTCAACTATTAAACTCACTTTTCCTTTCAGGTAGTGTGTGTAACCACTAACAATTGTCTTTATGCCAACAGAAAGGGAAGAAAATAATATAATTCCTAGGCAAAGAAGGAAAGAAATCTAGTCTCTTAAAACCTGAAAGGTATTAAAGTACAAAGTGTCTTCTCCAAACCCTGCACCTTCTTAATTTATTCAGAAAAACACTTAGGGTCTTCCTGTAATTAAACTTGCTTTACCCCTTGCTTGGAAATACTGTTACCTGCCACATCAAGGAGTACTTCAAAGTAGCAGATCGGGACTTCGGCTGAAAAGTACTACACCAGTAAAGTAACATTTGAAATCCAAGAAAGAGAAGTCAAGAATTCCATGACTTGGTGTTTCCATATTCATCAGGAACATAACTGAATTTAATTAAGAGTATATTCATTTGGGACTTGCAAGTCAAGAAAAATATATCTTTATATATTTTGCAAAGTGAACATTCTGAGTCTTCAAAATGTAGGTCGAAATAGTTCTCCAAGTTTGATGTTTTGATAGAAGTGTGGTTTGGAAAAAGATCATCTTAACTTTTTTTTTAAAGGTCACGAAAAGTATAGAGGCTGAAGGTATGCGCGGGCGAGGTGGGGAGGTGGGTGTGGAGGGAAGAATTAAGAGAGCAGGACGCAGCTCTGGGAACGGTACCTGTCCCAACGTGAGTCTGCACGCCGCTATCGCCTTGCACAGCGCTCCTGGAAAGCTCATCTACAAATTCCGGGATGGCCCAAGGGTGGCAAGACTCCTAAGGAGGGAGACAGAACAGAGAAGATCCTGTTCTCGGGAGGCCGGGAACGAGGGGACGGTCCTGATGGGGAAAGTGGTGTCTCCTTCCAGGGCTGCAAACCTCTGCACCTGTTTCCTCCGGTCCCTACTCAGTCAGCCCCAGCCGTAGGGCAAATTGAGTTGGGGTCGACCCGGCAGCCGGAGACCTAAGTTGCCGCGAGGTCCACCCAGGACCCAGGAAGCGACTTTCCCGGGTCTTGCCGGTCGCAGGTTCCTGCCCCCACGTGCGTTGCCTCCACTGCAAACTCCGTCTGACTCAGCCTGTTTGACTCCTCTCCTGCTGCCCTCCGGGCCGGGCTGGGGCTTGGGGAGCGCCGGCTGCGCTGGGGCGGTTGGCAGCGCCGGGACCCTGAGGCCCGACCGTTACAGCGCTCGCTGGCGGGGAGGGGGCGGTAGCGTGTCACGCCTCCCGCCCCAAGCGTGCGCTCCCGCCCCAAGCGTGGGAACTGGCGCCAGGGTTTCCCCGGGGGCGCCCCCCAGCGCACGCCGCTCGCCCAGGGGTTTCCCACCGAGTCTTGCTGGTCCCGGCGGCCCGTTTCCCCGGAGCGCCCGCCGCCTGGCCGCTGCCTCACTCTCCCCGCTGGCTGACCAATCCCCGTTTGGAGTTCAAAATTCCCGCCGCTTCACTTGCGCTACACCCTCTCCCTCGTTTGTTTTTTGTTTTGTGTTTTAAACTTTCACTCCGGTTAAATTATATTGACCCTAAGCTTTTATCTCGGATGTCCCTCCAAAGGGATTTAACGAGAATCCCGAGCGCCAGCCGCCGTTATCCCCGGAGCTCGCCCGCCCCTCGCCCACGGGAAACGCCCCGGGGCGGGGCGGGAGGACTCCGGTCGGCGGCGGGTGGGGCCGGGCGGAGCTGCCTCCCTCGCGGGGGAGCCCCCGGGCTCGCCTCAGCCCTGCGGCTCCTGCCCTCGGGGCAGCTGCCCGGCGAGTCCGCGGAGCAGCGGCAGGCGGGCGATGGAGACTGGGAGACACTGGGCGAGAGGAGGCGGGGTGGGGGAGGCGGGGAAAGCGCGGGGGCGGAGGCTGGCAGGGGGCGCTGGAGGCAGGAGCCGCCCGAGCGCTCCGAGCGCCCGAGGGTGCAGGAGGCTCTGAAACCGCGGCAGCGCCGCGAGCCTCCGAGGCCCGGGCGGCGGCTGGGCGGGGAGGTGGGGGGTGCTGCCGCCGCCGGGGGCGTCGCCGGCCTCTGCCCCTTTGTTCTCGCGCGCTCCCCCTGGCCGCCCACTCCCCTGCTGTCGCGCGGCGGCGGCTCCTCCCGCCCGAGGCAGTCGGGCTCTGCGCCGGGGGCGGGAGGGGGCGGGGGGAGCGTGCCTGCCGCCGGGAGTGGGGGGCGATGGCGAAGCTCCGGGTGGCTTACGAGTACACGGAAGCCGAGGACAAGAGCATCCGGCTCGGCTTGTTTCTCATCATCTCCGGCGTCGTGTCGCTCTTTATCTTCGGTTTCTGCTGGCTCAGTCCCGCGCTGCAGGATCTGCAAGCCACGGCGGCCAACTGCACGGTGCTGTCGGTGCAGCAGATCGGCGAGGTGTTCGAGTGCACCTTCACCTGTGGCGCCGACTGCAGGGGCACCTCGCAGTACCCCTGCGTCCAGGTCTACGTGAACAACTCCGAGTCCAACTCCAGGGCGCTACTGCACAGCGACGAGCACCAGCTCCTGACCAACCCCAAGGTAAGGACGCCCCGTGAGGGATGCCTCGCTCCTGCGGAGATCGTGAGGTTTGGGGGGAGCATCAGTGTTAGACCCTTCGCGGGGTGGCTCGGAGTATGCTCGCGTTACCAGGAGGCGACGGGGCTTCGCAGGCTATACTCAAACCAGGAGTAAGTACATGGGGGAGCCCCGGGCCCCCCGGTCCTTCAGGCGGATTTGTGCACGGCGACCCGTGCGTGGTGCCCGGAGGCTTTCTTTACACACCTGTCTTGCCTGGTCCCAGATTTTGAGGCCTTGGCCCAGCTTAGGTTAGGGCCCTAGAGGATTGACTTTGGAGAAATGCAAGGAGCCGAAAGTTAACTTTTCCTCCGGTTAAAGCCAGTGCTTAGCGGGGATACACCTACTCCGTCGCATGGTCAAGGTCCGAGCTCCCACTGGCCGCGTCCAGCACTCGTCTTGGGAGGTGCAGGGAGTCTTTTAGCCCCTTGAAAGATGCTAGAGGTTTCCTTGCCTTTTAACTCTAGACAGACGTTTTTAACTTGAGGTCCAAAGATGAACTTTCGTGGGTCGACAAACGACGTGGAATCAAACGCGAAATTCTCCGTAGATCCATTTTGGGCGGGCACGGCGGACTCCTAGATTTCATGAAATAGATTCTCAGAAGGGTCTAGAGGGAGCCTAGTGACTCCCAGACTCTGTGTGTCTAGAAACAATTGGGAGCCACCTGGGAAACGGTAAAACTTTCTGAAAATAGAAAACCGTCCGTGAAATGTACCGAATATTCCTTCCTTTGCAACTTTTTTCGTTCTCACAAGCAAAAACGAAAAAACCTGGTTAAGACTCGAGGGATGGAGAGCAGAGAGAGGGACGCTCAGAAAACTGTTCCCAGTGGAGAATAAAACTTATAAAAAGCAGTGTCCTCAGTCTGTGAACTAATTGAGCTTTGTAGTACACCTGATTTTGCAAGAAGGATTTTCTTTCGTTTTTTCTTTCTTCTCTTGGCCTTTTTTGTTCTTCTTGTTGCTTAACTATCAAAGTAAAGATGTGTATCTTCTTTAAAGTTACTGGCATTTTCCCTCTTTGTGAGAGCAGTGCTTGAAGATCAAACAAGAAAGCTGTCCAGAAGGGAATGAGTCTTGTGTACACAGGAACAACTTTAAGTGTGACAGGATATAATTATATCAATCCAAAAAAAGAATTCTATCTCAATATTTTACAAGTATTTAAAATAAGCTTATCATTTCTCTACAGTAAACCTCTTGTTCTTGTCTCCTAAACAGTAAATTCTTGAATTGGGGAAATTTTAAAAAGGGAATTCCTTTAAAGAAAAATATATGACTTCTCTTAAAAAAGATGCTCTTGCTAACAAAGGAAGAGGACTTTAAAAATGAAGATAATATATAAGCAGTAAATATAGAAGTACAGAATTTAGATAGAGTATAATGTTCAAAGTCTTGAAGAAGCAATAATGTTTCAAAGACAAATGTTGTAAATTAATCTGCTCAACGTTCAGGAATTTTAAAACAAATTGCAGGGTTTTAGAAACATCACTTTTTTCAGGATTAAATCATTAATATAAAAGAAAGGTGTCAAAAAGAAATAGTGATTTATAAATTATATGGTAGTTCATCATTTTAAAGGTGTTATAATTGGTGAAACATTGCTAATTAGTTTAAGATTGTGGTTCAGGCTCTAATAAATTACATACACGTTTTTCAGTCAGTGGCTAATATCTAATCAAGACATTGAGAAGATAGAATTTACTACCTAAAGGCTGCTTCACAATTTCCAGGTAATTTTGAAGGATCTGACAAAAAAAATAAATTGAGATTTAGGACATAGATTTTTAAATTGCTTGGAAGGAGTGGTAATGCTTTATATGTAATCCTAGGATTTGATATTTCTCTCTTTTTGTTGCAAATAATCAGTTTTCTTCCAGTGCCAGTTTGGATCCTGGCAACAATCGTTTTGAAGAAGTATCTGAACAAAATAAGATTTTATAAAGTAAAGTATACAAGAAATGACAGAACTGCAGAAAGATATGTTAATGTTACAGAAAATGATGAACAAAATCCCATTCAATTTAGTCAAGGTTTCCTCGGCCAAAGCAGTATATATCTCTTTATCCAAATTATGATTGCACTGTACCATTTATAGAACATAAGTATGTTCTTTTGCAGTCACTTTTTGACTTTTGAGCAATGAAGTGCTCAGTTTGGAAATTCTCGTAAGCAATTAGTGATGGAAAAATTCAGCTCAACCAAAATATTGTGCCCGAGTCCAGTATGTAAGCAGAATGTTTCCACAGTGCCTTTGCAATTAGGCAATACCCACGGCCCGTTGCTGTTGCATCTCGGCTACCCAGACCTTACCTTTTTATTGAAGGCCTGGGTGCCCCACCCATTCTCTTTGTAGAATGTCTAGCTTCCCCACAGTGTCATGGATCCTAATCACCTTCAACTTTCTCTTCTTCATGGCCCACTACCACAAGAAGCCATTGGGAAATCTCTTTTTAGAAAAAGAGAACAAGGACTTTCTCCCCTCCCTTAAGTTTGCTGCATTAGATACAGTAAAAAGCAGGGAAGGGGAAAGAATATTGCACATATCTAACATCTTAAGCCATAGACGACTAAAGAAGACAGTGTGAATAAATTTGACCTTTGACTAATAATTTCTTTAAAATATCTTTAAGTCCTATTCAACTTATGTTTTGGATCATATCCTTGTTTCTAAAGCAATCACCGTATTCAGCCATGTAATATAGTACTCAAGTCAGTTATCCTAATTATCAAGTCAAGTCCTAATTATCCACAGGGCAAGGATCTGCTCTTTGAATTGACCGTACCAAAATCTAAATTTGGGGTCAGCTTCCTCTGGTTACTGTTCTCATCACTGCCTTATCTCTTTGTGACTCGCAGTTGTGTGTGCTAAGAGGTTTGGTTCTCATCCATGGCCATACATTAGAATCACTGGGGGAACTTTAAAAAGAAATTCTCGGGGGACTTCCCTGGTGGCACAGTGGTTGAGAGTCCGCCTGCCGATGCAGGGGATACGGGTTCGTGCCCCGGTCTGGGAAGATCCCACATGCCGCGGAGCGGCTAGGCCTTTGAGCCATGGCCTCTGAGCCTGCGCATCCGGAGCCTGTGCTCCGCAACGGGAGAGGCCACAACAGTGAGAGGACCGCGTACCGCAAAAAAAAAAATAATAAAAATAATAAAAATAAAATAAATTCTGGGGAGTTCCCTGGCAATCCAGTGGTTAGGACTCCATGCTTTCACTGCCGAGGGCCCGGTTCAATCCCTGGTCGGGGAACTAAGATTCCACAAGCTGCGTGTCACGGCCAAAAAAAAAAAAAAAAAGATAAAAAGAAATTCTGATGCCTGGGTCCAGCCTTCACAGATTCAGACTTGGTCTTTGGTGGGTCCTGAGCATTGGTGTTTTTTAAAAAGTTCTACAAGTAATTCTAGTCTGTAGACAGAGTAAAAATAAACACTGGCTTAGAAAATGTCCTCATCTGTTGTGCAAGAAAAGTAAAATAAGAACTGAAAAGGTTCATTATGATTAATATTTGTGTGTATGGGTTAAAAGATGTTACTGATGCTACTGAATATAGGGAGTTGGTTTGAAAGTGGGACTCAAATTCTGCAGGAAAAGAAGAGAATCATTTAAAATTAGTTTAATGTAAATGAAACGAACTTATGCAGTTCCAAACATTTAAAATTGGTTTAATGTAAATGAAATGCACTTGTGCAGTTCCAAACATTTGCTTTTGCCTCATTGATTACATTGGATTGCAAAGAAAAGATGAATTTTTTAAACCAGCCTCTTGTATATGGAGCAAGAGAGAGCAGGTGATTAGAGGCAATATGTTTTATTTTTGAGTTTTTTTTCTTTCTCTGATATGAAAAACCTAGAAAGAGAGGACAAACGTCTATTTCTAAGAAACCAGTACTACTATAAAAGTAAGAGAAACGCATTCAAGAGAATAAAAACTTAGGTAAGAACTAGAAGAGTCTTCAGGCTTTAAGTATATACCCTGAAATTGGATGTAATGAACGACAGGGAATTGTGGCTTAGTTACCTTCTTGGTTTCCTACACATCCATACTAGTGTGCCTCTCCCCCCCAGCACACACACATCTCCTGTGTAGATGGTGTGGTCTGCTAGGGTTAATTTCTGAACTCCATCCTTGAATTAAATGTGCAATACTTTGTGCTCTAGGGAGGTCCATCATATCAAAACTAAGTAATAAAAGGCTCATCTGAATTGTGACAGCTTGTCTATAGTCTATTTCTCCATGAAAAACTGGCTTACTATGGTTGTTTTTCCTCTGGTGATGATATGAAGTAATATTGGGGATGTACATAAAATTTAATCCACAAATACTTTTTCAGCATCTATTATGATCAGAGAACTGGGCAAAAAATGGGAGGACATACAAAGATGAGTTCATTCATTTAACAAATATTTATGAATTGCCACTTTGTGCTGTGAGTGTGTTTCCAGGTTCTAGGACTGGAATAGAGATCAGAACAAAGTCTCTGCCCACATGGAGCTTACATTTTAGTGGAGAGTGACAGACAAGAAATAGATTTATAAAGTAGTATCATGTAACAATATGTGTGCAAAGAAAATTCAAGCAGCATAAAAGTATAGACAGTGATAGAAGGAATGAAGCCTCCTCTTTTGCATAGGATGGTCAGGGAGGGTGGCTCTGATGAAGTGATATTTCCAGAGACCCAAAGAACATGAAAAGATGATCAGTGGCTTAATGATCAGGGACATAAGGGAATGAATCATGTGGCTATCTGGAGAAAGAGTGTTCCACAACAGCAAGTGCAAAGGCTCTGAGGCAAGTGACTGCCAGGCCTGTGTGAGGAACAGTGAGGATGACAGTGAGTAGGCAGAGAACAGTGGGAGATGAGGCTAGGGCCTTATAGAACATTATAAGGACTTTGGATTCTAGGCTAAGCATGATGGTAAGCTATCTGACATTAAGCAGGACTGAAATAGAATCAGACTCAGACTTTTAAAAAATTTAAATGATCCCTCTGGCTGCTGAGATGAGAACAGAATGTGTGTGTGTGTGTGTGTGTGTGTGCACACACACGCGCGCGCGCGCACACACACACACACACATACTAACTTGTGCAAAGGCGAGAGGATCAAAGGCAAGATTGGAAATAGGGAGTCCAATAGGACCAGCGAAAGGTGATGGTGACTTAGATCAGGGAGTAGCATTGATAAGGTCCACTGATGGGTTGGATGTGAGGAATGGGAGAAAAAGGAATCGAGGATGACTACAACGTTTGTGGCAAGCACAGCTGGGGATGGAGGATTATTTTATTAGATAGGAAAACTGGAGGAGGAGTGATTTTGGAGGAGTCTGCATGAAAAGCAAGGGTTCAGTTTTAGATATGCCTAACTGACATACAAGTGAGGATGAATTCTTGAGTTTCTTCCCTCAGGGAGATCATTATCTAACAGAAGAGATAAGATATCAAACAAGGCAAAACCTCAAGTTCTGCTGGGAGGTACAAACAATATGACAGAAACATCTAGAGTGGAATGATTAGGGGAAAAGCTTCCTGGAGAATGAAGCATTTGCCATGAAATTTTGAGAATGAATAGAATTTTTATCTTGGGAGGAAAGGCAAGGAGGAATGAAGAGAACATCAAGGAAGAGAAAAATGCCAGGAACAAAGCTGTGGAGCTGTAGAGTATGGGCTGTATTGGAGGATCAGCAGGTGAACTGGTGTGGCTGGAACCCAGGGCACAAAGATCAGAGCCCTGGGGGTAAGACAGGAGAGTAAATTGGGACCAGTAATGCAGAGGTCCTTGACAGATAGGATGGGTTTGGTGGACGTTGGGAAGCCATGGTAAGAAGAATAATGCCCGCTACCAAGGATGTCCACACCCTAACCCCCAGAAACTGTGAATATCTTATGTTACACAGCAGAGGGGAATTACGTTTGCAGATGAGTGAAGTTTGCTAATCAGCTGACCTTAAGATAGGGAGATATCCTGGTGGGCCAAGTATAATCACAAGGGTCCTTAAATGTGGAGGAGGAGGTCAGAGGGATGCAATTTGAAGAAGACTCAACTGACTGTTGCCAGCTTTGAATACAGAAGGAGGACACAAGCCAAAGAATGCAGGCAGTCCCCTTTTCCAAGGGAGTGGGAAAAGGCAAGAAAATGGATTCTTTCTTAGAGCCTTCAGAAAGGAGTATAGCCCAGCTGGTGTCTTGATATTAGTTCAGTGAGACCCATTTTGGAATTCTGACCTTCAGAATTGTAAGGTAATACATTTGTGTTGTTTTGAGCCACTAAATTTATGCTATAGCAGCAATAGGAAGCTAATACAGAAATCAAGGAAGGCTTTTGAGTAGGTGACTAATATGATAAGATATTTGAAAACTTGGTCAGATAATATCCACTTATAGCTCTTTAGAAACAATCTAATCTGCAGGCTGCTAGGATTTTCCTGTCTGAGATTACTTATCATAATCCTTCCCTGACATCCATTTGTGGATGCTTTTATGAAGATCTCAATTATTTGTAAGAACTCCCAAAATTATGTATCTCAAACTCTAATTAGAAACTTTTTACTTTTATAAGAGAGATTTGTGATGTTACAATATATTTCAGTTAAAGTTTGGAGGAAAAATGCATATATTTTAACACAAACTTGCCTCAGAATTATAAAGATGTTTACCACTTGTCAATTTTGTTTATCTAAAATGTATTTGGTATTCATTTATGAATGAAGATGTCAAGTTTTATTTACCTTGGGTTTAAAATTTTTTTCCCCGTCTTTAGCAGAATTTCATATTGAGTTCCTAGATAAACAGTACATTTATATTACAATTATCATAAATATTCACAGTAAAATACTGAACAGAATGGGTTTTTTTAAAAATTAATTATTTATTTATTTTTGGGTGTGTTGGGTCTTCGTTTCTGTGCGAGGGCTTTCTCTAGTTGCGGCGAGCGAGGGCCACTCTTCATTGCGGTGTGTGGGCCTCTCACTATCGTGGCCGCTCTTGTTGTGGAGCACAGGCTCCAGATGCACAGGCTCAGTAGTTGTGGCTCACAGGCCTAGATGCTCCATGGCATGTGGGATCTTCCCAGACCAGGGCTTGAACCCGTGTCCCCTGCATTGGCAGGCAGATTCTCAACCACTGCGCCACCAGGGAAGCCCCCCAGAATGGTTTTTAATATTACATATGTTTCTTACTATTCCTCATGCTGTGTCTTCGGTATTCTCTAGGTCACATAAATCAATGTGTAAAAATTTGTACTTTTGAGTTTTAGTAATATCCTCTTTTCTTTTAAAATAAACACTGTTATAAAATTGAAAACTGGAATTCCCTGGTGGTCAAGTGGTTAGGACTCAGTGCTTCCACTGCAGGAGGCACAGGTTCAATCCCTGGTCAGGGAACTAAGATCCCACAAGCCATGTGGCATGGCCAAAAGAAAAGGTGGAGGAAACTATGTGCTTATTAAAATATTTAAATTTATGATCATTTTTGTAAATAAACTAATCAAGCAAACTTGTTTCATGTATTTGCTTGGTTGAGTAGCAGAGTCCAGCAGATTGGATCACTAGAAATTCTCTGTATACTGAAGCACATGTGAAGAAATATCCATTCATCTAAATTCTTCTGTGCCATTCATCTAACTGATGCAGTAGACCAAATGGACTTTGAAACCTTATCCAATGTCCAATTTGCTAGTTGCAATCTAACAATACTGCAGCAGCATATATCGATGTTGTATCTCTTTAGCAGAAATTAAATCCTAGAAAATTACATTCTAAATCTTAGGAGTTTAATCCAGTTTTTCCTGTGTAATAAATATATTTATACAATTGTCTTTATTGACACAACTTTATTTTAAGATAGTTCTTAAGAATGGAAAACCAGACAATAATACTGCTTAGTGATAGTAAGATCTATTCTGATTATAATTACCTCTGTTTCCTCTGTTACAAGGAGAAAAATGGCAAAAGAAAATCATCTTTATCTCTCTAACACCAGCTTCTATTCTGGAATCTTTTGTTTCTATCAATGGTATCATTATTCTCTGGTATTAATACTTTTTCAATTTTCACTGCCACTATCCTGGTCAAAGATATTATCATTTGCTTTGATTATTATAGTATCTCTTTACTAATCTCCTTATATCTAGTCAATTTCTTCCTCCAAACCAGTGGTTCTCAAAGTGTGAGCAGTGGATGAGAAGCATCAGCATCATCTGTGAACTTGTTAGAAATGCACATTCTCAAGTCCCATCCTAGACCCACTGAATCAGAAATTTCACCCTAATTTCTTATTTAGTGGTTCTGTGTTGAATTCAAGAATTTATACAGTAAAAAAGTATATAACTACCAAGCTAATAAGTGGGGAAAATGAAATAATAGAAAGCAAGCCATTTAAAAAAATGCAATAAAAGAGAGTAAAAAGAATGTGGACAGGTAGAATAAATTTTTTTTAGAAAAGATAGTAGATTTAAACCCAAATTTATAATTATATTAAATATAAATGGACTAACTCTTCCAATTAAAAGGTAGAGATCATAGACTGGAAAACATACAACATACCAACATGAACCGCCAAAAAAATGAAGAAAGAAAAGCTAGAGTACTTGTATTATATGAAATACAGTAGACTTTGAAGCAAAAAAATGTTACTAGAGATAAAAAGGGACATTTTATAATTATAAAAGTTAATTCAACAAAATATAACAATTCTATATTGGGAAGTACCTAAAAATATAACCTGGAAATAATAAAAACAAAAAAATTAAAGCAGAAATATTTAGAAATATCTCAAGGGAGAAATATACAAGTCTATCATGATGAGAGATTTTTAACACACCTCTGTAACTGAGAAACAATCAGACAAAAGCAATATCAATACACATCCAGCAGATTTGAATAACATGTTTAACAACTGACCCAACTGACATATATAAAATAGTATATCCGGTAGCAGCAGAGTGCACATCATTTCAAGTGCCTGTATAACATTTCCCCAAACTGATCACATTCTGGGCCATAAAGAAAGCCTTAACAAATTTCATAGCAGTGAAATAATAAAGATTATATCCTCAGTGAAATTAAGCTAGAAATGATTAAATTTTACTGAGAGAATAGAAGATGTGGGAAATTCATCAGGGAAAGAGTGACCTTATGAATAAATGGTGCTTGAGCAATTAGCTCTATGTAAAAAAGAAATAAAATGTGATACATACTTCACACCCATAACAAAAAATTCCAAGTGGAATAAAACCTAAATGTGAAAAGAAAACTATAAAACTTTCAACAGTTGGAATAGGAAAATATCTTTATGACATAAGCCTAAGAAATATTTTCTCAAATAAGGCTTAAATAACAAATAAAAGGAAAAGATTGATACATTTGAACATGTTAAAATGATAATTTCCATATGACTAAAATTATTGTAAACAAAGTAAAAATGTAAGCCACAGACTAGTAGAAGATAATGGTAAAACAAGTAATCAACAAAGGACTATCCAGCCTTTATGAAAATGTCTACAAATCATTAAGAAAATGACATATGACATAATGGGAAAATCAGTGAAGGTTATGTACAGTCAATTCATGAAAAAACTCAAATGGTCAATAAATGTGAAACAATGCTGTATTCCAATAATGTCAGGGAAATTCAAATGACAACAATAATGGAATACCGTTTCACACCCATCAGATTGGCAAAACTTAATGTTTCATAAGACCAGGTGTTGGTGAGGTTTTGAGAAAATGTTAAATCCTACTGATTGCTGGAAAATTGGTTCAACCACTCAGAAAAATAATCAAACATATCAATAGTATGTGTAACTGAAGTGCATACCTGACAACCACTGTGACAATCAAGTGAAGTGACAACAATTTCACTTCAAGGAGTTTACCCTAATAAAACTATAACACGTATTCAAGGAAGTATATGTGAGGATTTTCATTGCAGAATTGTTTGTAGTAGTGAAAAAGTAGAAACAATCTAATTGAATTTATTAGGATATTGGATGCGGTACTTTATTTATTTTTCTTTTAAAGAGACAGCCTTTATTTTAAGGATTTTTACATTGAAGACTTCAAAAAGTGGTAGGTTTTTAGAACTTACTGACCTGTATTTAAAAGGAACTGTTGACAGAATTTCACCAGAAATAATATGAACAAGTGGGAAAATACAGTTAATACTACTGAAACCTACTAAAATAATTCCAGGACATATGGCTTATCTGACATAATGATACCTCTAAATACTGCCACTGATATGAAACTGACTGCTTCTTACTTTTCTAAACACACAGTGGTATAATTAACAATATTCAATCACTTCTGTTCTTTCCTGAATATATAAAAATTAAAATACCAATTAAAAAGCTAATTATTCTTCTCTTTAAATGCTTCTTACAGATACAATTTCAATATTTTCATTCAATAGTGGTGTGGTTTAAGAGATTTTTCATTCACAAGTCAAACAATCCACCCAAAGGGAACTGATAGTCTGTAGGTTCATAGTGCAAATAAAGAGTTTGGGAATGCAGCAACTGACTTTTCTAAAGTACAAAACGGATAAAATTCTTAGAAGATACATTCAATAAGCTCTACTAAGCAGCTGGCCACAGAACTAGAACATTTGATAATTTTCCTGGTGAATTCAGTGGGACTCCAGATGTTTCCAAACTCAACTTGAACTCTCATCTTCAGCTTTGTATTTTGCTTTTCCAGTTTTGCTAATGACACAAACATGATTCAAATCCCTGAAGTATTCATTATAGTCAAGGGCATATCCTACAACAAACTTGTCTGGAATTTCAAGTCTAACAAAATCTGTTCTATATCCAACACCTTGAGGGATCCTTTTCACCAGCAAGCTTGCAAACTTGACCGTCTTTGGATTATGCTGCTTGACCAAGGAAAGCAAGGTTTGCATTGTTTAGTGTCAATTATATTTTCAACTGTCATGACATTCTTTCCAGTTAAGGTTGAGAGATCATCTCATCTCCACCAATTACTTTTATGTCACCTGTTGACTGCTCATTAGAGTAGCTCTTCAGTCTGATAAAATCTACAGTCATAGGTATAGATCTATCACTATTTCTGTTTCAGTGCTTTGATGTAATCCAGCAGGTCAGCAAAGAATTTAGAGCCCCCCTTGAGCACACAGAGGGCCACGATGTGATAGGCTTCCATCTCCTTCATCACATCTTGAGCCAGCTGTTTGGTCCTATCCATAATTAGTCCATGAGGAATAAACACCTTTTCCAAATCCTCAGCATAATGATTAGGTCTACAACATAAATCTAGGTCATAACCTGGTGCATCATCACTAATCACAACGCTGGGGCTGCGAGTCACCATAACGGAGCTGGCTGGCGCGGGCTGATGGCAGTCTGCTATTTTTTTTAATTAATTTTTATTGGAGTATAGTTGATTTACAATGTTGTGTTAGTTTCTGCTGTACAGCAAAGTGTGGGCTACTTTAATAGGAACCTCATAGCAGTAACCTAAACAAAGGAGCTACTAGGTTTTTTTCTTTTGTAAATGTATGAGCTTGTAAGCAGTCTGTGGGGCTGTGCCATTCTGACCTGGAAGGTCATTCAAACACCCAGTTTCTTACTGTCTTGTTGCTCTACCGTCCCTTAACATGGTTTTCCTAACTTCATCACGTCTGCCTTTTAGGCAGTGAGAAGAGTGAAAGAGAAAAATAAAAGGCAGGCAGCTTCCTTTAAAATATATATATATATTTCAAATATTGTAATGTTTGCCCTTTTAACGTGTACAGGTTTTTGGTGTATTCACAAAGTTGTGCAACCATCATTGCTAATTCCAGAATATTTCCATTCCTCCCAAAAGAAATCTCATGCACATTACTACGCATTCCCAATTCCTCCAGCTTGGTCATGATATATAATCCTTTTTATATGTTCCAAGATTTAGTTTGCTAGCATTTTGTTGAAGATTTTTGCATCTATATTCATAAGGTATATTGTTGTGTAGTTTTCTTGTGATATCTTTGTCTGCTTTTGGTATCATAATAACAGAATGAGCTGGGATGTATTACCTCCTCTTCTTTTTTTGGCAGAAGAGTTTATGACTTTTCACCATGGTCAAGTGGGATTTATTTTAGGAATGCAAGGTTGGTTAAACATAATAAAATCAATATAATACAACATATTAATAGAATAAATGACAAAAATTACATGCATGTATATGCAGGAAAAACGTTTGACAAAATCCTTCCTTGACTTAAAAAATCAACAAACTAGGTGTAGAAGGGAACTTCGTCAACCTGATAAAGGGAAACTATGAAAAACCCACAACCAATACCATACTTAATGATGAGAGACTGAAAGTTTTCCCCCTAAGATCAGGAACAAGACAAGGATGTCCGCTCCTGCCACTCGTGTTCGACATTGTACTGTAGGTTTTAGTCAGATCAACTAGGCAAGAAAAAGAAACAAAAGATAGCTGGATTGGAAAGGAAGAAATAAAAGTATCTCTGGGCCTCCCTGGTGGCGCAGTGGTTAAGAGTCTGCCTGCCGATGCAGGGGATACGGGTTCGTGCCCCGGTCTGGGAGGATCCCATATGCCGCGGAGCGGCTGGGCCCGTGAGCCATGGCCGCTGGGCCTGCACGTCCGGAGCCTGTGCTCCGCAACGGGAGAGGCCACAACAGTGAGAGGCCCGCATACCGCAAAAAGAAAAAAAAAAAAAAAAAAAAGTATCTCTATTCACAAATCACATGATCTTGTATATAGAAACTCCTGGAGAATCCCCTAAAAAAAAAAAAAAAAAGCTACTGGACCTAGTAAATTCAGCAAGATTGCAGGATACAAAGTCAATATACAAAAATCAATTATATTTTTGTACACTAGCAATGAACAATCCAAAAGTAAAATTAAGAACACAATTCTATTTACAGTAGCATCAAAATAATCAAATACTTAGGAATACATTTGACAAATTTAACAAAAGAATGTAAGACTTGTACCCTGAAAACTACAAAACACTATTGAAAGAAATTAAAGAAAAACTAAATAAAGATATCCTTTGTTCATAGATTGGAAGACTGAATATTGTAATGATGGCAACACTCCCCAAATTGATCTATAGATTCATTACAATTCCTATCGAAAACTCAGCTGGATTTTCTTTGTCAGAAATTGACCAGCTAATCCTGAAATTCAGATGAAAGTACAAGGGACCCAGGATAACCAAAACAATCTTGAAAAGGAGAACAAAATTGGAAGACTCACACTTTCCAATTTTAAAACTTACTAGAAAGCTATAGTAATCAAGACTGTGTGGTACTGGTATAAGGAATAGATTCCAAATCTATGGAATCTATGGGTGTCAAGAGCATTCAACAGAAAAAAAAGTCTTTTTAACCAATGGTGCTGGAACAACTGTTTATACACATGCAAAGGAGTGAAGTTGGACTTCTACTTCACACCATATACAAAAATTAATTCAAATTGATGAGAGACCTAAATATAAGAGCTAAAACTATAAAGCTCTTAGAAGAGAGCATAGGTGTACATCTTTATGCCTTTGAATTAGGCACAGTTTCTTAACATGAGACAAAAAGCACAAGCAAAGGAAAAATAGGTAATTGGACATAATCAAAATTTTAAAATATTTGTGCTTTGAAGAATACCATCAAGGGGCTTCCCTCGTGGCGCAGTGGTTGAGAGTCCGCCTGCTGATGCAGGGGACACAGGTTCGTGCCCCGGTCTGGGAGGATCCCATATGCCGCGGAGTGGCTGGGCCCATAAGCCATGGCCACTGAGCCTGCGCATCCGAAGCCTGTGCTCCGCAACGGGAGAGGCCACAACAGTGAGAGGCCTGTGTACCGCCAAAAAAACCAAAAACTAAAAAACAATACCATCAAGAAAGTGAAAAGACAAACACAGAATGAGAGGAAATATTTGCACATCTGATAAGGGTTGAATATCCAGGATATATAAAGAACCTTACAACTCAATAATAACAATAACAAAAAGACAAATAACCCAATTTATAAATAGGCAAAAGTTGGGAACAGATATTTTTTCAAAGAAGGTATACAAGTGGCCAACAAGCACATAAAAATATGTTCAACATCATTAGTCAGTAGGGAAATGCAAATCAAAACCACAATAAGATACCACTTTCAACCCACTAAAGACTATTAAAAAATAAAAGACAATAACAAGTTTTGGTGAGGGTGTGGAGAAATTAGAATCCTCATACATTGTTGGTAAGAATGTAACAGATTTACAGCTGCTTTGGAAAACAGTTGACTGTTCCTCAAAAAGTTAAACAGAATTACATATGACCCAGCAACTCCATTCCTAGGTATATACCCGAAAGAAATGAAAACACATGTCCACACAAAAACTTGTACATAACTATTTGTGGTAGCATTATTTATAATAGCCAAAATGTGGAAATAAATCAAACGTCCATCAACTGACAAATGGACAAATAAAATGTGCTATATCCATGCAAGGAATTTTATTTGGCTATAAGAAAGAATGAAGTGTTGATACATGCTACAACATGATTGAAAAAATGCCAAGTGTGAGAAGTCAGCCACAGAAGATCACATATTATACAATTCCATTTACATGAAATGTCTAGAGTAGGGAAATCTATAGGATGATTGGGAATGATAGCTAAAGGGTACATATATGGTGTTTTCTTGGGGTGACAAAAACATTCTAAAATTGATTGTGGCAGTGGTACACCTCTGTGAGTCCACTTAAAAACATTGAATTATACACTTTAAAGGGGTGAATTGAATGGCATGTCAGTTATATTTCAGTAAAGCTCTTACCAAAAAATAATGTTGATGGGAGATTTACTTTGCAATTTTGGCATTTCAAATAACTTGTAAAGAGGTTAAAACTTCCCTACTATTTGGAAAAATATGTACTTTAAAATATTAATTTTCCAAATAAAATTTATTTGCAAAATACTCAAAAATTATTTAGAAAATATTTAGTTAAAAGAAAATTATAATTTTGATGGACTACATTTTTTTTTTTTTGCGGTACGCGGGCCTCTCACTGTTGTGGCCTCTCCCGTTGTGGGGCACAGGAGCCGGATGCGCAGGCTCAGCGGCCATGGCTCACGGGCCCAACCACTCCGCAGCATGTGGGATCCTCCTGGACCGGGGCACGAACCCGTGTCCCCTGCATCGGCAGGTGGACTCTCAACCACTGCACCACCAGGGAAGCCCCTGGACTACATTTTTAATGTACAAAAATAAACTATGAAAGTACTAAAAATATAGATGAATATTTATATAATTTGGGCAGTGGGCAAAGCCTTTCTAAGGCTAACAAGAGCAAAAATCATAAAAGAATACACTCATTTATTTAATGACATAGTAAGAAAAAACAACATATATATGTGTATATATATATATATATATATATATATATATATATTTTTTTTTTTTTTTTTTTTTTTTTTTTGCGGTACGCAGGCCTGTCACTGTTGTGGCCTCTCCCATTGTGGAGCACAGGCTCCAGACGCGCAGGCTCAGCGGCCATGGCTCACGGGCCCAGCCACTCCACGGCATGTGGGATCTTCCCGGGCCGGGGCACAAACCCGTGTCCCCTGCATCGGCAGGTGGACTCTCAACCACTGCGCCACCAGGGAAGCCCTTAATGTATATTTTTTAAAAAACATTAAAATTGAAAGAAAAATGACAAATTTGGGAGAATATTTGCACCATGGTAGAGCAATAATTCAAAACATTATGTGAAGCTGTCTTAGCAATAAATGATCATCTCTTCTGTATAAGACTAGGTGTGATGGTTAATTTTCTGTGTCAATTTGACTGGAGCTAAGGGATGCCCAGATAGCTGGTAAAACGTTATTTCTGTAATGAGAGAAATCCCAGAAATGTTACTTTAAAATAAATGCTCTGTGGAGCACACAGGGCGCGACTAGAGAATACAGCTGAGAGGATCTAGATGAAGCTACCGACTTGAGAAAACCACAGTGTGTTGTACTTTTATACCTGCCTCACCCATACCAGTTTATGTTGCCACAGTACTGAAGGAATGGAAAGCCTCTTCTACGGTTTGTGTTCCAGGGACCACCTTAGGTTTCACTAATTGTGTTCAGGGCAGAGCTGCACACATAGCAGACCTTTAGAAGCTGCCTGGTAGAGTGGGAAAGGCTGCAGTGTTGAAATCGAGGTACCTCCACCTGAATCTAGGTGCGCACCTTTGGGCCAATCACTCAGCCTTTTTTCTTAAACAATCCCTCAATTTTCTTTTTCTTTTTTTAAAAAATTTATTTATTTTATTTTTGACTGCATTGGGTCTTCGTTGCTGCGAGCGGGCTTTCTCTAGTTGCAGCGAGCAGGGGCTACTCTTTGTTGCAGTGCGTGGGCTTCTCATTGCGGTGGCTTCTCTTGTTATGGAGCACGGACTCTAGGCGCACAGGCTTCAGCAGTTGTGGCACGCAGGCTCAGTAGTTGTGGCGCATGGGCTTAGTTGCTCTGCAGCATGTGGGATCTTCCTGGACCAGGGCTCGAACCCGTATCCCCTGCATTGGCAGGCAGATTCCCAACCACTGCACCACCAGGTAAGCCCCCAATCACTCAACCTCTTGATCCTCAGTTTCTTCACAGACTGAGGATTATTGATAATACAGGTTATAGATAATATATGGATAAACGTGATCCAAGAAGGTATAATTGATTAATACTTGTGGAATAAATAAACCTTGGCATTTGCATTTTTAAATAATTACTGAGGCATCAAGTAGGGAAAATTTCATGGACAAGGAAAGAGTTTAGGGACTTTGTCACAAACTTTGTAATATGGAGACAACAGCTTAGTTTCTGGTATCTCAATATTTCCAACTCTCCATTCCTTAATCTTCATAGCTAGTAGGAAAATATCTACTTGTACAAATCTTTTACAGGTTGCATTATTTTAAAATATCTGTAGAATCATTAATTCAACAGATGTTTATGGAGGACCTGCATGTGGCAGGCACACTATTCTAGGTTCTGGGGATGCAGTGGTAAAAGAAATCCCTGCTGGGTTGGAGCTTACTTTCTGTGTAGTTGTCGGAGGGCTTTACACAGTACTGGGGGCGGGTGTGTGTGTGTGTGTGTGTGTGTGTGTGTGTGTGTGAGCATGTGCATGCACTTACTGCTTAGTTCCGAGGTGACATCCACCTCCTCCATCCACTGAGCTTTCTTTCTCCCATGCCCATGTGAGGTCCTGAATGTCTGTTTTCTTCTGGTTGATGTCAAGCACCTTGCCCTTCAGTGTTTTTCAAAAGATACTTATTTGATTTTGCAGAGCCGCTAGGTGGAAAATTAACAACACAAATTTATGGCATTAAAATTTTGCAGAGCTTCAAAATTTCCATTGGAGGGAGTTCCCTGGTGGCCTAGTGGTTAGGATTCTGGACTTTCGCTGCCATGGCCCCGGTTCAATCCCTGGTCAGTGAGCTGAGATTGAGATCCCACAAGCTGAGCAGCACGGCAAAAAAAATTTTTTAATAAATTCCCATTGGAGATTTATTGAGCATGTTCAGGGAATGCAGAATTCTTTTTCAGAAAGATAAGTTCAGATATGAATACTCAGCAAGTTTAGTTACCAAAGAAATGCTCTCCAAAAACACAAAATTAGAAACAAGAATGAGGGAATAACTGTAAATATAGGAAAAGTTAAAATAAATTCAAGTGAATACTTTGATCAAATACAATGCCAGTAAATTTGAAACCATAGGATGATATGGTAATTCTCTAGGATAATACAAACTTCCAAACTAAAACAATCTAATAGTGATTAAAAAAACAACAAAAAAAAAGACGAATTACCACAGAGGAAATGGAGAAAGTTCTCAATAGAACCACTATTGGGAGTTCTCTGTCCCAATCCCTTTTGGCATCCAGAAACAACCGTATTTAACTATTTTTGTTTTCTGTTTTTCCTAGTATTTACCTCCAAGTTTCTAAACAGTAAGCTCTGTGATGTATATATTTTATTTTTTTGTTTTTTGTTTGTTTTTATTGGAGTATAGTTGCTTTACACTGCTGTGTCAGTTTGATATATATTTTTTAGACACAATTGCCTGCCTATGATTGAATCTGAGGATTTAGCTTTCTTACACCATCTCATTTTTCCTCACTTCATCCTTTAAAAATCATAATTTTTGGCTAAATTAGCATTGAGGGCTTAACTTATTTTAACTATGTATTGTTCGTTTTTATTGCAAGTTTTTTTTTTTTTTTTTTTTTTTTTTTTTGCGGCACGCGGGCCTCCCACTGCTGTGGCCTCTCCCGCTGTGGAGCACAGACTCCGGATGCGCAGGCTCAGCGGCCATGGCTCACGGGCCCAGCCGCTCCGCGGCATGCGGGATTCTCCCGGACCGGGGCACGAACCCGTGTCCCCTGCATCGGCAGGCGGACTCTCAACCACTGCGCCACCAGGGAAGCCCTATTGCAACTTTTTATGTTCTTTGAGCTGATAATCATCCCCTTATAATATTTTCTTACTTCCTTGTATACCTTTCTCTTACTTTAACAAAATTCTCCCACAGAATTGTAAAACTCCTTTGCACTGTTTTTCATATACTTATTCATTATTTGTAACTGTTTCATTCTACTTTTTTCTCTCTTAAAAAAACTTTCCAGGCATAACTTTTCTGAACTCCTTCAGGCTACTGCCCCAAATCGAACTGGTTGCACCTTAAGCCTGCTCTGTCTCTCCTCTGTTAGGTACTCTGTTTCCTTGACCCCATGCCTTCCTCTTTATACCTTTGCTTTGGTGGAATACATCCTCAAGTAGCTTCCTGAGAAAGGGTGCATGGGAAGTATACCTTTTGGATCTTATGTATTGTTCAGAGTTCTGTTTCTGAGGCTTTAACATACTCTAATCTGTTTACTCAAAGTGCAATTTATTATTTGTAATCTAGTGCCCATAAATCAGTGTAGGTCTGTACCTCCAACATCATGCCTTTCAAGAGAAATAAACAATCAGGAGTTCTGCTCAAAGTTATGCTCAAACTGAGCTCAAATTTTTTCATCCATCGAAACTGGTCATAGGCTTCAGGTACTCCCTAGCACACGGCAGAGTACTCCTGGAGGTATGTATGTCTTGGTATGAGAAAAACAAGCCCACGTTAACAACTGCACATTAGGACAAGTTGGGGAAAGCCACAGTACAAAAGAGAAGGTGCGTTGGGAATGCGAGCCATTTTCTTGTGAATCTTATTTGCCTGCAGGACCTGCTTTAGCCCTGAAAACCCCACCTATATGTCTCAGTGGGTCAAATAGCCCAGTATACAATGGATAACATGGTGACTGGGTGTCCCATGTTCAGGAGTTCAGTAACAAACCAAGGGTTTCTCAAAAGGAGGATAGTGATTTGTCAAAGAAAGCATGAGTTTGATTTATGCTATCAGAGCTCTCTACAGGCTCCATCTATCCCTCCAATCTGGCACAGACCCCTTGGATACCATTGGAGGCCCTGGGCCACAGAAGTCAATCAAGAGAGCTTTCTGTAGCCTGGAGTGCCTGGAGGGGGTTCTCCTGCTCTGGCTGCCACTGAAAGCTGGCAGGTAAATGGGTTACTCAGTAAGGGGTCAGAAGAGCAATCCCAAATGTGGGTAAATGTTTCCTCCAAAGTATAAAGGATCCATCAAGCATTGTGCCTCTTTTTTAGTTTTAAGGAATGAAAGGTACAGCAATCTGTCTTTCACTTTGAAGGGGATATCAAGAAATTCCCTGTGCCACGAGACCCCAAGAAGCATCACTGAAATAACAGGCCGCTGCATTTCCCACCCTCTGGCACACCTGTACTTTACCAAGGAATCTAGGGCAGTTTGTACTCCCTGATTTCTGATCAGCATGATCTCATCAATGTACAGACAGTATGATGTTTTGTGAGAGGGCGACGGGTCAAGGTCCCTGCACACTAGAGCATGACGTCCAGAGAGAGTTGAGGTAGACCTGAGTAAGACAGTAGTCTACACCGTCTCTGCCAGATAAAAGCAAACTCTCTCTGGTGCTTTCTGTCGAGGATGGAGAAGATAGCATTTGTCAGATCAGTCACCATAGAAGAGGCTCTGGAGGTAAGTTTCATTGCTCCAATAAAGAGACTGTATCTGAAACAGCAACTGAAGGTAGAGTTACCACTGATTCTATTAACAATACAGTCATTCTCCAAGACTTGTAAGTCTTCTTCAAGAGCCAAATAGGCAAGTTAAACATTAATGTGGTAGGAATCCCCACTCCTGTAATCTCTGTGACTTCCCTAGGGAAGCAGTAGTGGTTTACTATTTGAGGAGGAAGGAGGTAGTTTCAGTCATCCACCATAATAGCCTTATCTCCATGGGTAAAGGAAGTCAAGGTAGAAATTACGACCAGTATACGACCAGACCAAGCATGTGTACTGCATCTGTACATTTAGAATATCAACCACAGGAGAGTTCATGGACTCACTGGACCCTCTTTTTTAAAAAATTTATTTATTTTATTTATTTATTTTTGGCTGCGTTGGGACTTCATTGCTGTGTGTGGGCTTTCACTAGTTGCAGCGAGCGGGGGCTACTCTTCGTTGCGGTGCGCGGGCTTCTCACTGCGGTGACTTCTCTTCTTGCGGAGCATGGGCTCTAGACGTGTGGGCTTCAGTAGTTGTGGCACACAGGCTCAGTAGTTGTGGCTCGTGGGCTCTAGAGCGCAGGCTCAGTAGTTGTGGCACACAGGCTTAGTTGCTCCGCAGCATGTGGGATCTTCCTGGACCAGGGCTTGAACCCGTGTCGCCTGCATTGGTGGGCGGATTCTTAACCACTGCGCCACCAGGGAAGCCCCACTGGACCCATTGTGGCATCAACTTAGGTCAAAACTCCGTTTTCCCCTGACCCCATGAGCTCACATTCTGAGCACAGTCATACTTAGTGTCCCCAGGGATTAGGGTTAGCACAAAGCCAGTGTCTAATAATACTCTAAATGGCTGCCCTTTCCCCACTGCACAGCTACTCTTGTAAATGTTTGCATGTTCTCTTGGGAAAGGGTAGGAGAAGATTTTTTTTTTTTTTTTTTTTTTTTTTGCGGTATGCGGGCCTCTCACTGCTGTGGCCTCTCCCGTTGCGGAGCACGGGCTCCGGACGCACAGGCTCAATGGCCATGGCTCACGGGCACAGCCGCTCCGCGGCACGTGGGATCCTCCCGGACCGGGGCACGAACCCGTGTGCCCTGCATCGGCAGGCAGACTCTCAACCACTGTGCCACCAGGGAAGCCCCAGGAAAAGATTTTTAATAGGCATTACTTTAGGTGCTGCCACAGGTCTTTTTCAAGGATAAGCAGCCTTGCCTTCATTCAAGGAGCTTTAGCTCTGGGGACTGGGTAAGGAGTCCTGTCTTATATCATGGTGACTCACTGGACTCCACTTCATCAAACCTCAGGTTTTTTCCAGTATGTAGATCAAGGAGAACCTTAAAGGTTTTCCACATTTTTAGTCCTAGGGGTCCTATGATCTCTTAGTCACTGTCAAAAATTATCATTGATGGATGAAATCATTTTTATTATGCTCACAAATTCTGCGGGTCATAAATACAGACAGGGCACAATGGGGACAGTTTATCTCTGCCCTATGATGTCTGAGGTCCTTGTAGAATACTCAAAGGCTGGAGGCTAGAATCATCTGAAGGCTCATTTACTCTCATATCAGAGAGTTGATGTTGGCTGTTGACTGGGGGGCCTTGGTTCCTCTCCACACAGGCCTTTCCATGTGATCTCTCTGCATTGGCTACTTTGGGCTTCCTTACAGCATAGTGTCAGAATTCCAAGGGCACGCATTCCCAAGAGAGAGATTCAAGCAGAAGCTATGTCCTCTTTTCTGATTTAGCCTTAGAAGTCACATAGCATCACATTCTCTGTAATCACAGGCTCATCCATGTTCTAGGGAAGGGAAACCCACACCCCTGAATAGAGGAGTGTCAATGTCACATTGTAAGAGCATGTAAAGTAGGATGGATATTGGTGCAGCCATCTTTGGAAAATACATTCTGCCACAAATAGGAAACATCAATTTTTCATCACCCCCATCTATCAATCCTGGTTCTAGGGACTATGGACAGGGCTTGCTGGTTTCATTCATGCAGAAATGATGTTGTAATATTTCATTAAAAAATATATATATATACACATATACACACATTATGAGCCTATCTGAAGGCATGCATGAGCATTTAAGATGTTTTGTTTCATTTCTGTGTTCTGTGTGGTTGTAAGAGGATTGGCCATCTCCTCAAGGATTTTAAATTTTCATCATAAGCCATTGAACAAATTTTTACATGTACTGCCATGCTTAATAACTATTGAGCTTCTTCCAGATTAAAACTTCTAGTTTTGGTCTGACTTCTATTTAGATTAGACCTCTATTTTTGGCAAAGACACTGTATTTTTATTTTCCAACTCTAGAGCTGAATGAACTACTTTCTCTTGAAAGTGGAATGTTGTTCCAAACTTTTCTCAGTTTTAATAATATCACCAACTTTAGCAGTCTACTTGAATCCAGAAGTTAAATGAATAATGTTACATTACAAAAGTGCAGATGTAATACCAACACATAGTAATACATTCTAACTAAAGGAGCGTTGCGGGTGGGTGGGAATACTCTGCTGGAGGTATTGAGCAGCTTTTCACAGGAGCGTGCAAGGACAGAGGAACAATTCTTCATGAGTAGTAGTTCAGATAATTTGGGCATTTTCCAATGCCATCTCCCATGCCCCTCTCCTTCAAGCACATTAGATGATTCAGTCTTTCTGGAACATCCATCACATTCCATTTATTCTTGGACTGTCACCTTCCCAACCCATTCTCTGAGAAGCAAAGTCCTGTTCAGCCTTAAAGACACAATCATGACACCTCTTTTGTGAAGCCTTCTCTTATTCCACCCCTACCCTCCCAAAGCCAAAATGTTTGCTTCCTCTTTTGCAGTCACAAAGCACTTTGTGCATATGCTACTATTACTGCGCTACATGCACCTGGGAGGGGAGGAAGAAGAGGGGTCGGGAGTAACATCTAATCTTTGTATCCTGTACTCAGCAATCGAGAATGCTTTATTGGGGCTTCCCTGGTGGTGCAGTGGTTAAGAATCCGCCTGCCAGTACAGGGGACATGGGTTCGAGCCCTGGTCCGGGAAGATCCCACATGCTGCGGAGCAGCTAAGCCTGTGTGCCACAACTACTGAGCCTGCTCTCTAGAGCCCATGAGCCACAACTACTGAGCCCACGTGCCACAACTACTGAAGCCTGTGCGCCTAGAGCCCATGCCCTGCAACAAGAGAAGCCACTGCAATGAGAAGCCCGTGAACCTCAACGAAGAGTAGCCCCTGCTCGCCACTAGAGAAAGCCCACGCGCAGTAACGGAGAGCCAGCATAGCCATAAATAAATAAATGCAGGTTCCTAGTCCTACTGAATCAGTCTCAGGAGGGTGGGTCTTTTTGACACAGTCAGTGGTCTGTGGACCATACTTTGATGAACACTGTTTTAGGCTGGGCACCTCTCTGTACCTGCCCAGCCTGCTCTCTGAAGAGCTAATTTAGCATCTCCTATTCTTAGTTAGCCTTACTTTTCACATTTTCTAAGCCATGTATTTGACCTTCAAATTCTTCCATAAGAGTATTTCCATTTAGCTTTCAGATATGGGTGTACATTCTGGAACCAACTGCCCTAGAATTTTTTAGCCGACATATAATTTTGTGTTTGTTCAATTAACCTACATTCATAAGGAATGCATGTGTGTGTGTGCGCGCATGCATGTTTGCACACAATTAATGAAGTCATGAGGCATGTGAAATAGTGTGTGGTTTATAAATGATTCAGTTATACTTTTTATTCCACAGTGCTTTTCTCTTTTTTCTTTTTCTTTCTTTTTGGCTGTGCGGCTTGCAGGATCTTAGTTCCCCAACCAGGGATTAAACCCGGGCCCTGGCAGTGAAATTGCCAAATCCTAACCACTAGACCACCAGGGAACTCCCCTTTTTTCATTTTCTTTTTTTAGTGCTTTTCTGATTATATGTTTATATTGTCAGAAATGTCACTAATATTATAAATCATAGCTGACACAGAGATGTCTTACAGGATTTCAGAAAATGGAGGATTATGGTATAAAATATAATCAATCCTGTGTTCCAGTATATAATGTTTTAAGAATTCATTTTCTATAAGTGGAACCAATTATCTAGTTAATTACAGGGCCAATGCTGGTCCAAAAAAAAAAAGAAAGAAAAGAATTCATTTTCTAACCAATAATTTACTTTGGAAAGTATCGAATCCACTAAACCCATTCCAGTATTATATCTTTCAATACTACCCTCCCTAACCAAGTCAAGTCAAGAAAGAAACTGGAACCAAAAAGTTTCTTCATTTCTCTTTCTTAGGTAATGCCTATCATAGAATCTGGCCCCCAGTGTTTAAATAGGCCACGTGTCTTGTGCAATGGTTTTTTTAAATGACTCAGTAAAGGAAGAAAGTGAATTTTGCCTACTCTGCCCACATGATTGAAATGCAATCCTCAAGACACATCACAAAGAACCCACTCAAGTAGTGTTCTATTAAAATGTAAATTCATTGTGGTAGGCTGAAAAAGAATACTGTTACAAATCTTGATAAACCCTAAAATGAGATAATGGAAAATAAGTGATAATACATATGTAATCAAATATTCCACATCAAGTAATGATAGTTTTTCCTTTAATAAACTCACTGGAAGTCTTTATGTTAATATACTCAGAATAGCCCACTGGATCCCCTCAACTTCCTTCATGAATGCAAAAGTCAAATTTTCTTTCTAAAAGGTAGGCACTAAACATATTTTTTCACATGCTTCTTTTTCTCCTGACTTTTTAAAGAAAGTGATTTCATGCAAGTTTAGGCAGCAAATGACACAGCCTCTAGTGAAGGTTATTTGGGCGATAATGATATTAGAAGTTGGGAGATGCTGCCTTTGCAAATGAAAAAAAAGAAAGGTCAGAACTGTATGAAAAAGTTTCACCAAGGGAATGCTCATTGTCCTCCATGACCAAACACATTGTGTCTATAAATTCACCTAAGTGAAATTACATCTGTGGCACCAAAAACCAACCCTGAAGCCAAATTGAGACAGAAGAGAACAAGCAAGGACTTAACAGTGCATTTCTCTGGGAGTATATTGGAAAAACAAAGGGCTGCAACAGATGGCCTCAGCCCACCAGTCCTCAGGAAAACTACACCAATTCCATTCCCAAAGAAACGTTATACTATTTCTCCAAGAGAGGGGTGCAGAAGTCGGGACACCTCCCTTACCTCCAAACCAGGGGGCTCCAAAGAGAGAAAACTGGGATGCCCTAAAGGGAGGTAGTGTGGTGTAGTGGTTTAAGAATCCTCTGAAGTTGGAATCCCAGCTATTCCATTTGCCATTGTAACCGAAGGAAAATTTCTTAAACCCCTCTGTCCCTCAGTTTCCTCATCTGTAAAAAGGGGGTGATTATAATATTTGCTCATTTGAATTAAATGAGATTTGGATTAATGAGACGCTTGACATATAGTGAATAAATGTTAGCCAAGTGATGATAGTAATGATGATGATGATGTGATGATATGACATACATTGTTATTTGTGCCCCTCCCCCAAAGGAGAGCGATTCATAAAGGAGCATTTTGGTGCATGGAAAACCATCAGACTTGAACAACTTAGAAAGGAAGGTTTCTATGACTGATTTTCGAATTCTTTTTTCTAGAACACTGCTTTGAATTTTCATTTATAGCTTATTTTAAAATTCTAACAATCGACACTGATCCACTAAGTAAAATTGAGAAGGAATCTAGGGAGGATCTGAGTTAGGCTTCACAGCAATTTTAAAGACCGACTAAACGGACAATCATGGTATAACAAAATAAACAGTAATGATTTTTAAGAGCCTAAAGTTTAGCCTTTTAACAATTTTCCTTTCAAAACGATGTGAGCTTTAGAAGTTGCTGGAGTATTGTAAGCTCATTATTTAATCTATGATACTCTTTGGAAAGAATGCAGTCCATGGAAAAAATACTTGAATTTTGATCACAAGTTATTTTCCCCAACGTGAAAGAGTACTGTGCTTCCAAAAATCCATCCATACCAGCTCAAAGTTTCCTAAAGGCAGGAAACATTTCTTTTATCCCACATAAAATCACAACATACCTAATACAAAATTTTACACACTCAGTGAAAGTTTTTGTTTGACTTTTTCAGAAACACATAGGTGGGAGTCTCCTGGTCAGATCATAGAGTGTCGTTCAGTAGAGACGTTTCTTTTAAATCCATTTCTTCCTTCCACCCCCACCAAAACTGAATAGTAAAGAATTCAGGCTGAGTTAACTTGCAAAATTGTAAAACCTACTTTAATTACATTTGGTTATTCGTTGTTATTCCCTAAAATGTCTAGTATACCTCTTGTGTTGAGTATGCCCATTGCAAAAATAGCTCTGATGAATTTTTTGGGTTTCATATCTCACGGCTTCTGCCTCCAAATCTAGAAATTTCTCCTTTCTACAAAGAGCACAGTCATTTGGTGCCTACTCTCACTTTACAAATTAGTTGACCATGATATAGAAAAATAATTTTTTTAAATTAATTAATTTATTTATTTATTTTGGGCTGTGCTGGGTCTTCATTTCTGTGCGAGGGCTTTCTCCAGTTGTGGCAAGCGGGGGCCACTCTTCATCGCGGTGTGCGGGCCTCTCACTGTCGCAAACTCTCTTGTTGCGGAGCACAGGCTCCAGACACGCAGGCTCAGTAGTTGTGGCTCATGGGCCTAGTTGCTCCATGGCATGTGGAATCCTCCCAGACCAGGGCTCGAACCCGTGTCCCCTGCATTAGCAGGCAGATTCTCAACCACTGCGCCACCAGGGAAGCCCCAGAAAAAGAATTTTTAACAGAAGGAAAGGAAATGTCCAGCACATTATAGGAAATAAACAATAGGAAAATCAGAGGCCCCTTATGAACATTTTCCTAATGCAAAATACAGGTCCCCAAGTAAAGACCTGCCACACTTGTCCTTCTTGCTGGCTGGAATGGTGGCTTCATCAAGCTTCCCAGCCATCTCTCCAGTGGGCAGGATCTCTTTCAGGAAAAACACTGCAACGGTGTTTGTAGTCCTGCCTTCTGCTGGGTCCTTTCTTGCTTGTATCTCCAAGAAGAGAATCATAGAGATGTAGAGATCAAAATTATTTTGGAGATTTAACAGATTAGAAAAAATGAAATCCAGAAAAAGAAAGTGATTTACTCAGTCTAAACATGTAACAAATAATAGGACTGGAGCCCTATCTAACGGTCTCCATTGTTTCTAAGCCCAACTATTGCTTTGAAGAACTCAGAATTCATAATTTCACAGAACTTTTTAGCTTTATACTACTGTTATTAGTAGAAGTAAACTATATATGCAGAAGATAAATGTGCAGTGATTCAAGCATTGAGATGATATTTGCATAATATGTTGTGAATTTGTTACATATAACAAAAATAAACAAATTTACCAAAATTTAAAATGTTTATATATATTTTTAAAAGGTTTAACCACTGTGAAAATAGCTTCACCATCTTGAATAAGATGTATCTAAGTGTGTTATTATTAATTAATTTTACCAACATTTTTGAAACTTCACTGTTATCAGGTATAGTCCTAAGTTTAAAGACAGAAGAGAAAAAAATAACCCTTGTCCTAACTTGCCAACAAATTGGAGAGGCTGACATAAAACAGACAAGTACGATACTGTGTGATTCCATGTGGCAGATTTGGGAGCAAGTGCTTCTGTACGTCTGCATCCCAGGCTCAAGTGAGGACGAGGACAGGGCAGGGACCTCATGGAGAGCTTTATACATCGTACGAAAAGTTTGTATTTTACTAGAAAATAGTGATAAGGCATTGACAAATTATATGCTCTAAAATAATGCAACTCAAATTATACTCTAGAGCTAATGGATTTTTCCCTGCTTCTTAATACTGAACACCTTTGTAAAAACATCTGAGAGTAAAATGTGATGAATCACCAGACTCTAGTTCCAGCTGTAGAGCTGACAGAAATCTCAGTTTCCTCATCTGTAGGATGGGCATCAGTAGAGGATTGTTGTAGGAAGTACAGGAAGTCAGGCCTGTTAAGCACTTATTACAGTGTCTTGCATAAAACACTCAACAACTGTAAGCTGACATCATCTTCATCTTGATCATCATCATGATGAAAGACTGAAATGGAGAAAATGGATTAGAATGCTAAGGGTTAATTTTAACATCTAAGGTTAAGAGCAATTTTCTAATTCTGCTGAGTCTGTATTGCTAGAGTAATAAAGTCCCTTCTGAGAGAACTACTTTGTCAGAGGCATGGCTAGAAAAAGGCATCAGTTAGCAAAATGCATTGATCATATACTTGAGAGGAACTTTTCTGTTGATTTTGTTGTCCAAGAAAATATAAGAAAAGAAAACTGGAGTTTCAGCAGTTGAGAGCAGTATCTGTGGAGAGCTATGTGCTTGATTTGTTAGTTAAAAATGGAAGAAGAAAATATCAAGGTCTATTAGAGATTGGGGATAAAAATTAAGTTTTGTGTTACCTCCCTTTGTTGATTGGCAGGCCCTCAAAGACAGAGTATATTACACTTTAAATTCACTAATAAATTGTAACTAATTGTTTATAAAGTATCTGTATACTGTACTGACTGAAAGTTATTTTTGGCTGTACTTTTGTTATCGGAATACTTTCTGTAATTGCGCCAAATTCAAAACTTGAAATATAGTTTCGGAATTTCAATTTGGTTAAATTAAAAATTAAGTAGGTCAGAATTAGATTTACCATCAGCATAATGCCATCTGTCTATTAAAAAGGACTATATTTCAATATTCTATAGAATAATAGGTTTACTTTCTGTGTTCTGTTTTGTTAGTGCTCCTATATCCCTCCCTGTAAGAGAGAAAATCAGAAGAACTTGGAAAGTGTCATGAATTGGCAACAGTACTGGAAAGATGAGATTGGTTCCCAGCCATTTACTTGCTATTTTAATCAATTTCAAAGGTAAGCCAATATTTACATGTGCATATTAAAGTTGTTTGTAGCCTCTGTAGTTTATTATATTAGTAAATCATAGAGTGGGCTCATTTGGCAAAATATACAACGTGGAGATAGTCTCAACTCTTTCTAGCATGTAGTTAGGGAAGCCCCTTCTAATTCTACAGGTTGGGCGGCATGTAAAGAATCTGCCAGCCAAAAAAAAGAGAGAACCTGTATCATAGAGTTTACCCTCTGGATACACTAAGAAAGTGCCTTTAGGTAAGAACATTGTATACTAGGAATGTTCCCTGAGAATTATAGATTAATGCACACAAACTGAACAATGTGCAGATTTATCAGCATTTTGGGCTACATCAAATCTTATCTTTCTTTTTCCTTTCTGTTCTGACCAAGTATCCATAAAATGAGTTCACACCATTATAACTTTACTTGTCTTAGAGTGAACTCAAGTTATGCCATATAGCAATGAATACTTCAGTTCCCAACCAGATTAACCATAGTAATTTGTTCATCAAACATTTATTGCGTATTGAGCATTCTCAACTCCTTGCTGTACATCTCCACTTGGGTGTTCCAAAGTTAGGTCAGACTTTCTCTTCCTCCCATAGTTCCCTCTCTTAGTGAATGGCACTATCGTCCCCTCGTTTGCAGAGTCCAGAAACTTTGAGTAATTCTTAACTCATTTTCTCCTTTACACTCTATAACCTGTATTCACCATCCTGTTGATTTTACCCCTATATTAACTCTTCTCTGCCTTCCCTCTGCCACTGTTTTAGTTCAGATTCATATTATTTCTCAGCCCTATTAACACAATAGTCTTCTAACCAGTCCTCTACCTCTGCCCTGCACCCCCCTCCAAGACATTCTCCACGTTGCTGCCAAGGCGATCTTTCTAAAACATGAGTCTGATCAGGTTACTCCTCATAGTTTTCAGAGTAAAGTCCAAACATCTTGGCATGGCCTACGTATCAGGTATCTGTTGTTGTGTAACAAGCCACCCCAAATTTAGTGGCCTACTGCGACGGTGATTTATTATTTCTTAGATCCTGTGGGTTGGCTGGGAAGTTCATCTGCTGGTTCTTCACATGATGGCTGGACTAGCTGCATGGTCCACGATGGCATGGACCCTCCCTCACATGCCCAGCACTTGGTGCTGGCTCAGCTGAGGCACCTCCGTTCTCCACCTGGCCTCTCATCTGCCAGCAGGCTAGATTGCCTTCCTTCCAATATGGCAGCCTCAGGACAGCGTTTAAAGAGAGCCAGGCCTTGGCTCTGGAACTCACGTCACATCCCTTTTGACATGTTCTATTGGTCGAAGCAAGTCATGAAGCCAGCCAGATTCATGGGGGTTTGAAATAGACTCTGCTTCTTGATAGAAGAAGTGGCAACGGTTTTGTGGCCATATTTAATCTAGTTCACAGCATACAGGCCTCCTCAAGTTCTTGCCCCAGACTCCCTCCTCTCCAGCTTCATCTCCATACTCATATTATTTGCGGTATCCATTCCGAACTATAGGGAACTATCCATCCCTATTTATTTGCTTCTGCTTCTTGACTGCCTTGCTGAAGACTCTCCTCTGATTATCACCTTCTCTGGACTGCTTTCCTTGATCTTCAAGTTTGGTTTACTTGTATATCAGTTAGGATACCATCTGCTGCAAGTCAACAGAAAACTGACTCAAAATAGCATAAACAATTAGGAAATTTATTACTTCACACATCCAAAAATGCACAGGTGGACTGATAGTAGGGTAGTTTGATACAATGAGTTGACAGTGTCATCAAGAATGCTGCTCCTTTCTAGATCTCAGTTTTACCTCCTGGTGGCTCCCCTCATGGATACAGTATAGTTGCTGTGGTTCCAGATGTCACAGCCAGGCACAGCATTGTCCAAAGGCAGAAAGAAACCTATCTCTCCGGTATATTTTTCTTAAGATTAGGAAACCATTTCCCAGCTTCCCATAGCCAGCCTCCCCTCAGGTGTCCTTGCCTACACCTAAACCAGTCACAAGAAAGAGCAATTAGAATCTACCTCTGAGATGGGGATAAGGCAATGTCTCCTAAATCATGTGAAGGAAGGTTGTACAGAAGGGGGCAGAATTTGTGGAACAACCAAAAGTGCCAGCTATAAGGTATATCTCCCATGTTGTGTATAGAGCTCTTTCTCAGAGGTTTGCAACCCTCACTATCGTAACTATACCAGAAGAGCTTTTCAAAAAACGCATCACAGACCAATTAAATTAGAATTTTTGGTGGTTGAACCTAGGCATTATCATTCTTTTAAATTGATTAAAAAATTGATTCCAGGGATTCTAATATACGACCTGGATCGAGAGCCACTGCTCTATCCTCTCACCTGTCACCCTCTACTGGAATTGTTTGTATGCCCATCTTCCCAACCAGACTGTCTACTGGTTAATGGTGTGGGCTATATCTTCTTTGGCTTTGGATCCCTAGCACTTCGCACAGTGCCTGGTTCTCAGTTTAAAAATGTTTGGTGAATGAATGTATCAATGAATGCAATGTGTCAGAATAATAAGGCAGGTTCTTTGCTTCCAAGGAATTAGACTTTATTGGGGGAAACCGATGTTTATGCAAATATAAGTATGATTTCATCAGCTAGAGATGAAAGGGAGGAAGACCTTGAAGATAGGGTGGCTGCGATAAAGAAACCAAGCTTGACAATGTAAGGTAAGTTAGGTAATAGTTTATATAATAAGGAGTGGTGAATCTGTAAGCTGGAAAGGTAGCTTGGGGTTAGATTTCTAAAGGGTCAAAAATGCCAAACTAAGGAGATGGTCTTTGTCATATGGGCAATGAAAATTTGTGAAAAGTTTTTTTTTTTTTTGAACCAAAGACTGAGTAGATCTCTGATTTAGAAAGTAATTGATGTGAGAGTTGAATGTGTATTGGAGAGGAGAGATGGGTTAAAGGCAGGAGCTCCAGCTCAGAGACGGGAGGAAGTAAGGAGAGTACTGAGTGAAAAACATAACATTTTTGAGTGGCTACCATGGACCAACCATTGTGAATAACATTTTGGTTAGATCACCAAATTTCTTATAATAGTTCTAAATTCTGGCCCCACTTGACAAGTGAGAAAACTGAGTCTTAAAGACTCCATCTGAAGTCTTTAAGTGAAAAAACCCAGAATCCAGCTAGTCTGATTCCCAAAGCTCCTTCTATTAACCATCTTCTTGTCCCGTTAAAGCAGTTTGAGGGCCTAGACGAGAGTAGAGGTAATGGAAGTAGCTCACAGAGGGGTACATCAGAAAGACATTTGGAATTATAATCACCAGAACTTGATGACCACGTGATGAGGAAAAGGCAGGTACCACATTTGACTGAGCATGAGGAGAGTCTAGCTCCGACTGTTGAATTTGGGGGTCTCGTAAGATATCCAAAAGAAAGAGGTAGAAGTACAGACTTTTAGTTCAGGAGCAAGAGGTCAGGGTCAGTGTTATACGAGTCTGGGAATCACTGGCACACAAGCTGGAGCTGAAGCAAGGAGAAAGAGTGCATACTGGAGTGAGGGGAGAAATGCTGACAGAATCGTGGGATCCTCTGTGTTGACGGTATGAGGGGAAGAGATGGAGAAAGAGTGGCCAGATGTGGAGAGGAAAGTGAAAAGACTTGGAAGGGGGAATATTTTAAGGGGAAAGGGGTAATCAAGACAGACTACTGGGAAGTCATCAGCTGTGGCAATTAGGAGCGTGTGAGTGATCTTTGTGAACACGGTTTAGGTACTGTCTTAAAGCACAGGGTTTGAAATCATTTTGTATTAGCCTGAGGTGAGACTGTGAAGGCTTTACAAAGTGCAGACTCCTTTTTCAAGAAGTTTGCCATGACTGGAAAAAGACTTTGGGGGAGGAGATGAGTAACTGAGAGGGAAACAGGAATGGATACAGAGAAATGAGACAGGTATGGACTAAAACTGCTGAGGAAGAAGGAAACATTGACTACAGATGGTAAATAAGGCAAAAAGGGAACACGCCCTGAAGAAAACAAGATAAGATGAAATAAAAAGGCTAAGTGGGGATATGTTTTTCTGTGAGGTGGGAACACAGCAACAGGAAATAGGCACCAGCAGTCAAGACAGTGTGATACTGAACCCACCACTGTCTGAACCAGGTGAGCCTTTAAGCTTCCAAGTGCTGGACCAGAAGCTGGTTTCCGAGCATCCGTGACCTTAGCTTGCAGGTGGAAGCAGACAGAAGCCCCCTCCCATGGGCTGTCCTGCCCAGCTGCTGGTCATCTTCTTAACTTCCCCTCACTCCCCACTCAGGCACCGAGTTTTCTAAAGGCTAGCAACCCCATTTGGCCTCCTGTTAGGGCGTGAACTCTGACTACCTTCAGAGCCCAACCAAGCAGGACCATTCCCTGGAATAGTGAGAACTCTCTGAAAAGAGCTCACCCTGCATGATGTATCAATTGTATTAACTTTAGTAGCAGTACATTTAAGCCCCCCATTCCTCCTTCAGAACGGATACCCATTCCTTATCCATCATCTGGCAGTCCCATTTTCAGACTGTCGGGGTGTAGATAGAAGTGAGGGTGGTCTGTCACAACTCAGAAGCACTCAAGACATAATTTTTTTTTGGTGATACACCGGCCTCTCACTGTTGTGGCCTCTCCCGTTGCGGAGCACAGGCTCCAGACGCACAGGCTCAGCGGCCATGGCTCACGGGCCCAGCCACTCTGCGGCGTGTGGGATCTTCCCGGACCGGGGCACAAACCCGTGTCCCCCGCTTTGGCAGGCGGACTCTCAACCACTGCACCATCAGGGAAGCCCAAGACATAATTTTTAAGTGACTTTGGGAAAACAGAACTTTGGAGTTTTGGCTCTTTTACTGTGACATTTGCAAGAGGAAACAAGAATGCTGGTTGTAGGTGTGAAAAATGGCAGCTCCTTGGTGCTATCTACTCTTGGTACACTTTTTACTACTGCTAAATATGAAATAAAAATAGACTTACTGTAGAGATTCCCAGATGCTCTTGATCAGATGAACTTTATATTTAAAGTAACCTTTAGATTTCACTCAAATTCAGGAAATTAGGGAGAAGAGGTACCAAGAAGTCTCCATTTTCAAGAAAAGGGTGTTATTTTAAAAATCTAAGACAAAGATGATTGAAGTCTTAGCTTTCCATTGTTGAAGCCTTATTTAGGTGAGATATACTCAGGAATAGAATCTGCGGTGGCCAGAGCAGCCACCAGCAGCCATGCCTGCCATGGCAGGACAGTCCCCATGCAGTCGCTCCCTCCTTCTGCACCCAAGAAGGACAAGGAGCACCAAGGAGGTGCTGCTGGGTGACCTCACGCCCAGGGCTCAGTGGAAGCTGTCCCGGGCTGCCTCCATTTGTGATCTTCCTCTACAACCTTTCGGCTCGTTCTCTCCTTCAACCTCAAGGCTCACAATCTCCTTACAATGTGTAGATTTTTATTTTACACTTTTTTCTAAGGTCACACTTTAGGTAAGGTCACACTTACCCTCCCTATACCATTTTTTTCTCTTCTTAGCCTTTTCTTGGCTTATACTTTCTCAGCAAAACCTGAGTGATGCCCCCTTACCAAGTTATTTGTTTGTTTGTTTGTTTGGTTTTTTTTTTGCGGTACGCGGGCTTCTCACTGCTGCGGCCTCTCCTGCTGCGGAGCACAGGCTCCAGACGCGCAGGCTCAGCCGCCATGGCTCACGGGCCCAGCCACTCCACGGTACGCGGGACCCTCCCGGACCGGGGCACGAACCCTTGTGCCCCACATCGGCAGGCGGACTCCCAACCACTGCGCCACCAGGGAAACCCACCAAGTTTGTTTTGAAAGCCCCATTCCATTGCTAGAAAGTGTCTCTGTAGTCTCAGTCTGTCTATACAGTTCTCCTCCCTCATCTTTGCCTTCACCAGCTTCCCCTTGAAGAGGGCGTGTCCCTGGAAAATGGTTACTCATTCCTTAATTCCCTTTGGATCCAAGGACAAGGAAGAGTGATCGGTCTGTATTTTTTGCACTTTTCCTCTTATGGAGAGCATCGTGTTTTTCTATACAGGTCTGCTTTTTAATACTTTATTTTATTGTCCTGAGTGGATAATAGTTCACAGAGGGCACAGAGCAGGCTTACACACACACACACACCCCGTCAAATGAACCAATCCAGTCACACCACCTGTGAGGTCTTGAATTCATTCCCTTGGTTGAGGCCCTCACTGTTTCTCATCTAGATAGTTGAAGTGACCCTCAACTGGTCTTTTAGGCTTGGCCTTTCTCTCATCCATCACCTACACTACACTAGGTTTCATTGTACTTTATTTAAGCCTGTATTTGATTTTGTCACAATCCTTGATTACGTTTTTCTGCCTTCTTATTGTTCATTGGATAAAGACTATGCCCTTCCAATTCTAGGTGCAACTTCTGCTGTTTAATCATGTGTCCATCAGGTGAAAAAAAAGAAACAAACCAGACGTGATCCATGCCTTTATGGAGCTTACAGTCTGTCGTAATGCCATTACACAGATAATTACAAAGTGGGGTAAATGCTATGAAGGAAAAGCCAGCGGTGCTGCTATGAGATATTATAACAAGGTGGGGAATTTTGAAGGCCTGTATGAGTAAATCATAATTAGTTAGAGACCAGAAGATGGTCAAGAGTTAGCTAGGTGAAAAGTGAGGGGAACAGTATTTCAGAATGAGACACCACCATGTGCAAAGGTTCTGAGGCAAGAAAGAGGTTGGTGAGTTTTAGGAACTGAAAGGCCCATGTGACAGAGGAGCTGTAAGAGAGGAGAGTGGTAAGTGTTGACTCTGGAGAGAGTAGGCAGGGTTTACATATCTCTTAAACTCAGTGAGCAGCCAGTGATGGGGAGTGGTGACATGGCCTGATTTAAATGTTTTCAGTTTTCTATCAGCTGCTCCAGTCACCTCAGATTACTCTGTGTTTCTCATGCACATCCATGCCTTTGCCCTGTCTCCTCTTCCTTCACCTTTTCCCACTTCTAGGAATTAGCACACTATGGTGGTTCTAGAAGGAATGCTGAAACTAGCCACTTCCTAGCATGGGTAGTCTTGGGTATGTTACTCTGACCTACCTGTGCCTCCATTCCCTTTGTAGAGGGAGAAATAATAAGGTTATTGTGAGGTTATCAATGAGATGACATGTGCCTACCCATACTAATTCCTATAAAAGTTTTTGCTATTATTATTTTTATTACTCTTTTTTTTTAACATCTTTATTGGAGTATAATTGCTGTACATTGTTGTGTTAGTTTCTACTGTATAACAAAGTGAATCAACTATACATATATATATATCCCCATATCTCTTCCCTCTTGCATCTCCCTCCCACCCTCCCTATCCCACCCCTCTAGGTAGTCACAAAGCACCAATCTGATCTCCCTGTGCTATGCAGCTACTTCCCACTAGCTATCTATTTTACATTTGGTAGTATATATATGTCCATGCCACTCTCTCACTTCGTCCCAGCTTACCCTTCCCCTCCCCCTGTCCTTAAGTCCATTCTCTACGTCTGCGTCTTTATTTCTGTCCTACCTCTAGGTTCATCAAACTATTTTTTCTTTTTTTTCTTCATTTCATATATATGTGTTAGCATACTGTATTTGTTTTTCTCTTTCTGACTTACTTCACTCTGTATGACAGACTATGTCCATCCACCTCACTACAAATAACTCAATTTCGTTTCTTTTTATGGCTGAGTAATATCCCATTGTATATATGTGCCACATCTTCTTCATCCATTCATCTGTCAGTGGACACTTAGGTTGCTTCCATGTCCTGGCTATTGTAAATAATGCTGCAATGAACATTGTGGTACATGTCTCTTTTTGAATTATGGTTTTCTCAGGTTATATGTCCAGTAGTGGGATTGCTGGGTCATATGGTAGTTCTGTTTTTAGTTTTTTAAGGAACCTCCATACTGCTCTCCATAGTGGCTGTATCAATTTACATTCCCACCAACAGTGTAGGAGGGTTCCTTTTTCTCCACACCCTCTCCAGCATTTATTGTTTGTAGATTTTTTGATGATGGCCATTCTGAACGGTGTGAGGTGATACCTCATTGTAGTTTTGATTTGCAATTCTCTAATGATTAATGTTGTTGAGCATCCTTTCATGTGTTTGTTGGCAATCTGTATTTCTTCTTTGGAGAAATGTCTATATAGGTGTTCTACCCATTTTTGGATTGGGTTGTTTGTTTTCTTGATATTGAGCTGCTTGAGTGGCTTGTATATTTTGGAGATTAATCCTTTGTCAGTTGCTCCTTTTGCAAATATTTCCTCCCATTCTAAGGGTTGTCTTTTTGCCTTATGTTTTCCTTTGCTGTGCAAAAGCTTTTAAGTTTCATTGGGTCCCCTTTGTTTATTTTTGTTTTCATTTCCATTTCTCTAGGAGATGGGTCAAAAAGGATCTTGCTGTGATTTATGTCATAGAGTGTTCTGCCTATGTTTTCCTCTAAGAGTTTTATAGTGTCTGGCCTTACATTTAGGTCTTTAATCCATTTTGAGTTTATTTTTGTGTATGGTGTTAGGGAGTGTTCTAATTTCATTCTTTTCCACGTAGCTGTCCCGTTTTCCCAGCACCACTTATTGAAGAGGTTGTCTTTTCTCCATTGTATATTCTTGCCTCCTTTATCAAAGATAGGGTGACCATATGTGCATGGGTTTATCTCTGGGCTTTCTATCCTGTTCCATTAATCTGTATTTCTGTTTTTCTGCCAATACCATACTGTTTGGATTCCTGTACTTTTGTAGTATAGTCTGAAATCAGGGAGCCTGATTCCTCCAGCTCCGTTTTTCTTTCTCAAGATTGCCTTGGCTATTTGGGGTCTTTTGTGTTTCCATACAAATTGTGAAATTTTTCCTAGTTCTGAGAAAAATGCCAGTGGTGGTTTGATAGGGATTGCACGGAATCTGTAGATTGCTTTTGGTAGTATAGTCATTTTCACAATCTTGATTCTTCCAATCCAAGAACATGGTATATCTCTCCATCTGTTTGTATCATCTTTAATTTCTTTCATCAAGGTCTTACAGTTTTCTGCATGCAGGTCTTTTGTCTCCTTAGGTAGGTTTATTCCTAGATATTTTATTCTTTTTATTGCAATGGTAAATGGGAGTGCTTCCTTAATTTCTGTTTCAGATTTTTCATCATTAGTCTATAGGAATGCAAGAGATTTCTGTGCATTAATTTTGTACCTGCTACTTTACCAAATTCATTGATTAGCTCTAGTAGTTTTCTGGTAGCATCTTTAGGATTCTCTATGTATAGTATCATGTCATCTGCAAACAGTGACAGTTTTACTTCTTTTCCAATTTGTATTCCTATTATTTCTTTTTCTTCTCTGATTGCTGTGGCTAAAGCTTCCAAAACTATGTTGAATAATAAGGGTGAGTATGGGCAACTTTGTCTTGTTCCTGATCTTAGTGGAAATGGTTTCAGTTTTTCACCATTGAGATTGATGTTGGCTGTGGGTTTGTCATATATGGCCTTTATTATGTTGAGGTAAGTTCCCTCTATGCCTACTTTCTGGAGAGTTTTTTTTTATCATAAATGGGTGTTGAATATTGTCAAAAGCTTTTTCTGCATCTATTGAGATGATCATATGGTTTTTATCCTTCAATTTGTTAATGTGGTGTATCACATTGATTGATTTGCATATACTGAAAACTCCTTGCATTCCTGGGATAAACCCCACTTGATCATGGGGTATGATCCTTTTAATGTGCTGTTGGATTCTGTTTGCTAGTATTTTGTTGAGGATTTTTGCATCTATGTTCATCAGTGATATTGGCCTGTAGTTTTCTTTCTTTGTGACATCCTTGTCTGGTTTTGGTATCAAGGTGATGGTGGCCTCGTAGAATGAGTTTGGGAGTGTTCCTCCCTCTGCTATATTTTGGAAGAGTTTGAGAAGGATAGGTGTTAGCTCTTCTCTAAATGTTTGATAGAATTTGCCTGTTAAGCCATCTGGTCCTGGGCTTTTGTTTGTTGGAAGATTTTTCATCACAGTTTCAATTTCAGTGCTTGTGATTGGTCTGTTCATATTTTCTATTTCTTCCTGATTCAGTCTTGGCAGGTTGTGCATTTCTAAGAATTTGTCCATTTCTTCCAGGTTGTCCATTTTATTGGCATAGAGTTACTTGTAGTAATCTCTCATGATCTTTTGTATTTCTGCAGTGTCAGTTGTTTCTTCTCCTTTTTCATTTCTAATTCTATTGATTTGAGTCTTCTCCCTTTTTTCTTGATGAGTCTGGCTAATGGTTTATCAATTTTGTTTATCTTTTCAAAGAACCAGCTTTTAGTTTTATTGATCTTTGCTATCGTTTCCTTCATTTCTTTTTCATTTATTTCTTATCTTTATGATTTCTTTCCTTCTGCTAACTTTGGGGTTTTTTGTTCTTCTTTCTCTTATTGCTTTAGGTGTAATGTTAGGTTGTTTATTTGAGATGTTTCTTGCTTCTTGAGGTAGGATTGTATTGCTATAAACTTCCCTCTTAGAGCTGCTTTTGCTGCATCCCATAGGTTTTGGGTCATCGTGTTTTCATTGTCATTTGTTTCCAGGTATTTTTTGATTTCCTCTTTGATTTCTTCAGTGACCTCTTGGTTATTTAGTAGTGTATTGTTTAGCCTCCATGTGTTTGTATTTTTTACAGTTTTTTTCCTGTAATTGATGTCTAGTCTCATAGCATTGTGGTCGGAAAAGATACTTGATACGATTTCAATTTTCTTAAATTTACCAAGGCTTGATTTGTGACCCAAGATATGATCTATCCTGGAGAATGTTCCATGAGCACTTGAGAAGAAAGTGTATTCTGTTGATTTTGGATGGAATGTCCTATAAATATCAATTAAATCCATCTTGTTTAATGTGTCATTTAAAGCTTGTGTTTCCTTATTTACTTTCATTTTGGTTGATCTATACATTGGTGAAAGTGGGGTGTTAAAGTCCCCTACTATGATTGTGTTACTGTCGATTTCCCCTTTTATGGCTGTTAACATTTGCCTTATGTATTGAGGTGCTCGTCTGTTGGGTGCATAAGTATTTACAATTGTTATATCTTCTTCTTGGATTGATCCCTTGATCATTATGTAGTGTCCTTCTTTGTCTCTTGTAATAGTCTTTATTTTAAAGTCTATTTTGTCTGATATGAGAATTACTACTCCAGCTTTCTTTTGATTTCCATTTGCATGGAATATCTTTTCCATCCCCTCACTTTCAGTCTGTATGTGTCCCTAGGTCTGAAGTGGGTCTCTTGTAGACAGCATATACACGGGTCTTGTTTATATGTCCATTCAGGCAGTCTACGTCTTTTGGTTGGAGCATTTAATCCATTTACATTTAAGGTAATTATCAATTTGTATGTTCCTATTACCATTTTCTTAATTGTTTTGGGTTTGTTATTGTAGGTCTCTTCCTTCTCTTGTGTTTCCTGCCTAGAGAAGTTCCTTTAGCATTTGTTGTAAAGCTGGTTTGCTTGTGCTGAATTCTCTTAGCTTTTGCTTGTCAATAAAGGTTTTAATTTCTCCGTCAAATCTGAATGAGATCCTTGCTGGGTAGAGTAATCTTGGTTGTAGGTTTTTCCCTTTCATCACTTTAAATATGTCCTACCACTCCCTTCTGGCTTGCAGAGTTTCTGCTGAAAGATCAGCTGTTAACCTTATGGGGATTCCCTTGTATGTTATTTGTTGCTTTTCCCTTGCTACTTTCAATATTTTTTCTTTGTATTTAATTTTTGATAGTTTGAGTAATATGTGTCTTGACGTGTTTCTCCTGGGATTTATCCTGTATGGGACTCTGTGTGCTTCCTGGACTTTCCCCATGTTAGGGAAGTTTTCCACTATAATCTCTTCAAATATTTTCTTAGTCTCTTTCTTTTTCTCTTCTCCTTCTGGGACCCCTATAATTCGAATGTTGATGCATTTAATGTTGTCCCAGAGGCCTCTGAGACTGTCCTCAATTCCTTTCATTCTTTTTTCTTTATTCTGCTCTGTGGTAGTTATTTCCACAGTTTTATCTTCCAGGTCACTTATCCGTTCTTCTGTCTCAGTTATTCTGCTATTGATTCCTTCTAGAGAATTTTTAATTTCATCTGTTGTGTTGTTCATCATTGTATGTTTGCTCTTTAGTTCTTTTAGGTCCTTGTTAAACATTTCTTGTATTTTCTCCATTCTATTTCCAAGATTTTGGATCATCTTTACTATCATTACTCTGAATTCTTTTTCAGGTAGACTGCCTATTTCCTCTTCATTTGTTTGGCCTGGTGAGTTTTTACCTTGCTCCTTCATCTGCTATGTATTTTTCTGTCTTCTCATTTTGCTTAACTTACTGTGTTTGGGGTCTCCTTTTTGCAGGCTGCACGTTCATAGTTCCTGTTGTTTTTAGTGTCTGCCCCCAGTGGGTATGGTTGGTTCAGTGGGTTGTGTAGGCTTCCTGGTGGAGGGGACTAGTGCCTGTGTTGTGGTGGATGAGGCTGGATCTTGTCTTTCTGTTGGGCAGGACCATGTCCGGTGGTGTGTTTTGGAGTGTCTGTGAACTTATTATGATTTTTGGCAGCCTCTCTGCTAATGGGTGGGGTTGTGTTTCTGTCTTGCTACTTTTTTGGCATGGGGTGTCCAGCACTGGAGCTTGCTGGTCGTTGAGTGGATCTGGGTCTTAGCGTTGAGATGGAGATCTCTGGGAGAGCTCTTACTGATTGATATTACGTGGGGCCGGGAGGTCTCTGGTGGACCAGTGTCCTGAACTCGGCTCTCCCATCAGGCCAGAGCACCAAGACCCTGTCAGCCACACGGCCAGGTACATGGGGAATTTCTTGCCTTTTGGGAAGTCTGAGGTCTTCTGCCAGCATTCAGTAGGTGTTCTGTGGGAGTTTTTCCACGTGTAGATGTATTTCTGATGTATTTTGGGGGCGGAAGGTGATCTCCACATATTACTCCTCTGTCATCTTGAAGGTCCACCTAGGAGTAATTTTAATAGTAAGACTTGTAAAGCATCTGTAGGTTGAACTCTTACCTGAAGATGAGCAAGAGGTCCTGATATCACAGCTTCTGATGTCAATGGAGATCCCTTCCATGTCTCCCTTGGTCTATTCCAAACCACATGGCTGGCAAGATGTCTTTCTGATTCAATTTCCCCTTGGTGAATGGATTATTTCACTGGAAAAAAATGAGTTGTTGTGATCCTGCTTGCTTGTTGCCAGCAGAGGGTCTCGCTCAACGTGCCGCGTCCCCGCCTGCTGAGGAGGGAGGGATGGGGAAGTGCACCGGAGACACGGGTGGGCTCCACGCAGAGTGGTGGGCTCTGGGCTCCAGGCTCCGGGGTGGAGGTGGGGACGGGGGCAACAGCAGCACCTCCTCCACTCAGGCATCTGCCTATTTTTATTAATATTAATAAGATTTGCCTCAAAGGCCACTGTGTAACCTTTTCTCACCTTTTCAGGTATAATCAGTCAGTTCCTCTTCTGAGCTCCTACAGGGCTAGGGTTGCTTTTTTCACACTGTTATAGAGTTGGTTGAATATGTATCTTTCTCCTTTTATAGATTATGAATTCCTTAATGCAGCAACTGTGTGGCAGTAGGCATCTGTGTTTACATCTACCACTTACTAACTGTGTGAGCTAGGGGAAATTGTGGAACTTCTTGCTCTTGGTTTCCTCATCTATACAATGAGGATAATGTTATCTGTCTTAAGGGTTTTGTTTGTTTGTTTGTTTTGTTTTGGAAAGGATCATATCTGCACAAGAGTGAGTACTTAGTAAATGTATGTGCTTTTCTTTCCTTGCTCTGTAAATTTCTAACAACTGTGGTAGAAAAGCTAATCAGTGAATAGCCCTGTTATTCACTGATTGGAGGCTGAGTGAGTGAATAAATAATAGAGATTTGATTGATGAGTAAAGCAGTGGAACACACAAAAATAACAAAAAAGAATGGATTCTATTGTGAAATAAAATAAATACATTGTACTTCTGACATTGAACAGTTATATCCTAATTTTTAAGTTCCTTCAGATTATGTGGGTCCTATAGTATATATTTTCAACTTAAATTTGCCTAGCATTTTGGAGAAAGATGAACATAATGGCCCCAGTTAAAGTTGAGTAGAATGCTCTTTAGAACACCGTTTGAAAGCCATTAAAATAGAAGGTTAAAAGCAATCAATCAGAAAAAGAATGCTCACTTACTTAGGGCTTAGTTTTCGTATCTACAAAATTTGATAGATTGATAGATTAAATGATCTCTAAGAGTCCTCTAAGTTCTCAAGTTGTACGATTTTGTGATTCCCTGATTCTGAAGGCTTGTACAATTACAACAGCTTAAGACGCTAGATCACATCCTAATGGTGAGAGAGAGAAGATTAGCAAAGAACCAAATGGTTAACAGTCTGGAGCCATTTAGTGGAGGAGCAGACAGTCCTCCTACCTCAACAGTAACTGAGTTTCATAATGATGACACTGAGTCATCAAAAAAGTTAAATTTGGTTCAATATACTCTCCTTAAAAGGCAAGGAAATGTGTAATGCATTTTTAGAAAGATGTTACCACTTATATTTTAATATTTGTATTAGTTTTTATTCAACTTGAAAGGTTAAACTTCAATTATTTGGAAAATTCACTTATGTGAATACCTAGCTCCTCTCCTTGAACTAAACAATACTGTTTTAGGGGCTGCAAAAGCTTCCTGCCACAAATAGATTATCAGTCTTCTATCATGTGTTACCCTTTTCAGTGTCCTAGATTTCATCCATAAAATTACCACCATTTCAGTCATTTACTCTTTCATTTATTCAACAAGCATATATTAATCACCTGTCTTATACCAAACAACAGTGATCAAAGATCAAAGATAATAAGACTTGTTTTCTGTCTTCAAGGAACTCACTGACTACTATGAAAGACCAACATGTACATAAACAATTGGAATGTAACTTAGTAAGTGCCATAATTACACACACACACACACACACACACAGTATAGTGCCTGGACCTACTTGAATGGAGATAAGGAGTGGAGAGAGAAAAGCCTTCATAGAGAAAAGTTTGAGCTGTTGTTGTTGTTTTTTTTTTTTTTTTTTTAATGAGTAGGAATTTCCCAGGTAAATGAAGGCTAGGGAAAGGGATTTCAGGGAAAATAAGGCATTAAGATTTGGAATGTTATAGGCAACTGAAAGAAATGTAAGGAGCTATGTATTCTTGGAGAGTGCATTTAGGGGAAAAGTGATAGATGAACCGGCAGAGGTTGAATGAGATAATACTGTGCTCTTATGGCATGCTAAGGTTTTAGACTTTATTCAGTAGCAAGTCACATTTGTACTTGAGGGAGACCAGTCTTGTGGCTGCATGGAAGACAGACTGGATATAAGCCGAAAATGGAGGAAGGTTAAACAAATTGAAAAGTATCACATCAGTCTAAACAAAGGATGAAAAGAGCTTGGGCAAAGGCAGAATTAGTGGAGAAGGGAAGGAGGGAACGGACATGAGATTGTACAGAAGTGAGATTAAGCATGTAAGTGAGATTGTACTTACATGTTTATATACCTGTCTCTGAATACATTTATAACCAATACAGTGAAAAATGGTTGGTCAATTGTAATTGATTTTGGCTATGTCTTTGCATTTGTTTTCGAATTATGAAGCTCTAAAACCAGACTTCTTTTAATATATTTATAGGTTGAATTTAATTGTTCCATTGGCTTCTAAGCTTTCCTTTTATTTTTTTATAAGACAAATTACTAAAGAAAAAAACCTCATCTTTACTTGCAAACCTCTTAGGATACAAATGGGGGAAAATGTGCATATAAATATGGGAAGTGATATTTTGAATAAATTCCATAGGGAAATTTTATTGACCTTTGAATGAATTACTAAATACTAGACTTGTTATTTGATAAAAATTTAATTTTTAATAGAGCTGTTTACTTTTGTTTTCTGTTTACTCTGAAAAATATTTCTTATAATCTTTCATTAAATAAGAGACTGGTTCTATAGTTGTTTTTTAAAGGAATATATTGGTTTTCTTTTTAGGCATTAAGTCCAATGATATATCTTGAGTCTTAAAAAAGAAAACAGTGAATCTGGAATCTTACCAAAATTGAGTCTTTTCTGTATACATTTGTGTCTGGTTCCATATTAAGAGAGATTACATCAGAATTGAAAGCTCTCGTTGGTCTCAAAGTCTGTACTTTAAAAAAACAAAACAAAACAAAACAGTGATGGCTGTTCCCTCTCCAGTATGCTATAGAATATGTATGGAATTCACTTCAGTGTTCTTTCAAAGTCTGACACCCAAATGGCTTTACATTACTTAGGATGTAAACTTGAGAGTCTGTTTTCTGATTGTTATTCAAAGTGTTTTTATGCTTGCAAATTCACCTTCTAACAGCTTTTATCATTGTGGCAGTAAAGTTAAGAATTTGATGTTATTAAATCACTTTTCACTTAGGATAGTTTATGTAGCTATTAAACAAAGCTGCGAGGGTATTTGGGAAGAAAACTACAGGAGCTGTAGGACAAGTAGGTCACAGAGTGCAGCACCATCAGATGGTGGAATGCAGGGCAGGGCTGTGCGTCAGGAGACTTGAGTTCTATCCATAGCTCTCTTCCTGACTTGGTGTATGACCTTGGTCTACTTACTGAAGAGCTCTTGCCTCAGTTTCATCTTGGATGAAATGGGCCAGAATTAGCCTCTAACACATGTAGAGGGTATCAAATCTGGGAGACATCTTCTAGTCATTTATTCCAACCCGAAGTGAATCCTGCCACTTTTTTTTTTTTTAATAAATTTATTTATTTTATTTATTTATTTATTTTTGGCTGCGTTGGGTTTTCGTTGCTGCTCGTGGACTTCCTCTAGTTGCGGCGAGCAGGGGCTACTCTTCGTTGCGGTGCATGGGCTTCTCACTCCGGTGGTTTCTCTTGTTGTGGAGCACAGGCTCTAGGCATGTGGGCTCAGTAGTTGTGGCTTGTGGGCTCTAGAGCGCAGCCTCAGTAGTTGTGGTGCACGGGCTTAGTTGCTCCGCGGCATGTGAGATCTTCCCAGCAGGGCTCGAACCCATGTCCCCTGCATTGGCAGGCGGACTCTTAACCACTGCACCACCAGGGAAGTCCCCTGCCACCTTTTTTTTTTTTTTTTTTTTTGTGGTATGTGGGCCTCTCACTATTGTGGCCTCTCCCGTTGCAGAGCACAGGCTCCGGATGCACAGGCTCAGCGGCCATGGCTCACGGGCCCAGCCGCTCCGCGGCATGTGGGATCTTCCCAGACCGGGGCACGAACCCGTGTCTCCTGCATCGGCAGGTGGACTCTCAACCACTGCGCCACCAGGGAAGCCCCCCTGCCACGTTTTTTTGAAAGTATCTTCCATTCTCTATTTCAACAACTTTGGTGACAATGGATGTCATTTCTCCTGAAGCATCCTACTCCATTTCCAAACATTTTTAGTTGTCAGTAATTCATCTGAGGAAATACCTAGAATAGGCACATTCATAGAGATGGAGGTAGATTAGAGGTTATCAGGGACTGGGGGAAGAGGGAAAAGGGAGTCATTGCTTAATGGTTACGGAGCTTCCATTTGGGGTGATGGAAAAGTTTTGGAAACATAATGGTGCTGGTTGCACAACATTGTCAATTTAATTAACGCCACTAAATTGTATACTTAAAATGGCAAATTTTATTGTGTGTGTGTGTGTGTGTACATATATATATATGTGTATATATGTGTGTGTGTGTATAGATATATATATATATATTTTTTAAACCACAGTAAAAATAGAAAAACTTCATCTTGATTAGCCCTATGGTCTCAATAGGAAGGTAGACCATATTATCTGAATTTTACAGAAGAACAAACAGCCTTTAAGGTCACATGACCAGGGAGGAGCAGAGTAAGTATCTGAACCCAAGTCCTTGACCCTCAAACCAAAGGTGTCCTCCAGTCCACTGCTGCCATTGCTGTTGGGAATAGACTTGTTCTCACTGCTTGTGATGCTCTTCTTCTTCTTCTTTTTTTTAATTTACTAACTTATTTTGGCTGCACCAGGTCTTAGTTGCAGCACGTGGGATGTTCGTTGCAGCATGTGGACTTCTTAGTTGCGGCACGTGGACTCTTAGTTCTGGCATGTGAACTCCTTGTTGCAGCATGCATGTGGGATCTCGTTCCGAGATCAAGGATCGAACCCGGGCCCCCTGCATTGGGAACGTGGAGTCTTACCCACTGGACCACCAGGGAAGTCCCTATACATGCTATTCTTAAAGTCTGCCCCTCTCCCCATTTCTTTTTGCGGTATGTGGGCCTCTCACTGTTGTGGCCTCTCCCGTTGCGGAGCACAGGCTCCGGATGCGCAGGCCCAGTGGCCATGGCTCACGGGCCCAGCCGCTCCGCGGCATATGGGATCCTCCCAGACCGGGGCACGAACCCGTATCCCCTGCATCGGCAGGCGGACTCTTAACCACTGCGCCACCAGGGAGGCCCCCCTCTCCCCATTTCTAACATTTCACTGTGAGAATGATGTTCTGGATTTAAATGAAAGAATTTAAAATTTATCCCTATATAAATACATACTGTTACTTTTTTACCGATTGTTCCATTCTCATGATTACTTTGAATCTTGATTCTGGCACGCATCATATTTGTTATTTTTTCCATTGTAAAATGTTATCCTAATTGCAAGTCACAATGACTTTAATCTCCTTATCTAAATTATTGATAAAAATCCTGGAAAGGACTGATTCATAGGCAGAGACTTGACTATTTCCCTGGTAATCTTCCTCTGGCCTTATCCAATAATAGCCAATGCCTTCATACCATGCTTACTCTGTTCCAGAAACAGTGCTTTATACACTGAACCTCATTAAATCTGCACAATATCCCTGCAAGGCATTATTGTCATAATTCTCATTTTATACATAAGGGAATGAAGCACAGATAGGTTAAACAAGTTGCACAGATCACACAGCTGACAAGTAGCATAAGCAGGATTCAAACCTGTGCATTCTGCCTCCATAGCCCAGGCTCTCAAGCACTCTGCTTGTACTGCTGCTGACATCAGCCAGGATTCCAGGCCATCCTGGGATTGGATAACATCAGGGGCTCTATGAAATCTGATCAATGAGATTGCAACTATAACATTCTTTAATTGTACCATTGGTGGCAAAATAATCTGAAATGACAGATGAAGGGACTTGTGCATTTGTATGTGTTATGTCTTCTCCCAAGAAACTTGGACTCTATAATCCTCTTCTTTTTTTTTTTTTAATAAATTTACTTATTTATTTTTGGCTGCGCTGGGTCCTCGTTGCTGTGCACAGGCTCTCTCCAGTTGCGGCGAGCGGGGGCTACTCTCCGTCGCGGTGCGTGGGCTTCCCATTGCAGTGGCCTCTCCTGTTGTGGAGCATAGGCTCTAGGCACGCAGGCTTTGGTAGTTGTGGCATACGGGCTCAGTAGTTGTGGCTCATGGGCTCTAGAGCACAGGCTCAGCAGTTGTGGCACACGGGCTTAGCTGCTCCGCGGCATGTGGGATCTTCCCGGACCAAGGCCCGAACCCATGTCCCCTGCATTGGCAGGCGGACTCCCAACCACTGTACCACCAGGGAAGCCCCCAATCCTCTTCTTCTTTCATGTTTGCTCAAAAGATATTTCCTTTCTATTTCCCCAGGCACACAGAAGTACTTCTCTTGTATTGCCTCTTCATTTGTACAAATGCATTTTGAAATGTATCTCAACAGTAAACAAACAACAAACATTTACAGAGCACCTGGGGCAAATGCCTGGCATTGTGCCGGGTGATGGGAATACAGATAGGAGCAGACAATGTTCTGCCCACAAGTTTACCGCTGGCTCGTGAGAACCAACACACCAGCACCGCCCTGGTGCCTGCCACACTGTAGGTGTTGCAGGTGTTGTTGAATGGCTGAATGGAAGGGAACTGAGTACTAGGAAAGTCTTTTAAAATACTCAGATGTGCACCTGCAAACTGTTTTTGTGCTTTAGATTGAGAGGGGACTGGCTGTTCACTTGGTGAAACTGTAGGATTCCCCACCCTATATCTGGGTGATTCAGTCAGCTTCGGCTACATTGTGCTGGGATAACAACCTGAAAATCTCAGTAGCTCATAACAATGAAAGTTTATTTCCTGCTTACAGTACCTGTCTGTCTTGGGTCATGTGCAGCTTTGCCCTGTGCCTTTATCACTGGGGGACCCTGGTTAAAGGAGTGGCCCCTCTCTGGGACATCAATATTAGTCTTGTGTCAGAGGAAAACAGATTTCCCTAGGAATACTTGTGCCAAAAATTTTTTAGTGATTTTCAAACTTTCATCATGTTTAGTCCAACAGTCTGATGGCTATGTATGTGCATTTTCTTGAATTTTGAATAGCACATGCTACCAGGGTAAGGTTAAGTTACTGGCACAGCCAAGAGAAACTTTATGATTGACTGATGGGCTCTTTTTAATTACTCAAGTTTAAAAAATTCTATTATTGTACCATAAGTCATCACTTTCATTGTTATGCACATTTCTCTATAAAACTTTTGTTCTCCAAACATATACGTGTAAGCAATTTATCAGTTAGGAAAAGAGCTTGACAATTAATTTAACTAATTTTTCTGGGCTGAAGTACTTCAATATTCGTTCAGTGTACTTTTACCTAGAGAAATAACTACATTACAGACTATAACGAAACAGAACGTAAAGCTATTATTCATGTACTCTTCACTGTATAATTTAGGGGTTAGGTTGAAGGGTTCATTGCTAGCCTTGATAGAAATGCTAACCTGTTTCTATCTTCCTACATGCAGCAACAAAATATGTATACTCTGCTAATTATTTAATTAAAAAAATAACTACTTGGTGCGTAATACATTTTAATGAGATGGGTTTTTAACAATTGGGAAACGTCTAGAATGACAAAATTATGATAGAAGTAGCCCTGTTTCCTTCGAGCTTTCATAATAATCAAAAAGGTATGCAATTCACTTTTTCCCCACCCAGGATACATTTTCAGATCCTCTCTTCAGAGCTGCCAAAATAATGGAGCCATGCTGATGGGAGAGGTATAGATAGGAGAAGAAATTGTGGCGACTGGCTGATTTTTCTTCATTGAGGATCTAATCACAGGGAATTGAACTTCACCTAATCAGACATTAATAGTGATTTCCTGAGATTAAGTTGTGGAACGAGCTAAGGATCTTTTTCAGAGGTCTGGAAAAACTAGAATGTCTCTCACCTGCTTGGGCGCATTGGTATTGGCCTTACCAGGTGCTGGCAGCATTTCCTAGCATGCTAGGTCCGAAACAGTGCCACGGGTAGGAACAGCAGTGTTGGAAGGCTTCTCGGGGAGGTAAAGCACCCAAGCAGGGCTGGGGCAGGTGAGTCGAAGGAACAGGAACCATCAGTGACAGTAGTTATGCGCACATGGGTTGGTTGGACAGGCTAGAGATAGATTTTTAAATAACCAAGCAGGAAGGGAAGAAAAGAAATTTTGTAATGGCAAAAAGCATAGTAAACACGATCGCTTTCTCTTGGAAATTATCTGAAAATAGTTGGCACAGTCGGTGAAAACACAAGCAAATACACATGACTGTTTATGCAACTGTATCTATGGTATTTACGATCCCAAACAAATACATGTAGCCCTTGAAAGAACACCCATGAAGTCTAGGATCCTGCCCCCACTCCCACCTCCCCTGTCCCCCCAGATCTGCTTCACTGAAACTCTGTGTTTGCTGGATTTTCATTCCTTTCTTATTCCACTGACATTTACTGAGCTCTCGTTTCGAGCTTAGCACAGTGTCCTGCTCTTCTAGGTGTGGGAACCACTGGAAAAAATCCAGACTTTGTTGAGTTGGGCAGACCCACTGAGATCACTGTTCTTCGTGGGGGGGCATTTGCATTCGAACCATGGGTGGGGGGGTGAGCCCGCATTGCTCTTCCCCTCCTTCAATTTTGCTAGTTAGGGAACTCCTGTCATCTTGATTTTATATCAAAAATCATGGGGGAAATGTTTCTTCGCCTCCCTTTAAATGCCACGTTCCAACCGTATACAATATGCCTAGCATTGTTCAGATGGTAAGAAGATACATTGACATTTGGGGGGATTCCTTACCCGCCTCATTTCCTTGAGAACCAAATTCTGAAGCTCTTGCCAGCCTTACAAATGCCCAATGGAATCCCTGCTCATATGCATATTTCGGGTGCATCAGTATGTTTGTCATCTTCTCCCTGGAAACGGTTTCTCACACCCACGTTGCAAGTGTGTGATCTGTGATTATATCTCCTGCTACTTTTCCATGTCCTCTCTGCCTGGAGGGAGGGATGAGAACATGATTCGGCTTAGGGAAATGATACCAAATGTGGCTATTAAAGTGATCTTTCAAAAGAGTCCTTTTCTATGTGTGCAGTTACTGTGCTGGGTGCATCGCAGGTTTTCCTTCACCTGAAACAATGGAGTAGGTTTGAATCATGGGATCTCAGAATCACGATATTAGACAACCTGGAAGACACCAGCTCAACTGTAAGCCTGTGGCTACCATCTTATTTAATTTCAAAGGGGAACCTCTACCCTGTTTGTGGAAAATTTGAGAAAAATGCACTTAATAACTTCTCTCAGTGATTTTTTTTTTCAGTGTTTGCAGCCTTTTCTGTAAAGAGAGCTTCTCCTTCTGCTTTGGTATTGGCTTCACAAAGTGACTCAGGGGCCCCTTTATCTTATCTTAATCAGCAAGGGGAGTATTGGGATGTCCTGGTTAATCAGTACTGTTGTTTTCTGTCCCTCCCAGCCCCTGGCTTGTTAGGAAGTTCCGTTTGCATCACTGAATTCTCAGACATGCTAGATCACAACAAGCATCTTTTGATGTTTAAGAATTAGTTCCTCTGAGGAATTGAAAAGCCAAAGGGCATTTTGAGCATTAGCATCATAAACCAACATTTCTAATTTCTGAGGCTGTTTCTCCAGGAGTTAGCATTGCTGAGGTGGAAGACTGGGCTCTGAGAGACTTCCTTTGGGAACATAATGACCCACCCTTAAACGTCCACATTTCTGGTTAAGATCTGATTTAATATGAGATTAAATCATTAAATATGAGAGAAATAATGGTATGGAATCATGCACATTTGTGAATAGTAGAAGAGGTTGGATAGAAATTATAAAACTTTTTTTAATAAACTAGAGGTAAAAGGATCAGAAATCAACAGTATTAAAATGACACTATCAAACTATACACTTACTACCTCTGAATTTCCCTGTGTAGAAATTCTTCCTCAGTTTTTAAATTCAAAGTTTTAAAAAGATTTTTGAAGGAAAGATAAAGGGGAAAACAATTCATGAAGGTCAAATTTATGATGTGGTGTAAGCTTGTGGTTAAAATTAATATGGAGAATTACTAGTGCCATATCATTTCATGAAAGATGGAGTAAAGAACAATCAAGAATCTTTGGACACATTTGATAAGGAGTAAAGTTGAAAAGGAAATAGCAAAGATGTATTACGAAGACAAAAGAAATTTTATAGAAAATAAGGAGACAGTTGCTTAGGGAGGATTAGAATGGAGGATTGTTTTAAAATTTTCGGAGTTCCGTTAGTGATGTGGTTAGGAGCAGTGGGTACTGGGGGATGTGGTGGAACTCTAAGTAGGAGAAAGCTCAATGTAGGAAAGTGGTGTGGATGAAGGGAAGAGAGCGGTTTTGTATTACCTTCAGGCAGGTGTGTTTGTATGTAAATGCCTTTGTCAAAAAAGAGCAAAAGTTGAAAAAAGAATGAAAAAGTAAATATTTTTTATAACTCAAGTTGGGACATTAGAAAAGAGTTTATTTTCTAGGTTTTTTTTTTTTTTTTTTTTTTTTTTTTTAGTTGCTTTTGTTGATGATTTAGTTCTGAATGACTGACTGGGGAAAGGGATAGAAAACTTGCGTTAGTAAGGAACTGATTATAGGATAGCAGCACATGGCAGTGTGGTTGTCTAAATAATGGCTCCCAAAGATGTCCACATCCTAATCCCGATGTATTTTTGGTACCTTACCTTGTTACCTTATGTTACCTTGTATGGCAAAAGGGACTTTGCAGATGGGTTTAAGGATCTTGAGATGAAAGGCTTGTCCTGGATTAACTGGGTAGGCCCTCAATGTATGGGTCTAAAGAGGGAAATAGTAGATCTGAGGAGTAGCATAAGATGTGACAATGGAAGCAAGAGATAGGAATGATGCAGAGAAGGGGCCAGGAACCAAGGAATGCAGAGAACCTCTAGAAGCTGGAAAAGGCAAGGAAACAGATTCTCCCCTACAGCCTCCAATAAGGAACAACCCTGTTAACTAACACCTTCATTTTAGCACAGTGTATCAGAGTTCAGACTTCTAACCTTCAGAACAATAAGAGTAAATTTGCATTGTTTTAAGCTGTTAAATTTGTTAGAGCAGCAATAGGAAACATACTGGTAGTAATTTGTAGATAGTATTAAGTGTAATTATCTTTTACAATGAATGTCTATGAGCCTTTCTTCAATTCTAAGCTTTAAAATTGCCACAGATTTCTAAAGATTTCGGTTCTGTGTTGGTACGTTCTATGGATTGACAAATTCAATTCTCCAAGTTTGGAAACGTGGATATGTACTTGGTTTGAGGCTTTAGCAGAAAATCTCAGTTCAGTCTCCTTCTTGTGTGTCTCCTTTATTCCTCAAACAAAACACTTCACTTCTGGTAACCAAATATGTGTGAGTTTTTCCCCACACCAGGGAGTTCTCCACAATACCATCTAGGTGTCCTACAATTTAACTCAATTCTGACACTATATACCTGGAGATAGGGCTCAAGCCCACAGGTTAAGGGTTTTGTCTCATAAGATTGCTCCCACCCCACTTCAGATCCCAACTACAAGTAGTAGGTCCCCAGGTTACCCACAATTTCTGTCTGACTTGGCTACAGATGGGAGGTTCTCATGACCCCCTCCTCAGGTTTGATTTGCTGGAGTGGCTCACAGAACTCAGGGAAATACTTACTTGGGTTTACCAGGCAATATCTAGTGGTGGTTTTGGTTTGCATTTCCCTGATGATTAGTGATATTGAGCATCTTTTCATGTGCCTGTTGGCCATCTGTGTGTCATCTTTGGAAAAATGTCTATTCGGGTCCTCTGCCCATTTTAAATCATAATCAGGTTGTTTGTTCTTTTGATGTTGAGTTGTATGAGTTCTTTGTATATTTTGGATATTAACCCCTTGTCAGATGTACTATTAACAAATATCTTCTCCCATTCAGTAGGCTGTCTTTTGTTTTGTTGTGCAAAAGCTTTTTAGTTTGATGTAGTCCCATTTGTTTAGTTTTGCTTTCATTTCCCTTGCCTGAGGAGCCATATCCAAACAAAGTACTGCTAAGGTCGATGTCAAAGAGCGTACTGCCTATGTTTTCTTCTAGGAGTTTTAAGGTTTCAGGTCTTACATTTAAGTCTTTCATACATTTTAAGTTCATTTTTGTATATGGTGTGGGAGAGTTGTCTTTTTTCCATTTTAATTTCAATGTCTCTCAGTGTGGACTTCTTTGGATTCATCTTGTTCAGGACTCTCTGTGCTTCCTGGACTTGGATATCTGTTTCCTTTTATAGGTTAAGGACGTTTTCAGCTATTAGTTCTTCAAATACATGCTCTGCCCCTTTCTCTCTCTCTTCTCCTTCTGGGACCCCTATAGTGTAAATGTTAGTATGCTTGATGTTGTCTCAGAAGTCCCTTAAACTATCCTCATTTTAAAAAATCCTTTTTTCTTTTTTCTGTTCAGCTTGGGTGATTTTTACTACTCTGTCTTCCAGGTCACTGATCTGTTCCTCTGTATCATCTACTGCTGATTCCTTCTAGTGTACTTTTTCTTTCAGCTATTGTATTCTTCAGCTTTGTTTGGTTCTTTATATTTTCTAACCCTTTGTTAAAATTCTCACTGTGTTCATCCATTCTTCTCTTGAGTTTATTGATCTCATGATCATTACCTTTAACTCTTTATTTGGTAGCTTGCTTTTGCCCCTTTTTAAAGTTTTTGTTTTCTGAGGTTATGTCTTGTTCCTGCATTTGGAACATATTCCTCTGTTGCCTCATTTTACCTAATTCTCTGTGTTTATGTCTATGTATTAGGTAGATTAGTTGTTTCCTGATCTTGGAAAAATGGCATTATGTAAGAGACGTCATATGAGGTCCAATAGCACACTCCCCTCTTGTCACTGGAGCTATTTACTCTATGGGTGCCCTCTATGTGGGCTGCATGCACCCTTCTGTTGTGACAGGCCAACTACTGTGGATGTACTGGTTGGTGGGCCTAGCCCCAGCACAATTGGCTGCCAGACCCTGCCTTTGTAAGATGACTGTTGGCCTGCCCAGGAGGACCCAGCGCTTGTGCTGGCCTGCTGGTGGGCACATACTCCCCTAGCACTAATAGGCTAGAGAGAGGACTCCAGAATGGCACCTGCCAGCACCAATGTCCTCATGGTAGAACAAACCCCCCAAAATGGCTCCTGCCAGTGTCTGTGTCCCCAGGGGGAGTCCCAGTTGCCTCCTTCCTCTCCAGGAGGCTCTCCATGACCAACAAATGGGCTTTCCCAGGCTGCATTCAAATTACTACATCTTTGCTGGCACTCAGAGCAAATGATATTTCATGTGCACCCTCTAAGCACAGAGTCTATGTTTCCTGTGTTGCACCAACTCTCCTGTACTCAAGTCCCACTGGTCTTCAATGCCAGACATTCTGGAGGCTTGTCTTCTCAGTGCAGGACCCCCAAGCTGGGAAGCTCAATGTGGTGCTCAGACCTCTCACTCTTTGGGAAGAACCTCTGCAACTGTGATTATCCTCCTGTTTGTGGGTCATCTACCTGAGGATATGGATTTTGACTATATGTCATCTCCATCCCTCCTACCCATCTTGTGGTTCCTTCTTTTTTTTCTTTTTAATTTTATTTATTTTTTTGGCTGCTTTGGGTCTTCGTTGCTGCGCGTGGGCTTTCTCTAGTTGCAGCGAGCATGAGCTACTCTTCGTTGCAGTGAGCAGGCTTCTCATTGTGGTGGCTTCTTTTGTTGTGGAGCACAGGCTCTAGGCATGCGGGCTTCAGTAGTTGTGGCGCATGGGCTCAGTAAGTTGTGGCTCGCGGGCTCTAGAGCGCAAGCTCAGTAGTTGTGGCCCACAGGCTTAGTTGCTCTGTGGCATGTGGGATCTTCCCGGACTAGGGATTGAACCGTGTCCCTTGCATGGGCAGGTGAATTCTTAACCACTGTGCCACCAGGGAAGTGCCATGGTTCCTTCTTTATATCTTTAGTTATGGAAAAACTTTTGTGCTAGTCTTTAAGTTGTTCTCATAGATTGTTGCTCTGTAAATAGTTGTAATTTTGGTGTGCTTTTGGGAGGAGGTGAGTTCAGGTTCTTCCTACTCCACCATCTTGACTACTGACACTACCCTGCTCTTCTTTTATTAAAGAAAAGAATTGAGTATCTTTTCATATGAATATTAGCTATTTGTTTTTATTTTTGCCTATGGGTCTTTGTGGAGTTTTTTTGGCTATACAAAAATGTATAAATTTCTATAATTGGATCATCCATATTTTCTTAATAGTTTCTACATTTCATGTTTTAGAAATTAAGGTTGCTAAATTTAGCAAACTAAAATACAAGAAACCCAGTTAAACTTTAATTTCTGATAAACAATGAATAATTTCTTAGTATAAGTAAGTCCAGTAGAATATTTGGGACATACTTATATCAAAAAACCTCATTACAAAGACCTTTTTTTTTCTCATTCCAAGGTTTTTGTTTGTTTGTTTGTTTGTTTTTGCAGTATGTGGTCCTCTCACTGTTGTGGCCTCTCCCTTTGTGGAGCACAGGCTCTGGACGCGCAGGCTCAATGGCCATGGCTCACGGGCCTAGCCGCTCCGCAGCATGTGGGATCTTCCCAGACCGGGGCACGAACCCGTGTCCCCTGCATCAGCAGGCAGACTCTCAACCACTGTGCCACCAGGGAAGCCCCCCAAGGTTATTTTTAAACATTCAGATGTTCTTCTAGAACATTCACTGTTTGTATTTTACAATTAACTTTCTGATCCATCTGGATTTTTTCCTTTTTTTTTTTTTGGTGGAAAGAATAAGATAGGGAACGAATGCTTTTTCCCCAAATGATCAGTATTGTCCCAACACAATTTATTGAACAACCCATCTTTCCCATTGATTTAAAATGGTATTAGATTTTCACTTTAAAAACTAAGTAGGGGGGCTTCCCTGGTGGCGCAGTGGTTGAGAGTCCACCTGCCGATGCAGGGGACGCAGGTTCGTGCCCCGGTCCGGGAGGATCCCACATGCCGCGGAGCGGCTGGGCCCGTGAGCCATGGCCGCTGAGCCTACGCGTCCGGAGCCTGTGCTCCGCATTGGGAGAGGCCACAACAGTGAGAGGCCCGCATACCACAAAAAAAAAAAAACCCCAAACTAAGTAGGGTACACAAGGTGAAAACTATTATGGAATAATCTGTCTCAAATAGAATGTAGATGTCTTCTTTTCTCTAGTTTATTTCTGTTTAAACCTTAAATTTAAGCATTTTGCCCAGAAAACACTTACAACCCTATGTGAAATAAGTAACGTACCTGGTAACTCAGAGACCCACAAGCCAAATTACCCCAAAGAACAGCTTTTCTTAAGAAAAACTCAGAGGAATTGCTGGGTCAAAACAGTCATCCACTTTACAAAATCCTCCTCTTCTTTGATGCCGCCGGGGAGCTGAAAGTCATGCTCTCCAGCAGTCACAGTCATGGATACAGGTGACTCTTCCTGAGCAGCTCACAGAGGTGGGTGGAAGAGGAAAGGATTTCATGCAAATTTAATGCAGTCTTAGGTCTGCCTTAGAGACTAGCTAGATAGTTTAAATTTCTTTTTCCATTTGTTTTAATGGAACAAAAACAGGATTTATAATTATGCCAGGCTGAATCTAGGATAAAATTGATTCATTGATTTGCCTTTTTTAAAGACAAAAAGTCATAAGCATACTCCTGGTTTTTAGGTCTTGGCAATAATCCCTCTTTTTTTCCTGAAAACTCAGGAGAGATTTTCTCAGGCAGGGATTATCCGTAATGGGCCCAGGGTTCTTAGACTCAGGCTGGGGAAACAGACAGATGTATAGAAAGTAATTACTACACAGTGTGGATAAGAACTTAAAAGAAGTTTTTTACTCTGGGAGCACAAAGCTGCCATCGTTTTCCCAGGCCTCTGTTTTAGAAGAACTGGGTTGAGACAGTTGCTTGTCTGGGCTGCATCTGTAGAGACAACCATCCTAATCAGTAGGAAAATGTTTGCTAAATAAGCCCAACCACTATAATAATTTAATGTTGTTAAATGATGGCTTGGGATAAATTTAGGGGATATTTGTGTTCCTAGCCAAAGGACTAGTGTTATTGATTTTTTTTCCCTTGCTTGTCTGTATCCGAGGTGCATATGTTAGAATTGAAAGTACAGTTGACCCTTAAACAACACATGTTTGAACTGCACAGGTCCACTTATGCATGGGCTTTTCTTCATTAAATACTATGGTACCATAGTATTGAGGTTGGTGGAATCCATGGATGCAGAACTTGGGATACGAATGGCTAACTGTAAAGTTATATGCAGATTTTTGACTGTGTGGAGATCGGTCCGGTCCCCCTAACCCCCAACTTGTTCAGGGGCAACTGTAATCGTTAGCTTGTTAAACCTTTTCTCTTTCTTAACACTGTTACCTTTAAGCCTGCCTGCATAGGACTGGAATGATGGCTACAAGGGGCAAAGGAGGCTGAGGGGAATGAGGATATCTATACCAAAAGGAACTTTAATTTGATCGAAAGAATTTCCTATGACTTCAGCCTGGCAGTCTTAGACTGAAGAAGACATTTGTAGGAGATATGTTACTGCCAACATTTTAAAATCATTTTCTGAGTTGTGAGCCCCAAATTTGTAATGACAGTCATCAACATTACCACTCCTTATGGAATATTGAATACTCACTATTAGGCAGCCATCTGCCTACACACCTTGCATGCATTATCTCATTTACTCCTCAGGAGAACCCTATAACGTAGGTATTATTATCCCCATTTTACAGATGAAAGATTAGGACTCAGGGATTAAATACTTTTCTTTAGATCATGTAGTTAGCAAGTTGTAAAGCCCATATTTAAACCCAGGTTCGTCTAACTCAAGTTCATGTTCTGAAATACTGTCCTACACTTCCAAGACTTAGAACTTTCCATCAGGGTGGACTTAAAGTATAATCTTTCCTATTTATAATTAATTTAACCCTTTATTGCTCCAAATATCATACCTGCCAGTTTTGCTCAATGCAAATTTCTCTTTCTGGAAACTGCAAGTTTGGGTCTCACTTTAATTTCCTCCATGAAGAACAGGCAAGCTTGAGGAACAACTCTTACACAATAAAACATTACTACTCTGAGTTCACCTAATTGGAGAAAATAGTTAAGAAAATGTAAGGATGTTTATAACATTTATAGACCTATAATCAGCCTTACATCCACAGATAGGTGCCATGTATGGAGCAAAGCCATGATATTGATAGAATACCTCCTAAGCTTTTTTTTTTTTTAAATTTATTTATTTTTGGCTGTGTTGGGTCTTCGTTTCTGTGTGAGGGCTTTCTCTAGTTGCGGCGAGCGGGGGCCGCTCTTCATCGCGGTGTGCGGGCCTCTCACTGTCGCGGCCTCTCTTGTTGTGGAGCACAAGCTCCAGACATGCAGGCTCAGTAGTTGTGGCTCACGGGCCTAGTTGCTCCGCGGCATGTAGGGATCTTCCCAGACCAGGGCTTGAAACCGTGTCCCCTGCATTGTCAGGCAGATTCTCAACCACTGCGCCACCCGGGAAGCCCCCTCCCAAGCTTTTAAAAGCCCTTATCACAATATCATTGTTGAAGTCACGTGGACAAAAATGGGCTCACCGTAGAGCAAATCACCATAAAGAATACTGCAAAGGGTCTCTGTGTTCTGGTCCCTGTTTCCTACTGTAACTCATAGAAATAACTTGATAACTAGATTAGCTGTTAGGTGATTTCCTGTGATCATATAAGAAGATAAACAGACTTTTCTCCTCTCTTGGCAAGTTCTTATGATTGCTTCAAACAGCAACTAAACAAACACATTAGTTAATTACTCTCAGTAAGGACAGCTCAATTATGCCAAAACCAAATTCAATGTTTTTATCAGCTAATCTTCAGCATCTGTCGGTAGAAAAAAAATCTTTTAAAAACCATGACAGTAGATCAAGTCAGTTTCTTCATGGGGTGCATTTTAATTCAGTCTCCTTCTAGAAAGTGCGTAGCATAGAGTCTTGCTGAAAACTTTCAAGAGCTGTCTGAAGCCCGACTCCAGGCAGACAAAATTATCTGCGTGAGGTATCATTTTGTCACTTCCACGTCAGAATCTAACCTGACAGAAGACTCTCCTTTCAACCAATAACAGAGACTGCTCCTCAGTGATTTCAGTCTTGAACGATTTGCTCTTCAGTTATTGTGAAAAACTGGGCTGATACATTTGGTATTTAAAAAGCATTGTTGGTAGGGTTGCGGGCATGAGTGACTGAGAGGGATTACAAGGGAGTACAAAGAAACTTTTGCGGTGATGGACATGTTTACTGTCTTCATTATGATGATGGTTTCACAAGTGTATACATGTGTCAAACTCATCAAATTGTATACTTTAAGTGCATGCAGTTTGTTGTATATCAATTGTAGCTCAGTAAAGCTGGGAAAAAAATAAAAAGCATTGTTTAGGTCAGGTATTCCCAGATGTGAGTAATCGTCAGCCTTGCCTGAAAACTTACTTAAAACCTCAGTAGAACTGAGACCTTGGAATCAGTATTTGAAAACCCCTCACATGGTTTCATTAACCAGCTTTGTAAAACTGCTATTAAGGCCCTTTAAATGTGTTATACAGATTTCTTTATGTAAAAACACATACAACCTAATTTATGGAGTTTAGCCCTAGCAAAAAGTTCGATCTGGTGAATTGGCATGCTTCCTTTTTTTATATGGCAGCTGTGTAACTCATCTCTGTTCTTTTTTTCCTTGGGCACTGGGATGCTCAGAGGTAAGTTGCACTTATGCTTAAGGTAGGAGCTTTTCTTAGCCCGGGATTTCTATATTATCCCCATCCTAATTACATTGCACTTATTCTTTACTGTCAGTTTAAGGATTTTATTGTACTTAAGTTTTTTGTTTTTATTTTTATCTATTTCAGATTCTTTTTACAAGTAGGTCATGTTACAAATAATAAGCAAGATTTAGAGCAGGAATAGATAGCACCTATTCAGAAGGTTCAGAGGATGAAATCATTACCTTTTTTATGTCATTTGGCTATGCTGCTATACCAGAGGCCTGGCATATTGGACTGATATTATGCCTGCAGAATTATTTTATGATTGTGATAATGACGAGGCATTTATAGACTTTAAAATGAGATTTCATCAAAACACATAAGTGCAATTTCTGGTAATGATACAGCATATTCTTTCTCATAGAAATATGGGTAAAGCTTGACAATTTAAAAAGTTTCCAGTGTTTATTGTATATCTGACGTGTAAATGTACATAATTGACACACACCTCTCCTAAAAGGGTTTAATGAGTACTCTAAAGATCGACAGAATTTTGCAAGATGAAATAAATTAGAAATGTGTGAAGAAAATAAGACAAACCATGAGGGGTCTGGTTGGCACAAAAAAGTCATTATAGTCTTGCTAGAGATGGGCCAAAATTTTAACTTTCTAGCATGAAAAGGAAATTTCTCTGCTCAGATAAGAAGTACCTGTGATAATAAATCTAGAAAGATTTCTGTTTCCTATAGGATCTTTGAAGGAGATCATCTTGTCTTTTGATGGGTACAATTACCATCATGCGATACTGGTAAACTGTAATGCAGTTCAGATTTTTACACGAACTGGTTAAGATGAGTTTAAGAAATTTTCCAGTCCATTAAAAAAAAATAGGTCGCCATTTCCTCTTCCTGTTAGCCATCAGAACAAGCATTGTGAGGTAGAAGAAATCTCCTTTGGTAAGACAAAGTCAAAGGGAATCTTTTTTTTTTTTTTTTTTTTTTTTTTTGCGGTATGCGGGCCTCTCACTGTTGCGGCCTCTCCCGTTGCGGAGCACAGGCTCCGGACACGCAGGCTCAGCGGCCATGGCTCACGGGCCCAGCCACTCCGCGGCATGTGGGATCTTCCTGGACTGGGGCACGAACCCGTGTCCCCTGCATCGACAGGCGGACTCTCAACCACTGCGCCACCAGGGAAGCCCGGGAACCTATTTTTTATATTGAGGATGATACACACCAAATCTTTGTCTTCTCGTCTGGTATAGCTAGGTCTGCTGCTAGCCTATGCGGTGCCTTTTTACCATTTAGGACAAAGGTCCACCTCCCCGGGCAAATCTAGCGTTGAGGTCTGTATTTCCATCCCCTATCCCTGCTCCCATTACCAGCCCCGCTGCTGCCCTCCTGTCTTATCCCAGGGCACTTTCATGCAGTACACATTTTTTTTTTTAATTTTATTTATTTACTTTTGGCTGTGTTGGGTCTTCGTTTCTGTGCGAGGGCTTTCTCTAGTTGTGGCAAGCGGGGGCCACTCTTCATCGCGGTGCACGGGCCTCTCACTATCGTGGCCTCTCTTGTTGCGGAGCACAGGCTCCAGACGCGCAGGCTCAGTAGTTCTGGCTCACGGGCCTAGTTGCTCCGCGGCATGTGGGATCTTCCCGGACCGGGGCACGAACCCGTGTCCCCTGCATCGCCAAGCAGATTCTCAACCACTGCGCCACCAGGGAAGCCCCAGTGCACATTTTTTTTAACTACTTGAATTTTTCACAGTGCTTACTAAACTTTATTATGTTTTAGAGTCACCCAAGAGCTTCTCAAAAATGTAGGTTTCTGGATACCACAACCTCCAATTCTTATATAGTGAACTAGAGGTTGAAACCCAGGAGGTTGCATTACAGCAAACAGCAGAGGTGATTCAAATTTGAGAAAAGCTGTCTGAGGAGTAAATAGTACAGGTTTAAAAATCATACTCATAGGGTTTCAGATCATTATTTTAAGTTGTGTAATCTTGGGAAAACTAATCTCTCTTTGCCTCAGTTCCTTTGATTATAAAATGACAAACATTCTTCCAGCACAGGGTTATTTTAAGGATCAAGAGAGATTAAATGTTCTACCAGAGTACCTGGAGGGTAGTAAGCACTTTAAAACGCTGGTTACTGTTATCACAATATACTTTCTTTTTTTTAAAATAAATTTATTTATTTTATTTATTTATTTTTGTCTACGTTGGGTCTTCGTTGCTGTGTGCAGGGTTTCTCTAGTTGCAGCAAGCATGGGCTACTCTTCGTTGCAGTGCACAGGCTTCTCATTGCAGTGGCTTCTCTTGTTGTGGACCAGGGGCTCTAGGCACGCAGGCTTCAATAGTTGTGGCACGCAGACTCAGTAATTGTGGCTCGCAGGCTCTAGAGTGCAGGCTCAGTAGTTGTGGTGCATGGGCTTAGTTGCTCTGCGGCATGTGGGATCCTCCCGGACCAGGGCTTGAACCTGTGTCCCCAGCATTGGCAGGCAGATTCTTAACCACTGCGCCACTCGGGAAGTCCACAATATACTTTCAAAGCTCAACTCAGGGTAAGTCCAACCCTTAGGAAAGTATTTTTAAGGGAACCCACAGACAGCACTTACTCTTGTTTTATGATATTTGTATGCATCCCTCCTCAGGGCTTAAAAGTGTTTCTAAACAACCCCAAACAAATCTCTTGCTTACTTCTTTGAAGTCCTCAGATACAAAGTAATCATCCTTTTTTGTTTGTTTGTTGCTTATTGCCTACATCCTCATCACCATCCTGATTTTAAAACATAATATTCAGATCTCATCAGGCCATTTATCTAGTTTGCCAAATGCTGAAAACAGTGATTCGTTTTTTTAAAGTTTCTCTTTAGTCCCAGCATTATGGAATTATGGAAAACAGCATTCTAAGTCTAAAGCCCTTTGGAAATAATTTTTGCTTACCCATGTGAAATCTGCCTGGTAAGGTAAAACTGCAGGAAGCTGAGGCAGAGGAGGGACATTCCCTTCAACTATGGCACTAAAGTCCCAGTTTGAAAGAGCCAGATTTTAATTATATCACAAGGACAATTTAGAGATTATCTCAGTAAATCCTATGACTGAATGATGGACCTAAGCATTACTCTGCAGAGAAATAGTTTCTCCTGTAGGGGAGGAAAAACTGTTTTTCCTTCTACCCCTCTTAGGTTCATTGCCCTGAGCCCTGTAAATTAGATTGACAACAAACTGATTAACAAGAGAAAAACAGAGCAGATGATTAACATGTGCACTGTGCATACGCGTGAGAGCACTCAGTGATGAGCAACTCAAAGAGGTGGTTAGAACTTGGGCTTATGCCATCTTTTTTTTTTTTTTTTTAAAAAGCAATAAATTGTTAGAGAAGTGACAAGATGAAGGAAAAAGACCTTGAGTTTCTAGGGCAACATATTGTAGGAAGGTAAATATATGCGGAACTAATGGAAGGTAAGTGCTGAGTTAATAAAGTTTGTTTTTCCACTGGTGCCATCTCTGGGCTATTAGGGTATAGAGTTGTCTACAGTGATTAACTTCTCTCCTTCCAGGAAGAGAAAGGAGGAGGACTATCTTTACAAATTTATGTCCTGCTTTTAGGCAAATAGGGAAAGTGTGAAGAGCTCTCTTTGAAGCTGCTTCTTCTCAGTTGCCTTCAGTTCAAAATAATCCTTATGCCAAAGTGGCGTATTCTGTACCCTTCATTCCCATCGAAGGAGACTGTGGGGCATCTTAGAACCGTATGAAATGGAAACAGACACTAGTTATTTTTAAAGAAACCATGTACATTTTTATATAATATTTTTACCTCAAAGAAGGCTTTTGAAGCGATTACAAATTCAACATGGCTAACTAAAGTGAATGATGTTGTTTTGTCATTTGAAATATTAAAATCAAATTTTGCCCCAAGGGCTTTTTTGAGTGTGGAATGCTAAGCAGTTTCTAAATAAAATAAATATCTGGGTCCACCATTTTCCAGTTATTATTTTCTCTCCTTTCACTCACATTCTTTTTTAGTAAATGTTCTTCAAACTGTGTTTCAGAAAATATGTATAATGGTTCCAACCACCCTCATCTGTGGCAATTTTCCTGGCTCAGTTGTACAACACAGTAGTGCCCCCCCTCTCTGCAGATGGGGGATATGTTCAAAGACCCCCAGTGGATGGATGCTTCAAACCATGAATAGTACCGCACCCTATATATGCTGTGTTTTTTCCTCTACATGCATACCTGTGACAAACTTTAATTTATAAATTAGGCACAGTAAGAGAATATGTGAATTGCCAGGATCACTGCTCTTGTACTTTGGGGTCAATATTAAGTAAAATAAGGGTGACTTGAACACAAGCACTGCAATATCATGACGGTAAATCTGATAACCATGACAGCTACTACGTGACTAACAGACAGGATATGCTGGACAAAGGGATGATTCACATCCTCGGTGGGACAGAGCAGACGACAACAGATTCCATCATGATGCTCAAAATGGCACACAATTTAAAACTGATGAATTGTTTACTTCTGGAATTTTCCGTTCAATATTTTCAGACCTCAGTTGACTCGAGGTAACTGAAACCACGGAAAGCAAAACCACAGATAAGGGGAGGGACTACAGTATTGTGGTAAAGGATTCAGCTTCAACAATAGTGACTAGAGAAGAAAGGTAAAAGATGCTCACTGAAGCATTTTACTAGAAAATTGGCTGTAAAACACGTTAGTATAGAAATCACATGCAAATTCATTAAAAGAGTGTTAAAAATTCAAGTCCCCCTCTGCCAACCCCCCTCCTTTTTTTAAACCATTTTAACCGCATATATGTATATAGTCCGTGGTATTAAGTACATTCACATTATTGTACCCTCTCACCCTTTGATGAAGAATCTAGTTCGTCTTTGTACAAATCAATTCTGCAGGAGTAGAACAATCCAAGAAAGAAGGGGAGGGGAGGAGAGGGGAAAGAAAAGTAAGAAGGAAGGTAGGTAGGAATAAAGGTAAGAAGGAAGGGAGGGAGGAAAGTCACGCCGAGAAGCTTTCACCTTCCCTTGCCCATGTAGGTAGAGGGTCTGAGAGCAGTGAGCTCTCGTAGCTGGAAAAAGAGCCATGACAGTGCTGCAGGTAGGATTTCAAAGACTGGAAAATATGACTAGAACTGTATTGTGCCCTGACTATTTTTGGACCCAGGCCTCTGCTTTTTCACATTCAAGGCTCGAAGTTTGTTGAAATTTTCATGGCTAACAAGGCTGCAATTGGGATGGTTTCCCCTTCACCAGTAGCAAGCCATTACTTAGCACCATCTATGTGCAGAATAAACAGGCAATGACAAAGTCAAGGGTCTTATAAAAGCAAAGGATATGCACGTTAATATATATCACAAATTAATGGTAGCACAAGTTTTGAAGACAATGTGTTGCTATAGGAATTCATAAAAAGGAGTAACTTCTGCAAGCTAGGATGATTTTCGCTTAATTGTTACAATGACTCTGCAATCACTTAGTTCAAATTTTAATTGAAATCAAATGTCAATAAAAATCTCACTTTATGTGCAGGATTTGAAATGATATTATGCACAAAAAAGGGCAAGGATTACGTAATTTCAAAGCCAGTCTGCAAAACCGTTTTTATTAATGCTACATGATGGCTGCATTACAGGTAGAAGAGACATATCCAACATTCTTTGTCAGTCTTCTGGGAAAATAGGTCTTGAATTATGAGAGCTGTGGTTAGTGAGAGCGCCTTAGGAATACATTCTGCTGTTAAATGCACTGCTCTTGTACTCTAAAGCCTCTTATGTTCTTGAGGGCAATTGGACTGACTATTCCGCATTATTTTATTTTCTGGTGGAAGCATTGCTACTCTAGCATAATGGAACAGACTTTCCTGTGGCTGAAATGGAAATATCTTGCAAAATGTAAACCTCTTGTATGAAAGCTAAATTCCCAGGATCTCTCTCTAGTGGCCAAAGATGACAGATCATGGCTTGTGGAATGTATCTCATCTTCACTTCCCGTGAATGAGACCAATGTTGGAATTGCAAATAGAAGCCCCACATTGATAAGATTGAGATATATTGCTAAGACTTTGCAAAATATATCACTAAAGTGGTCAGTGGTTTAAAATGATGGCTAACTCTTCCCAGAAGCATGGAAAAATGCATTAAATCCGACCATTCACTAGTCTGTTCATTATTAAAAACCTTCACATGAGAAAATAAAAAAAAATAAAAAAAATAAACCTTCACATGGTGAAGCTGAGTCGATCTGAAGACTACACCATAGGTCTTTCTGTCTAAATTCAAATAGTGACTTTAACTGACTGTTTTTGTAAATTAAGATCATTTGGCAGGTACATGAAAAAATGCTCAACATCACTAATCATCAGGGAAATGCAAATCAAAACCGCAATGAGATATAACCTCATACCTGTCAGAATGGCTATTATCAAAAAGACAAAAATAGTGTTGATGAAGATGTGGAGAAAAGGGAACCTTTGTGTACTGTTGGGGGAAATGTAAATTGGTGCAGCCACTATGGAAACAGTATGAAGCTTCCTCAAAAAATTAAAATTAGAACTACCATATGATCCAACAATTTCACTTCTGGGTATTTATCTGAACAAAATGAAGACACTTATTTGAAAAGATATATGCACCCACATGTTTATTGCAGCATTACTTACAATAGCCAAGACATGACAACAACCTGTGTCCAACAATGGATGAATGGCTAAAGAAAATGTGATTTTACATATAAATTATATATTATATATATAATGGAATATTATTCAACCACAAAAAAGAACAAAATCTTGCCATTTGTGACAACATGGATGGACCTTGAGAGTATTATGTTAAGTGAAATAAGTCAGATAGAGAAAGACAAATGTCATATGATTTCACTTATATGTGTCATATGATTTTACTTACATGTGGAATCACATATAAATATATAAATACATATAAACAACAACAACAAACAGCTGGGCTTATAGATACAGAGATTGGATTGGTAGTTGCCAGAAGTGGAGGGTTGGGGAAGTGGGCAAAATGGGTGAAAGGGGCAAAATGGGTGAAAGGGGTAAAAAACAAAACAAGGGGCTTCCCTGGTGGCACAGTGGTTGAGAGTCCGCCTGCTGATGCAGAGGACACGGGTTCGTGCCCCGGTCCGGGAAGATCCCACATGCCATGGAGTGGCTAGGCCTGTGAGCCATGGCCGCTGAGCCTGCACGTCCGGAGCCTGTGTTCCGCAATGGGAGAGGCCACAACAGTGAGAGGCCCACGTACTGCAAAAAAAAAAAAAAAAAAAAACCATCATTTGGGTTTGGGTTTGTTTGACAGTGCCAACCCATAAGCAATTTTTAGACTGATTCAGCAGACATTAAAAGATGCGTGAGAAAGTGGAATATGTTAAGCAACTTAGAATGGAGGAAAATAATACTGTAAGAGATTGCTATACTTTTGACATTTTACATATAAATCACATTATAAATAATATGCATCAATTACTTGATTCAAGACCTCAGAACTTTTCATAATGGATCTGAAGCACAAAGTACAGTATTTATAGTCAGTGTGAAGTCTTTGCTTTCAATGATGGTTATGACCTTTGGTCTAGAAAGCAAGTTGAGCTCCACTCTGTGAAGAGTTATGTCATGGCAAGGCAGTTGACCACTCTTTCTTTCCTATTCTCCGCTGTCTTGCAGACCAGATGACGTGCTCCTGCATCGCACGCATGATGAGATTGTCCTCCTGCATTGCTTCCTCTGGCCCCTGGTGACATTTGTGGTGGGCGTTCTCATTGTGGTCCTGACCATCTGTGCCAAGAGCCTGGCAGTCAAGGCAGAAGCCATGAAGAAGCGCAAGTTCTCTTAAAGGGGAGTTGGCTTATGGGAAGCAAAGCACAGAAGCTGCACTCATCTGCACACATCTACCTGCAGAGCCTGCTTCCTGGCGCAGGAGATGGAAGGGGCTGTGAGAGGTGTCTGAGAGGCTCCCCCTCAATGATAGCAGAAACAGGCACGACCGGAAGACTTGGAACCTCATAGATTGTTTTCCATGTGTTGTAGCGATGGCTAAAGGGTCAAGCTGTACGGAGTATCTGTTTCAGAAAATCCAATAGAAGTTAATTTTCTTCGGGAAGTAACAGTATATAATTGTACAGTGTAGAATACAAGCCATTATGATTTATGCTACTTAAAAATATTAAAAGAGAGTGGTCTGTGTTCTTTTCTATTTTCTTTTTTTATGCTTAGAACACCAGGGTTTTAAAAAAAGGGTCTTACGGGTTTCATTTGATTTTGCTAGATTAAACTTTTACTTGGAGACAGGAATTCCTGCACAAGTCTTGACCTCACAATGTAATCCCCAGTTTCCACTATTAAAGAGTACCTTTTGATTCCTGCTTGAAAAAGGAAAACTGCACTGTTAACTCAGACTCCAGTCACTCCTGTGACTCTTCAGCAAGGAACCCTCAAAGATTGGGAAAACATTCTCCACACTGGCCTTTGCCTCTGCATTGTTTTTCACCAGATTATTTCTTAAGAGAGTGAGATGATTCTGAACAAGGCCTGTCCTAGCTCTAAGAGGACTGTGCCTCTTTATTCATCTGTTCAGGTTATTTTTGATGGATTTTATCTCTGTGCAGTAGAATGTACATGATGTGAAGGACACTTTTCAGCTTAGTTAAATGCTATTTTCATTTCTTTTTTCTTTTAGGTCAGGAAAAAAAAATAGTCAAAATCAGTTAAACATTTTATTATATTTTCTTTGTCCTTCCTTTGATGTTTTCAGTATTAAAACGAAAATATTGCTGCAGTTGTTTTGTTTGCTTGGACACACCTGGAGATGCAAGCCAGCTCACATCACTCTGCTGATGAGCTCTCTGTGCCTTTATCAAAAGTTCATTGAGGAGACCATACTTCTTTGCATCTGTTCATAAACTCAGATTGCAAATATCAATCACAGGTCTCAGTGAATATCAAACCTACCCTATTTATTTACCATGTGGAATCAAACCTTTGTTTAGATGAGATGTACATTTTTGGTCAAGGAAAAACTGACAACATAATCTCTTTTTTGCTTTCTTCTAATATTCTTCAGACATGCTTCTATTAGAATAAAGGCAAATTGGAATTTAAGGGCAAGCTTCCTTCAGTTATTTGTGCAGCATTCTAAGAAAGATATGTATTAGTGGAATGATGATTTCCTGACTTTTAGTCCACATACCAGTGTTTTCTTAATTTTAGAACGCAAGAAATTGAGTGAGCCATTGTCTTCTGTGGAAGACTAGGGTGTTGGATGATATTTTTCTTCCAATTCAAGTGTTACAGATTTCACTGTGAAAAAGGCCTTGAACACACTATTTATGACATCCTTTGAGGCAGCTACAGTGCCTTGACTTCAATCCCAGTTTTCTGTTGCAGTATCCCTGTTGTCTTAGCAACACAGTGAACCATTCTGAAGCACAGAGTAACATGAAACTGGGAATCAGAGAAAGTCACCTTTGCATCACATTGTGAGAGATAAAGTCTACTTTATCCATTTTTATCTTAACCCAATAATCTGTGATTAAGTGAGTACAGGGAGTAGATAAAAATAGTACATCAACATTTGTGTTGGTAAAAAGAGAAGGTGATATATATTGATGAGTTTTGATTTACCAGTTTTTTACTCATCCATTTATATTAACTAAATGCTTCCATTTAGGCTCAAAGAGTATACCTGATTATATTCTGTAGTCTGATTTTTTGGAAAAAAGGAGAAGCATGCTGAATGACTGAGGTCACATATAGTTTTAAGGTCTTCCTTGCTTGTAGCCAGTTAAATTTGAGGTTCTTTATTATACTTATCAGTAAAGATAGAATTTGAAGGAACAAGAAGACATTTTTAAGATCATAGAAGGTAAAGAAGTTTAACTTCTTAATATTTTAATTTTCTTTTTTATATAAGCAAGGAAATGGTATAAGCTGCTAGAACAGAAACCCCAAAATATGATGACTCATGTAAGATAGGAGTTGATTTCTTTCTCATATAGCAATCCAGAGGTAGTTGAGAAGTCCAGGACAGGGAGGGCAGCCTCTGTTTCATAAGGTAATCAAGGGATCCAGAATTTGATTACCTTGTTGTCCTCTCATTACCAAATGTGTTATTCTTCCCATAGTCAAAGCTGGCTCAAAGAAGCACAGCCAATTTGTAGCCTGTGAAAAGAGAGGAATTTGGGAGCTAGCGATTTCCTTTTAAGGAAGTTCCACCCATCACTGTGCTCCTAGTCCATTCATGAATACTGACTACATAACTATACCTAGCTTCAAGGACTGCTGGAACATGTTATCTCCAGCTAGATGGACATATGTCCTACTAAAACTCTGGGGGAAAAAAAAAAAGGAGAGAGTGAATACTACAGTAAAAGACAGGAATGATGGGCTGCTGTCCATGGCCGGCGCCATGATGAAAATCTGAGCAGGGATGACAAAGATCTCTTGCCCTGGCAGGATATACAGTCCTTGGTTAGACTTGGCTCTCTGGGAGGAACTCCCTTGTCCACTGCCTTCTGTGGCCTCTAATTGACTTCCAGGAAATTCTTGCTCTTCAGATTACATAGCCACGTATGAAACTTTTGGGAGGCATCACAGCTTTTGCAGGCCCCTGCCTGCTGGTGGAGATTTGTAGACCTAGATTTCTTTAGAGACTGAACAATTGTAGATTTTTATAGTTTATAGGATTGTTGTTTAATTGACTGTTGTACGGAGTCTGACTCCATTTTCGATGTTTGACTGATAACAGCTTTTCCTTTCTGCTCCCCATTCCCGTTCCCCTTCTGTTCCACATCTGGGTAAGCTGATTAGAGAGCCTGGGTACCCCCTGCTTTGGACTGGCTGGGAAGTTCAAACCACACAAGCCCTGGCCTGCTCGCAGGAAACCTCTCCCTGCCCCACACCCTAAGAATAATAAAAGCCAAGCCAGTCAAGTCATTTTTGGATCTACTCGGGAACTGCCCCACTCTCCCAGAAAGTGTCATTCATTATGTGAATAATAAACCTTTTCATACCCTCTTGATGTGTGTGTGGTTATTAGTCTCAATATCCAAACCAAATTTTGGGTAACGGGGTCCATCTGGCCTCTGAGGGGTGCTTACAACATTGGTGATAAAATTTCATCAAAACATGGTTTTTGGTCTTTTTGCTTTCAGTTTTGTTAGTTCAGATGAAAGTATCCACAGCCAAAGGGCTACTCTCATTATATCAGTAGTTCTTAAGGTAGCAGCATCTTATTTACTGTGTCTGTGCTTGGCCCATATCTCCAGCCCTTAATCGAGTGGCAGCCACTTTGAAGCCTTCTAGAAAAGTGGGTTTAAGTAAGCATGCAGTGCCCTTTAGCTGGTCTTTTCTGCTCAACTGACTTCCATTGTCCAGCCAGTAATACTTAATGGAGACTTTTAAGAAAGACTGCATAATAATCTGCTGTTTGGAGTATAGAAGCCGTAGGGCTACAGGATATGGGCCCAGCTCTTGTAACAAAGCTGAGTTACCTAGTTGTAACTAGTTTTTCTTGTTTCACTATTTTTCATGGTTCCTCACTATAAAAAAATCATAGCTCTGCTTTTTTCTAACTACTTTCCCCATAGCTACATGTCTGCCTTTCAAGTTGCTAGTGCCAGTTTTACCTAATGGTTAGTCAAAGCATAACAAGGGTCTCTCGTTTTCCATCTTGCAGTATCTATTTCCTTGCTGCCTGGCAACAATGCAAAGCCACATATTTTAGACTTTTGTTAAGATGGGGATATAATTTACATTGCCTTTTTCTGAATGGTCTCATCTGATGATCTCAGCTGGTGATTCCCAGATCTATTATCTCCAGCCCTTACCTGTTTTGAGCTCTGAATGTATTTGCAATAGCTCTGATGCATTCTTTTTTTTTTTTAAGCATCTTTATTGGAGCATAATTGCCTCACAATGGTGTGCTAGTTTCTGTTCTACAACAAAGTGAATCAGTTATACATATACACATGCCCCCACATCTCTTCCCTCTTGCATCTCCCTCCCACCCTCCCTATCCCACCCCTCCAGGTGGTCACAAACCACCTAGCCGATCTCCCTGTGCTATGCGGCTACTTCCCACCAGCCATCCATTTTACGTTTGGTAGTGTATACATGTCCATGCCACCCTCCCACTCCATCACAGCTCACCGTTTCCCCTCTCCACATCCCCAAGTCCATGCTCTAGCAGGTCTGTCTTCACTCCCGTCAGATGCATTTTTAGGTCTCTTTCTCAAGTGTAGTGATGGGCAGACAATGTAATGACAACAAGTAATAGGACAAAATATTACCAAACAACATGGGTAAGGAACCGTTTACCTGGCTCAGATAATTTATCCTTTTGAAAAATTACTGAAATATATCAATCCATTATAACATTTTCCTAATATCTCAACATTCCTGATACATGCTGTACAGTTCAGAGGCACTGTACTCTCCATGGCCCTGTCCCATGGCTTGGGCCTCTCCTTTCACCATATTTGTAAATCTGGTTCTTATTCATCAGGTCTGAGCTTAAATATTGACTTTTCCTAGAAGCCTTCCCTAAATCCTATACAAGTAGATTTCTCCTGTCATCCTCTTCCTCTTCATCCTTCTTTCTTTCTTCCTTTGTAGTACCTACTGCTGCTTATACTTATTTGTTTACTTGTCTATTATTTACCTCTCTCATTAGATGATAAGATCCATAAGAACAATGTTGATGGAATTTTTTCCCCACAACTGGCATAGTGCCTGACACATTAAGGTGCTAAATAAATGGATAATCCCCGGATCCATTATGTCCTTTGTACATACTGTTTCCATGTCCTTTCCAACAAGAAACTTATTGATCTTTTTATCCATAATGTCCACGATAATAATAACCCCCAATTAACTCTTATTAAGTGGTTTCCATGTGCATCTAAATGCCTTGTCAAACAGCTTTCTAAGTTCTTCACCAAAGCTGGGCAGAGTAAGACACTTAGCGTAGTACCCAGGGCATAATTAACCCTGGAAAAAAATAAAATTAATGAATAAACAAATATATATTGCAATTTTAGCCTTAAAATGAAAAAGTTATAAAACAGATAAGTTTATGTTTTTGTATTTAAATATCATATGCTATCCTTTAAACAAGTGAACAGTAGAATAATCATTCTACTGTTATCAAATTATTCTAAAAGTTAAGCAGCTTAATACAACAAACATTTATTTTCTCATATCATTTCTGAAAGTTAGGAATCAGGAAGTAGCTTAACTGTAATTCTAAATTATTCTTGGTGAAATTTTGCCACTTAGAAAGATAAGTGCATGGGTTAGGGTTATAGTGGAATAAATGTAAGAAGCAGGGCTTCAGCAGAATGATAGTGGGGAACTTTTTTTTTTTTTTTTTTTTTTTGCAGTACGCGGGCCTCTCACCGCTGTGGCCTCTCCCATTGCGGAACACAGGCTCCGGACACGCAGCCTCAGCAGCCATGGCTCACGGGCCCAGCCTCTCCATGGCATGTGGGATCTTCCCGGACCGGGGCACGAACCCGTATCCCCTGCATCGGCAGGCGGACTCCCAACCACTGCGCCACCAGGGAAGCCCTCTGGGGAATTTTTGATAAGACACAATTGTCCATTAGCCAGGCACCTTAGAACAAAAAGTGAGCAAAGTTCAGTTGTCTGCATTTTTTGATTAATGTGAAGAAGCTTCCAAAGAAGCTATTGGAGACTTCAGGAATAGACTTTTCAATAGCATAGATAGCTTTCAAAAGTAGATACTGAAGCATATGTAACCCTTGCTCTTTTCTCACTTTTTGTGAATAATCTTAAGCCAGAAAAAGGGGATTTCGCATGTAAACAAAGACTGAAATTGGAAATAGCCCCATTGCCAGATCTTAACACCTCCTCAGGGAAAATTTTCAAAGAGCCCCGGATACCTAAGACTTAGAATAAACCAGTATTCTTACATATAAGACTACTATATGCTTCAAGGGAGGGAAACACTAGATAAAGATGTCTGTAGATGTTGTAAACAGAAAAGATACTGGAAAAGCAACTGTGATAGTTAACAAGCTGAAGAAAGGAAAAATAAAGTGAGTGAATAATAAAGGTGCTCTGAGGGGGGGGAACCAAGTACCCACTTAGCCCTTTACTCTTAAATTTCACAGGTTGAAATTTCTTTAAATATTAAATGACAGTTGTGCAAATGTTTTTTTGATAATGGACTGCAGGAGAGAAAAAAGTTTTCCTCAACACTATTAGGGTCCCTGGGTCTAAAAATTAAACTGACAAGACAGATTAACAGGAGAAATACATACAAATGTTATCAAATTTTTACATGTACCTGGGAGCCTTCACAAGAGAATGAAGACCTGAAGAAGTGACCAGGGCAGGAAGCTTTTATACCTTTTAGACAAAGAAACAATAGATTTGTGAAGAATTGACAAGATAAGGGGATTTGGGCTAGGGGTAGTAAATGGTAAAGAATAACTAGGAAGATAAGGGTTAGTTTAACAAGGCTTGCTGGTTCAGATTTCTCAGCCCCAAATGTCTTCCTTCTTCCTGGTACAGGGAGGGTACCTTTTACAAGGGAAATTTATCTCCTGCTTTTAGGGAAGAAGGACAAGTGAGGGGGGAGGTCATAGTGACCTTCTTGCTTCTGCTGTTTCCTCAAACTCCTTCAGCTTAAGATACTTAATATGCCAAGGTGCCATTCTGGGGGATACCGTGTTCTGAACCCCATCAGCATGCTACAGTACCAACCTGAAACTCAGTGGGTGAGGGTATAGACTTGTTTAGGACCTCAGGATCATAAATAAAATAGCCATTTTTACTTCCCTGTGATACTAAACCCAAATGCTATTTTATCAGGGGGTTACATATTCTAGACTCATAAATCTGTGCTATGCTTTCTTTAGTAGTTCCTTAGTTTAGATTGAAATGGTTAATCCTGCTCACCCTTTCCTGGAAAGCTCAGCAGTGTGCCTTGACAGTTATGCTTCAGTGATTTATTTAATGAGGTGCCCTCCTGCTTTTTTTTTATAAGACCCTGACTAAGACCTTATAGACCTTAACTTTCCTTGCAATTCTATTCTTACCCAGTATATGGATGACCTCTTGACCTTTTATTAGATTCTGAAGATGAGTTGAGCTCTCTCAATTAATTTCATTAATCTTCTTAACAGTTTTAACTCAGAAAGGACTTTAAGTTAGAAGGAATGTTATAATTTTGTCAAAATAAAATGTATCACCTATGAAAAGATTTATCCCAAGGAGGAAAATCCATCACTTTGGACAGACTAAAAGCCATTCAAAAATTTTCCAGGCCAGTTATTCAGACTTAATTCAGAGTAAATTAAGAGGATTTCCTGGGTTTGATAGCTATTGTAGGCAGTTTCCAACTGTTCTAAAATCACTAGGTCTCTTCGTGATTTAATCAAGTTATCAGTAATCAAAATTCTTCCTTGGGAATGTAAACATGAGCTGGCATTTTGTGATTTAAAATTAGCTTTTCAGATGCAAACTATTATATATAGATTGGATAAACAAGGTCTTATTGTATAGCACAGGGGACTACATTCAATATCCTGTGATAAACCATAATGGAAAAGTATATGAAAAAGAATGTATATATATGTGTGTATAACTGAATCACTTTGCTGTACAGCAGAAATTAACACAACATTGTAAATCAACTATACTTCAATAAAATAAATTTTAAAAAATAAAATAAAATGAGCTTTTTAACATCTTTCTACTCTGGGTCAACTTAAGTATCTTAAGCCTCTCTACCGATTCATGCATAAACAATCTGGACAAACCCTTAATGTTTTGACTCAGCTTCATGTTATTTATTAGAGAAAAGTTTGCTATAGCTTTTTTCTTGACCCTATGTTAAAAGTTCCACTTCCTGGTTGCAGGTTAAAATAGTCACTAATGCTAAATTAGTGGAGGCTATTGCTAACTAGTAACTCCTTCAGACTTGCACCCTCATGATATACAGTCTTTGTTGCCTACTGAAAAGACACTCTATTTCTTAGCAGGTAGCCTTACCTCACATGAAATTCTATTATTTTCTCCCTTACGTATTTCCTTCCCTGGTAGTAATACTTTAAATCCTGCTACTTTCCTTCTTTTACCGGAAGGAGTAGCTAATGACTATCTAACCTCTGTCCAAGAACAGTCCATGCCCTGAACAAATATATTAGAAACTCTTCTAGAAAACTCAGAGTTAACCTTGTTTGTTCACAGGTCATACCTTAAGATGAAAACATTAAGGGAAGTGGGATGAATTGGGAGATTGGGATTGACATATATACACCAATATGTATAAAACAGAGAACTAATAAGAACCTGCTGTATAGCACAAGGAACTCCACTTCCCTGTACAGTAGAAACTAAAAACATTGTAAAACAACTATACCCCAATAAAAAATTTTTTTAATTAAATTATTAGGCTGGATATGTCAAAACAGGTCTCAACTTACTCCTAAAATAATGATCCTTTACTGGAGCCAATGTCACCCAGAAGGCAGAACTCACTGTACTCACCAGGACTTGTCAACTGAGTAGACATAAAGAGAGTTAAGTTAATAACAATGGTGGGAGGTGGAGAATGTTTTGGAAATAACAAAGGATCTTGATCTATATAGGAAAAAACAAGAACAAAACAAAAATGGTCAAAAGACTAAGAAACTCTAAAGTGTTCTAATGTTTCTTAAGGAGGTGGAATGCCATATAAAAAGGGATAACAGGAAGGTTGAAAGAAATGCCCTACCAGTTTATTATGTGAGACAGGCAACTCCTTCTAAGGATCCTGTTTCCATAATGCCCTGGAGGGCCAAACCTTTGGAGATGTTCAAAGAATCTATTACAAAATACCAGGGATTGGCTCCAAAATCAGAAAAAAAGCTTACTTATTAAGGACAATAATCAAGATTTTTCTCATGACCTTCACCTTATTGATTCATTATCTTATGAATTTGGTTCAGTCCCAATAAATTCTGCACCTTAAGAGAACTACCTTAAACCACTTGAATGCAGATTCCCCAATCCTACAAATACTCTTTCCTTACTTTCTCTTTTTGTGTGACTACCAACACTTTGTCAAGGTGATCTCCATTGCTGCTGTAAATTTCATAAACTCACCTCTGTTTGCTCAACAGCTTTTTCTGGGATCTCCAACAAAATTCATCTTGTTGGAGTCATGAAGCATTATTTGGTTTCTTTAAAGTTTATTTACTATTATTAACCATATTGTCTAAATCTCTTTCTTGGAAGTATGTAAAGACATTTTAAGAAGCGTATTTACTCTTCTGGGCCATTTAGTTAAGGTAATTGGTGAGATCGTGTGTGGAAGATAACATATGCAAAATGCTTCATGCTTAATAGAGTTCCTGGCCCAATATGTTCAGGTGTTCGGTGAATGTTAGCTAATTATAATTCTCTAACTCGCCAGTCCTTCCTTACCTGGATCTCCGAGCAGCCTGCAAACTCGAGGTTAATTGTGTCTGATTATAGAGTTCCGGTTATAGGTCATCACTGGTTTCTCTTGATTGGCAGGGATCATCGGTTCCCCCTCCCTCCCTCCTGGTGTTTTGACTCTGTTCCCCTTCCGACCCACCAGCGAGCTGAGGGAGGAATTCAGTTCTTTATATTTGCACTCCTTAGGCCCCCTCAAGGTGACTTTTTCTTGGGGGGCACTGCCTGAGTGGAGGTCCTCTGTGCAGTGACATTTGATTTTAACAATGAAAAGTGAAAAATACTTTACCCCTGATATTTGAACAGATTTCCTTTTCTCCCTCTTTCCCCAAATAAATGAACAAACCTAACAACTTCTCTAAAGCATTTTGGATGAGGTTGTGTCTAAACAAGGAAATCTTGATTAAGTTACAAAGTTAATGAAATTGGAATTCTAGAGGACACCTCAGAACTTATTTTTAATTAAAGAGCTACAATACCATGGACATAAGAGGTGGTATAGGAAGGAGGATACCCGGGGAGGTTTCCATACTGTCCCATACATCCGAGACCAAGAGACACCAAAAGCACTGCAGTATCCTCATTAGTTCTTCTACTTCTCCTTTCTGAGACAGCATTTACCCCTAAATGCCGACGCTATGTTATTATGAAATTCAAATCTACTCTGAAATTTAAAGAGGTAACAGATGAGATATAAATGTGAGAATAAAACTTCCAAGCCCCCCCCCAAAAAAAAATGTTTTCAAAGAAAAAAGTCCTACCGAGAGGCTTACTTTGCCCTTTATAATTATTGGATGAGATGATGAGGCTGACGACTTCCCTCCTCTGCGGGGTGAATGGGTTGCAATGTTTGTGTGGTTGGGCGGTAGTGTGGAAAGGTTTACTGATGGGAAGGGGCATGCTGGTAATTGTTTGACACTCAGCCATGGCTGAGAGAGATGCCCCCATTCATAACCTTTACAGATATCTGTGGTGCAAATCCACCCACTGTGGCTGATTGCAAAGCCATCAGTGTTACACCACTGAGCTCAGAATTTGGGATAGCTGGGCAGGGGCACGCCAGTACAGTTTTTCACCCATACAGATCTAGTAGACAAAAATAACCCCAAGAGCAGAGATAATAGTAAAAGGCGGTAAAATAATTAGGAAGTGATGAGTTTTGAGTATTTATTGCCTTTGTTTTTAATATTATTTATGACGTTGCAAGTTTACATAATTTAATTTTTAGTATTGGCTGCGTTTAACAACTGGTTCAGAAAGTTTAACATTTGGCTGTTGTGGACCCACACCACAGCGCCGCTGTGGGAGCTGGGTGTGTCCCTCTATCTCTGCGTTCCCAGTTGTGATGTATTTGCAGTCCTTATTGGCCATGAGAGCTATTTCAAAGCCGAAGGCTCAGTGTTCCGCCCACTTTTTCTTATAGGAGAGACTTTGTCTCTAATAAAAACATGTGGTCCCATTGAATCTCAGTTGCAGGCAACAGCTGATCTCTTTGGGTGGGGCAAAGGTGGCCAGGTGGACTTTCAAATGCACACTCTTCCAAAGAGGCATTACTACCTCCAGAATCTGAGGGTTGGCACGGGAAGGCAAGAAGGAAGCCTGAACCGTTACAACTACAGTCAGGTGTTGGGACTATTATGGGATGATCTATGTAGGGACAGAGCAATGGCCCTTTTCGCAGAGTGATGTGGACCCGGCTGCTCAAATAGGTTAGTGTTCCAATTCAAATGACTCATTTCGTAGGAACATTAAGTTCACAGCCAATTTGTCAATATAAGAAAACTACCGCCTCATTTTTTTTAAAACTCAAAAAGTAGTGTTTAAATTTTATGAGTTATAAATTCCATTTTGGCAAAAGACAAATTGAAACACACAAATGTGGTATTGGAGCCTCACTGGCACTGTGTTCAGCTTGGCCACCATATTTTCCAGGATGGTTAGGGGACCTTAAACTGTCATCTGAGGATTGTTAAAGAAATTTTGGGTTTTCCTAGAGAAGGCTAAAGGAAGACATGTTATCTACTTACAAATATTTGAAAAGCTGTCATGTAGAAGAAGAGATTAGAACCTGTTTTACAAATTATCATGGTAGGAGAAATAGGGGCTTTGTATTATAGAGACTTCAACTTCAGTTATGGCTTCATCACTTACTGCTTATATGACCTTGGACAAATTATATAAACTCTAAACCTCAGATCTGTTATCTGTAAAATGGGGTATATTAGTTTCCCATTGCTATTGTAACACATTTTCATGAGTTTAGTGGCTTAAAACAACCTAAATTTATTATCTTACAGTTCTGGAGGTCAGACTCCAAAATGGGTCTCACTGGGCTAAAATCAAAACGTCAGCAGGGCTGCATCCCTTCTGGAAACTCTAGGAAAGAATCCATTGTTTTTTCTTTTTCCAGCTTCTGGAGGCCATCCGCATTCCTTGGCTCGTGGCCCTTTTCTTCCACCTTCAAAATCAGAAATGTTGCGCCAAGTTCTTCTCACACTGCTATCATCTCTCTGGTTCTCTTTCTCCTGCTTCCCACTTCCATTTATAAGAACTCTTGTGGTTACACTGGGTCCACCCAAATAATCCGGGATAATCTCTCCATCTCAGAGTCAGCTGAGTAGCAGTTTAATTCCATCAGCAGCTTTGATTCCCCTTTGCCATGTAGCCTAACATATTCATATTCATATCTTTCCGGGTCCATTATTCTTTCTACCGTATGAGGATAAAAATATCATGAGTGTGTATCTAAGATTCCATGCAGGTGAGAGATCATATGCATTTTGAGGCAAACCCAAACTAGTATCAAGTTCAAAATAAATCCAGGTTTAGGTAAGGAGAGGCTTTATTTGAAAAAATTACTGCAAATGGTGGGTAGAGTGGAGAGGGATGGTTGTAATGGGAGAAGCTGACCGTTGCAAGAGAAGTTCCATCCATCAGATTTGCAAGCATCTCAACTGTCAGGCAGCAAAAGGCTTTTCTTTTACAGAGGAATAAACAAGGTTAGAAAGAACTGGGTGTGGGGAAGTGGGCTGAGCTGGTGATGGTGTGACTAGATAGTTGATCAGGGAATGTTGTGCCCTGAGCTCAACCTGTTCTCAGGACAGCCGTTCTGGAGGGGTTGTTTGCTGGCTCAGCTATGAGTAGGTTACTGATTTCTCTGAACCCATTTCCTCATTGTAAAATTGTGCAAATACAGAGCTTGTCAGCAGGCTTCTGTGAACCCAGATGGTCTCAAAATTCTGCGCTCTTCCAGAGAAAAGACCAATGATTACAAATGCAAACTCAGTCTTTACAAAGTCCATTTTAAAGTTGAATCCTTTTAAAAAGCTGCAAGTTTATTTTCTGAAATATGATTATCTATTTAATGAGATGAAATCATCCTCAAAGAATTTAATGAAATACCTTTCAAATTTTTGCTTCATTATTTTTTATAACACCAAAGTATAGTATAGATGCTCTGATTTAGAAACTTTGTGAAGGGGACCCAGCAATCTGTGTTTTATTAATAAGTTCTCCAGGTAATTCTGATACACACCAAAGTTTGAGAACCTCTGGTAGATTGGTTGACACCCTCTCTGAAGCCAGACTGCTAGGGTTTGAATCCTGACTCTGCTGTTTATTGGCTGTGTTATTAGGGTTCAGTTTCTCATCTCACAGGGTTTTGGAGAGGATTGAGTTAATTAAATGTGTGAGAATGAAATGAATGATTCCCGGCACTTTGTTGAAATGTGTCTATTTCAATTATATAATTACTCCATTATTATTATCATCATAATATCTGGAATCAATCTCAAATTTGTTCACTTGGTGCCTTGGAAAACCTGTTCTAGAAACTATGAAGTCTCATAGAGAACACAGAACAAATTATTCCAACATAATATGGCATTATGCATGACAAATGAAAAATGTCTCTGTGGGTACAGAAGTAATGCTGGGGTGAAGCAGAGATTGGGGAGACAGGTTAGCGAATACATTTTTAAAAAAAGGGTCAACGGGGGCCTCCCTGGTGGCGCAGTGGTTGAGAGTCCGCCTGCCGATGCAGGGGATACGGGTTCGTGCCCCGGTCTGGGAGGATCCCATATGCCGCGGAGCGGCTGGGCCCGTGAGCCATGGCCGCTGGGCCTGCGCATCCGGAGCCTGTGCTCCGCAACGGGAGAGGCCACAACAGTGAGAGGCCCACATAACGCAAAAAGGAAAAAAAAAAAAAAAAAAAAAAGGGTCAACGGAGGGTCACTGCCATTTTTGAGACCTCCGGGTATAGGAAAAAAAAAAAGAAAAGGGAAAAAAACTAAAAAATGTCTGAAGAGGGTTTTAAAAATTGCTTAATTCACAAAATAATGAAAGGATTTCTTTAAAAATATTTCTTTATAAAACATTATAGGCAAATTGATCTAATAATGAGCCCGAGTTGAAAGTTATATGAAGCTTGTCTTCATTTCTCATTCCTGTCTGCATCTCTGTGACTCTACATTTAACTTTATTTGTATATAAATCGAAGGGCTATGTTTGTGACCGTTTGTGAGGGTGAAGCCTGGGCTAATGACTTTCCTGCCCCCTGTGCTGGGTCCTGGGTGTCAGAGAAGAGGTGAGAACTATATCAGGGGGGAGAAAAAGGAATATACCAAAGCAAAAATATACAGAACAGCAGCATATACCCTAGAAACCACAAGTGTTTGAGACAGTGAAGCATAAATTGCAGGGAGAGGAGTGGCCACAGCCACAGCTGGGGAGGAAGGCACAGGCCAAGTCATCAAAGGCTTTCTATGGCCACCAAGGATCCTGGACTGCATCTTGTGTATAATTGGGAGCCACTCATCAATTTCAGGAGGACCATGGTCAGTTTTGTATTTTAGATCAATCACTTGGGTGGCAGTGTGGAGGTGGGGGGGACTGGAGTGCCAGACAGAGGCACAGGGACCATACAGAGGACCTCTGCATTTGCTGAGATGATGAGATGTGAACCCAGGCAGACGGTGATCTAGAGAAGGCCCGGCTATATAGAAGGTTAATAGAAACAGCAACACATACAGAAACTGCTGATGACTTCCTGTTTGGAGTTGTAGATGGAAAAGACAGCTTGTCCTTGAAACTTAATAAATCACACAGCTTTTAAGTGGGCCTAAATATACTGCTCTACCCCCAATCCTGTGGCAAGCTGTCCAGCCAAGTGTGTGCACAGCCTTGAGTGCTGAGGCCCTGGGAAGCTGCTCGGAGGTGGTGGGTCCAGGGAAATCCCAGTGGAGCCAGGAAGACCACCCACTTCTTGGTCATTCGTCCCTTTGCTGAGCCCTGCTCATACCCTTTTGAGTATGCCGTCCGTTTCCTGCTGGACCTCTGTCTGGTGGATTGGAGCTATCTTTACCCAAGTGGAAGTGATGAGTGTGCGTTCTATCCCAAATTCCTTGTTCATGGCTAAGGCTTGGGGGACACAGTGGCAGTGGTACCTTTGAGGTCCTGACCTCCCTGTCCTTCATTCCATCTCACTCTTCACAGCCTAAGTCATGCTTGCTTTCTTTGTCTTGCTTGTTCTAAACAGTGTTGCAGAGGCCCGTCCCTGTTCCTCTCCTTTCCCCGCTGGTTCAGCAGTCATCTGGGCCTGACCTTCGTAGCCTCTAGTTGTTAGAATCTCTGAGTGTTGGAAGCTGCTTTTTAGGGCCCATTTCTTCCACCTTATTTGGGGATTCCTCTCTGTGGTGACTTCCCTTTCTTTATGTCTCCCATTCTGTGTTGACATGCCACTTCTGCTTGGGACAACCACTGTCCCTTTCCCCTAAGAATTGACTGTCACCCTGAGAATTGTTTACCAGCATGTTCCTGGGCCCCAGAGGGAACAGATGGGATTGCATTTAGAGTAGATGACTCTGCTATCATGTTCAGTCCACAGTGCTGGGAGGGACATAAACAGCAAGGCTAATGGATTCATGGACCTTTTAGCAAAAGTGAACAGGGTCAGGCTGGAGGGAAGTGATTTGCAGCACATAAATGAGTCTGCAAAGCTGAACTGAAAGCTCAAAGTTGAATTTAATTCAAGCTATAGAGATTAATCAACCTTTTCTCCAACCTGTGGTATAGGAGGAAGTGGTTGAGAACACAGGCTTCAGAATTACTCTGTCCATGTTCAAAGTAAGGCTATGACATATGCCAGCTCTATGACATTTGCCAGCTCTGTGACCTAGGGCCAGATACTTACTCTCTCTCTGTGCCTCAGTTTCTTCATCTGTAGAATGGAAATAATTATAGGCCCTGCATTATTTAGTTTTGCAAGAATTAAATGATGTAACACCAGTAAGGCTGTACAGAGTGCTACCTGGAACATAATAGTAATAGTTGCTAACATTTATTAAGTGCTTATTATGCACTAGGGGTCAAAAATATGACACACTACTATTCCTCTTTGTCATACGGGGTTCGACAGAGTTTCTTCTCAAAGAATTAGATTTGGCTGACAAGAAACTGCAAAGCAGAGAGGCTCCACGCAGAAAAGCATGCATCTGATCACATGGGGAGCTTGTTAAATACACATTCCTGGGCTTCATCCCCAGAGTTTCAGATTCAACAGGATTGTGAGGGTCTCAGTCTGAGAATTTGCATTTCTAACCAGGTCCCATTTGGGGACCAAACTTTGGGATACTCTGGCATAGAGGTTAAGAGGCCACATTTTGAAGTCAGAAGGATTCAGATTGGAAACTGAGCTCTGGCACTGTATGGCCTTGGGCAAATTAATTTGCCTTTTTAAACTTCAGTTTCCTTGTCTCCAATATAAATCTAAGAACTAGGCTGTGTGAAGAGTTAAATTAGATGATACTATAGTTAGCGCATAACATGCATTAACTATTATTCTTATTCTTCTGCTAAATTTGGGGCAATATCCTCGTCTTCTCTGTGCCTCTACTTTCTTATCTATAAAGTAGAAACATTCACTAATCAGTAGTATATGGCAGATGAAGGTACTCAATAAGATAACAACCTTGAGTCAAACTATTAGTGACCATCGTAGAGATTAAACATGCAGTCCCCTTCTGTAGCACTTTAAACAGGACTTGGAGTGTCTTCCTCTTTTTTTTAAATATTTATTTGTTTATTTATTTTTTGCTGCATTGGGTCTTTGTTTTGGCGTGTCGGCTTTCTCTAGTTGCGACAAGCTGGGGCTGCTCTTCCTTGCGGTGCGCGGGCTTCTCATTGCGGTGGCTTCTCTTGTTGCAGAACATGGGCTCTAGGCGCGCCGGCTTCAGTAGTTGTGGCTCGCGGGCTCTAGAGCACAGGCTCAGTAGTTGTGACGCATGAGCTTAGTTGCTCCATGGCATGTGGGATCTTCCCAGCCCAGGGATCGAACCCATGTCCCCTACATTGGCAGGCAGATTCTTAACCACTGTGCCACCAGGGAAGTCCGGAGTGTCTTCCTCTTAAATGAGAAAATCCTCTGCTACGGCAAGGGGTCTAAGACTCCCAATAGAGCCTTCAGATTCTACCTCTCACCTTTAATTTTACTCCCTCTGTGCCTTCTTCCTCATATTTTTCCACCAAAGTGGGATCATTCATTTTATTTCTCTTGTGTCCTGGTTTGCCTTTATTTATTGCTGATGTGTTATCCTTTGCAGGTAGACAGTTGTTTCCTTCCCCAGCCATCTGTCATGAGTCGGGAAGGAACATCTACTTGAGTGAAGACTGGGTCAGGGGTCACTGGAAAGTTCTTTAGGAATGAAATATGGCTTGAACATTTAATTTATATCTCTTACAAATGGTATTTTCTGATTGAGGTTAGATTTAGGAATGTTCCCAGACTTCTGAACTTTTCCACTTTTAATGCCCTTTGTTTCTATAGTTATATTGTCAGCTTTTTGGTTCTGATTTTTGTTCTTGTTTTTTACCTTAGCTCCTCTGCAAGCTATAAGACACAGAAACTTCTTAGCCACCAACAGCTTGCAGCAGGGTAGCAGAGACAGGAAACATATTTCATTGCTGGTTCTTTCTTAAAGACTGAAATAGATGCCAAGTTTCTTCCTGGGATCAAGAGCTCCAAAAGCAAAGAGAAAAGTAATTTAATATTAAGACACTTTACACAAAGGTTCTTGCATCATTACAATAAACCCCAGAAAAAAAGACAAGCTTTACTTAGATCAACAATTCTCTAAGATAATAGTACAATTTTCCATGGGAGATACTGGGTTAGGGAGATATTTTAGTGAGCATGGCCTTTGGTGAATGTTAACTCCTACACAGAACCATCCCTGCATGGTTTTTCTATGTTACTCAAGCTTGAATTTTACCAGTTAATTTTTTACACGTCTATTATGAATGCTCCTTTTATTGGCAACATTAAAAGCCTTGCCAATTCTTTCAAAATCTAGTGGTAGAATCTCTTCTGGGTTTTAGGTGTTTTGATTTAATTAGCCTTAATAAAAATGTTTTATAATAGTGTTATGTTAAAAAATCATGTTTTCTCCTTTTCTGTTCTATACTATTTCAGCTTTAAGATTGTGACAACTTTTGCTAAAGTATGACTCTAAATTGACAGTCTGAAACTTGTTTAGCAAATGGATGTCTCCAGACATATGAGATGCAAAAAGTGAAAGGAATAATCACACAGAATGTTGAAAGTTCCACTGAAGGTTCTGTCTCAGTGTTGGAGATGGCTGCTGCATCCACTGGATCTGAGAAGCTTACTTCTTTGTCTATATTTATGTGTAGACAGGTCCTCCCCCACAAGTAATAGGAAAACAAGTTTCAATTCTAGCACTATCCTATTTTGCTGTGTCATTTTAAACTTAGGTCTTGGTTTCCATCATTGTCCATCCCTAAGGTGGCCCTTCCAGCTCTAACATTTTATGATTGTGGAGGATGTTATCAGCAGAGTTACTAAGTGATTAGTTCATATCATAAGATTCTCTTTTTCTTTAAGAGTAAATTCCATCAAACAAACAGCTACTTTGGAAAAAAAAAAAAGGGTCAAGCCTCAGAGGGCAAATTAATCTGAATCCAGAAACTGTTTTTCAAAAAAAGGATGGCTTTGATTTAATGGTTTTACATGTAAATCTATTGCACATTTTTAAAAAATAAAGATTTCTGGAAGTAAGTTGTAGAAAAATGAAATACTGGAGTTGTGAAGGACACTGATTTTTCAACTTAAATATGAAAAAGTCGGGCTTCCCTGGTGGTGCAGTGGTTGAGAGTCTGCCTGCCGATGCAGGGGACACGGGTTCGTGCCCCTGTCTGGGAAGATCCCACATGTCGCGGAGCGGCTGGGCCCGTGAGCCATGGCCGCTGAGCCTGCGCGTCCAGAGCCTGTGCTCCGCAACGGGAGAGGTCACAACAGTGAGAGGCCCGCGTACCGCAAAAAAAAAAAAAGAAAAAAAAAAAAAAAAGAAAAGAAAAAGTCAAAAAGACAAAATAATAATTCTGGAAATAGACACAGCAGCTCTTAACTAAATGTCACACCACATTGTGAAGTGCCTCTGAAGGGCTCAGGGGCGATCCAGCTGTGGCAGCGCCTCTGAGAATACACCAGCACTGTTGGTGATAGATGACATTTTGGTTACAATGAACTAAAGAACTGAAACCAAGAATTTAGTTGGAGACAGTCAACTAGAGAGTCTATTATATGTACGTGATGCCCTAGATAACCAACTCAGCACTCACAGGAACAAAGGTTAAGACAGCCATGTTCTTCATGATGATGTCCCAGAAGATTTTTCTCATTAGAAGCAGTCACTTTTGACCTTTTTCCTGAGCAGACAGATGATAGAAATTGATAAATGAGAAACCGACGGATAGGAGACAGAACACTTTCCTTCAACAAACAGTAGTTTTATTCCTGTACTAGTGAAAAGGTGTGTAAGACACTATATAGATTTTTTTGACCATAGTTACAAATATGAAAATATATTAAGCAAATATATAACTTAAATAGAAAGACTGAGGAAGTGCTTTCTTCAAATAGAGTTGGTTAGAGACACAATATTGTGGGGAGGTACTGCCATAAGAAAAGCATAGAATCATCTGCTGCCATTTTAAATAACCAGATTTTCAGAGAAAGGATACATGGTATCAAAAACATAAAAGTGCTCTATTATAAAACATAATAAGCTCAGTTGCTAGATGTATTTACATTATTTATTTAAGCTTCACACAAATCAAGGAACAGCCAGAAGAGCCTCCATGGACAATAACGTTATTAGATATTGACTACGTAACATCCAAAGTATTGGGCCAGGTGGACATATACACACTACCAAATGTAAAATAGATAGCTAGTGGGAAGCAGCCGCATAGCACAGGGAGATCAACTCGGTGCTTTGTTTCCACTTAGAGTGGTGGATGGAATAGGGAGGGTGGAAGGGAGACGCAAGAGAGAGGAGATATGGGAATATATGTATATGTATAGCTGATACACTTTGTTATAAAGCAGAAACTAACGCATCATTGTAAAGCAATTATACTCCAATAAAGATGTTAAAACAAAACAAAATAAAAAAAACAAAGTATTAGGTCAGGAGCAATTTCCACTCCAAAAAAGTATATGTTGAATGTCTATGAGCTGTGCACTAATTTCTATAAAGTAGGAGCAGAAATGAGTTTAAAGACTTGGTTCTTGGCATCGCAGAGTTCATAAGCCTGATGGGTCCCACCTGGGAAACCAGAGATTAAGGACTCTTCAGGTAAGAACATTGGTGTACCTGGTTGTTAGTGTGGCTGAGATTAGGAGATTTCACGAAGGCCACTGTAGACTCTCCCAGTAGCTCACAGGGGAACACCACCCAACTCTACGGCATACTCCTAAAGCCACAGTTGCATATGCTCCTTTCTTGTTGGGATGCTTACCTGCTCACTCCGCTATGAAAACACAACATCTCAAACATAACAAAAAGCTTGCTCTTAGGATGAAGATAGTTTTTCTTAAAAGAAATTACTTAAGGCAGAAAGCAGCCATAACTAAACTCTCTTGTGAATATTCTAGAAGGAACATGTTACATTTGTCTGATATTATTCACCATTTTCAACAACTTATTTTGGTGTCTTACATAAGATCATGTACATTGGCATATAGGTTATAAAAATAATCTTTGGTAAATCTGTTAATAGATCTTTTTGTTTCCATTACATAAACCTTTATTTTAAGAGCATTCACCAATAATTTTCTTATTTCATGAATGCAACTATATAGACAACCTTTAAAAAAATAAAATGCCTCATTTTTGTTGCATACATTTATTCCTAGGGAGGCTCCCTACAAGTCAAGAGTATTCTTTTAGTCAGAAATATTTCCATTGCTAGAAACATTTTTAGAACAGAACAGATTTTTGCTATTATCATGGCTGCATTAAATGTTACCCTGCATTTTAACTAAAATGGCCAAACATTTTCAAAGGCATCATCCACTACAAGAATCTAAGGTAGTGTGTTCAGAATTCCAAACTCAATTTCATCAAACACCTGGTCAATTCACAAAACTAAATAAATCAATTCAATTGCTTAATCAGCTAAATCATCTGGCCAGCATAGTCAAAGTGAACCCCCCAAAGGATAATACGCCCTAATAGAAGCATATGACATCTCCAAAGAACGGTCTGGACACACAGAAGGGATGGCGTTTCTTCCTCCTGATGGTGTCTGCTTAGAGCCCCCTTTTCAAATATTTTTCCTTCTTTACATCATTTCACTCATTTTCTGCAGTCATGGTTTATAGATTTTTTCCCCTTGATGTGAAACAATCTTTGAATACTTGATATGATTTGAAGTCTCGGGTTAAAAATACTCAGAACCTTAACAGTGCATTTGGGCTGATAACAGCCTTTTCCACTCTGTCTCTTCAGAAATGAGGTACTATTGGGCCTCCCTGGTGGCGCAGTGGTTGAGAGTCCGCCTGCCGATGCAGGGGATACGGGTTCGTGCCCCGGTCTGGGAGGATCCCATATGCCGCGGAGCGGCTGGGCCCGTGAGCCATGGCCGCTGGGCCTGCGCATCCGGAGCCTGTGCTCCGCAACGGGAGAGGCCACAACAGTGAGAGGCCCGCATACCGCAAAAAAAAAAAAAAAGAAAAAAAAAAGAAATGAGGTACTATTGAATCCTTGCTCATAGCCACTTCGGGGAGGATCAGCCATTCCTGCTTGCCACTGTGTCTTGGATGATCAATTACTTTCATTTCTTCAGTGAAATGGAACCTGGAAAGTCCTTGAACTGCCACCTCAAACAAGCAGCTTATTACCTATTTCTTTTTCCCACCAGGGCAGGTTTGGTCTGGCTCACATGTGTGAACTAAAACTCTAGAGCACCCCAGAGTTGGGGCTCAGATTCTGTCACTCACTGTCATCCAGATCTGGCAGGTTTATGATTCCAGGATTCCAACCTTAGAGACGCAGAAAGCTAAGTGAATGAGAATTTAGTATATATACAGCTGATAGCTTTCTTGCAAGAAGTAAGGAGAGTGTTTAAATACAAGAACCTAGATCCTGAGACTCTAAGAGAATCAGAGTGTGAAGTACAACATGTGAAGTCTAATTTTGTATTGCTGGACATCTGCTTAGTGGTTTCATATTATTTTCACATGTCATGTTGGGCTTTCTTCCAAGATGTAATAAAATTAATTAAAGACCCTCCCAAATAAAACTGTCCCCAATATGCTGTGTGCTGTGGCCATTTTAGTGTTTAAAAGTGAAATCATCATCATCTCTTCTACAATGTGGAGCCTGTAAAGACTATGAAATACCAAAGGGTATGAGGAGATAAGATGAACAGAAAATAAAATCACCTTCTACTAGGAAAGCAAACACATTCAAAAGGGAGAAGGGGAAGAGCAGTGAAAAAGAGGGACCCAGAAGTGTTAAGGGCTGGTGAATTATTTAGGACAAGTATGTGCAGAGCCAGACAGGAAGATGAGCCTTAGAAAAATCTGATTCAAGAGCTGAAAAACTGGCTGCTATCCAGAGAAAACAGAATAATATGAAATTGATTTAATGAGTAGAGATTAAAGGAGTTAATTATAAAGAACTTGGATAAATAATTATTAAGATGCAAGACGGGACCCTTCTGAGATTTGATAGCTCAATAACACTTTGAAGGCTTGATGATTAAAGTGTACCGCACAGGTGCACTGCCAGGATGCCCACCGCGACAGGAAACGGAGTGTTTACCAAGACATAACACATGATGGGATTAAATTAAAATACATCCAGTTGAGCTGAATGTCAAGGTAACCTTTTTTTCCCCCTCCTAAATTTAATAAATAGATCAACTAGATTATGTATTTAGTCTTTGGTGGTGGTGGGAGGGAAGATAGTGAATATTTGTTGCTAAGGAGATTTAAAATTAGACAGGTGGAGGGTAGGAATAAATATGTCCTGCATTAGACTAAAAGAACATACAGTTTTCCCTTGTCACGTCCATTTTTATGACTCTGATTCCACCCCAGATATGCCAGGGTATTTACTTTTACAGACGTGTAGGTTTTTTATGGTTTGAATTCTTGATTTTTTCAATTAATTGCTTTCTCTTTTCGGTCCAGCGATTTGCTAGAGAAGCAGCATCAGCTCTTGCCAGTGTGTGGTCCGCGGAAGGCTGCCGCTGCCCTGGTGCTGGGTAACTTCACTGCCTCACTGAGTCCCTCTTTCAGGCTTAACTGAAAATAGTAACAATAACCCCAGCATTATTACTGTGATGCTTTCTCTTTATTAAGTAGAAATGTGTAGTTTCTAGGACAGTGCCTAGCAAGTTGCAGGCACTAAAACTTTTCTGAATAAATGAAAAGCCAAAAATGAATTTCTTTCCATGTTTGAATGTGCTTTGTGCCCAGCGGCGTTAGCTTAAAATTCTGTTTTTCTAAATTTCTTGCTTTTTCTTATTAATACAGGGAAAGTTATTCCTAATAGACACCACATCTCATAAATCTCCGACCTTTATTTTCTCCCCAGTGGTACCGCTGCCACACTCACATGTATGTTGTTCCTTTTCAATTCTAGAAGAGCCACCTGGTTTCCCGAAACAGGGTCAGAGGCTAACACTGTCATTTCACAAGGGCACTGAGCACAATGATACTGTGAAAACGTGGAATCCTCTTCGCGTTCATTCTTATAAAGTTTTTTCCTGTTTCCATAAACTTCAAAGAGCCCTGGAAATTTTTCCAGTTTGGGTGGAGCTTTACTTAACTATAAATAACTCTTTTAGGAATATTTAATGATTTTCCATTACTATGCCAATGACACCCTTTATATTACTTATGGGACTCTATAGTATGTAGCAAAAATATACATTTTGAAAAGAAATATACTCTTTCTGCAAATGAAGCTGTGAGATCAACAACCTTGATTTCTAATTCTTAAGTTTATTTCAGAGAAATTTGTAGTGAGAAAAAGGCAAACATTCCCAACTCATCTCTCAGGTGGCCATGAGGATAACTGTGCAGATGCCTTTCAAATTTTCTCCAGGAATATCCTTGGAACTGGACCTTGGGGAGGGCAATGCCCGCTTTCTGACTCACTGAAATTTGTTATAGTCAAAATAGGCACACACACTGAAGATCATCTTGGTAGAGTATGTAGTGCTTTTTATATTAAATGCAACTGAATGTGTCTACCCTATATTTTGACCTCAATGATTTACTAAAAAAGGCTTTTGGAAAATTTTATACTAAGCACCACTGAATTTTTGTTTTTGTGTTTTTTAAATTAGCGATATATGATGTTTGAGGACATTTCTATAGATATTGATGTTAGGCCCTTTGATCAGGAGTATAATATGCCACCGCAATATTCTTTTAATGGGAAAACCAAGTATGACGGGTGCAATTTTGACTTTTCCAGGAATGCAGCCCCCAAGAAATGAGACAAAGACGAGCGTGTGTCCCTTGGGCAACACACACATCCCAGTGTGGGATGCGTGTTCGCACAGCACACTGTGGATGCAGTGAAAGAGTTTCCCATCACTATGGATGGCACTTTGCATGTTGACTAGGTTTCCAGTCAGGAGGGCAGATGGCATGCTTCTTGATATGGGGAATTCATCACTTCTGTTTGGGTCGTTCTCTCTCAGAACCCTCAGCCCTGCAGCCTGGACTTGCTCAGCAAGTTACGTGGCCCCTGAGCTGACCACGTTGGCTTGAACCTCTTGCAGGAGAAAGGGGAGAGACTAACCACCTGAGGCACAACCACCGATTTAACCTTTGGTGCTGCTTAATCCCATCTCTCCAGTCCTTTCTTTTGATTGTTATATTTGTCCAAATCGCATTTGGATCATCTTTGGATCCTAAGATTCATGGGACAGCAGTGCAGCCAAGCCCGCTGTACTCCCTGCTCTCTCCAGCCCTGCCCTTTATCCTGTCCAGTCAGTATTAAAACTGGTAAAAACCACGGCCCCACCACAGCAAGCACCTGCGTACACATTTTACCAGTCATCCTGTGATATAGGTTGAATTAGTTTATGTAGAACAAGCCATGAACACTTTAGTGTGGAAAAATAGTATTATATAAAGCTTAATATTAAACATTATGAAAAAATACATATTTACAGAAGAAACTACAAAATACAACTATGTACAATAATATCTGTTACCTTTAAATTACATAAATTCTTTAAAATTCTCCAGATTAATAAATTATACATAGTATCAACAGAAATAGCTGGCACCTCTGTAGGGCATGAAGCAAGTTTTTAAAAAGAAATCACACAGTGAATAGTTTTGATCCAGGAGATCTCCGGGTGCATTCTCAATGCCTTGAATAACCCGCATCTGAAAGGAAGGACACCAGAATTAGAGGCTATAGCAGGGTGTGTCACAGTTGTTTGTTCTGTTTATGAAAATGACAAATGGCAAAGACTCACAGAAATGACGGAAGCTCAATATGGTTTAGGATAAGACCATCCCAGGTCATTGCATTCAGAACCATAGATCACTAGAATTGGAAAGGACTACTGATTCCAGTCTATCCCTTCTGGTTTTACAGATGAGCCCACAGACCCAGAGAGGCACAGAAACTCACTCAGGGTTACACGGCTTGTGAATGCTAGTTAGTTCCAGAGCTGTTCCTGAATCCTAATTTTCAGATGCCTGAAGCTAACCATGCCATAGTTAGCTTCTTTCAGGAGCACCAAAGATCACACAAAAAAAAGACTCTTAAACAAGTCAAAACAATACAAAGGAACCTCCAAGATCCTCCAGAGCCCCCTCCATCCTGGAGCTTCTTAAAGAATCTGCCATGCAAAAACCTCAGTTTACTATACAGATAAATTAGGGGGTAATTATTTACAAAACAAAAGGATTATCTGATTTACAAAGAACTCCCTTAAGTAGCAGCCCTCTTATGTATGGGTGCTTTACAGGTTATTAACTATTTAACATACTGGCTAGATGGGTGAGTATAGAGGGTTCAGAGAACTAATTAAAACTGAAGAGCATTTAGAAATGGTGATAAAAGAGCTCTAAAATAATGTTTGGCTCCCCCCCCAAAAAAAAATCTATAGGTGGATATTGGTCTGTGTGGCAAGAAACTGAAACTTATGACAACAGCTACATGAGTGAACATCTTGAAGTGAGCACTCCAGCCCCAGTCAAGCCTTCAGATGACTGTAGCCCGGCCAATGTCTTGACTGCAACCTCATGAGAGACCCCGGGCCAGATCCACTCAGCTAAGCCCCTCCCAAATTCCTGATCTACAGAAACTATGAGATAATAAATATAGAGGTAAGGTGCTAAGTTTTGGTGTAATTTGTTAGCTGGTAATAAATAACTAATACAATGTAACTTCAAATTTGCAATTAGCCAATGTGATAAATTAGATCTTAATGACGGTCCTGAGTAGGAAAAGGCAGACCCTTCACGTGTCAATTAACTATTGTCTGATCAAAGCAGTGCCTTACAAAGTTTATACATTTTTTTACTGAATTTGTCATTTAAAAAATGTAACATGCTTGTTCTAGGAAATTTAGAAAAAACATAAAATGGAAGAAAAATCATATATTATTTTACTGCTCAGAGAAATTTATTTTACTATTGTGGTATATTTCTTTCCAGTCTTTTTTTTCCCCCTTATGTGTTGTTTTTGTTTGTTTTACGTTCTTCTTTTCTTACTTAACTTATTTATGAGAATATCTATACTATTATAATATCCTTAAAAATATCATTCTTAATGACTGCATCATGTTCTACTCAGTGAATGCACTGTGGTGTACTTAGTCCTCCACTGTTAAACATTTAGATTTTTTCACTCAGACCTTTAACTATGAAAAGCTTCATGCATAAAGCTTTTGCAGTACTTAGGGTGGCAGTAGAAATACTGGGTGAAAAGAACATATTAAGGACCTTGATACACGTGGCCAAGTTCTTCTCCAAAGGGAGTTTACAATTTGAACTCCCAGTTGCTATTTCAAAGCATCCTCCTTAGCAGTGAACCTTATCTCTTAGAAATGTTAAGCCGAGTCCTGAGTAGAGGGCACCCCAGCCCTAGGAAGAGATACTATGTGAAATCTGTGCTCCACTATGGGGGCTCTCCTCCCCACTCTGCCTCTCTTCCCTGTTGCCACTTTGTGAGGGCCTTTCCCTCAAGCCTTTGGGTAGAAGAGATGCGTGGTGCACGTTGGAAAAGCTTGAGGTTTTTAATGGTTTCCAGATCCACTGTATTTTGATAAATAAACTTATAAATTAGTGAAGTAAGCTCCTACCTCTGTGATACTCTGGATTCACATTTTCGTAGATTGGAAACAAGGGGTTTTCTTGTTCACTCCGTAGCTTCCTTGCTCTGAGAACATCTCTTACACACTGATGTAGGTATACATACTGACACTATGAAAAAGCAGAAGACATGTCAGAGGAAGGCAAATTTTCAAGCCTAAGAAAGACAAGGGGGGCTTCCCTGGTGGCGCAATGGTTAAGAATCTGCTTGCCAATGCAGGGTATATGGGTTCGAGCCCTGGTCTGGGAAAATCCCACATGCCGCGGAGCAACTAAGCCTGTGTGCCACAACTACTGAGCTTGCGTGCCTAGAGCCTGTACTCTGCAACAAGAGAAGCCACAGCAATCGGAAGCCCACGCACCGCAACAAAGAGTAGCCCCCGCTCACCACAACTAGAGAAAGCCCGTGCACAGAAACGAAGACCCAATGTAGCCAAAAATAAATAAAATAAAATAAATTAATTAAAAAAAAAGAAAGACAAGGGAGTCTCACCAAACCTCAACAGTAATGGGATTCTATATGGTTAGCAAATTTCTTGATCATCCCTTCACTAATGGTCTCTAGTATGTAGAAGAGTGACTGCTTTCTATTACCACAGAGGATAGAATAATGATAATGGGCAGAGAGGTGGTGTTTATTCATCTTCTTTTCTGTACATGCGTATTTAGAGTATGTTCTGTGAGGGACTACAACTATGTCTGGCCATAGTAGGTCCTCCACAAATAGTTATTAAATATACAAATGAATGCCAAACACTGTGCAATGCATTTTACATAAATTATCTCATTTGATTATTTTGACAACCTCGTATAGTAGATATAATCATCCATATGAGTGGAGACTCAGAGAAGTTAAGTAACTTCTCCAAGGTCACATAGCTGAGAAATGGGACCCTAGGATTTAATCCTGGGTGTGTGAGCCCAAACTTCATGTCTTTTTCACTACACCAGTTTTCTTAGATGAAACCTAATTTCATTGCATTGTTGAATGAGAAAATCATTTCACTGCATACTGTGCTATTTCATTCCCTTTTCGGGGGGAGTATGGTGAGAAAAAGGAGGTGTATACAATAGGTGTGTACATCTTGGTTCTCTCAGCATCTGAGTCTGACTCATGGAAGAATCTCAAATATGTTGGCTGACTGCAGAAAACCACAGAGGCTTACACAGTGAGGATAGACCCACCTGTCAGCTATCTGGAAGCTACTTTTTTTTTTTTTTGTGCTGTCCCTTTGGAGAAGGTTGTGCTCTCCTTTGTGCAGCTTTTCTTTATTTTAGGAAATGCTTAAATTCTTTACAAATAGAATGATATTTAAAAATATTTTTATGCATGGTCTGCCAGTGATGGCTCTGCTTCAAGAGATGAGAATTCTTTTAGTTCAAATTTCTAAGCTGCTTCGACACCTTTCCTTGGGTCAGAATTTGAACGAAGAGTTAACCAGATGTAATGTTTAAAATGAGTTATAAAGAACAAGACAAAACTAAATTTCAGCCAAATTTTAAACTATGAACTCTGGTCACATATCAGAGTTATTTTCATAAAAAGAGTCATGGACTAATTCAGCACACTTTCAATTCGACCTGTATGAAAACAAGTCTATCCTGAATTTTTGAAGCAAGTATTGTAAGCAGAATTTAAATATAATTATGTGTTTGTGTGAGAAAGTGACAAATTTTGTGTTGCTTTGAAGCCTTATCAGACTCTCCTAGATTGGAAAAGCAATTTCTGTCTCCTCCGAATGTCTGTATGACCCATTTACCAGGGCATAGTGATATGGGTCTGGTTGTTGCTGACCTAAGTCACCATTTGGGTGCAGGAGCATCGTGCATTTTGTCTGTGGTTTAGAAACTAACTACTTTGAAATAGAAACAAGTATAGAAGAGTCAGTGTTTTGGTGACCAAAAGGACACCACAAAGACCTCCACTGACAACAGAAGCTCAGGCATAGGCGGCCAAACTTGTGCATTGGGCGCCCTTCATTACTACCAACTGAGCTGTCTAATAAGGGAATGAATGTCTGTGTAACCTTAGTGCTCAGCCTTGGGCTCCCTCAGTGACACAGCACTGCTCAGATGAGGGACCCTGGGCTCGCAGTCTGCCACCAGCTGGCCTAGATGGGGATCTCAGTTTCCCCATCTATAAAACAAGGAGAGCAAGGTCTCTTCTACAGCTAACATCTTTTGACTATTAATGGTTTGTGTTAGACTTTGTATTGCTGTCAATTAGATGGATATTAAAAAACATTACTAGACCCTATGTTTAAGGTGATCCATGTGGTCAGCTTTAGAGTATTTTCAAGGTTTGAGACACAAAGGGAGACTATAAAATCTTACCTCATCAATGATCTTTAAAAGTGGACAAGTATTTATTTTTATGGGTTGGCACTAGGCATTGCCCCTGGTTGCATAGTCATCTACTCATGGGACCTCATCATATAGGTCTGGTATAATCATTAGATTAAGATATTTCAAAGAAACCAATCAATCATAAGTGAGGCCTGTGTTAATATTAATAACTATTCTCTGCATTTCTGCTCACAAACCGAGCTCACTTGTTATGAGTGTTTTATGACACCTTGATCTTGAAAATTCAAGAAGAGTACTCTCCTGAAAATGGTTTTTAGTATAGGCAATCATTTTTGTCATCTTGAAAACAATCTACCAAATTATAGACTGACACTTCCCTGTTTTCTCCCATCCAAAACATAATTCATATTTTCAATTCTACTGGGATATTAAATGAGTTTGAGAACTTAGAGTTTGGCTGTGAATGAGCTCTCGTACCTCTATGCTACGTGTTATTAATAAATTCTTCAACAATGATCCACCCTGGGCTTCGAAACCAGTTAAAATTCATTAATTTACCTTGTCTTAAATATAAATTCTTCTTTTCCCAACAGAATACCCCATTTGAAAATGATTACCACTAAAACCTTCAGATTGTTAATGTGCTTCCCACTTTCTTTTTTTGTGTGTGTGAATTCCTTTATTCTTTATTCACATTTCATCTCTCTTCTTTGTTCTTGGATCTTTAAATCTTAAAGGCAGTTACAATACTTGACCTAGTAATAATGATAGTTCATGTTCTTCAGTCAAATGCTGGGTCTATCCTACTGGTAAGGGCAATACTTTGATGGTTTCTTTTGGAAAACATACAGTCAAATCAGAGTGCAAGAAAGCATTAAACTTTAGAATCAAAATCTACCCTGAATTTCTCCCTAGCTTGTGCTTTATTAAAACTTTCCTTTATTATTATTTTGTTGTTATTGTGCTTCTCCCTCTCTCTCTCTTTTTTTTTAACATCTTTATTGGAGTATAATTGCTTTACAATGGTGTTTTAGTTTCTGCTGTACAGCAAAGTGAATCAGCTATATGTATACATATATCCCCATATCGCTTCCCTTTTGTGCCTCCCTCCCACCCTCCCTATCCCACCTCTCTAGGTGGTCACAAAGCACTGAGCTGATCTCCCTGTGCTATGCAGCTGCTTCCCACTAGCCATCCACTTCACATGTGGTCATGTATATATGTCAGTGCTACTCTCTCACTTCGTCCCAGCTTACCCTTCCCCCTCCCCATGTCCTCAAGTCCATTCTCTATGTCTGTGTCTTTATCCCTGTCCTGCCCCTAGGTTCATCAGAACCATTTTTTTTTTTTTTTTTAGATTCCATATATATGTGTTAGCATAGGTATTTCTTTTTCTCTTTCTGACTTACTTCACTCTGTATGACAGACTCTAGGTCCATCCACCTCACTACAAATAACTCAATTTCATTTCTTTTTATGGCTGAGTAATATCCCATTGTATTTATGTGCCACATCTTCTTTATCCATTCATCTGTCAATGGACACTTAGGTTGCTTCCATGTCCTGGCTACTGTAAATAGTGTTGCAATGAACATTGTGGTACATGACTCTTTTTGAATTATGGTTTTCTCAGGGTATATGCCCAGTAGTGGGATTGCTGGGTCATATGGTAGTTCTATTTTAAGTTTTTTAAGGAACCTCTGTACTGTTCTCCATAGTGGCTGTATCAATTTACATTCCCACAAACAGTTTAGGAGGGTTCCTTTTTCTCCACACCCTCTCCAGCATTTATTGTTTGTAGATTTTTTGATAATGGCCCTTCTGACCGGTGTGAGGTGATACCTCATTGTCCCACTTTATTCTTAACGAAAAGTAGATAAAGTCTAATGTATGAACTTCACATCATAAAAGATCATTTTTCCTATGTACAGCAAGCTGGTGAAGGCTTAGTTCCATTCAATTTCACCAATAGCTGTAGTACAAGATAATATTTATAGGATTGTACTTATAGCCTTTCATGGTCGCTGAATGCACAGTTTAGCAGAGGGGCAGGTATGTGGACAAATAACTATAAAGTGATAAACGTAAGACAGAATTGTTTATAAAGCTTCATACATGAGAAGAAGCCATCAGGTTCACTTTGGAGGGAGGAAAATACGGAGCTAGAGAGAAAAGGCGACATTTGTTAAGAATTTGAGCAAAGAAATAGGATATTCCAAATGATGTAAATAACACGAAAGTGCAAATATACTCTGAAAACTGTGAGGAGTCTAGTGTAGTTAAAATGTAGGGTGCATAGGTCATGGGAAACTCCCAGGACAATCCCCCAAATGAGCACTGAGTCCCATAACATCCCACTGTTTCCTCCTTGTGGGGAGCAGATGAGATTGATGGACAGTGACTATCACCTATTGTTCTTTAACACAGTGACTATCACCTATTGTTCTTTAACAAGTTATTGCTCCGTCTGAGTGTCTCTCTCAGAGTCAGGCTGCAAACATGCCCCAAGCCAGGCTAAAAGTAGAAGGGACACACTCGCAGCTAAAAGAAGGGGGGGCACACTTTCCAACTCCCTGTCTAATGCCTCCTTGTTTAGAAACCTTTGCTCTTTAATATATTTATCAAAACTTGTGAAGCCCTGCACCCCTTTGTCTCTCAAATAAGGTAGAATAAAGTTGAGGTTGACTCTCTCTGTGGGCCCAGAAAAGTAATACAAGGGATGTCAGAATGTCCTTTTTCCTTTGCTGGAACCGTCACCCACAGGGGCTCAGCTGTGGATTGCACCCCTTTGCACTCACTCTCAGAACCAAGTGAGTGGTGCCGGTTCTGAGCATATGAGACTGTAGAAGGAGCCCACCTTCAGCAGAGCCTTCAAGCAAGACAGATAATATCTGGATATTGTTTGGGATTTTGTTTGATAGAGAAAAAGGAAAGAGAAAATTTCTATCTTATTGCAATCTTTATTCAACATGATCAAAAGAATTGTTGATTCTGGCCCAGAGAGGGAAGCCTTCCTTAATTCTGACAGACCCTAAAACAGTGGGGATGGGTGGCGTTATGACATGAAACTAGGGACGTAAGTTGGAACCAGGCTACGAAGAGCTTGAACTTCATTTTAAAGCAATGAAGAGCTTTCCACGATTTTTATGCAGGGAGTTGACACAGTGAGAGAGCACTTTGGTGGTGGCCGTGGTGATGGAGCTGTTAGGGCAGAAGCTAGAGGCAGGACAGCCACAAGGAGGCTACTGCGAAGGCCCGCTGGGAGTTAGTAAAGGGCTGGGCAAGGGCAGGGGCGAGAGACTAGAACAAGGAGAAAGATGCTTGGTAGAATGGACAGGGCTTAGTCACTGCTCGGATGTGACTATGGGAACTGCGGGAACAGAAGTCAGATCTCCAACCAGGGATCGAACCTGGGCCCCCTGCAATGGAAGCATGGAGTCCTAACCACTGGACTACCAGGGAAGTCCCTGTTGTTTGTGTTTTTAAAGAAAGGTAATGAGTTCGGTTTTGAGGGTTTTGAGTTGGAGATGAGATGACTGTAAGGCTTCCTGGTGGAACTGTCCAGGAGGCAGGTACTCAGGTGAATGCTGGGGAAGGAGAATGAGATTTGGGAGATGTGAGCATCTACGTGGTTCCCAAAGCCATGGGAGTGGAGGACATCACGAAGAATGAAGATGGAGAGAAAGAAGAGCTGTGCCTTGAGGACAGACCCTCGGGAACTCGAACACTGAAAAGGCAGGCTGAAGAACAAGAACCATAGAATCCGCAGAGAGGTTAGGAGGAGAAGGGGAAGAGAACAGGGGAAAGCGGAGTTATGTCCAAGGAGGAGGGAGAGCTTTGGCATATCGTGTTGCCCCTGCCCTGGAAGTTAGCCAGTGATAGTTACTGTAGGGGGTGCCTGCTCTTTGCCAAAATGCGTCTCCAGAGTTCTGAGCAGGTGTACAGAAGTGATACATGGCCCAAGAAGCTCTGACAATAATCAGGGAGCCTGAACTGCCCCGCCACACACACACCCCTTGCGATTATTTATAATGTGATAATCTCCTCTTCCCCAAATTACAAATTAAGTATGGTTTGAGTTTGTGAAAATGAAAACAAATTAATAATGGAACATTGATGCTGACTTTTTAGCAGCATAATTGTAGGATATTTGTTCATTCATTTAATAGATTAAAAAAAATATTGAGGTTAGAGCAAAGGAAAACAAGTTCCTACCCTCTAGGAACTCGTAGTCTTGTGGAAAAAGCTGAAGGAAAACAATTATGATATAGTGTGATATAATTCTACAACCCTTAATTAAAGAACAGAGCTAGACAGTGGTCATCAGTGGCTGCCAAAACCGTTAAGCGAAAGGCTGATGGGAAATGTATAGTGGATGACCATTGTCATTTCATCAGCATGGAGAAGAGACACAGACAGGAAGTGCCTCCTGATATGATGCAACAGGAAGTACTCAGCACCACCCACAAAGCATGTGGTGGTAAAAAGGAGCCCAGACTTCATGAAGCCTCTAGATCTAATGACCCACTGACAAAAATTATGGGAAATAGAGGAATACATTACCTTACATTATGAAAAATGGAATACATTATGAGAAAGCAGTCAGCCACATTCAGAACGTGGGAAAATCTATGGAAAATGAACTGGTTTCTTTAACAAATAAATGGCACAGAAAACAAATCAGAGGGAGGACTGTTACAGATGAAAAGAAATTTAAAAGAGACTTCAACCAAACGCAATGTATGGACTTTGGATTCTAACGCAAACTAAGTGTAAGAAGCAATTTTTGAGATAATTAGGGATATTTTAACACTGATTAGATATTAGATGATATTAAGGGATTATGATTAAAATTGTTAGGTGTGATAATGGTATTGTGGTCATGATTTTTTTTTTTTTTCGGTACATGGGCCTCTCACTGTTGTGACCTCTCCCGTTGCAGAGCACAGGCTCCAGACGCTCAGGCTCAGCGGCCATGGCTCACAGGCTCAGCCGCTCCGTGGCATGTGGGATCTTCCCGGACCAGGGCATGAACCCGCGTCCCCTGCATTGGCAGGCAGACTCTCAACCACTGTGCCACCAGGGAAGCCCTGTGGTCATGATTTTTAAAGAGTCCTTAACTGTAAAAATATATATATATATACAACTGTAAAAATATATATGTAATAAAATATATAATATTATTAATAATGCATAATATATAAAATATAAAATATAAATATATATGTTTTTAAATACACAGTATTAGTAGGATTTGCTTTAAAATATTCCAATGAGGTCATGGGCTGGGGGAACAGTGTATGTGGGCTATAAATGCAAAAAGAACACAGAATACTGATAACTGTAGAGACTGGGGTTTGGGCATGGACATTCATTATACTATTTTCCCTAGTTTCATGTATTTTTTTTAAATTTCATAATAAAATATTAAAAATTTTATTATGGAATTGTGGACAGAGGGTCCTGGGTGTGGGCCCTGCCTGTACGAGGCAATGACGACAGTGTTTTCCCAAACGTGTAACAGAATATGAGGATCTGCAGGATATTAATATGTGCTATACAACAAGGGGATCCAGGGGCTTCCCTGGTGGCACAGTGGTTGGGAATCCGCCTGCCAATGCAGGGGACATGGGTTCGAGCCCTGGTCCGGGAAGATCCCACATGCCACAGAGCAACTAAGCCCATGCACCACAACTACTAAGCCTGCGTTCTAGAGCCCGAGAGCCACAACTACTGAAGCCTGCGCGCCTAGAGCCCGTGCTCCGCAACAAGAGAGAAGTCACCGCAATGAGAAACCCGTGCAACGTGACGAAGAGTAGCCCCCACTCGCCGCAACTAGAGAAAGCCTGCGCGCAGCAACAAAGACCCACTGCAGCCAAAAACAAATATACATAAATAAATAAATAAATTTATTTTTAAAAAAAAGAAGGGAATCTGGGGGTCAAAGCAGTTTCAGCAATAGTGGGCTCAACCAAGCTTGAGGGGAGCCTTTGCTGCAGGACATCTCCGTTTTGTGGAGCATGGCCACCTGCACAGCTTTCATATATCCTGTGACTCTAACAGGGGACATGGTAGCATGTAGAACTTTTCACCTTTTGGACCACAGGCATTTTTTTTTTTTAATAGAGGACTTTGTAGAGTTACTTGGGAAACACAAGGGCAAGAGAACTTGGGCCTGGTAAGGCAATGATACAGGGGAATGACAGGCTTGGTCTGTCTGGGGACATAGATTTGACTCTGAGGCTGTGGGGCAGGGCACGTGGGGCTTAGGGCTTGTGATTCTCTAGAACAGGGCTCAAGTCCCAGCTCAGCCACTTCATAACTGTGCAAAACCCTTTAGCCTCTCAACTTCAGTTTTCTAGCCTGGAAATGGAAAATAATACTTCTCTCATCTGTTTTTTTTTTTTGGGGGGGGGTGAAAATTTAATGAGATAACATGTTCAGAAATGCCCTGCAAATGTCAAAGGACTGTATAAATGGAAGCATTTATCCTTCACAATTAATGTACACTCCTTGGTGTGGGGTTGCAGCGGGCGTGGGCTGAAGGAGAGAAGAGATTAGAATCTGTTTCCTCTTTACTAACTGAAGTTCTTGCACTCAATCACCAGCCTATCTTAAAATGACCTTCATGATGAACTATCTGACCTTTCCCCATGTTAATGCATTGATTAAAAAAAAAATCCATTTTTCTTCCTACCCAACTAAAGAAGATGGGCAACCAGTTCAGTAAAGATAAGAATATACATCATCCTCAAGGTCACTGAAATTTGTTTCAAAATAAAAAGTCCTAGAAAACATCAATATTCAATTCTTTTTCTTCTCCTAAAGAGTCATAGTTCTTTCCCCTTATCAGATTAAAACCCTGGACATTTTAGAGGAGGGAGACAGACAGGCTGGTCTGTGTCCTTCAGCCGAACTCTTACCTCAGTCTGCACCATGTGAACCCTGTGAAGTCTTAGGTCATGCACTGCTCCATAAATGTCCACAGAATCTTTGGAATCTAATTGCTGGAGGATTCGGTCCAATGCGATAAAGGTTCCAGTCCTACCCACACCGGCACTAGAAGAGAGCGTAAAGAAAGACTGAGCCTTTTTATTAAACTGGCCTTTCTGGACTGCATGCAGAGACTCTAGCACAATCTTTCCTTCCCCTTCCGAGTTAGCGGAGACTATAGGAATACTTCTTTCTCTCAATGTTCTCTCTCAAAGAAATACAACCCAAGGCTCTGGCCTTCCATCCTTCCTCCTTCCTTCCTCCATCTTCCCACCCTGCCAGGGGTCAGGACTTTCTGTGTATCATTTCCATGCATGCTTTCATACTCTTCCTATATTCAGGTAGATCCACACACAATATATTCTTTTAGTGTGTTTCAAAAATTTACTAAAATGGTAACACGTTTTAGGTATTCTTTTGCCAACATTTCTATTGAATATTGTTTTTTGAAATTTGTCTACATGGTTACATGTAGATCTAATTTAAAGAGTTCATAAATCACCACTAATCCATTCCCTACTGATAGACAGTGAGATCATTTTTAGTTTTTCTCTATTACAAACTGTGTTGCAGTGAACATCATTGTGCACATGTGTGGGGATTTCTCAAGGGTTGATATCTAGAAGCAGAACTGCTGGATCATAGCAATATGAACACCTTCAGCTTTACCAGGGATTGTGAAATTGCTCCCTAAAGTGATGGCAACCTGGGGATTTTTTTTTTTTTTCGGTACGCAGGCCTCTCACTGTCGTGGCCTCTCCCGTTGCGGAGCACAGGCTCCGGACGCGCAGGCTCAGTGGCCTTGGCTCACGGGCCCAGCCACTCTGCGGCATGTGGGATCTTCCTGGACCGGGGCACGAACCCGTGTCCCCTGCATCGGCAGGCGGACTCTCAACCACTGCGCCACCAGGGAAGCCCAACCTGGGGATTTTTGATGCACATATTTATAAGATAAAGAAGAACAGTTTTTCAGTGGTATTGGGTGAAAATGCCTGCCATTCTTTAGAAAGCAGGAAGCTCTTGAGAGCCTCACATTCCTATTAAAAGCATCAGGGTTCCAATGACATATAAAAGCAGGGCTCCTAGGGTGCTGGGCAGATTTGGAGAACATGAGTACATCTGACATTTCTCTTACTGTAGCAATTCCCTGCTCTTTATTTATTACTGCCATTCAGTTAGGGCTATCAGAGTGTTTCTGCAAACATTAATTAGCTAAACACCAGGCTCCCCAGGGAGAAAGAGAGTGAGGGACTGCTTGTTAGCTTGATTTTATGGACGTACAGACTGAAGCAAAGAGAAGTCAAGAGAGAACAGAAATTTAAGAGCAAAATTGGGTTGCCACATATGGCAAGTACCACTCGACCTGGCAGGAAGTCTAGAGCAGGGATACTGAAGGCTGGTTAGGTTTTACACAGATGGAGGAGAGAGAGAAGGCCATTCCAGGAGTAAGAATGGTAAGAGGCAAGGATGGGTGTGAGCTGTCTCCTCCCCGGCTACAGTGGGAGGGGAGTCTCTGGGCATTTGGATAGCAGGGTGAGATGGGGCCTAATTATGGGGGACCTGGCAGTCACGTAAGAACTTTGCATTTGCTATAGTAGGAAAAAGAGCAAGAGGGAGAGAAAGATGGAGAGTGGGGGTGAGAGACAGTGCAAAGGAGTGAGGCTGGGGAGGAGTGGGTGGAAGAGGGTGGAAGAACATCCCCTGGGCCTCTGTAGACTGGTTGGGTAGACAAATCCTCCAGCCACTAGATTCTTCAGGCTTATACCCTTATTTCTACTCCCGGCTGCCACTTTGTTGGCTCCGGGGGGCGGAGTACCTGCAGTGCACTGCGGTGGGCCCGGCCCCCGGTGTCCTGTTGATGTAGTCCCTGACCGTTCTCACAAACTGGATCAGGGACTGGGTGGTCTCTGGGACTCCGTGGTCTGGCCACACCGTATAGTGAAAGTGACGGATGAGTCTGTGCGCATCCAGCTGTTCCTCCTGTAAGAGCAGAGCGACTAATAAGAGGAACGGCCTGAGGCAAACCTTCAAATTTGACAACCATGCCCATGCAGAGATTCCTATGGGCGAAACTACAGGAGAACAAACCAGCAGAAAATAGGATTGATGGGTGTTTTTCATCTGCCCAAGCTGCGTTATTAAACGAAGTCAAACAAACCAACATACGCTGCATATCCGAAACTCCCGGATGGTCCACTCGGGCAGCACGGACTCCGAGAGCATCTGCAGGATGAGGTCCCCGTAGTAGAGGGAATCCTGGTCCGCTGGCCAGTAATGGTCACACTTTACCTAGAGGAAGGCGGGCAGAAAAAAAAAGTGAGTCCGGAAACGCGCCTCCTCCATGAACCTGTACTTTCCCCCCTCGAAATGTCTTCCCGAGTTGGAATCCAGGGTGAGCTGCTAAGGCGATTTGACCATCTTTTTTGCATTAACCTGCTCATGGCCAGGGCTGAAGCTGGGCTGCTGCTCCAGGTGAAGGAGAGACACCGTTCAAGGAGCAAACCCCCCCGACCTTCGGATTCATTTTCCTTTCAGGTTCAGTGTTCTATGGCTTGAGTTTTTGTTGATTTCCTCAGCATTTCAATTCCACTAGCACATAAGCCATGTCTTAACAATTTCTCGGTTTTGTTTGTTTTTCTGAAGAAAGATCCAGTTGGGAAGAGGAAGGCATTGTCTCCCTGGTCCGTTTTTTTTTTTTTTTCTTTTTGCGGTATGCGGGCCTCTCACTGTTGTGGCCTCTCCCGTTGTGGAGCACAGGCTCCGGATGCGCAGGCCCAGCGGCCATGGCTCACGGGCCCAGCCGCTCCGCGGCATATGGGATCCTCCCAGACCGGGGCACGAACCCGCGTCCCCTGCATCGGCAGGCGGACTCTCAACCACTGCGCCACCAGGGAGGCCCCCTGGTCCGTTTTTAAAATATTTTGATAGCGTTGTCCCAACCTGGATCCAGTGCCATGTGCCATGTGATCTTTGAAAAGTCAGAACATTTAGCCAAGCTCACATTCACAGGTGGAGACAGGCGAAAGCAGACTGTGCACATATAATTATTGAGCACAGTTACTGGGCACTTCATGTAATCTCTCTTTGTAATCCTCAAAGTAACCATACAAAGTAGAGGATTATAAATGCCAGTACAAGAGGTTTGCTTAGTTTGTCCAGATAACTATTTTACTCTGTTTCTGCAGACACAGCCTAAAATTCACTTCTCTTTCTTTCCTGAAAGGAGGGACAGCGCCAGTGACTCTGCCAGTTTATCTCTTCTCTCCATACAGAGGAGAATGGAGCAGACGAGAGGCCAGGTAATCCTTCTGTGTCATGGGCGCTTCTGATAATCCCAGTTGTCAAATGCCAACATCTTTTTTTTTTTTTTTTTTTTTTTTTTTTTGCGGTACGCGGGCCTCCCACTGTTGTGGCCTCTCCCATTGCGGAGCACAGGCTCTGGATGCGCAGGCTTAGCAGCCACAGCTCACGGGCCCAGCCACTCCGCGGCACGTGGGATCTTCCCAGACCGGGGCATGCACCCACGTCCCCTGCATTGGCAGGCGGACTCTCAACCACTGAGCCACCAGGGAAGCCCCAAATGCAAACATCTTTGACTGAAACTTCAGACCCAGAATCAGAATTGGGCATCATCTGGGTTTACGATAGAGCCTTTTATAACCTAGTGGTTTTAATTCACTAACAGTGTTCTTACATGACCCCTACTTGGCTTTTATGGTCTTTAACTTCTGATGGGGATGGGGAGTAGAATTACACCCAGGCAGAGGAAAGCAAGGCTGGTATGTCAGGAAGACCGTGGACTCACTCGGCCTTTCTCCACACACTGGGTCACCATGACGATGTTGTGAACGTTCTGTTCCCACGCCATTTTCCAGAAGTCATCCTTGGTGCCGGGAAGAGGTCCCTGAGTAGCGATGTATTCTCTCCTGAAGTTGTTGCCCTGCAATGAATGTACAATGTGGAGAGTCGGAAACAATGGGCCTCTTCACAACTCTAAACAAAGGGTTAGCTCTGTAGATTAGGTGAGATGTAAGTCTTTGCCAGGGCCCTGACTTGAGAGAAAAGACACTAACACGCATCAAGGCTTGGAAGCAGGAAGGACAAAGGACGGTACACTGAACTATTGTTAAGAGCCAAGTTCTTTATTATTAGGTTGGGTTTATTTTTAAAGGCAGTGGAGGACTCAGGCAATAATTTAGAAAACACTTCACCCTCAATTATGAGTGTAAATATATATACCTGTGCATGTGCGTGCACGCACGCGCATGTGTGTGTGTGTATGGACTGTCTGAGGAAGTGACATTGATCAGGCTCTTTCCCTATTTAACATAGAAGAGTTTTAGTCATTTCAGGTACTTGACTTGGGGTTGTTGGTAAGAGACACCATGCAAGGGAAACTTAAGGGAAGAGAACCCACTGTTTATTGAGCATCCACCCTATAACATGCTGTGGGTCAGGATTTTCACAGATCTTATTTAATTGTAACCACAACTCTATGAGCTAGGATATTTCCACCCACACATTCTGCACTCCAGCAACATGGAATTACTTGCAGATCCCAGTAGAAGCTCTTTCTCTCCTTGCCTCTCCTCAGGGCCTCTACACTGTATCACCTCTGCCACCCCCATCCCCGCCCTACCCACTGCCTCTCGTCTGGCGAATCCTTATTTATCCTCCAAGTCTCAGCGTGGTGCCTGCTCTGCTGAGCCTTCCTTTATCTTTCTTTCTGCTGGAGGATGTTCTCCCAGAAGCTCCTGCAGCAACCTATAGCCTCTCGCTACTCAGAGAGTGGTCCTCAGACCAGCGGCACAGGGATCATCTGGGAGCCTGTTAGAAATACAGAATCCCAGATCCCACCCCAGTCCTGCTGAATCAGAAGCTGCATTTTTTTTTTTTTTTTTTTTGGCTGAGATGCTCAGCATGTGGGGTCTCAGTTCCCCAACCAGGGATCAAACCCGCGCCCCCTGCAGTGGAAGCACAGAGTCTTAACCATTGGACCGCCAGGGAAGTCCCGTCAGAAGCTTCATTTTAACAAGACCCGCAGATGATGTGGATATATGTTAATGTTGGAGAAGCACCATTCTAGCCTGTCAAGGGCATCGCCCACCTTGTCATTTCCTGATGGCACAACTCTGTTGAGAGTTCCCTGAGGGTTAGGATTCCATCTGACCCTCTCCTTGTACAGAGCTCAGAGTCTGACTTACAGTTAGCACTTTACTATATAGTGTTTATGGAGTGAATGGAGGATTATTTGAGGTAAATATTATCCTCACTTTTTTTGGAAAAGGAAATGGAGGCCCAAAGAATTGACATAACTTGCCCAAGGTCCTAGTCAGCAAGGGGCAGAGATGGGATTCAAACGGGGTCTGTCTGACCTTAAAGCTTTTTCCACTGTAGGTGATGTAGGAAGCTGGCGAAATGCTAGCCAGAATCTGAGCCCAAAGGTTTGACACAACCTTTGAGTGGTGTCTGTGGTTTTCAAAAATCCACATAACTTTGAATCAGCTTCCCTAGCTAGGCAGCTTTAGCCACGGAGGTCTAGCTTCCTCAGGGAGCTCTAATCTTGACTAAGGGCTGCAGAGAGAAAATGACCTTTGAAAATGCCTCCTGGGCTCATTATAATCATATGTGACTATAGCCATTTTGAAAATTGGGCCTTAGCAGTGATTGAATAGGACAGCCTGTGTTTTACGGCAATCAGACATGATCTTTTTTTTTTCTCTCTCTAAAACTGACATGTTTCCAGACCTAAGAACGGTGGGAGCGTGTTGGAGGAGATAGCCACCCATCAAAGCTTCATCCCAGTTACTATGGCCCCGTGGTTGGTTCACTTACAGGGATGTAGCTGGCATTAATATAGTCAGAGCACGGGTCATCATCCACATTGGACAGCTTCACTCGAGAGGCATCATCTGCAGGGAAATTTATTGACAGAGATTTGTCAGTGAGTCATGGTGATTCTCCTACTGTTTACAGAATGCTTGGTATTTGATGTGCGTTAGCTCTGACCCCCATGACAGCCCCACAGGGGAGGTATTCTCATCTCCATTTTGCAGATGAGGCTTAGACAGGATCACTAGCTTGCCTCTGGTTGCACAGGTGGCCCAGAAACGCACAAGCAGATGAGCCAAATGCTCTCTGAAGCCCCCTCTGTGCTTTCCTTTGTAATAACATATCATTTGCCCGATGGAGTGGCCAGGTCCCTTTCACTGCTAGAATGAATACAATCCAGAAAAACTACCTTCTATTGCTTCACCTAATTGGGTAAGGATAACATAAATATATATACATATATAAATAAACAAACAAATATATATATATAAAATTGCTAACTACAGACTTTAAGTAAACCCAGCTTGGCCCTTATTGTTAACCCTGTTACTGCTCTTAGGCCTCTAAGGAGAAGCATTAGGACCACATGGTGAAATGTCAACAGCATAAGAGGCCTCTCAGAGCCAGAATCTCAGCTGGTTGTTATCTCCCTGGAGGGAAGTGCAATAACATACAGGTCATTTCTTTTTAAAGACTTTTCAGAGCCTCTGATCTCCCATATCTGGCTATACCATATTACTTTGCCCCATTTTACTCATGGAAAAGAGAAAAAATGGCTAGAGGAAGACAGTATTACAAATTTCAACACAAAACTTACAGGGCAATATATTGTTGTATCGATTTTTCCCTCTATTCTCTGGCAAGAGTGCAATGTCACATGATTGGTTTCGACCCACGTCTTTTAGGTCCTGTTGGGTCAAAAATAAGTTTGCAGGTGAAGAATGTGAGATAGAAAAGGGCAAATCAGACGGTCCCTGAGATACATAATAACATAACCATATGTTACACTAGCTGCATTTGTGGAATGTCTCCTATTCAACCTCTGTGCATCAGCTCTGATCCCCACGAGAGCCCCACAGGAGTTAGTCTCATCTCCATTTTACAGATGAGGCTCAGACAGGATAATTCACTTGCCCCAGGTCACACAGGTGGCAAAGCTGGGAACTGAATCCAAAGCCTGGGCACTTTTCACCAAACCACATTGTCTCCCAGGCAAGCAAAAGGCCAGCTTAAATAACTGACAGCAATCTGTATAAAACAAATGCATGAAAGGATGCTCAACGTCACTAATCATTAGAGAAATGCAAATCAAAACCACAGTGAGGTTTTACCTCACACCGGTCAGAATGACCCTCATCAAAAAATCTACAAACGATAAATGCTGGAGAGGGTGTGGAGAAAAGGGAACACTCTTGCACTGTTGGTGGGAATGTAAATTGATACAGCCACTATGGAGAACAGTATGGAGGTTCCTTAAAAAACTTGAAATAGAACTACCCACTACTGGGCATATACCCTGAGAAAACCATAATTCAAAAAGAGACATGTACCCCAATGTTCATTGCAGCTCTATTTACAATAGCCAGGACATGGAAGCAACCTAAGTGTCCATCGACAGATGAATGAATAAAAAAGATGTGGCACATATATACAATGGAATATTACTCAGCCATAAAAAGAAATGAAATTGAGTTATTTGTAGTGAAGTGGATGGACCTAGAGACCGTCTTACAGAGTGAAGTAAGTCAGAAAGAGAAAAAGAAATACCTATGCTAACACATATATATGGAATCTAAAAAAAAAAAAAAAAGGTTCTGATGAACCTAGGGGCAGGACAGGGATAAAGACACAGACATACAGAATGGACTTGAGGACACGGGGAGGGGGAAAGGTAAGTTGGGACAAAGTGAGAGAGTGGCATGGACATATACACACTACCAAATGTAATAGATAGCTAGTGGGAAGCAGCCGCATAGCACAGGGAGGTCAGCTCGGTGCTTTGTGTCCACCTAGAGGAGTGGGATAGGGAGGGTAGGAGGGAGGCTCAAGAGGGAGGAGATATGGGGATATATGTATACATATAGCTGATTCACTTTGTTATAAAGCAGAAACTAACACAACATTGTAAAGCAATTATATTCCAATAAAGATGTTAAAAAAAAAAAGAAAACTGACAGCATTGGTTTGCATTTGAAGTTTGTCAATTCTTTCTTACCATCTGGTCTGGGTAGCGCTTTGTCTGCTGTACTATTCCGGAGATCAAAATGGCCTCTGAGAGTAGGTGGCATATTGTGCAGGGAATGGACTCAGGCACAAAAGAATGCTCAGCTGAGACCCTAAGTGCCATCCTAACTCCTGAGCCCAATCAGCCTGTGATTCCACAGTGAAGGCTTGGAGGGAAATTCTGCTAAGGACCAGGGGTGCTAAAGCATCATTGCCTCTGAGTTGTACCTCATATTCCTTGGATAGAAGGTAGTTGGAGTCGGCCTGCAGCTTCATGAAGTGTCCTTCAAACTGATTTACTTTTATTGGGCTATAGTTAAAAATAGAAAGAAAAGAAAAGTACTGAAGAACAGGGAAAATGCCATACCCAGCCCCAGCTACATTTCAAAAGTAGATAATACAGTAACTAATGAGTTCTCTCTCTTACCAAGAAGTCTTCCGGTTACTGTGAAGAAAAGCCAAAAGGAGAAAGATCTCATTAGCAAATCTCATGTAACACAGTCAACTCATCTTTCAATAAATGAAGTGAAGGAAAACGTGCTCACCCTTTTTGGCCCAGGTTCAAGTGGACAGACAGTGGTCTATCCCGACGAATGCTCAGGCGGGCAGAGGGCCTTTCTCGACCATGGCTGAAACACAAGAGAGAGGACTTATATTCTGATTATGAAATAATTTAAACAAATTTCTCCATTTATGGTAAGGCTGTGCATGTTTGTGCAAATATGGATTTTTCAGTACATGTATATTTTACACTCAGCCAACATCCCTTTGAGGGAGGGAAAAGTGAGGAAGAACATAAAGAAGAAATAGATTTTTCCCACTCAGAAACCATCCTGCAATAGCTGAAGATTTGTCTTCTGGTTTTTGGCTACAGGTCATAATCACTTCCCACACTCTCAATAAAGCTTTCTATAAACACACACACACACACACACACACACACACACACACACACAGAGTAAACCTTAGAGGCAAGACACGACTGCAAGAGAGAGGACATGCCAAAGAAAAGAAATTCCCTAAGAGAAGAGGGCATGGCATTGGGGCCACATGCTGTTTAATTCTTTTTGGTCCCTTCTTAAGTTAGCATGGCAGATATGAGCCGCAAAATGGAGATGTCAATCATACTTTTCAGCATATTTCAGAAAAGTATTCGGGCACATAATTTGCAGACATCTCCGTCTTCATGAGGTAACTGAACCGCACACACGATTTTTTTTTTCCCTGTGCCAAAGGAGCTATTTCACATCCAAATGAGGCTACAGATGGCCCCTCAGTCATTTGGTGAGGGCAAGACTCAGCAGTGGTATGTAGAGAGGCTGAAAAAAGTGAGTCATGGTTTTAGGGTTTGATTCTTGTTTTTCTGAAGAAACAAAGGTAATTTAACCTGGAGAAATTAAATGATTTTCCCTCCTTACTTTTCAGGCTAAAGAGCATTTTCAGTTGCATCTTTAAAATTGTGGACCCAATTGCCAAAGGGATCTTTGTACTCACCTGGCTTTCTGTCTGCAGATTAATAAGGCAACAACAGCTACCAGCATGCCAATTAAGAACAGACCAGCACTCACACCTTCAATAACTCCAAACAAAGGCTCTACAATAATCCAGAGGGCAACAACAAACCCAGGTGGGAAAATTAGTGTTAAAGAACCAGTAAGATAGCTATTGGAACACTATCTCCCTAGGAATGTTATTACAGAAGGATTCAAACAATGCCCACATTAAGGCATTTACTATCTAAAGGCTAAGCAGTATGCAGCTGAACAGATGAAACATTGGCTACTACCATGTGACAGCAGGTTGGTCATTATACTTTTGAAGTCAATGGTGTTCAGCTTATAAAGGAATTTGGGACTTCATCTATGCTTGTATGTAAAGCTTTGGGGCACTTGAGATAAAGGCCAGCAGTTTGCCACCAAGGTAAATATGCTATTTCACTTGTATGAAACGTGTTTTACAACATCTGGGACATTGGCAAATCCAGTGAATTGCTCAGAATTATTTTAATGAAATATATATCTGGATATTGTTATATATCCAAATAATTTTTATTATCTGGTTCGATACTGCCACTGGGAGTTTATGAACAGGTAGCCCATTTTAAAAACAGTTTATTGAAATATAATTCACATGCCATACTAGTCACCAATTTAAACTGCACAATTCAATCAATTATTTTACATTCAATTTTATAACATTTTCATCAACCCCCTAAAAGAATCCCCAATGCCCCTTAGCAGTCATTCTTCATTCCCTCTCCCTAGACCCTGGCAACCACTAATCTACTTTGTCTTCATAGATTTGCCTATTCTGGACAATAAATTGAGAAATAAATACGTGCTTTGTTTGTGATTGGCTTCTTTCACTTAGCATGTTTTCAAGGTTCATCCATGTTGTGGCATGTATCAGTATTTCATTCCTTTTTATGCTGAATAATATTCCACTGTGTGGATATATCACATTTTGTTTATCCATTCAGCCATTGATGGACATTTGGGTTATTTCTATTTTTTTGGTTATTATGAATAAAGCTGCTATGAATCTCCATATACAAGTTCTTATTTTCATTTCTCTTGGGTATACACTTAGGAGTGGAATTGCTGGGTCAGAGGGTAACTCTAGGTTTAATATTTTGAGAAATTGCAAAACTGTTTTCCAAAGAAGTTACACCATTTTATTGATACATTCTATAAGCAGTGTATAAGGGTTCAGATTTCTCCATATCCTTACTAACACTTGTTATTGTCTTTTTGATGATAGCCATTCTAGTGGGTGTGAAGTAGTATTTTATTGTGGTTATGATTTGCATTTCCCTAATGTCTAATGATGTTGAGAATCTTTCCATGTGCTTATCGGACATTTATGTATTGTCTTTGGCGAAATGTCTATTCACATCCTTTACCCATTTTTAAATTGTGTTATTTGTCTTTTTATTATTGAGTTGTAAGTGTTCTGTATATTCTGGATACTTGACCTTTATCAGATATATGATTTGCAAATAGTTTCTCCCATTCTGTGGGTTGTCTTTTCACTTTCTTCATGGTGTCCTTTGAAGCATAAGAGTTTTAAATTTTAATTAAGTCCCATTTATCTAGTTTGTTGTTGTTATTGCTTGTGCTTTTGGTATCATAGCTAAGAAACCATTTCCTAACTCAAGGTCACAAAGATTTACTCCTATGTTTTCTTTTAAAAGTTTGATCATTTTAGCTCTTACATTTAGGTCTGTGGAGTAGTCCATTTTTGAAGTTGCATTTTAAGCCCTTGGATTTGTTTACTCAATGTGCTTTTCAAGACTTACCAAATCAACACAGTCATGTTTCTTTTACTGTGGTTAATATTCTTTTTTGGATATATGTTTACTATCTTCCTTTATTGGACTACATACAATTTTTGTTGTAAACAATAATTTAAATAGGGAAGAATTGTGTTTACAAATCCCTTACTTAACATTAAATTATAAGCAAACACATCTAAATCCTCCTGTGTTCTGATCCCTCTTTGGTTTGAAAAGTGGGAGATTATCCCTATATGTGGCATAAATAGATGGGAGTGTTTGTGAGGCTGAGTCATCTTTTGTCATACAGCATGAGAGACTGTTTTAGCTATAAAGAAGAACTTCCTGAGACCAAGCATTGTGGAAGGCTGGGTACAGGGAAAGGCTGGGCAGATAATGGTTTCAAAGAACAATGTGCTAAAAAATAAAGCCATTCTCAGCATGTTGGAAATATTCTGAATCCGAGCAGTGCAGAGGTTAAGAGGTCAGGCAGAAAGTGCCAGAATTGCAGTTCTGCTATCTTGGGCAAGTTACATAAACTCTTGGTATCTCAAATCCTCACCTTTAAAATGGGGATGATAATAGGATCTACCTCAAAAGGTTGTAGTGAGGATCAGGTATATTCTAAGCACAATGCTTAAAACTGCTGCTCCACAGGATGAAAAGTAAAATTAGCTACTATGATTACTCAGGCTTTCCCTCTAACATAAATTTATGTAAAGCCAAGTTAACATTTTTTATCATGTAAAAACAATGTACAATAAACAAAAGGAAAAAAGTCACCTGTAATCCCACTACTTTGAGATATTCATCATTAATACTTTGGTGTTTTTTCCTTCTAGTCTTTTTTTTCTATGCATTTCTATGTATATATTTCATATACACATTCCCACTAACGACTTGAAAGCTTTTTGTACCTACTTCTGTTTTGGCCTGTGCAAGCTCTTGATTTGAATGTTTTTCATCCACTGTTTTTTTAAAAAAATCATTTTTAATAGGAAAAAAATCTGGTACTTCTTTCTACCTTCTTTACACGATTAATCCCCTTTCAGTCCATTCTGCTACAGAAGTTGTGAAATTCCTCTAATCCACATCAATCCATGATCATATAAAGATTAAAATCCAAGCAAAAATAAATGTTCCCCTTAACACCATCAGCCAAGTCCCCAGATCTCCCCGCTAGAGGCTCTTGTAGGTGACATGGTGTTTGGCAGACTATGTAAAGTCGATGGAAAGGTTAGCCTTACCTGACTCAGTGGTGATGGGCAAAGAGAAAAATGTGTCTGAATAGAGTGGCTTTGTGAATTCCTTCAGGTCCTCATCAAATAGCTGGGTAAAAGCCCGAATGCTGATTCTGAAAAGAAAACCGATTTATTTAAGTACAAATTAGTGACTCACCACAGTAGGGTCAAGGAGAAACAGGGTGGTCACCTGGTCAATATGTATGTAGGGTAGGGTATGAATTATGAAATCAGATAGCCCTGGGTTCGTGCATTCATGCAGTCATTCATTTATTCATCAAATATTTATTGAGCCCCTACTGTGTGCCAGTACCTGTCCAGGAGCTGGATATACTGCCAAGAATAAGTCCCTGTCATCTCGAGGTTTACATTCTTGAATGTAAAACTAAGCTTAGTAGGCTGAAGTCATAGAGCGATATGGGAACAAAAAATCACTTTCTAATATTTAGAGTATGAGCTGCCTCATAGGTAGTGAGCTTCCAGTCATTGAGGGTGTTTAAGCAGAGACTGGAGAACCAGCTCTCAGGGAATCTGTAGGAGAGCAGCCCTGCACTAAGTTATAGATTGGCTTGGGTGACCTCTTCAGTCCATTCTATCCTGAAGATTCCCAGACTATAGGTTTACTGAGAGTATGAGGATCAGTTTATATGGGAAAACTTTTTCTAGGGTTAATTTAAATCGTAGGAAAAGTAATGGATGACTCTTTTTTCCTTAAAAAAAAAATCTAGATTTGCTCCACCCAAAAGTATCTGGGCACATCCTGTAATAATGCTGAAGTAGTACCAACATTAGTACCAGCCAGGACAAATTGTTCTGACCTTTTGCCCTCTCCTTCTCACTCATGCCCAGGTCCAGGTATAATCTCCTCAGCATCTTCAAGCTGATACTGAACAATCACATCTATAATTTCCATCTCTAAAAGAAACCTTCCAAGTCAAAAATTGTGCTTCCAGCAATAACAGACTGTTGATGGAGGTATTGTGCAATGTCCCCAAAGGGTAACAAGGAGTCAACACACATTAACTGGGAGGGGAGGGGTCGGTGTGTGTTGCTAATGTATTATACCTTTGGACATTGAAAGGAGTCTCTCCCATGAAAAGAGTTTCTTTTACAACCCTCAGAATGGGAGAAAATATTTGCAAACGAAGGAACTGACAAAGGATTAATCTCCAAAATATATAAGCAGCTCATGCAGCTCAATATCAAAAAAACAAACAACCCAATCCAAAAATGGGCAGAAGATCTAAATAGACACTTCTCCAGAAAAGATATACAGATTGCCAACAAACACATAAAAGGATGCTCGACATCTCTTATCATTAGGGAAATGCAAATCAAAACTTCGATGAGTGCAGTAAGTCAGAAAGAGAAAGACAAATACCGTATGCTAACACATATATATGGAATTTAAGAAAAAAAAATGTCATGAAGAACCTAGGGGTAAGACAGGAATAAAGACACAGACCTACTAGAGAATGGACTTGAGGATATGGGGAGGGGGAAGGGTAAGCTGTGACAAAGCGAGAGAGTGTCATGGACATATATACACTATGAAACGTAAAATAGATAGCTGGTGGGAAGCAGCAGCATAGCACAGGGAGATCAGCTCGGTGCTTTGTGACCACCTAGAGGGGTGGGATAGGGAGGGTGGGAGGGAGGGAGACGCAAGAGGGAAGAGATATGGGAACATATGTATATGTATAACTGATTCACTTTGATATAAAGCAGAAACTAGCACACCATTGTAAAGCAATTATACTCCAATAAAGATGTAAACAAAACAAAACAAAACTTCAATGAAGTATCACCTCACACCAGTCAGAATGCCCATCATCAAAAAACCTACAAACAGTAAATGCTGGAGAGGGTGTGGAGAAAAGGGAACTCTCTTGCACTGTTGGTGGGAATGTAAATTGATACAGCCACTATGGAGAACAGTATGGAGGTTCCTTAAAAAACTAAAAACAGAACTACCATACGACCCAGCAATCCCACTACTGGGCATATACCCTGAGAAAACCATAATTCAAAAAGAGTCATGTACCACAATGTTCATTGCAGCACTATTTACACTAGCCAGGACATGGAAGCAACCTAAGTGTCCATCAACAGATGAATGGATAAAGAAGATGTGGCACATATATACAATGGAATATTACTCAGCCATAAAAAGAAATGAAATTGAGTTATTTGTAGTGAGGTGGATGGACCTAGAGACTGTCTTACAGAGTGAAGTAAGTCAGAAAGAGAAAAACAAATACTGTATGCTAACACATGTATATGGAACTTAAAAAAAAAAAAAAGGTTCTGAAGAACCTAGGGGCAAGACAGGAATAAAGATGCAGACATAGAGAATGGACTTGAGGACACGAGGAGAGGGAAGGGTAAGCTAGGATGAAGTGAGAGCATGGCATGGACATATATACACTATCAAATGTAAAATAGCTAGTGGGAAGCAGCCGCATAGCACAGGGAGATCAGCTTGGTGCTTTGTGTCCACCTAGAGGGGTGGGATAGGGAGGGTGGGAGGGAGATGCAAGAGGGAGGAGATATGGGGTTGTATGTATATGTATAGCTGATTCACTTTGTTATGCAGCAGAATCTAACACACCATTGTAAAGCAATTATACTCCAATAAAGATGTTAAAAAAAGTCTTTTTTATTTGTATAGTGATTTGTAAGTGTGAAGAACTTCTATAAATATGATTCTATTTGACCATCTCCAACCTCTCCAGTATAAGAAAGTTATGATATTATTTCAGAGATTTGGAACCTGAAGCTTGGGGAGATTCCATTTCTCACTCAAGATCATAGAGAAAGCTGGTAAAAGAAAACTAAACTCAGTACTTTCTGACTCGTAGTACAAATCTCTTTCTCTTATTTCCTCTTGGCTTAATTTTGGTTTAACAGCAGTGACTTCTGTTGGAGGGGTGGCAAAAAGGGCCTGGGCTAGGAAGCATAGGGTTTGAGGTCTAGCTCTCACTGTCACTGATTAGGTGAAAGGTTCCCAAAGTTCTTTATGCCTCAGTTTTCTCATCTGTGAAAATAAAAGCATTGGGTATAACAACCTTGACAGGTCCTGCTCTGGAATTCTGGTATTCACAGGTGCAAACGCAAAGTACAGAATGGATCCAGATGAATAAGGGCCTTTAGGAACCCTGGAAGGAGATAATGACTTACTGTAGGCTTGGCTTAAAACTAGCAGGTCCACAAGAACTCTGCCCTTAAACCCTTCCAGTAATGGACATCACAACCACATTTCCTAGCCCAGCAATTAGCACCTATTCAGAATCCTGTCCCATCCTATCTTCCTGCTTTTGTCTTCCCCACTACCCCTCTACATGACCCCCACTTTCAAATGGGAGTATTTGCTCTTTTCTAAACAATCTGTATTTCTGCCTCTGCACTGTGAATCTCCTCTTGCCTCTATCTCCATAGTTTCAAATTCTTCCCTACTTTTCAGCGCCCAGCCAAAATGATACCTCCTTCAAGAAGCCTTTTGAAACTTCATAGCATTTATTTACCTATACCCCTCTTATGTCCTTCAACATTTCTGCCCATATTTTACAGACATGTCTTCTGTTTATGTATATAAGATTATTTTAATGAACTGATATCTGATAGTAAGTTTTTCAACTTTAAATGTGTCCAGAATCAGAATTCTATAGCACAAAGTTACAGATCACATGGTTCAATTTCCTTCATTTGAGGAAAATGAGGTCAAGAGGAGCTGAAACCTGATCGTGGTCACGCTGCTATTCTATTTAGAACAGAAACAAAACCAGATCAGCACTTCCCCAACCTCCAAACTGCTTCTCACCCATCATGATCTGCCCGTTCTCTTCCCATACAGAACAACGCTAATTATATACCCGGATAGTAGGAACCCCACAATGAACAGAAACACATTATACATTCGTTGACATAATAAACTTGCATATCAGCTAAACCTAGCATTTCTCATTTCTTTTCAATCCTAATTTTTCTTTTTCCATGTTCCTTCCTGTCTACCTATTCTCTCTGAAAAAAAAGATGCCTGAGAGCATTGAGGGTCACCATGGTGATTATCGTCGTGAGACAGGCAGAATTCTGCCTGCACAGAGCCTGGTTTCAGCAGCTACCACACGGGGGGTCACTTAGCATGCAGTTCTCTGTGCGCGTATCAAGCATTATCTGCCTGGCATGCTGTTCACAGGAGTGAACGAAATGTGGAGAAATAGAGAAAAGCTGTGTCCTAGAAAACAAATTAGTACGGCAGGAGGTGATTAAGCTATAATAAGAATGTGTCTCTTCATAGAGCATCTTGGCTCATTCCCTTATTTGTTCATAAACATTTTTTTTTTTTTTTTTTTTTTTTTGCTGTACGCGGGCCTCTCACTGTTGTGGCCTCCCCCATTGCGGAGCACAGGCTCCGGACGCACAGGCCCAGCGGCCATGGCTCACGGGCCCAGCCGCTCCGCGGCATGTGGGATCTTCCCAGACCGGGGCACGAACCCGTATCCCCTGCATCGGCAGGCGGACTCTCAACCACTGCGCCACCAGGGAAGCCCTGTTCATAAACATTTAATGGCATCTCTTTTGTGCCCGGTACTTGCCATATTGTTTTGTGACTGATGTCATGTCTGTCTCCCCTATTGGACTGTGAGCCCTTGAAGCCTAGTGAAGAGGGTAGGCTATTAAACAAAGGGCTAAAACCCACTGCTAACTGGAGGATTAGAGGGGTGTAGAGACTGGGTGCTGTGGAAATGTAGCTGAGGGCCCAACTGCCCAGCTGTGGGTTAACAGGGGTGGCGCGGGCTAGTTGCAGATTGAGCTGGCTTTTAAAGTGTATGAAGCAATTCACCAGTCAGACGGGAGAGTGGAGGGCATCCCAAATAGAGTGAAAAGGATGTGCAAAGGCTCAGAGGTCTAAAAGAGCCAGATTTAAGGGAACTCGGAGGAATAGGGCAAAGCAAAAGGGCAGAGTGTACTTGGGGCAAATGGTGGGAGACAAAGCTGGCGGGGCAGGCAGGAGGGAGGAGGCGGGGGCTTTGTGTGCCCTGCTCTGGAATCTTCACTTGCTCCTGGAAATGAATGGGAACCACTGAAAGACCTTAATCTAGAAGGGACATGGCTAGGTTTGATCTGTCATCTACATGACTCCTCAGGACAGTCCTGTGATGTTTTGCAGATGAGGAAAGTGAGAATTAGAGAACTGAAATGCCATTTACAAGGTTACACAGCTGAAAAGTGGCAGTGTTGGAACTCGAATGCAGGGCCTCTTCCTAGGACCTTGGCTGCTATTATGGACAGGAAGGAGTGTGCTGGGAGACTGGGGGCCTGGTCCACACATGAACTCTCTCTAGCTTCTTGTTCTCATTCTTTTTTTTTTTTGTGGTACGCAGGCCTCTCACTGTTGCGGTCTCTCCCGTTGCGGAGCACAGGCTCCGGACGTGCAGGCTCAGCGGCCACGGCTCACGGGCCTAGCCGCTCCGCGGCATGCGGGATCCTCCCGGACCGGGGCACGAACCCGCGTCCCCTGCATCGGCAGGCGGACTCTCAACCACTGCGCCACCAGGGAAGCCCCTTGTTCTCTTTCTTAAACATAGTAATGAGTCATCTTCTCTCCTTCTCTTTCAAAAAGCAAATAAGAAAACAAACAAAAACAGCCTCAACTTTCCAACCCACAAAGAGAAAATAGCCCTTAGAAGACTTTCCCTCAAATTTCCTGGAGCCCAAGTGACCAAGGAGCTGAGGCGTCTCTTGATTCTAATAGGAACTAAAGGATCCCGACATTCTGATCTCTTTTATATTTTTCCTTTGCTCTCTCTGAGATCTCATCTCCTTCAGGTAGGCTCATACGGCCTTTTCCTCAAGCAAACATCACTAATAAGTTTGTGTGTGTTTACTTTGGAGGTGCCAACCTTGGCTGTGTGGCAGTGGCACTTTTGTGGTGAGTCCTGGGCAGAGGTATCTATACAGAGTTCCTGCTCAAAGTGAGTCCTCTGTTTTAGGGAAACTGTTGGCCTGCCTTTGTTGATGCAAGGGAGGGGCTCAGAATGACATGATGTCGTGTCACTGTCTCCCTTTGGAGCTGGCAGAAAAGTTTCTGCTGAAGTTCAGGGGTGATACTCAAAATATGCAAGAGTTAATAAGACCTGGACACTGACCAACCAGAATGGACACTGGCCCATAGAGAACCTGACTGACTGCCATACTGGCTGGATATCAGCTCTGCCAACACCCAACAGAGAAGGCACATCCTCTGCAGAAGTATTAATCTTGGATGCCTGTGGCCTCATATCCAAGATGGCAGCCTAGGTTCTTTATCTCTTGGGGATCCTGGTTTGGGGGGCTGTGTATACTTACACCTGCTTTCGGGGAGCATAGTGTAGATGAAGGGCACAGACAATTCCTACAGATGGAAGGGCCTGTTGGCTGTAGTAGTGCTCCCTGGGGCCAAACCAAATAGCTGCTCCTTTACATCTGCCATCTTACTGAGAGGAGAGGGTACTTCCACTCATTCAGGGGCCTTTCCCTTCAAGGGTTCTATCTGGACCAAAGAGCACTTTCATCTTGTTACACCTTAGAAGGTAAATTCCAGTCCTCACTGAAGGTGGAATATAAAACCTCATATTTCTTGAGTCTCCCTGAACTCAATCTTTCTATTTGGACATTTTCACGGTGGCTAACATGGTAAGTAAATTGTCTGATTCATACTAGAGAAGTTTTAGGAGAAAGGACAATTTATTAAGAACCTTCAATTCTTCACACAATGAATTGGAGCTTTTGCACAATGCGAAGGCCTTCTTTACACGTTACCTGTGAACGCAGGCAGGCACACAACTTTTATAAATCACCTAGTGAAACACAGAGCACTCTCGTAACACAGGTTATTAATCTACAGGAGCTCGTGTGCATCAGAGGCCCGGACAGCTGAGCGTCCCGTGATGCAGCACGTCCCTTCTAGCAAAATGACGGTAATACATCTAACCTGTAGGCCGTGCGCGGCTTCAGCGGTCCGTCACAAAATTTTTGCTGATTGGGATCACATTTTCCACCCAGGCTCTCCATCTCTGCACCAAGCTTAATGTTAAAACTCTTAGAGTTGCTGTCAGGACTTTCCGCACATTTGCTGGCAAAATAATCAGTCTGATACACCCGAATGGACGCATTGTGCCTGTATTCCAGGTAGGAGGGCAGAGGGTGCTGTTGTTCTGGCTTCAGCTCATCACTGCCTGGAGGGAGAAAACCCACAGTGAAGCACTGACTTTCTTGTGACTTCAGTGATTTCTAACTAGGTTTCTGAGGTTACCTCCTCACCCACTATCTCCAGTCATCCCTGGAGTGCAGAATCTGTGATCTCAAAGGATGCTATGAAATTCTCCCAATGAAATTAATTTAATTCACTTTTTCTAAAATAAGTAAAAATTAAAAATAAATAGTGCATATACAACATTTTATATATGCATATTCATCTACACCGACACACACACAGACACACACACACACACACACACATATACACTATCATTTTTCTAGGAAATAAAATATGTGTGAATGACAGGGTGGCTCATGCATCCAACGATAACGTGTCCCGTAACTCCAGAAAGTTGGACACTACCCGCTGTGAGTCAAGCCACTCAAAAAGGTCTCTACCCAGCCAATAACCATTGTAGCTGAGCGAATAAGGAGATCCCTATGACCTGGGAAATGGGGAAAAGATAAGAGGAATCAGGTCTGAGGCCAGAGCGTGCCTCACAGGCACGCTCCCCTTGCCATGCCCAGTCTGATAATTGCTCCGTGTCCCGCTCTGTTATCTTGAGTACAGCTTAATCCTGGCTTGAATTTGGTCCCTCAGGCAGAACACTTCCCAGAACTCTTCCCCTGTCCACCCAGCCTGCTGTGTGTTTTGGCACTGCAAACTCATTTTGATGTTGGCTTGAGGAAAGCATAATTAGGAAGGAAAATATTACAGAGATTGGATACCATTTACAGTGAACTTTCAGGAGTGGTACGTGGGGCTTCTTTGTATCCTGGACTCAATCTCAATTTATTAAACTTCTATTGTTTAATTAAATTTGCTCAAAAATAAATGGATCTTGGAAATATTATCCTGTTGGCAGTAATTAAAAGGAAGGTTGTCTTTAGGAAGAGTATATATGCTATAAATGACACTTATGTGAGATGGCTTGTTATCTTAGATCAACAGAGGGAGCACAGCCCATCTCCATGGACATCAATAATTGAAACCCACCTGGCTGGAGCACACGAGGCTGAATTCTGGGGTATTACTTTTTTTCAGCTACTGCCTTACATTCAGTTAGAAAAACACTGTCTTCAGGGCAGTCTACTTAAAGTTAAAGTCTCTCTACAGTTCACCTATTTATCTCCAATTAGGATGTGTGAGGAAACTTGGAATGCAACACTCACCCTTGAAATTATTGAATTAATTATGCATAACCAGCTCTAGTACAATTAAATAAAATGTAAAAATACACAGTGAGAATGAAATACTGTTTAGCTCCAACATTTGTCATGGCAGGTTTAAAGCTTCCCATTGCCCACAAATGGGTTAAAATAGTCTGGGATGCTTAAGAAACTCCAGTGCAGCACCTTAAACAATTTTGAAAAATATAAGACATGTAGAATATATTAATGTCATTCCAGACACAAACATCTGTTTTGGAGAAATAACACACAAGAGCTCAGTGGCAAATACACATATGGACATGCGTGCCCCCAGATACAGCACTCCTGCAGATGATTTGGTAACTGCTGATGTAATAAGCTCTAAAGATCATACCTGGTGGTTGTAATGGAATGTTATTATAAGAATTACCTAGTATTTGCCTGATCCATAAGAATTGGGTAACACTGAATAAGTTAGTGGACTAGATAATGAAACATATTATTGAAAATTCAGTAGAGAAAGGAGGACTGCTCTTCATGATCATTTTTTCCCCTCTTTTATTTAAGCTTTTGAATATTTTTGTGAATTGGTGGGTGGTTTGGGAGTGTATGATTGGTGCAGGTATTGAGGCAGGAAGGGGGGAAGGCAGATGAAGCATATAGCTGCTTAATGGCAGAAAAGGGAGCTGAACGGGACTGAATAAGTAGCAAAGAAGACTGAATGAGTCAGTACATGCAATGCACTTCCAACAGTGCCTGGCACATAGTACGGGCTCAAGAAATGATGGTTATTGTTATTACTGATGTAGTTGCTATTAATATTACTCGCCCATTTAATAATTAAACCCAGCAGATAATAGGCTTTATTGCTGAAAGAACCTTTGAGCAGTTTTCTGTTACATCTCCCTGCATCCAGCAGAGAGAAAGTGAAATGACATAAAAATTAAGTTTTCTTCTTTTAAAAACTTGTCACAAAAGGAGCTCCCACAGTGACTTTTGGGAAAGTAATCCTGTGTCTTACAGCAGAGTTAATTCGTGATCACTTACCGTCAGCCTCTCTCACCACCACTGTGAAGTATTTCACAGCTCCATTGGTGTCGCTGAACCAGCTGCAGTTGAAAGTAAAGTTGATGGAAGATTTGCTAATTAGCACATCCTTTTTATTCACCCGAATATGTGGAGGTGGAGGAGGAGGGCCTGGAAGAAGGGTGGAGAGGGAACCAAGAAGGGTCACAACTATGCTTTTACATATAAACTATCAGTGAAATGAAGATCTCTACTCACCTACATCAGACTGTGTGTGTGCGTGTGTGCGTGTGTGTGTGTGTGTGTGTGTGTGTGTGTGTAATGCTTGGAATCAAGAAAACCTCCTCCTCTCCTGAAGGGAAGCAGGCAGAGGAAGTGATTTGCCAGTAGCACATTAAACATAATGAAAGAGGCAGCTCCTCAGCAGGATTTCCTGAAGTTGTAGCATCAAACTGCTTAAAAGCTCCATTATGGCTCTAACTATGTCAGGCGAAGAGATGTATTTAAATACTAACTCATTCAGGTTCTTTAAGATCATTTAACTTATTTGCTGCCAGCATGCGTTACACAGAGAAATGTTTCTACTTCCCAGAGCCTTTCAGGTCCTCTTCAAGTGACAACAAGACACACTAATGTGGGTGAGCCGTATGCACGTGAACAGGGGTGGTGGATACCACGGAGAAAGGCACACGCCCTGTGCGCGCCTCCAGGGACACTTACGGTCTATCATGGTGATGGTGCTGTCTTCGACCACCTCACTGCTCATGCCGGCTGACTGCACCTTGATGGACACCAGGTATCTCTTATGGGGCACGAGCATCATGATGTTAAGCAGAGATTTTTCTTTCTCCAACTTTCTGGAGAACTCAACTTCTTGAGTGTCCATTTTCCGGCACTCAATGCTGTACCCATCAAAATCAGAATCGGGAGGGATCCAAGAACAGGCAATGGCCGTGGAGTTCTGAGGACGGCAATGCAGATTCTGTATCTTGTCTGGCTCTAAAGGAGACAGGAAGAGATACTTTTCACAACTCTGTGAGACATCCTTTTAGCTCCTTTGGCTCCAACTAGCTCGGAGAACTAAATAAATAATTCTCAATCTTCATGTGAATTGTCTCTCATAGATCTCCAAGGGGATTTCTGCCTATGAGACTCCGCTTTGAGAAACACTAAACATTAAAATTCTGTCCCTTTAGAAAAATCACCGGGTGCCATTGTGACTGGAAACACAAATGTACACGTGGGCACTGAAGTCAAGTGGCAGAAGTCAGATAGAAGGTGGGGCAGAGTAGCCGAGAGGTGCGGCTTGATCTGCCTGAATTCAAATTCTATTTGCCAGCGACGCACTCGTGGGCAAGTGATTTAACGTATCTGTGCCCTATCTGTAAAGTGGGGAAATTAAGAATACCTACTTCATATGGTTACTGTAGTGCCTCAATGAGCTGAAGCATGCACAGCCGCCCAGAACAGTGGCTGGCGTGCTAACTGCTCAATAAATGTTAGTTCTTGAAATGAGGAAAGTAAGAAATGGCACTGACACTTTTACCTTCTGGATCTGGCTCCTGTCCCTGTCTTCCATTTTTTGCCTGCCCCTCCCTGCTCGCACGCCATGCTCCAGGGACTGAACTGCTGTGATTCCCCACATATGCCAGACTCTTCCATCCCCCTGTTTCATCCCCCTGTGCTTATGGTCATTCACTTTCTTCTGCCTGACAGAGTGCCTAACTCAGTAGGGACTTGAATGGCAGCTGATTTTATTTGTTCCTGTGAGTGACACAACCATGAGTCTGAAAAAAAAGCAGTCACGTGACTGTGCAAGTTAACAACCAAACTGTGGAGGTTACCCCGTTATATATGCTCTTCTGGGAACTATGTGTAGACCCACTTGGCCCTCCCGGCGCAGCACCTGTTGCTCTGATTTGGAGCACGACCCACCTTCCCCTGACACGTGCTTTGTTACAGGAGTCCTTGTCCTCAGCAAACACTCAGCATCTGTGTGCTACTGAGTGAACTCCTGTTTCATATCAAGGTCTATAAATGTAAGCTAAGGCACAGCAGGTTAGATGAGGATGATTTAGGAAAAAAAATCAAGCCGAGGATTTTTCAGGATAGAGGAAGAATTGGCCTTTGAGGCAGACAATAATTGTGTCTTTTCAAACATTAATTGCATGTTAATCTTTTGAGCTCCCTTCAAACCAAGTCACAGCTGAGACCCAAAGACACCTCCTTTTTCAGCTTTGGAGAAATTCTTTGAAAACATCCTGCCTAATCCATAATTCTGACTAATTTACACAAAGTATAATATGGAAATTTGCTTTGATCTCTTCCCTCAGTTCCTTCTCTCTCCTCCTTTTCACCTCTAAATGCTGCCTGTTTTCCAAGACTCAGGTTACATCTCCATTCACTAAGAAACAAGTACCTACTATGTGCGATGTGCCCTTCTAGAGACTGTGAACAGTACAGAAGTGAATAAGGTATTAGCCGTAACCTCTAGGAAGGGAGATGAGTCCAAACCAGTCATAATACAAGGTAGAAAAGAGAATGTACCAGAAGAAATGGGGAAGAGGATGCTGTGTGAAGTGACAGACAACTTTCTGCTTCTGGCATTAGTGGTGGGCAGGAGTTAGCAAAGCCTTTCTGGCAGAGATGACACCTTGCCAAGATATTGGGAGAGGGGCATTTTAGGCAGAGAAAACCACGAACCCGGGCACCAAGGGTGGTGCTGGGAGGAGTGGGAAGGTGGCTGGTGGAGCAGTGCAAGCTGTTCAGCATGGCTGGAGTGTGTTTGTGAGAAATGGGGCACTGGAATGATTTTACATGAGAATTCTCAGCTTCTGTTTTGTTTAATCCTCTGTTATATTGTATTTTCTGTTACCCACAGCCAAACCCAATCTGAACTAATGCAACCCTCAAAGTTCATTCCGTCATTCCCCGTAAAACTCAGCATTGAGTCCCCCTTGGTGCTGGTTGCTTTCCTCTTGGGCAGGCCCCATTTGGTAAATGCCTCTCTTAAATTCTAGCATCCAGGACCGAATACAATATTCCAGATGTGATCTGACCAGCCCAACCTCAACTGAGCTCTCAGATTCGAACACCTGTGATTCAATTACACAGCCCACAATATGCCACTGCAAATCCCTCTTGATCTTGCTATAAACTAAAACTCTTAGTTCTTTTTCACATATTTCTCTTGACACACACCTATCTGATCCCAAACTACTCTTTGGATACAATATCCAAAGAGTTATAATTTTTGTAGCATTAATGTTTGTTGAATTAACAAAACAGCTACTGGCCTAAATTTCTAATTTTCAACTTTGTATTTTATCAATAACCAATAACTATCTGATCTGATCTCAGAAACTGCATTTACTGGGTATTATTGAAAAATAGGGGCTTCCCTGGTGGCGCAGTGGTTGAGAGTCTGCCTGCCGATGCAGGGGACATGGGTTTGTGCCCCGGTCTGGGAAGATCCCACATGCCGTGGAGCGGCTGGGCCCGTGAGCCATGGCCGCTGAGCCTGCGCGTCCGGAGCCTGTGCTCCGCAACGGGAGAGGCCGCAACAGTGAGAGGCCCGCGTACCGCAAAAAAACAAACCAAAACAAACAAACAAATAAATATTTGGATTGAGGTTCCTATACCAAAAACTTCTGTTTCTTTGAGGTCTGTGGTATTTATCTCAAAATGCCTTGGGGAAGAAACCGATATGTACTTTATTGTTGAAGTATTTTCATCTTTAGAATTTACAGCAATATGTCCTAACCAGTCCCTCTGTTTCTAGTTTGCCCCTTTCAATCTGTTCTCTGTTCCACCCTTATAGTGGCTTTCTAAAATGCAAATTTGATTATATCTCGACTGAAAATCCTTCAGTGGCTCCAGTGGACTGAGGTTCAAAATCATCACCATGGCTCACAAGACATTTTATGACCTGATTCTCCTAATCCTCACCTTTTATCCTCTGGCCAACTAAACTCCTTTCTATTCCTGCCTCCTGCCTGGTTTTGGAATCTTTTATTCTCTCTACCTGGAACATTCTTTACTTCTTTCTGCATCTCCACCCGGTGAGTCTTACTCTTCCCTGGGTTTTGATTTGGATGTTTCTTCTTCTAGGAAGCTCCCTTTTATTGGGTCAGGTGCCTTCACCCTGTATTTCTCTAGTGCCAAATACTTCCTTCATCACACCCAAAATGTCTTTTTAATGATAGTACCTCCCACTCAACTGTAAACTCCATGAGGGCAGAGATTATTTCTCATTGTTAAAGTTGAATAAATGAACAAATCTATATAGAACTTCTGTCTGAATTCAAATCTAACCAATTTCAGGTAAAAATGTGGATTTAAACCAAGCCTCATTGGAATAAGATGTTGCAACACATACTTCCTCCCCACTTCATCTGAGAATCAAGACATGTCATACTTGTCCTCACAGATCCAAAAATTGGTTTGCTGTAGGTTTTCCAGGAATCACCACTGACAGTCTTGACACTGAATTGATAAGATCTCCCTGGACGAAGACCATACACGATGCGTCCTTCTGATTTTCTGTTGCTGTAGGGGTTGAAGACTGTGACGGCATCTCTGGGGAACCACTGCAGCTCAAAGTCATCGTAGTCTGTCCAGTCCGGTGGCCCTTTCCAGGTGATGGCCAACGATGTGTTTGCAACATCAGCAAATGACATAAGACTGGGAGGACTTGGGGCTGTATGTATGAGAAAGTAAAAAATCATGTAAACACTTCTATGCCATATATAAATAAGATAGCTGAGCGACATCAGACATATATTTAACATACTTCATAGGAAGAGGTAATATGATAACATAATAATAAGAGCTTCCATTTACAGTGTTTACTACATGTAAGACACTGTCCTCAAGTGTTTTATGTACATTTTCTTTAATTTTTATAACCAGAGCTTTTTTACCAGGGTGCTATGGAGCATGAGTGTGCCCTGAATGGATTATAAGTATAAGAAGATATTTATTCCATCAGATTTGGGGATGTGAAGGCTAGAGTCCACAGACAGTTACATCCAATTGCAGAGAGCCTTGTTCATTGACCCCAGGGTGGCACACAGATATCAATGTTATCTGTGTGTGCCCAAGAAATAAGAAAATTTAGAAAGCACTGATTATAGTAACACAATGATGATGTATATGATTATCCCCATTTTACAGATAAGAAAGCTGAGGCTTAGAGATGCTCGGTGACTTGCCCAGCTTCACATAGGTAAGTGGTAGAGCTAAGCCAAGGACCTAGATCTTTTCACTCAAAGTCTGTCTCCTTTACCCATTCTATCACAGAGCCTTCCCAAGTTCAGGGGCTAGCACATGGTACATCATTACCGATTTTATTTCTTATTAATAAGACCGTAATTAAAACATGCCTGTGGAAGCTACTTCCCACCAACACTTGGCCATTGGCAACTGGGCTTCTTACCTGTTCTGCTCTCCCCCGTGACCTTGTTGCTGAGATCTCCACTATGAGTTATCACACACAGCGTGTATTTCCTTCCGGGAACGAGGCCATGGAAACGCCACTCCATCAGGTCCTTGTCTTTCCAGTTTTCCTTCTTTGTGCCATTGGGGTTATAAAGAATCAGCTCATAAAAGTCGAAGTCCCCAGAGGCTGGACTCCAGCTGAACCAGAGACTGTCTGTCATGTTTCGATTGGATCCCTTGAGGTTACTCACAGAGGCTGGGACTTAAGAGAGGAACAACCTTTACTAAAAACAAGACAGATAGAAACAAAGGCATTTTGGCCCACAGGTGAAAACATGAGCTATGTTGGGTGTACGGGTGAGTAGTGCTTATTGTAGAGTCAGATCTTGCTTCTACTTCAGGTCACTTGAGTTTAGGGGCATGGAGTCTAGAGACCTGGCACAAATTAAAATAAAACAAAGCACAAGAGGTGGTGACTTCTGTATGCTCACTACATGTCCTCTGATAAACATATAAAGTGAAATCTTCAGAAATGACTAAGACTGGTCAAATAGTTCATAACTTAGGATATAAAAAGCCCTGAGAGTTGTTCATAAAATGTTCCTGCTCCTTCCAGTCTGGCCCATCTCACTTGGGCCACCATCCCATAACATCCCTCTCTGGGCCTCTTTACTTCCTCTCCATCCTCTCTTAGGTTCTCAGTTCTCTCTCTCAGCCCTTTCTTCCCCCAAAGTCTATACTGATGGAACCTCACATGGGAAGCGAAGTGTTAACAGTCATTTCTACCATAGTATAAATTAGTCAGGCTGGCACCTGTCCCGTGGGTATGTAAGCTTCATGATTCTTTGGAGGGTGAAGACTGTTGTCCCTTGTTGGAGGAATTTTAAACGTTAATGAGCAGATAAGGGAAGATGTGCTGAGGGCAGATGGCCCTGAAGATGGTAACATCTAGGAAATTCCACTCACGGCTTATCCACTGCTCTTTTTCATTCCCTTAGAAGACAAGCTGAGAACTCCTGTTGAGTGACTAAAATGAGATCTTCCCGTGGCTCCTCTCACCTTCGGGTCTCAGCTGAAAAGCCTTCTCTGTCTAAAGTGGTCTCTAAGTCTTGTCCTGCCGAGTCACGCTGTGTCACAACATAATGTTTATTTCCTTCAGAGGATTTAAGGGGTTCCAAAATCATCACCCTTTAAAATCTGCCATCCTGCCGCCTCCTCCTCTCTGCTAGTGTAAAGCCCTGTGAGGTCAGGGGCCCTGTGAGTCTTGTCTACTCTCCTAGTGCAACAGTAAGCCCAGTGCCTGGCACACAAGAGCACTCAAAAACAACTGTCAATTAAGAATAAAAATTGGGGACTTCCCTGGTGGTCCAGTGGCTAAGGCTCAACGCTCCCAATGCAGGGGGCCAGGGTTCCATTCCTGGTCAGGGGACTAGATTTCACATGCATGTTTCAACTCAAGAGTTCACATGCCGCAACTAAGACCTGGCGCAGTCAAATAAATAAATAAATAAATAAATAAATATTTTTAAAAAGAATAAAAATTGAATAGAAAAAATGAGATAATGGACTCAAATTATGGAGAAAGAGTAGATTCAGTTTCTTATTTGCAAAATCCAGAGATGTTTCTCTCTCTCATTTTCCTGGAACTCTTGTGTACACTTCATCTAGTGCTGTGTTTCTGATTCACATCAGTCTTTGCTTGTTGGCCCCATTTGTAGCTGCTCTTCTTTGGACCTGCTCTCCACTCCATCTATTTCCTGTAGAAAGCTGAAAGGCACAGCTTGAATTGAGCCCCAATGGGTTATAACCCTTGCATAGCAGTTTGCTGGCAAATAGAGGAGCCAGATTCATTTTTTTCACTAAACTCTATGAGGTAAGCACGTGTAGGAAACAAAGCAAAAACCAGTGCAAAAACTATTCTGATATATAATCAAAGGTCTGATTTAGGGTCAAAAATTTCATATAAAGGTCACAAATTTCATATAAAGCTACACCCTGGGTAGAACAAGAAATTAAGGACAAATCAAGGAAAAGCCAGTGAGTACTGTGACAATTTCCCTGCTATTCATTACAGCTTGGGTTCAGGTCTTACCTGTTCTACCGAATATGGAAGACTCATTAGACAGCTCCCCACTGTGAGTTACAATCACCATTTTGTACATTCGACCTTGTAGCAAGTTCTGGAAAGAGAAGCTCTGGACTTGCGGGCCAACTTGAGCTCGCTCCTGAAGAGTTCGATCGGGGTTGTACAGAAAGATGTTGTACCATTTGAGCTCCCCCTCTGAGGGGGTCCAGCTGAAGGACAGGTGTCTGGTGGCATTCTCTGTGATCCTCAGGTTGGTGACAGCTGCTGGGACTAGAAAGGTTGAGGAGCAAGAGAATGAGACTGAGTTTCGGTACAGTCAACCCTGACCCAGCCCGGGGTTGGCATCTAGATGGCCACACTCCATCAAGCAGCTCAAAACACACCGTCCCTGCCTTTACGAATATTGGCTACATGGAGACCCCAGAGCAAAGAAATCTGAATATTGTGAATTAGCGAGGCTGGAGCTGTTAATGTTAAAAAGCAAAACCACAAGAGAACAACAACAACAAAAAAAACCCCACTAATGGAAAACTATCTTTAAAGACATTTTTTGCATGTAAAATAAATGTTAGTCTGAACTGTGTGATAAATGTTTTTCCAATACTAGGAACTAGATCAGAGATCAGCAATCTATCTATGAGTGCCCTCTGAGAGCTAAGAAATGACCATTGCAGGGAAGGGCAGTGGGAAGGAGAGACGAGGTATGAAAGAAAGGGAAAATCAGGCAGAAAGAGAAAACTCGATTCAGAGACATGGGAAAGAGAAGGAAGAGGAAAAGCCAAAACCATTTTTTAAAAAAGGTTTACATTAGGATTTTGGAACCCTTTTGGCCTTCCGTGCTACCTGCTGGCAAGGTGATCAAGTGCTACCAGAAATGACCTGCTTCCAAACTGTTGGCACAGAGGCTGCCTGATACCATGGAAGTCTTAAGATGCCAGTGGAAATAGAACAGGACATCTGTCTCCTCTCTCCTGGGTTCTCTTCTCCAAATACTTTCTCAGGCTCTTTTGCTTTTCCCCTCTCCTTATGCCAGATCCTTAAAAGTTGGTATTTCCCATGGTTTCACCCTTTGTCTCCTTCATATTCTATAATATTAGAGAAACAGTCAGTCTCATTTGCTTTATGGCTCGTTATGGCCTGCATGTTTGTGTCTCCACCCCGACCCCCCCGGAAATTCATGTTGAAACCTGAGGGCCAAAATGATGGTTTCAGGGGGTAGCGAATGGAAGATGATTAGGCCATGAGGGTGGAGACCTCATGAGTGGTATCAGTGCCTTATAAAAGAGACCCCAGAGGGCTCTCATCCTTCCCACCATGTGAGGACACAGTGAGAAGATGCTCACTGTGATCCAGAAAATGGGCCCTCACCAGACACCAAATCTGCTGGAGCCTTGACCTTGAACTTCCAGCCTCCGGAACTGTGAGAAATAAATGTCTGTTGTTTAAGCCACCCAGTTTATGGTATTCTTGTTATAGCATCCTGAACAGACTAAAACATGGATTTAACTAGAATTTTTGTCCAAATCTTTATCTCCAGCTCACTTTTCTGAGCTCAGGACCCCTATTATCAATAACCTATTGATCACCTCTCTCTGCAAGTCATTCAGACATCACAAACTCAGTTCAGAACTGAGCCCTCTATCTTTTTCCTTGACACTCTCTCCTCCTGCTTCTCTTATCAGTTAATAGAATCATCTTCTACCAGGTAGAAACTGTAGAATCTTTCTTCTGTTCCTCATTTTATACTCTACTCAGCCACCAAGTGCCATCTTATCTAATGCAGGACTATTTCTTGACTATATCTACTATTCTTCATCAGGGCCCCTGCATTAGTTTTGCTTTGGACCCTTATCGTTTCTATGACTGCCATCACCTTAGGACCCCAGTTACCTCTCTGACCTCCCCTCACTTTGTTGTCACTCACTGTGCTCTACCAATAGTGGCCTCATTACTGCTTCTCCAACGCTCTCACCTCAGGTTCTTCGCCTTGCTGTTTGCTCCGCTTCGGGATGCTCTTCCCCAGATATCTACACGGTCCTCTTTCTCACTTCTTTCAGACTTTTACTCATATGTCACCTTCTCAACAAAACCTTTCAGGACTGTACTATCTAAAATTGTAAGCGTCTAGCACTTGCTAACCCACTTCCTGCTTTAATTTTCTCCTCAGTATTTATTACCATTTAACATACTACATTTTTTACTTCTTTATTTTATTCATTGCCTTTCTCCCCTACTAGAATATAGGCTTCATGATCATGAGGGCTGTTTTATTCATTTCTGTGTATCCAGCATTTAGGACAGTGCCTGGTATACAAGTTCATTTATGAGCCTCTCTCCCCACCTTTGGTCTCTTCTCCATTCAATCTATCCCCCATTGCCATCTGATTTACCTTTTTTTTTTTTTAAAGTACAGATTTTTATTACAGAACATTCACTCTCTGGCTGCAAAACTTTTATTGTCTCTTTTTATTTATTTTATAAGATGAAAAATAAATTCCTGAGGAAGGCACGCCAGGCACTATCTAATCTGGCCCGAACCTGCCTTTCCAGCCTCATGTCTCCACCATGTAACACACACTTCGGCCACCGCAAAATCTCACTGCTCCTTCTCACACCTCCCTGTCTTGGCACGTGGTCATCTGTCTGCACTGGGTGTCCTAGCTTTTCTCCACGTAGAGAATTGCTTCATCCTTCATGACAGTACTGAAAGGTCACTTTCAAGAAGACTTCCCAATTCCACCTGACTCCATGCTCTCCTTGATGCTGGACATTCCTCTCTCACAAACAACCCTTATCACAATGCATTGTCATTATTTGTCCATGTGTCTGTCTCCCCCAATTGTCAGTCACTTCTTCCAGGGCAAGAAGCATGCCTAATTTATCTTTATGTCCCTATCGACATCAAACCCCTTTCAGACCTAGGTGCTTAATAAATAAATAATCAGTTAGACCAGTGGTGCTGTCTGAATAATGGCCCCCAAAGATGTCCATGTCCTAATCCCCGGAACCTGTGAATATGTTACCTTATGTGACAAAAGGGACTTTGCAGATGTGGTTAAGTTCGGGATCTTGAGATTATCCTGGATTGTCTTAGCGGTGACCAATGTGATCACAAGAGTCCTTAAAAGATGGAAGAGGGAGGCAAGAGAGCAGAGAAGGCTATATGGTGACAGACACAGAGGTTGGAGTGAGGCCATTGCTGGAAGGAACGTGAGTGGCCTCTAGAAGCTGAAAAGGGTGAGGAATGGATTCTCCCCACGAGGTCTCTAGAAGAAACACAGTCCTTTTTTGAACTGACACCTTGATTTTAGCCCCATAAAACCTATTTTCAGATTCTGATCTCCAGAACTATAAGATAATAAATCTGTGTTGTTTGAAGTTGCAAAGTTTGTGGCAATTTATTACAGCAAAAATAAGAAATGAATAGAGCCAGTTTTGATGCAAAATCTGAATTGGAGTGTGGTGGGCTGAAAGCTGTGTGAGTAGGCCGACTGGCGGAAGTGGCAAATCACGGTGAATGTTCCTGCTGTGTCAAGAAATATATATCATCTCCCAGTGTTGCTTCATCCCTTTGGCCCCACAGTTCTTAAGGAATAGCAGACAGGGAGGTGTTGTACGAAACAACAAGCTGTGCGAATTACCTGTCCGGCCTTCAGTTTGGGCTTCCTTGCTAAAGAGGCCTCCACTGACGGTTAGGATCTGTATCTTGTATTTCTTTCCTGGTGTTAGGTCTTCAAATTTGTGCTGCTTAGTCGTGGCTGCCTCTGATGTGTTACTTAGGAGGATCCCATTTTCACTTAGAAGCAGGATATCATATCTTTCTGCCACGCCAACAGCTTTTTGCCAACTTACTATTAAGGAGTGACTACTGTATGCATTGTCTGCAGTTATTCCCTGGACAGACGCTGGGACTGCAAAGAAAAGAGAGGCCAGTTGCATCAATTAGGGTTAAGTAACCAATTGAGAAAAACTTCCCTAAATCAACTGCAGATGGAAGATGATGCCTCATGGTTGCATCATTGACACTTTTCATGTGCCCTTAGGAGAAAGTATTTCTTGGCCTGAATTATCTGTATAACTGCTTAGATTCTCTTTTTTTTTTCTCCTCTGATTTAGACGGGATCTTGAAGTCAAACAAGTAGAAAAATTAGTGGAAGTGACACTGATAAATATGCAGAGTGATGCATATTGATGTATCTAGAAAGTGGAAGAATGCTGAACAAATTTACATTCAATGAATGCAGTTTGGATGACTGAATGGTGTTGCTTGTTTAGACTTTCATTCCCAAGATTAACTCAAGTCAAAGCTTTAAGCCTTGACCTAAGCAGTAGCATATAACAGTGTTTGTACTACAGCTCCTGATGTGAAAGGCCAGATAGTATTATTTGTTAATAACATTTTATGTCCTAAGCTTATATTTTTTCTCATTCTACATAATATCCTTAAGAGATCTCATCCACTCCCATGGTTTGAATTGTGAGCCATGTGGTGATGACTCCCAAATTTAAACTCTCAGTTCAGATCTCTCATCTATTTTTGCAAATGATATCCCTCTCTGGATGTTCCACAGACGCTCCCCCAACCCTCAAGATGCCCAGACTGAACTGCTCGTCTCCCTCCCACCACCTCCTTATTGCCCTTTGTTGGTCCAAGTCTTGGTCCAACTCTTGATCCAAGTCAGAAACTTGTCACACTCACCTTTCTACATAATCAAACATGAGTCTTGTCATTCCTGTCTCCTAAATCTTACATCTCTTGGGTCTTTCCACGTCTCTCCTCTTCCTCACTAGCCTAGGACACTATCATCTCTCACCCACAGTACTGCAAGTCTCTTGCTTCCTCACTTCCCACTGTTTCTAACTGTAGACAGTGTCTGGCAGATTCTCATAGCATGCTATGCTGAAAGCCCTTTAATCGTTATCCACAATTCTAAACACTTTAACAAGGCATACAAGGCCCTTCGAAGTTAGGTCCATCTACCTACTTGGCCACATGGCTCACATCGTTATTCTAGCATAAGTAGTGTATAGCTCCGCAAATGTGTCATGCTTTCTCTTCCGTCCAGGCCTTTGCTTTTCTGCTGGAACCAGATCAACACATACTTCACCAGGATAATTTCTTAGTGTCTTTTTAAATGTTACCTCCTCCTGGAAGCCTTCCCTGACTCTTTTTGTTTGCTCCTATAGTATCCTGACATTACTTTCATTTTAGCACTTATCGTGCTATACTTTAGTTGCCTTTTACCTGACTCCACTATATTGTAAGCTTCTTTGGTCAGGGGCCTGATCTAGCTGCTGAATTCCCATTTTCTAACATAGTGCTTGACATATAGTTGGAGATATACATATATGAAATAGAGACAGAGAAGGACACAGTACAGAGGCCCATGCCCCACAACTAAATAAGTGGTCATGAGAATGGAAGACATCTAGTACATATTGTATCACAGTAGAGAGAGCATGACGCTTGGAGCCAGATAGACCTAGATTTGAATTATAGCTCTAGGTCTTATTACATGTATCCTTGATAATGTTTTATAAACTTTCTAAGCCTTACTTTCCTCATCTATAAATTGAAGATAATGATCTCTACCTTGTAGTATGGCTAAAGATCATTTTAAATACCTGGCATTTATAGTGGTGCTGATAGCTTATTTTTGTTTTGAAAGTACTATGTGAATAGTGATATTAATATAAATAAACAGATACATTATTAATTCATCACAAATGAAGTAGATGGCATAGGTGTGTTTTTCTTTAAAGAATTTTGAGAAAGGGGTAAAATTTTGAAACACCCAGAGTTAGAGAATCAGCTATTATATCCCTTAGCAAGAATAAAAATCTATTCGCATGATTTCGTTTCTAATTACCTTTCATTTGTTTTTGAATCGCTCTATTCAGAAACAAAAATGCAAAGAAAAAAATTATGAGAAAGGCTCTTGAAACCACATTGAATTGTACGAACTTAGTGGTTTTGAATTCGGGTATTTTCCATTTGTGAGTGGCCAAGCCCATCCATTGTCCCATTATGGAGAACTATTTGGCCCTTCTCCAGGGGGACGCTTACCTGTCCGCCCGAGCGCATCTACCTGGTTCTTCTGGGACCCGCTGACAGAGGCGATCACGATCCGGTACTGCTCCCCAGCCTCCAGCCTGTGGAACGTGTGCTCAGAGACAAGCTTGGGGACGGTCTGAGACTCAACCTTTTGATTCTGCCTGAACACTGACACCGTGTAGGAATCCACGTCCCCCCCACCTGGAGTCCAGTTCACCGTCAGGCTATCTGTCGCCCCGTTGGGAGAAATGTGAATATTTTTGACAACACTAGGAACTAAAAAAGAAAATAAATTTTAAAAGCATCACTTAGAGAATGAACTGTGGAAATTTTCAACTAAAAGTTTCGTGCTTCCTACCTTTTAGCATCTACTGAAAAAATACATGTGGAAAAAATTGGTATCATCTATCATTTTTCTCTAACTTTTCTACTTGAACTGAAGTTGATGGGGGAAGTTTAGAGGGACATCAAGGCCAGTGAGTGGAAATGAAGAATGCCAGTTATATAGTGGGCGCTAATTAGATTGACTTGGTCCAAGTCTTGGTTTTCTCATTTACTAGTTGTGGGACTATAGGCCAACTGCTTAACCCCTGTAAGTTTCAGTTTCCTTATCCGAAAGAGAGCAATGATAATAATAGCGACCAGCCCACGAAATTGTTAGGACTGAACAAAATGTACATATAAAATACTTGGCTGTGTGTCTAGTTCACAGTAAACTCTTAATAAATGTTAACTATTATAGCAACACTCCTAATAGAGTTCCAAAGAAGGAATATCCAACCAACCAATCAGGTTATTTATACTTAATCTGTAAACCTCACAGGCAACAGCTATTCATATCAATTCAATGTTATTTTTCAGAAAGCTTTTTTTTTTTTTTTTTTTTTGCGGTATGCAGGCCTCTCACTGTTGCGGCCTCTCCCGTTGCGGAGCACAGGCTCCGGACGCGCAGGCTCAGCGGCCATGGCTCACGGGCCCAGCCGCTCCGCGGCATGTGGGATCCTCCCAGACCAGGGCATGAACCCGTGTCCCCTGCATCGTCAGGCGTACTCTCAACCACTGCGCCACCAGGGAAGCCCCAGAAAGCTTTTTTTTCTCCCCCTACTTCATACTTTAGTTTTGTTAAACCAGCTTGGACAACATTATTGTCACTATCAAGATAACCTTCTCCCTTCTTGCCACCCCCCAACCCCTTAGCCCTTTAAATCCTCAACCAAAACGCCTGGCTACCCAACATGCTAAATACACCACACTATCTAGTCAGCTTCTAGAGCCAGATTTCCAATTACCTGTGAAGCCCTCAATGAAGGCTGACTGCTGTACATCTCCACTGATCGTCAAGACAAGAATTTTATACTGGCGCCCTGGTGTGAGGGAGGTGAATCGATACTCAGTTGCGGTATTGACAAGGTGAAAAGGAGGAAATACTTTCATATCGTTGAAGAGCAGTTGGATCTCATACTGGTCGACGTCCCCATCAGCTCGTGTCCATGTCACCTGAAGGTCCTCAGTGCTCCTGTTCCGCAATGTGAGATCCTTAACAGCCTCTGGGACTATGAGAAGACATTTCAGGAAAGTGACTGATCAGAGTTTACTACACAATAATTTATGAATCACATTCACAGAACTGGCAAACATCTCCCTTTCCCAAATAAACCACTTCAGCTACTTCATGCATAATTAAACAAGAAAAATTGGAAGCAACTATTAAAATTGTAATTTTTTTCCTGGCATAAATCTTATATGCTAAGTATTGGTAGAATATAATTGTAAAATGAGTTTTGATCTCAATCATAGGATAAAACAAGACATCTAGAACTTTAAATGCCACAATGCAGGAGGACAGGGAAGAAAAATGAGAAGTTTGGTGTTCCTGCTCCCCCACTATGCTTGCTTTTATCTGCCAATAAATATTCTGTAATTATAGGCCATGGCTTGGCTGAACGATGTTAGCTCCAACTGAGACTAACTGGGAATGTAATTTACTGATCAGTAAGCAGAGAAAATTCAAGGTTCAGATAAATTATTTACTCGATGACCTTCAAGTCCCAACCAACTACCAAATTTTGCAATCTTTCCACTTACTTGTTCTTCCATTCCCTTGTTCACTGGCTTCATATTGTCCACTTTTTGTAGTAACAGTGACACTGTACAACCGTCCAGGGACTAGCTTAACAAATATACACTCGTTTTCAGACTTGGGAATGCTTTTCGTTTGAATGAAGTTGTTTTTGTTTTTAATGGTGACTTCATAGTGATCAAAGTCTCCAGTGGCATGTACCCAGGATACCTTTAAATAGTCGCTCCTGGCTGAGTTGCTGATACTGACTCCCTGGACCTTGTCAGGTACTGCAAAAGAGAACAGAAGACAGCTAGAGATTTAATGGTTCTGAGGGAGCAATTGATCACAGATGACAACACGAGACGATAAAGGAAAGTGAGTAGATTTTTACTGTGTGCATTTAAAAGAAAAATCTTAGACTTCAGATCACAAATTTCTGGAGGGGAAAGATTGTTATCAGTTTAATCAGTTTGGACTGATTAAATGGATCTTTTCACAGACCTGATGAATTAATTCTAATCCTGTTGTTAGCCTACACAAAGTGTCATGTACAAAATGGAGCATTAAACATAAAAACTGATGATTAATATGAATGATAGCAGTGATATTAATAATTCCAGCATACCTTGGTGACTCAAGATATGATACTAAGTTACCAAGAAGAGTATAAACAATCCAAAAGAAAAATGGAAGATGAGGAAACACATATGGTAACTAATACGTGAAAAGATGTTCAACATCATTGGTGACCAAGGAAATGCAAGTCAGGGCCATGGCACAATACCATTTTACATCCATTTGGTTGGCAAAATTTAAAAACTTGATAAAACCAAGTGTGAGAGAGGATGACCATCTACAGGAGATTGGATGAATGAAATGGTATATAAACACAGTGAAATACTATACAGCAGTCACAATTTTTCTTAACTCAAAACACAAAAATATGAATTTTGCCCTTAATATCAAAACACAAAATATGGATGAATCTTATCAAGATAATACTAAGTGAAAAATCTTAGTCCCCAGAGATTACATACTACATAAAAAATACCTTTTTTTGTATTAAAACAACTAAAATTTAAAAAATATAATTTTAGGATTACATAAATAATAAAACTGCAGGATGAAAGGCAAGAGAGAAAAATAAGAGTCAACATGATGGTTACTTTGGAATGGACCAATGAGGTGTGAAATACATGATCTGATATAGATTATTATCAAGTCCTTAGCTTTTATTTTGGGTAGTGGTTTCTCAAGTACATATTAAATTACTAAAAATTATTAACTAAATGTCTAAATTTAATTAAATGCCATAAAAACAAATTGCAGTGGCAAAGTGGCAACTGATGCATAGGATCCTGAACCAAGAATTATGATTAATCCAACTTTGTGCACCTGACATTCCCCATAAACATATAAACAAACGAACAAACAAATCTGTGTACCCATGGGTTTTTTCTCAACTGATCAATCAATCAATCAGTGCTTGTTAACCGGAACACTGTAAAATAAGGCAATTCTGTATTTTGAGCGTGATATTAAGGATATTCTATTTTTTCATTTGGGGCTGTATTTTAATTCAAAAGTAGGCCCTAGATTCGTTACTATTTGGCTATAACTGGATCTTATAAATATTAATGAGAAGGAGCATTGAAAAGAAGTATGAACTCAATCAGATTCAGGGCCCTAAATTTCTATCTTAATACTAGCATGTTCTCTGGATCGTGTAGCCTCTGTCTATGTTTGGTTTATGTTAAGGGATTTCTGCTCTGACCACATGCCACGCCTATGTCCAAGTTTTCTCTTCCACTTTCTTCCAAAGCATGAAATGACCCAGAAATTTCAATATTTTGGTATCTAAGCTACATTTTTCATGAAGCTTCTTAACACCTACAAGTTGCATTACTATCCTTTGTTGGCTTATGTGTGCTGGTTTTTGTACTGGAATATATCTCACCACAGATATGGAGCAAGGGCAGGTGTGCTTTTTTTCAAGATATTTATCTGGAACCAATCAGAGTGTTGCTAGAGTTTAGTCATCACAGACTTGTACAGAAGAAATTCTGAAGTGACACTGTAAGTATGGGCTAAGAAAGGTCAGCAATCCAGGCAATTTACTGAAGACAAAGCAGGAAGAAAAACCAGGCTGAATACCATGCTAAGTCAGTAAGGGGCTCTCCAGGTGGAACTGGGGGTAATTTGTGGGACTTGCCTTGCTGTATGGTGAGATGATGTGATACAGAATTAGAAATATTGACACTTTCACCCGAAATGTAGAAGGCATTGAGACAATCAGCCAAAATCAACATGGCAACAACTCAGACACGACTCTCCAGTTAAACTGACTTGTCAGGGGCAGTGGTTTGCCTTGATAAGTCACGGGCCAAATCCAAGTTCATGTTGGTAAAGCATCAAAAGGGTTCTTTGAATAAAGGATCACTTTTCTTGCATTTAAAATCAATCCTAGCACAAGGCCTTGCAATATGAAGGTCATGTGAATAGGAAACATTCATGAATTGACACCAAGGGGAAGCAAGGAGCTAGTGGTTGGATGAAATATCCTTTAATTTCTGGCAATTTTTAGGCTCCAAATTAATCAACAGAAGACACTGACATAAGGCTGCTTTGTAAATAGAAATCAGATCTCAGTCAGTATTGTGCTTATCGGCATACGTAATAATTTGAGGGTAGGGACTATCTCTTTATATCCCTGACTAGTGCTTTCAGGGAGAGCATGACATAGTGGAAACAGCCTTGGAGCGCTGTAGGGGCTTGGCTACTGCTCAGCCGTGTGACCTTGGAGAAGCCACAGATTCCTCTCTGGGACTTTATCTCAAATGAGATGGGATTAGATCATTCTAAGGACACTTTCAATGCTAGCATGCTGTAACAATGTAAATTAGTGGTTCTTAACTTTCTGAGGTCACAGAAATTATGAGAATCTGATAAAAGCCATTCATTCTCTTTCCAAAGAAATGCACATACCTGCCCTATCCCTAACAAGTTCACGGACAGTTTGGGGGTTACTACTTTCCTAAAGTCTACCCACGAAGCACTGGGTGAAAACCCCTGATCTAGGTGATTTCTGATTATTCATTTACCAAACATTCATTACTCAATGAATGACTCTGGAGCCTACTAGGCTCCAGACCCTGTGCTGGGGTACTGGATGATGTCAGTTGTCCCAGATTCTCATGAAAAAACTGACATTTTAAAATGCAAATATCAAACCATAGCTCAGCAGGAAAGATTTGATAAAATATTAATCTCACTTTAAGCAGAAATCTCAGATGTAAACCCCAGGAAGCATAAGTATATTGGGAAAACGGTAGTTGTCTAAACTTAGTTTCCAGCACATCGAAGACCAGGTCTTCAAAGCCTTTGCTAAGATTTTGCTCTTAGTCCCAGAATTATAAAGGTTCACATTTTCACCTTGTGTGTAAAAGGATGAACAGTGGTCTTGACGAACAGACATTTCAGGAAGGATTTCAGGACAGAGAGTTTTGTAGGTTCTGGAGTCATTCAGAACTGGGTTTAAATCCAGGATCTGAAGTGCACTGGCTGTTTCACAAGTTAAACAGTTGGACAAGTTATCCTGAACCTTGGTTCAGCATCTTATCAGAATCTGTAAAATGGGTATAATAACAACTACCTCAATAAGTACTTTATAAGGATTAAAGTAGTGAACATCCATAGAACCAGGGTCTAGCAACCCTAAACAGAAATACCTGTTACTATATTTGAATATACTATGAATTCTAGCCACGAAAATGGTGTTCATCTTACTTTAAAGGTAACATCTGCTCACATAAGGAACTTCTTGGGTGAAAATATGAAGACTCTATAATAATGTTGTGATCTCAACGGTCTTTAATCCCCCCATTACAGAATTGCTGCAGAACTGTGATGCCCTGAACCACATAGCCGGCTGGCTCTCATAGGGCCTGAACCTCCTGAGATCCTCACCTGTCCGCTCTTGGCCGAAGGAGTGATTTTCATATTTGCCACTCCTCGTCGTTATGGTCACATTGTAGAGGCGGCCCGGGGTAAGGGAGCTGAAGGAACATTCACCGACAGACTTGGCAATCACGAGGGACTGAACCACCCTGCCATCGTGGGAGAGTGTCACCACGTAGCTATCCACGTCTCCAGGAGCCGGCAGCCAGGATATGCTGAGGTAGTCATTGCGACCAGAGTTGTTCACCCTTACTCCACTCACACTGGAAGGGACTGGGATTTAACAAGGGGGAGAATATTTTAAAAGAAAGGCACAGTCAAAAGTTGGAGCCATCTATTGCGGTGGGCAAAAACAGTGTGGACTCAGGAGATCTGATTACCTATGAGGTCAAGGAAGGGTGACGATTTCACTGTAGCTTCTGGAAGCTGAGAGTTCTTACATCATTAGATTAACCAAGATAAAAATCCAAGGAAGTCTTTTGGATGCCTCATAAATACAAGGATGCTGCTACTGCATTTTTATGGTGTGGTTGTTTGTAAAGTGTTTTAAGTGGAGGTTTTTTTATGTGAACATGTCAGGGAGTCCCCTATGTAGGAAAGGGAACAGACATTAACTATCTAAATGAAAGAGCTTGAACCAAACCCATCAATATAGAAAGGTTTTTGAGGGGAAAGGTGAAGAGTGCAATAGCTTTTCTAAAAGTCTTAGACATTGGGATAGCTTCGACCTTCTTGCGATTAATTTATTTATTCCTGGGGTGTCTAATCATTTACACAGGTGAAGGGGTTGTATTTCCCTTTGCAAAGCATTTCCTGCCCTCTAGTGGTGAGAAATAAACCTAAATGCCTATCCTAGAAGCAATAAGTCTGGAGACCAGACTTGAGGGCAGAAAGACATGCTGTGGCAATAATGGCCTTTCTGATGTCCACCATAATTATGTGCTTCTCTCAGTTGGGGTTTTAGCGTCACAAGCATTTACTAAGAACCAACAATTTTCCGACTATACAAAAATGGAAAAGATGTGGATGACTGTAAAGAGTTCCCTGCCTACAAGTACAGTCTGCAAATTAATAATCATGGTATTGAATAATAGCTGTTCCATGTATTAGAAATAAATGCATGACAAATAGTACTGTCAGTAGTGAATATAAGAATAAAATATATAGTATATATGAACTGCACTACTGTTTTCATCATTGGTTGACTGACTTCCGCTATATATTTTCATATAATTGTCAATATCCGTACATCACATATAATGGACAGGATTTGGCTAGATGACCTTTGAGAATCTTTCTCATCTAATATGCTCTGACTTTGTGGTTTAATCCCCAAAGTCTTCTGTGCATTTACAAGCACTTATACATCACTAAAATTATAAACAGCACTCTACTAAATAATTCTGCTAATGCTGTTCCATGAACATGGACATATCCCAGATATAACATTGAACTTTTAGCCATACTATTTATGTATTGATGCCTTCCTTCCTTTTTTTTCCCCTTTCCTTCTTTCATCCATCTAACCATCTGTATATCCCTTGGTTGTTCTCAGAATAACTATTCTTGTTTTTTAAAACTGCTGGGAATATTTGTAACTATCAACATTTTATTAGAAAGATATAATTATTAAAAGTTTCACCAAAAATATAAATTCATGTTTAAAAAAAAGATATAATATTTATTTTTTTTCTTTAGAATGAGCATTTTCTCAGGTTAGAATTAGATTTGTTAAGCACATCTGGTATCTTCAGTTTTAAATATTTTGCCACCTTATCTAAGCTGGAAGGGTTTATATACATGTTTCAACTCTGTGGAAATATAAGTGAATTATTTCAACGTTGACTAATACTTCAGTACTTTGAGTAGATGGTAATGATTATCTAGGTTTTAGCCATTGAATTTTTTTACAATCTACCATGTACAGAATTTACTAATTGAGGCACCTTTCAAAATCTCTAGTTATTGTGTTTCTATAGTGATATCCCATTTTTCTCTTTTTTCATGATAATGTCTGCACTCAATGTGTTTGAATAAAATATCTGATGTTTATATCTATTCATATCTTGTCCTCTCCTTAAGACTTTATTATCATTCTTCAAAGAATTTCTTGTCTCATTTTTGCATACTTCTGTTATATAATGGTCAAATATTGATACCTCTGTTGCCATTAAAATATAGGTATAAAAATAATTACAAGTCCCACTTATCAAGTGATCTCAGATATCAAACTATTTTAGTATAGCACCATACGCTGGACAGCCCTTGTGGTATTTTAAGATGGGAATTAACCTGTGTGGTGGCATCTGACTACTTGCTCACAAAACCATTTCCTTTTCCTCTTGGACACACAGCTAGACTGTATTTCCCAGCCGCCCCTGCAGTTAGGTGTAGTCATACAACTGTGTTCCCGTTAATGGAATGTAGGTGGAAGTGATGTGTTTACTTCCAGCTTTAGTAGTCTTCCTCCTCCCCATAACCTCCATTCTCTGAAGAAATGGAGAGACCTCTGAGAACTTAGAGGAAGGAAGAACCACAGATGGTAGGAGCCTGGGTTCCTTAATTATTGCTTAGAGAAGAACCAACCAATAGAGTTGTCTACTCAGGAACACCCACATTGTACATTTGTATAAGCAGGAAATAAGTCAGCCTAATCTAATACAACTGCAACTCACTGGGAAATGGATGCAAGATCCTTTTCAACTCCTCTCCTAAACTTGTTATTTCTCCTTCCCCACTCTGATACCCTGTGTTAGGGTGATTTATTGGGGATGGAAGAGAAAATGAAGGCTTAGATAGATGAGTGAATGGCAGAGCTAGGACCAGAATCTAGGCCTCTTGATTCCCCAACTAAGCTTTTCAGTCCCTCACCCCCAATTATGCTACATTGATGGACGGTGCCAAGAACCATTAAAAGAGAAGAAGGAAGGTATCAGAAAGAACACAGGCAACAGTGTCAGTTGCCACAGAATGACAGAAATGGGCAGACATCAGTGAATTTCTACCTAGACTATGAGATATTTTTTCAATGACTTAGTTGCTCTTTTGGGAGAGTTAATGAAGTTAATGGTCCTTGGGTTCATTAAGCAGGTGAGATTCATGATTTTAGAAAAGGATATATCTATGGATACCTCACGCTGATACTCAGAATCTGAGCATTGGAAATATAGTGGGAGGAGACTGACATCCAACTTAACATAATCATATGAAATTAAACAGGCAAAGTCACTGACCTGAATTCACTAATAATTATTAAAGCTTCTATTGGATTTATTTAATTGTATATCTTTCTAAGAAACTGGAACATACATTTTATATTGTTTGTTTTTGTTCTTTCTTTGTGTTGTGTAGAAAATTATATTCCCTTCTTTGGTGCTGCACCTCTGCCTGACACATATGACCATATGACATTTATTTGATTACTTAGCTCTCTGCCCTATTTGACTATGAGCTCTTTAAGGTCAAGGAACATTGTTTAGGTGGCATACAGTATTAAGCACTGTTTAATGTTGCTTGTGAAAATATATGGGATTGGGTAATTTTATTAGCTTAACTTTTTTTTTTTGCGGTATGCGGGCCTCTCACTGTCGTGGCCTCTCCCGTTGCGGAGCACAGGCTGCGGACGCACAGGCCCAGCGGCCATGGCTCACGGGCCCAGCCACTCCGCGGCATGCGGGATCTTCCCGGACCGGGGCATGAACCCGTGTCCCCTGCATCGGCAGGCGAACTCTCAACCACTGCACCAACAGGGAAGCCCTAGCTTAACTTTTGACCATAGAAGTTGGAGATCATTTTTTTTTTCTGTGTCTTGAAACCAAGAATATGAAAGAGAATGGAAGATACTTTTTAAAAAAAGTTCATGACTTGTTTACCTTAATCGGACATAAATATTTCAAAGAAAATCAGCTAGATGAAGGAATAAGCTTAGGTAACAGATGACTATCATGTCATTGCAAAGGGTTTTCTAGGAGTTCTGACACATGTATTGGAGATTTTAGAAAATTTAGAATTCATTCTCTCCTACTCTCACCCATCACCCAATTTCCATTCCTGGGAGATCAACATGTACTGTCTGGATAGCATTGAAAATTGGCTTTTAGGAAGATCAGAGTTGGGTCTGTCTTTAGGATGTTTTAAAACACCTAGGATATACCCTGGAGGTTCCACGTGCTCAGATCGCCGTAGGTCACAGACACTCTTCTTACCTGTCCTTCCCTCCATCACCACTTGTCGGGAAGAGATTCCTCCGCTTACTGTGGTTACCACCATGGAGTAGAGGCTGCCCGACTTGAGGGAGTGGAAGCTGTATCTGCTGGTCTCACTGGAGACACTTTCATTTTTGATGACCACGTTTTCATGGATCAGTAAGACTTGGTAGAAGTCTATGTCTCCCAGTGCTTGGGTCCAGTTAGTGAATAGACTGCTTGTTGTCCCTTGGTTGGCCACATGCAAGCCGGTCACTTGGGCAGGCACTAAAACAGAGTAGACAGGGAAGAAAAAACAGCTGACACTTCATCACCCTAAGGAAGTGTAACAAAAATGAGTAAAAAATGGAGATAGTCTTGAAAATGCTAAAAAAATATATATATTTTTTGATATAGACACTCAGCTTTATTTCTTGTGAAATATGGAGAACTATTCCCCTACAGAGACTCTACCATTCTGAAAAAGCTGCTTATATGGGAAATCAAAATTGTTTCAGATCCAAGGATAAGATGATGCATGCCTATTAGGTAGTCTTGATTTTTACATTTTAAATAATAAAAGGCTGCTATTGTTTTTATTATATGATATTGCTTATATGTGAATTCTAAAAAATAATACAAACAACCTTATTTACCAACAGAAACAGACTCACAGACATAGAAAGCAAACTTATGGTTACCAAAGGGGAAGGAGAGGGAGGGATAAATTAGGAGTATGGGATTGGCAGATACATAAAAGGTGCTATTTTTTTTTTTCCATTTTTTTTATTAGTTTCTGCTTTATAACAAAGTGAATCAGTCATACATATACATCTGTTCCCACATCCCCTCCCTCATGCATCTCCCTCCCTCCCACCCTCCCCATCCCTCCCACCCTCCCCATCCCTCCCCTCCAGGCAGTCACAAAGCACCGAGCTGATCTCCCTGTGCTCTGCGGCTGCTTCCCACTATCTATCTACCCTACGTTTGGTAGTGTATATATGTCCATGCCTCTCTTTCGCTTTGTCACAGCTTACCCTTCCCCCTCCCCATATCCTCAAGTCCATTCTCAAGTAGGTCTGTGTCTTTATTCCCGTTTTACCCCTAGGTTCTTCATGACATTTTTTTTTCTTATATTCCATATATATGTGTTAGCATACGGTATTTGTCTTTCTCTTTCTGACTTACTTCACTCTGTATGACAGACTCTAGGTCTATCCACCTCATTACAAATAGCTCAGTTTCGTTTCTTTTTATGGCTGAGTAATATTCCATTGTATATATGTGCCACATCTTCTTTATCCATTCATCCGATGATGGACACTTAGGTTGTTTCCAGCTCCGGGCTATTGTGAATAGAGCTGCAATGAACATTTTGGTGCATGTCTCTTTTTGAATTATGGTTTTCTCAGGGTATATGCCTAGTAGTGGGATTGCTGGATCATATGGTAGTTCTATTTTTAGTTTTTTAAGGAACCTCCATACTGTTCTCCATAGTGGCTGTACCAATTCACATTCCCACCAGCAGTGCAAGAGTGTTCCCTTTTCTCCACACCCACTCCAGCATTTATTGTTTCTAGATTTCTTGATCATGGCCATTCTGACTGGTGTGAGATGATATCTCATTGTAGTTTTGATTTGCATTTCTCTAATGATTAATGATGTTGAGCATTCTTTCATGTGTTTGTTGGCAGTCTGTATATCTTCTTTGGAGAAATGCCTATTTAAGTCTTCTGCTCATTTTTGGATTGGGTTGTTTGTTTTTTTGCTATTGAGCTGCATGAGCTGTTTATAAATTTTGGAGATTAATCCTTTGTCAGTCGCTTCATTTGCAAATATTTTCTCCCATTCTGAGGGTTGTCTTTTGGTCTTGTTTATGGTTTCCTTTGCTGTGCAAAAGCTTTGAAGTTTCATTAGGTCCCATGTGTTTATCTTTGTTTTTATTTCCATTTCTCTAGGAGGTGGGTCCAAAAGGATCTTGCTGTGATTTATGTCATAGAGTGTTCTACCTATGTTTTCCTCTAAGAGTTTGATTGTTTCTGGCCTTACATTTAAGTCTTTAATCCATTTTGAGCTTATTTTTGTGTATGGTGTTAGGGAATGATCTAATCTCATACTTTTACATGTCCCTGTCCAGTTTTCCCAGCACCACTTATTGAAGAGGCTGTCCTTTCTCCACTGTACATTCCTGCCTAAAAGGTGCTATTTTTGAAGATTGCTTACTTAATGTTATTTTATCTGTCTCTACTCCATGAGAACTCAAAGCCACATGATCTACTGGAGCTAATGGTTGTTATGGGGTGGTATTGGGAAATCTCTTTAACCTGATGATTAGATTGTAGTCTAGGAGACTGGTAATTCTTTATTGGCACATTCTCAAGAGGACTATTCTTATACATGAAAATGCTACAATACTATATGCTATAGTATTATATAATAATAATAATGATAATGAAAATGATAACAACTGATTGCCTGTTATGTGCCAGTTATGGACTCTATGCTTTATAGATGTTATATTATTGCGTACTCATTCAAAACTCTATAGAGTTGATTTTTTAAATTCCCTTTACAGAGGAGGAAACCAAGGATCATAATGTAAGTAACTTAGCCTATACAACAGTGCTAACAAATTGTCATTCTGGCGTCCAAAGCCTGATTTGTCTCACCTATGAGCCTGTGCCCTTTACCTAATTAACAACTACTGTGATTTTTAACCTGTCCATTGACAAATCTTTTACACAGATCTTGAAGTTGGCACTTGATCAACATACATCTCCTTTGTGCCTCTTCCCAGAATTATGATAATCAAAGGGAGTGGAACCTTGCACAACCCTTCTCAGAAGTCACTGACTTTTGGATTTAGGTACAAACATACTTATTAAAATACATTACTGTACATGGATCAAAAGATTCAATTCCAATTCTAAATTTCATATGGAAAGCAAAGGAATTAATATGCCAAAACAGTTTTGAAAAAGAAGAATAAAGTTGGAGGACTAACATCATCTGATTTCAAAACTTCTAGAAAGCTACAGTAATGAAGACAGTGTGATACTGGCAAAAAAGTAGACACATAGACTGATGGAACAGACTTGAAGGTCCAGAAATAGACCCAACACATATACCGTTGATTGATTTTTTTTTTATAGAGATGCAAGGGCAATTCAGTGGAGAAAGGAGAGTCTTTTCAACAAATAGGACTGGAATTATTAGATGTGCATAAGCAAAGAAATAAACTTTGCCCCATATCTCACACATATACAAAAATTAACTCAAAATTGATTATACACCTAAATTTAAAACCTAAAACTATGAAACTTCTAGGAGAAAATTTTGGTGACCTTGTGTTAGACAAAGGTTTCTTAGGTATGACACCAAAAGCATGATTCATGAAAGAAAAAAACTGGTAAATTGACATCAAAATTAAAAACTTATGTTCTGCAAGATATACTAATAAATTAATGAAAAGATGAGCCAGGGGAGGAGATCAAGATAGTGAAGTAAGAGGACAGGGAGCTGACCTCCCTGTCACCAAAAATACATCTACATGTGGAGTAATTATCACTGAAAACTAATGGGAAACTGGCAAAAAGACTCTCGTACAACCAAGACTGTAAGAAAGATACACATGTATAGGGTAGGAGGGAACAGAAGTGATTGGGTCAGGACCTGTGCCCCTCAGAGGGGACTCAGAGGACAAGGGAGATGATATCGGTGGACACTCAACCTGGGGAGTGAGCAGGTTAAACCAAGTTTGGGCATCTCAGTCCTGGTGTCCTACATGAGGAGACAAGCCCCCTTAGCTGGTTGGAGAACTGCTGGGACAAAGAGAAGAGCTGAGGAAGTCTGGACTCCACGCATGAGGGGCACACACATGCTGGCTAACCCCCAAGGCAGAGCAGAGAAAGGTCTGCTCTAGTGGCTGCCGAGTTTCCCATGACCACCTGGCACACATACCAGCCCAAGCGAAGCAAACATTCCGACCCCACTCCCTTCATGCCACAATGTGGCACTGGATCTGAGGCAGCCACGGCTGGGGAAGAAACTTGACTGTGGGACCCAGAGGTGACCCGGAGCAGCTCCACCACGGGCTGGAGCAGCACGCCTCTACTTGGTGCTTACTCAAGCAGTGCCTCAGGCTGCCCAGGTCTCTGACGGGGTGGCCACTCCACCACAGCTAACCTCTGGATACATGTAGAGCTCACATGTGTCCCGCCTGCCCTGTGGAGCATTTCCACGACAGGGTGGGGGCAGTGGATGCAGGTAGTAGTGATCAGCTGGGAGAGACAAAGGGGACCTGCACCAGAGGCTGCATCTGAGTGGAGCCATAGACACCTACACGGGCAGCGCATTGGAACTCTGTCTGCACACAGGCCCCACTTGCTTCAGCACTCCCCTCCTCTGGGGTAAAGGTCCTGGTGCTGGGAGAGGGAAAAACACACACTTAAAGTGAACAAAGTCAGCTCAAGCCTGATCCTCAGGGTTTCTACCCAGCAACTTGGGATTAGACCCCACCCCTGACAGGGCAATGATGGCCACTGAACAGAGAGGAAGTCCCACCTCACACCTGGCACCAGCTCTAGCCCCTCCACCTCCAGCCCAACCTCTACCAAGGTGACAGCTGCCAGCTATCACCCTAAAACAACACCCTGAAGAAAGATTTAACTTGCATTCATGTCAAATCCAGCTCTCGCACCGAAGACACTGGGCGAACACAGCCTGTATAGGGATGCTCCCACATAAGAACACCCCTTTAAGACAACAATAGGTAACTGTTTCACCTAAATTCATAGGGGCAGAGATAGTTAAGCAAAATGAAAAAGCAGAGGAACTACTCTTAATTGAGAGAGCAAAAAAAAACCCCCTAAAAAATAAATAATGAAACAGAAATAAACAATTTACCAGGTAAAGAATTAAAAACATTGGTAATAAAAATGTTAACTGAATTAGGGAAAAGAATTTATCTAAACAGTGAACATTTTAACAAGGAACCAGAAGATATAAAAAAGATCCAATCAGAAATGAATAACTCAATAGCTGAACTAAAAAAAACATACTAGAAGGAATGAAGAGCAGACTAAGTGGTACATAAGTGATCTGGAAGATAGAATAATGTAAATCACCCAATCAGAACAGCAAAAAGAAAAACAAATTTTAAAAATGAAAGCAATTTAGGAGATCTCTGGGATTAAGTGTACCAACATTTGCATTATAGGGATCCCAGAGGAGAAGAGAGAGAGAAGAGGACTGAAAATGTAGTTGATGAAATTATGGCTGAAAACGTCCCAAACTTGAAGAAGGAAACAGATATCCAGGTTCAGGAAGTGCAGGGGGTCCCAAACAAGACAAACCCAAGTAGAGCCACACCACATATCATAATTAAAATGGCAAAAGCTAAAGAGAGAATTCTAAAGGCAACAAGAGAAAAACAAAGAGTCATATACAAGGGAATCCCCATAAGGCTATCAGCTGATTTCTCTGCAGAGATATTCCAGGCAAGAAGGGAGTGGCATGATATATTCAAGTGCTGAAAGGGGAAAACCTGCAACCTAGGATACTCCACCCAGCAAGATTATCATTTAGAATAGAAGTAGAGATAAAGAACTTCTCAGACAAGTAAAAACTAAGAGTTCATCAATACTAAATCTACCCTAAAAGAAATGTTGAAGGGTCTTCTCTAAATAGAAAAAAAGTAAGAATCTAAACGAAAGGGAAAAATCTCACTAGGAAAGGCAAATATATAATAATGATGGAGGATCAACTACTTAAATAAGCCAGTACATATGTTAAAAGACAAAAAATTGTAAAAACAACTATAATAACACTATACAGTTAAGGGATAGGCAGAAGATGCAAAATATGTCATCAAAACCACAAAATGTGGGGGAGGAGAGTAAAAAATGTAGATCTTTTAGAATGTGTTTGAACTTAAATGACTACCAGTTTAAAACAAGTAGATATAATTGTAGGTCAGCATATGTGAATCCCATGATAACCACAAATCAAAAAGGATAAAATATTTAGGAATAAACTTAACCAAGGAGGTGAAGTATAAACTCTGAAAACTATAAAAACATTGATGAAGTAAACTGAAGACGATACAAAGAAATGGAACGACATTCCATGCTCTTGGATTGGAAGAATTAATATTGTTAAAATGGTCATACTACCCAAAGTAATCTATAGATTTAATTCAATCCTTATCAAAATACCCATGTCATTTTTCACAGAACTAGAACAAATAATCCTAAAATTCACATGGAATCACAAAAGACCATGAATTGTCAAAGTAATCTTGAGAAAAAAGAACAAAGTTGGAACTATCATATGCCCAGACTTCAGATTATACTACAAAGCTACCGTAATCAAAACAGTATGATACTGACACAAAAACAGACACATAGATCAATGGAACAGGATAGAGAGCCCAGAAATAAACCCACACACCTATGGTTATTTAATCTATGGCAAAGGAGGCAAGAATACACATTGCAGAAAAGACAGTCTTTTCAGCAAGTGGTGCTGGGAAAACTGGACAGCTACATGTACAACAATGAGATTAGAACATTTCCTCACACCATATACAAAAATGAACTCAAAATTGATTAAAGACCCAAATGTAAGAGTGGAAATCATAAAGCTCCTAGAAGAGAACATAGGCAGAACACTCTTTGGCATAAATCGTAGCAATATTGTTTTTGGATTTGTCTCCTAATGCAAAAGAAATAAAAGCAAAACTAAACAAATGAGACCTAATTAAACTTAAAAGCTTTTGCACAGCTAGGGAAATAATTGACAAAAAGACAAACCTATAGAATGGGAAAAGATATTTGCAAACGATATGACTGACAAGGGGTTAATATCCAAAATATATAAACAGCTCGTATAACTCAGTATAAAAAAACAAACAACCCAATTAAAGAATGGGCAGAATACCTGAATTTTTTCCAAAGAAGACATACAGGGGGCTAACAGGCACATGAAAAGATTCTCAACATTGTTAGTTATTAGAGAAATGCAAATCAAAACCACAATGAGCTATCACCTCACAGCTGTCAGAATGGCTATCATCAAAAAGTCTACAGATAACAAATATCGGGAGGATGGGAAGAAAAGGGAACCCTCATGCACTGTTGGTGGGAATGTGAATTGGTGCAGCCACTATGGAAAACAGTATGGAGGTTCCTCAAAAAACTGAAAATAGAACTCCTATATGATCCAGTAATTCCACTCCTGGGTATATATCTGGAAAAAATGAAAACACTAATTTGAAAAGATACATGCACCCCAATATTCATAGCAGCACTATTTACAATAGCCAAGATATGGAAGCAACCCAAGTGCCCATCAACAGACGAATGGATAAAGAAAATGTGGTATAAGGACCTCCCTGGTGGTGCAGTGGTTAAGAATCCACCTGCCAGTGCAGGGGACACAGGTTCGCTCCCTGGTCGGGGAAGATCCCGTATGCCACAGAGCAACTAAGCCTGTGCACCACAACTACTGAGCCTGCACTCTAGAGCTCACAAGCCACAACTACTGAACCCGTGTGCCACAACTACTGAAGCCCGCACGCATAGAGCCGTGCTCTGCAACAAGAGAATCCACCACAATGAGAAGCACATGCAGTGCAACGAAGAGTAGCCCCCACTTGCCGCAACTAGAGAAAGCCCAAGTGCAGCAATCAAGGTCCAAAGCAGCCAAAAATAAATAAGTAAAATAAATAAATTTATTTTAAAAATAAAAGACAATTTACCTTTGAAAATACTGATAATGAATGCAGTCCAAGCCCATGCCATTGTTAAAAAAACAACAACAAAAAAAGAAAATGTGGTATATATACACAATGGAATATTACTCAGCCATGTAAAAGAATGAAACTCTGCCATTTGCAGCAATGTGGATGTACCTAGAGAATATTATGCTTAGTGAAATAAGTCAGACAGAGAAAGACAAATACTGTATGATATCAGTTATATGTGGAATCTAAAAAATAATACAAATGAGTGTGTGTGCAAAACAGAAAGAGACTCACAGATATAGAGGACAAACTAGTGGTTACCAAAGGGTTGAGGAAAGGGGGGAGGGGAAAATTAGGGGTATGGGATTAAGAGATACAAACTACTACGTATAAAATAGGTAAGCAACAAGGATATATTGTATAGCACAGGGAATTATAGTCATTATCTTATACTAACTTTTAATGGAGTTATAGCCATTATATTATAATAACTTTTAATAATAACTTTTAATGGAGTATATTCCATAGAAGTGCTGAATCACAATGCTGAACACCTGAAACTAATATAATATTGTAAATCAACTATACTTCAATAAAATAAAAAGACAAGTCATAGACTGAGAGAAAACATTTCAACACACATTTTGACAAAGGACTTATTCTGGAATAAAGAATTCTCAAAACTCAATGATAAGAAACAAAGAACCCTATTAAAAAATGGGCAAAACAGTTGAAAATATCTTCTTCCACAAAAAGATAAGTGGATGGTAAATAAGCATATGAAAAAAATGCTTGAAATCATTAGTTATTAAGAAAAGGCAAATTAAAATCACATGAGATACCTCTACACATTTATTAGAATGGCTAAAATTAAAAAAACCAAACCAACTGAACATACCAAGTGTTGCTGAGAATACGGAGGAACTGGAAATATCATACATTGCTGGTGGGAATGTAAAATCTTACAACCACTTTGGAAAACAGCTTGGTAGTTTCTTGCAAAGTTAAACGTTCACTTACCTTATGACACAGCAATATGAGTGGTGGGAATAATGAAAATGATCTTAAGTCTAAAACAATGCCTTGGACTTTCATTGCTGGCACAAACCATGAAAATCCCCCCAATACATGCAACTGCACATGTTGGATAAAACATAAAAATGTAAATGCATGAATGAGTTGTCAAGAATGTAAGGAATTCTCAGAGACCTATAAGAAAGTGACAGAGAGGTAACTGGATCACTGAAGCAGACTGTCACCATGAGGGCATCCTTCAAACATAAATTTAAGCTTTGATTTTATAGCTTTGCAAGAGCTATGAATAGGACTTTCCCAGGGTGAGGAACCTCATAGGTGACTCTGCATAATATTGGATCCTGAAACTTTATATTCTAAGCGTAAGTGAAATACATATTTACTCTCTATTCCCCATATACTGCAGCCTCCTTAATACTAGGTGGAGAAGAAAAAATTTCCACTGAGAATTCATAATGTCGAGACAGCTTCAGTGAGTTTGCAACCCAAATTCATAAAACCCTGGGTGATCAAAAAACCTCAAGTTGACAATTTAGATTAAAATAGGTCTGGGTTGATAGAAATCCTGTGCACCTGAAAGAACCAAGTGAAAAGAAAATTCTTTCTGAAACCCACCTTCAAAAAAGGCCCCAAAGAATTCCCACAGAATAAAATCCCAAGGTATATGAGTTTAGAATAAAACATCACAAACATTTAAGGAAGTAAGCACCATGAGCAAAAGGCAGAAAACTCAGTAAACAACAGCACTGAACTCCTGAATATTTCAGATATTATACTGATCAGACATAGAATGAAAATAAAAATCATTAATTTGCTTATAGCAATAAAGGAGGAGAATGGAAAGAGCAACAGAATACTAAACATATTTGGAAGAGAACCAAAGAACATGTTTAACAGTGAAGAATATAACAATTAAATTTTAAAACTCAGTGGGTGGATTTTAAAATAGATTAGATAGAACTAAAGAAAGATAGATTAGATAGAACTAATGAACTAAAAGTAAGAGCTGAGGAAATTATCCAGACTATAGCCCAGAGAGCAAATACATGGAAAACATGAAAAAAAAAAAGTATACAATGCCCAGTACAGAACAGGTTTTAATGAACATTTATAAGTTGAATGTTAGACAATTCAGCAGACAGGATACTTTTAAAGCCTAAAATTTATAAAAAATGTTACCTGTTCTTCCTTTGATTGAAGATGAATTTTTTAGGTCTCCACTAATACTGCTGACTGTAGCTATGTATTTTCGTCCAGGCACCAGGTCAGTAAAAGTGAATTCTTTGGCATCTTTGGGGAGCAACTTGTGGATGAGTAAGAGGTCTCTGTCGATTAGTGAAACGATGTATTTCTCCCATTCTGCTGCAGGGGTCTGCCACATGACACCCAGTGAGGTTTCATTGGCGTGTTTGACACGAAGCTGAAGGACAGCCAGGGGGACTGGGGAAAAAGCAATGGACATTCGGGTCATTGATTAACTTGGATACACTCCAGTATTCTTTAGAGATCTGTTCTCTTCCATCCACAGGAGTGTTCTAGTTGAGCATTTCTTTTCTGAATGCTTATGAGCATTTAGAAAAAAAATGCTAATCACAAAAAAACTTTGTTCATGTAAAATAACCAGAAATAAGGACTCAAAAGAATACTCTTGGAAAATACTTTACTGGGTCATTTATGTTTGATCATCATCCAGCAGATATTAATATTTGGAAAATGAAGAGATAACTGGAAGACACAGAGGGCAAGCTAAAGACGTTTCTTGGTCCATTTCTTTGACGTTCTTCTAAGAACATTGCGTCAGTGTAGTTATTTCCTTATTATCAGGCAAGACTAAAAGAGAACATATTTGAATTTCACTCCAAGTATGGAGCATTCCATGTCACAGGGATTTTCATAGACATGTTGAGTTTAACAGGTCAACTCTCTTATTTGAAAGTTGAGGAAATGGACTCAGAGAGGTTGTGACTTGCCCAAGGAATTACAGTATAATGGTGACAGCAAGAATACCAAAACCCATGTCTCAGTAGCCTCACTCTCCTCTGCCCTAAAATCTGAATATATCCCTCTCCACTTTAACAACTCTTCCTTGGTACCTGAAAATCCCCCATTAGTCAACAGTGGGTCAAGGCAGTGGTTCTCTAACAGTGATCACCAGCAAAAGGTTATCAACTGTCTACTTTGTGGGGAGGATTCTCTCAGATTGTTTCCTTCCTGTTCTTTTGGTTAGAAGGGTCTTTCTTTTAAAAAACAATGAACCTACTAGTGGAAGTGATTTCTAATACTCTAATTTGACAAAATTAAACAATACCAACCTATTTCAGTTTGTCAGTCTATAATGTCTCAAATACAGGGAACCCTGGGGTATGACATTGACGGTTACCTGGGTTACTTGGAAGAAGGATCAAATTAAGGTTCCATCAGTCATTAACATCTTGATATTCGCTTACCTGTCCTGCCATGGCAACGCTTAGAATTCTTCAGATTTCCGCTCTCAACAGTGACTTCGACCTCATACTGTCTTCCCGGTATGAGCCCCACATCACGTATGACGTAGTGTGTTTCCTCCTTTCCCACGGTGGTGTTGAGCAGCACCAAAGAATCATTCAAGAGCAGGATACGGTACTGCTCCCAGTCTCCAGCAGGGGGCGACCAGCTCACCACCAGGGACCTTGTAGAACCATTGCTGTTTGCCTCCAGGTCCCCAACATTCTCTGGAACTAAACAGTGAAATGATGTCAAAAGGAGATACTAAAATCCAAAAGTAAGGATGCTCACTCACTTTTCATGGGCAACAGTAGATAAGAGACCTAATAGCTGCAATTCAAAACATTTCTATCGAATGGGCTTGAGGATGCAGGAAGGGGGAAGGGTAAGCTGGGACGAAGTGAGAGAGTGGCATGGACATATATACACTACCAAATGTAAAATAGATAGCTAGTGGGAAGCAGCCGCATGGCACAGGGAGATCAGCTCGGTGCTATGTGACCGTCTTAATAACTCTGAAAGCTCATAATATGGTAATTTACAGGAAGAAGGCACTGGATAAATGTTTGGTGACATAAATAAAATAATTTATGGGAAACATGGGTAAGTGCTAACTGGCCTTCATTATAAGAGTTGATCAGAAATGTTTTATTCATTAGTATCAATGCTAATTCATTTATGCTACTTAAGTGGTGTGACATGAAATAGCACAGGGCAGAGACAGAAACACAGATCATTCAGGAATCAATCCAAATACATTTGCTTAAATAATCAGACGAATGCAATTAACCCTCGGCTTGACTCTGTATAGCGGAGCCTGGCCCATAGACACCCTGAGTCATGTAGACCATACTTCCCAGGTTGGGAAAGGGATTTTCCTTCTAACTTATCCTGTTCTAAGGTGGATCAGAGAGTGATTTGAGCAACTAAAGAATTTCTGGAGCCTTAGACTCACCTGTTCTGCCCACTGCCATCTTATGAGCAGACAATTCACCAGAGACACAGCTGATGGTGACTTGATAAAGTCGTCCAGGGGCTAAGTCTTTAAATTGAGTTTCAGTAATCTGGGGTGCTAATATTCTGGATTCTTTGATGGTTCCTTGGTGAGACAGTGTAATGTTGTAGAAATCCACATCTCCAGAAGGTCTTTGCCACTTGACTTTTAAAGAGGTCAAAGTGCCATCATTTGTCACCTTCAGATTTGAGACTTCCATGGGGGCTAATTAGGAAGAAAGGGAAAGAGACTTTAACTCAGGATATCATACCACTCTTATGGCCAAATTTTGACCTGTGTCTTAATCTCTACAAGCCACACTCCCTGCTCTGAAGAAAACAACTTCACAAGGTAAAAATAATACTGCAAAACCAAAGAAAGGTTGTATGGCTAGTGGAGAGAGGACAAACATGGCAGTCAGGAGTCTAGATTCTGCCTCAAACTTGGCCATTGGTTGGCTGGGCAACCCTGGGCAGCTCTGTCTATCTTACTAAGCCTAGGGGTCCTTATTGCCTAATGATGGCTTGATCAAACAAAACTTAAAATGGTCTTTTCCAGTTCTGAAAATCTTTAAGTGGAATCCTCAAAGAATGTCATCTGCCTAATTTCTTCCTGTCTTTATGTATTTAATAATAGAAAGTACATAATAAATAGACTGGTTGACTGGCCATCATAAAATTTTTTGTGCTAAAAATAGTTTCTTTTTCATATTGAATCATGATAAAGTTAAAGCTTAGGAGTTGTGTCATTATTTCATCAGAGGAAAATGATTACAAAGGAGAGACACTTTGGTAAATATATTTTCTACCTTTTGCCTATGCTATAATTTTGGGCCTCACTAATGGCATAATATAAATTCACAATGTCTCATTAAAATAATGGGTGTGGCACATTGCTTTTGCATATGCCAGTTAGAAGTGCAATTTGCTCTTGATATACATAAATAATTCTTAAAATATATGGTACATTTTTGTTGGGAATATACATATATATATATTTGAGGTGTGATACGAAAGGTATATAAATATATAGGAGTCCCCAAATATCTTTCCCACCAACCTCCTATTATTTCAGGAACTCTCCTCGCTAGAGTAATGTCTAAGGCACTACATATTTTAGAGTTTCTCTTAAAGTTACATAGCTTCCCAAAGGAGGGGATTTATTAACACATTAGACCCACCAGAAGCATTAGAATCCACTTGAATATAAGCTCCATGAGGGGAAAGACTTTGTCTCTCTTGGACATTGTTATATCTACAATGTCTGGTATATAGTTTACACCTAATAGATATTGATTTAATGAACTAATGAATGAATAAGTATGTATATAAATGATTCATTAAAACTTAGCACAAATTAGTTTTCTGGCTATGTTAGGCTATGAGAACAGGTTCTATAGAATTGGGTCTCAGGAGTTGTTTTGTTGGATAGAGGGTTTGGGCAATGGCTGTTTCTTTATACAAAGACCTAAGAGTAGGTCTTTGTGTAGCACTGAGAAGAGTAATCCTGGTTCATTGTGAGTGATGTCACAAAGGCAGGGGATGATGCCTGTTTAAGAGAAGGAAGTAGGAATCCTTAACTAAAAAGAGAAGCTAAGACTATATCAGTGATTAACTCTGCTATTTCACAAGGTTGTCAAGGACGAGCCTAAACTTTAGAACGAAAGGGAATCCCTTTTTCTCTCAGTAGAAAAGCGGATACATATTAAGGTCTTCTACAACATATGCATTTCAATTTGTCCTATACTACCATTATCCAAATAATTTAATAAACCTTGTTTATTAAACATTTCCTTGATTTGGGTTTTATTCTTGTTCAGAATAGCTAGGGAAACTTACTTGTCCTGGCTGGTTTCCATCTGTAGTTTTGCAGCCCTGCAGCCTCGGTAACAATGGTGACATTATAGAGGTGACCAGGTATCAGTCCATGAAAAGCATAGGAAGTAGTAGATTTGTCCACAGCATAACTATGAACTAGAATTCCTTTATCCATTAGTATCAGCTGGTATCTTTCCACGTTCCCAGAGCCATGTGACCAGGAAATCAGGAGAGAATTCGTTTTCGCTGAAATACCAATATCTTCCACTGGCGATGGCACTAGTGGGATACAATGCATTTCCCAAGTGTCATTCATAATTTCCTTATAGAAGGTATAGACACATTTCATTTGAAACCACACATCCATTTATGCTTCTCTGTACATCTAACTTGTGTAATAGCTAATGAAAATAGCACTCTTGAAATTTTATTGGAACCTGGATTAATGCTCTTTTCAAAGTCCACAGCCTAAAGCTACATCATAGTTTATCTGTCTCCCCCATTTAACAGGTATCAAGGTAGATTTTTTTTTTTTTTTTCCTTCTTGCGGTACGCGGGCCTCTCACCGTTGTGGCCTCTCCCGCTGCGGAGCACAGGCTCCGGACGTGCAAGCTCAGCGGCCATGGCTCACGGGCCCAGCCGCTCCGCAGCATGTGGGATCTTCCCGGACCAGGGCACGAACCCATGTCCCCTGCATCGGTAGGCGGACTCCCAACCACTGCGCCAGGGAAGCCCATCAAGGTAGATTTTGTCAATGAATTATGATGTGGCATAGCAGTAAAGGGAAAAGAGAAAGGAAAGAACTGTAGAAGTTGAAAAATGGAAAGAGAGCAACAGAGCAGGAGAGAAAATGAGGGGAGAGTGAATGATAAGAAAGTAAGTTATGGAAGGAAATGGTAATGTGTCATTGATATCGGGATGCATGGGTGCAAGAAAAGACTTGTTCCAAACATAGGAATATTCAGGAAACACCATGACTTGATGTTAAGAGAAGAATATACAGGGGAGGGAAAACATTTAAAAAATAATTTTCATTGCACAAACTCAGAAAATGAGGCAGAAAATCCTGTTGCCTAACATTTGAGTTAGAAGGGCCATTAGGAAACATCTTCCTCATTTTGGAGAAAATTCCAGTCCCAGAGAAGTTCCATGACTTGTTCAAAATCACCCAGCAAGCTAACAGCACAACCCCACCTCCTTGTTTCCAGTCCAGACTTTCCTCTGTATCAAACAGTATTTATTTGTCTCTCTGTCTATCTATCTATCTATCTACCTACCTATCTATCCACCTATCTATTTATTATTGATCTTGGGGCATTCTTACTCCCATTTCTTGAATGTAATATAATTTCAAAAGAATCATTGACTATTAAATATGCAACTATCCATAAACAGGTCTTACCTGTTGATCCATTGGCATAAATTGTAGAGGAACGTTTATCCCCAGAAACAGCTGTGATGGCAATTTTGTATTTACTACCAGCAGTGAGGTTAAAAAATGTATATTCATCCTGTGAAGTTCTTTCTTGAATTTGGGCCCCCTGTGTCTTTTGGTTATCATCAAGTAACTGCACCTCATACCAGGTGACTTTCCCGGAAGAAGGAGTCCACCAGACATGCAAACTTGTGGAAGTACTTTTCTCCTTATTGACTTCAAACCTAGCAGGAGGTAAAGGATCTGCAGAGCAAAAAACAAAAAAGAGAAGGTGGCTTGAAGAATTTTGCAGATACATGCTTACCTTGCTGTAATCCAGATGCATTTTCCTTCAAAACTTTAAAAATATGCAGCTCAGGGCTTCCCTGGTGGCGCAGTGGTTGAGAGTCCGCCTGCCAATGCAAGGGACACGGGTTCGTGCCCCGATCCGGGAGGATCCTACATGCCGCGGAGCGGCTGGGCCCGTGAGCCATGGCCGCTGAGCCTGCGTGTCTGGAGCCTGTGCTCCGCAACGGGAGAGGCCACAACAGTGAGAGGCCCGTGTACCGCAATAAAAAAAAAAAAAAAAAAAAAAAAGAATCTGCAGCTCATGATACAAATGGGCATTTTATGACACTCCTAAACTTACTATTTTACTTAAAAAAGAAATCCACCTTGGCTACTAGTCATATAAGCTCTTTTTTTTCTAATAAAACTTTTTTTTTGTTACGACAGCTCTGAGCTTGGAAATCCAAGCAAGGTTATATTTTCTTTGGCTTTCAAGTTTTGCACTTTTCAAACGTTGACAAACATCCAGGCTCTGCCTGGATAAATACTGAAAATCTCAACAGAAAATACAGATATTAAGAAATAATTTTAAAATTTGTATTTTTTTTTTTTTTTTTTTTTTTTTTGCGGTATGCGGGCCTCTCTGTTGTGGCCTCTCCCGTTGTGCTCCGGATGCGCAGGCTCAGCGGCCATGGCTCACGGGCCCAGCCGCTAAGTGGCATGTGGGATCTTCCCGGACCGGGGCACGAACCCGTGTCCCCTGCATCGGCAGGCGGACTCTCAACCACTGCGCCACCAGGGAAGCCCTAAAATTTGTATTTGTACTAAACTTTCCCCTTTTTAGGTTGTGGGGTTTGGGGGGGTTATGTATACAAAACTTTGGGCTGTTTTTAGATATTGGAAAACCATGAAAGATACAGACCTGATTATGAGCCTAGGCTAGGTGTGCTCACCAAAATGAATTCTCCCAACAACTGGGATTCCCTATGTCTCCAGATTTTCTAAACTTGAGTTCTGGGACAGTTTGGAGCTGCCAGAGCTCCCAGAGCAGGTGGGTTAGTCCTGTCCCTGGCTGTTTACTTAGTTTCAATTCTCAAAGCCATGGGTTAATTTGAGGAGTCCTGTTTCCCATGTATTGAATCTTCACTGTAGAGCTTGAAATAGGATGAATAGCACGTCTCCAGGTTAGGAACTAAATCAATAACATTTAGTGAGCAGATGATGCAGTGGGACCATCCGAGAAATAAGGCTCTCTCTACCCTGAATGTTGGGAGTAGAAACGTTGACATTTACATATAGGTAATTTTCAGAAATCCTATGTGGTTCTTGGTCTAGAAAGTGAGATCAAGATACTGGAGACAAAATTTCAAGAGTCAGGTCAGATGTTTTAGTGACATGGCTATAGAGATCTCAGTTCTTTACCTCCTGGTAAATTATATCTTACTCATGAAAGAAATTGAGGAATTCTAGCATCTACTTAGAACAGTATATGTTTTAAGAAAGTCTTCTCTTGTGACTAACATTAATACAAATAGGAACAAGGTAATCTTATTCTATATTCAGAAGGCATTTATAGCCAGACAGCTCAGTAGACTACGGGTCACCTATAGACCCCATACATAGGCTAAACAAGGCCAAGCCAAGACAGAAACTTTGAGAGCTCAAAGCACAGGTGAGATTAGAAGATAAGGTTGTGTGGTTTATATCCTAGCAGCACAGGTTCACCTGAAGAGTGTAGGCTCTCGAGACTGGCGGCCTGGGCTTGAATCCGGGTCTCCCACTTTGTAGCTGGGTAGCGATTCCTTAACCTCCTCGTGCCTCAGTGATCTCCTCTATGCAATGCTGATAACAAGGCTATATTTTCAGTAGAATTGTTATGAAGATTAAGTTGAGTATTTTATCGAGAGCACTCAGAACAGCATCTGGCACATAGTGAGTGTTCAATAATAGTTAGCTATTATTAGTATTAGTATTAGTATTCCTCCTATAATTGGGATGATCTTGTCATAGATGCAGGGAGGTGAAGTGGCAGAGAGCATGGGCTTTGGAGTCAGAACTCAATTCAAATCGCAGCTCCTTCATGTATCAGCAACTTGGGGAAGTTACTTAACCTTCTAAGCCTCCATTTCCCCCTCTGTCTGGGGAGTATAATAATAGTACTTATATTCTTGGATGTTTGGAGGAGTAACAAGATATAGAAGAGACTTTACATGGTACACAGTGGGCACCCATAATATAAACTTATTCTGTCTACATGATCACAAAAAGAAACTTCCTCTGAATCACTGACCAAATGGAGGCAAAAGTGGAATACGATTTTTTTTGGAAACTAAACTGTTAATAGCTTTAACTGCCTTCTTCAAAAAAAAAAAAAACACTTGGAAAAATCTTATCAGTTTATTCCCATGAACTAACATTCTAACCCTTAAGATAAAATTAAAAAAAATTCCCAAGATGATTTTCATTTATGGGTTCTTGAGGAAAAACAGTATGGGTTTTGTGTGTGTGTGTGTGTGTGTGTGTGTGGCAATATTATTTAAATTTTCTATCCTACATAACACTCTATAATTAAGGACGTCATCATAAAAGGAAAGGACATAATTTCCCCTCACAGAAAGTTTTCTTGTTACCATGCGATTCTAATAGCCAGAGAAACTCAAGAGCAGCCTTGTCATAGCCAACTGAGGTGACACATTTTTGCTGAAGAGGCATTTTAAGGACAAGGATGAGAGGGACAGCTGCTTTCCAGTGATTGTTCAAAAGGGATCAATACTATCACTTACATGCACAACCCAGCCAGATAAAAGTTAAAGAAAATGATCTTATGATCGGTATAATCTAAACATATATAATCTGCAAAATATGAGCTATAGAAAATGAATTTTAAGGTTGCGTGCCTAGAGGGTGAAGTTCAGAAATGCAGACTTTATCTAATCTCTCTGAGCCAGAAAACAAAACAGTCAATCCTTTGTACATCCGCTAGAACAAAGGAACAATGAGATTGGGAAGTGCCTGGGCTGCAAGAACCTGCACTGGAAACAAACACTTAAAACCCCATTTATGCTGTGATAAAGCCCTTTGCTGGCAGTGGTCCACTATTGCTATGCATGCGGCAGGAGTTCAGTAGTTTTCAGACTTTGTTTCAATCTAACTAAGCCCAAGGAAAACTCTGCTGTATTAAAAAAAAGTTTTCAATATTTTATTAGAAACAAATTAGATACTTCCATCAGGGTGCTATTTTCATCTAGCATCTATCTATCTATCTATTTATCTATCTACCTACCTATCATCTACCTATCTAGATATCTAGATAGATATATGAAAGAGAGAGTTTTAATGCTATTTGAAAATTTAGTTATAGGTCTGTAATCTTCTGATAATGTGACAGGTCATATGTAATTGGAAAACCCTACTTGACTTACATAATTTATGCTGATGGCTGGAGATATCAATGCACACGTGTGCATTTATAGCCTTTCTGGTTTTTCCACCCACTGCTCTCATACATACAGTAACCAGTGAAGTATTATAAGCTTTGAGAACTGTTGAAAACCATAAATCAACAATTTAATCTCAATCAATATATGAAAATTTATCATTAGCCATCAATTTAAGACATCTTTGTATTTATTTCCAGAAAGATCTGGAATATTGAATGCCAAATGCAAAATTCTATAGTATTCATCTGCTGTATTTCAAAGAATCTACCAGTATCAGGAAGCCCCAGAATTTCATAAGTAGGTTTGCTGTCAACCCACTTTTTCTGATAAAGTTTAGCTAAATTCCTGAAACAAAATGGATTCTTCCTTTTTTCCCTTTTAAAAAAATCTGACTTAAGAAGAGGGAGACACCCATATATATAAAATGGAAGTGATATTTGCTTTAAAAATTCTTTTGTATGGTCATTAAAACATTATTATCTACTGCTATAGGAATTTGCAGTGTTTAGAATTCAAAATGATAGTATTTATTTTGGAAATAAATTAATTTAGCCTTATAACAAGAGAGCAGGCAATCCATAAGTTAGTGCCAAAAGCTTTTTTTGAAGTCATGATAGCACACAATATATCTGTGTAGGATCTGATCGTTTACAATGTGCTTTCTTAGTTGTAATAGAGGGTCAGGGGCATTAAGTGATTCATTTACATCACATAGGTAACAAGTAATTCAGCTGAGCTTCTAACACTTGGCTCCAAGTCGTGAGTTCTTTTCTATCACACCTTAGTTGTCGCAGGGTGGAAAATGATGTCATGAGTTGCACAGTCAGTATAACAACAAAAAAATCAAACCAGATCTCTATGAAAAATAACAGATAAATTTACAGAACTTTCATTTGATGGTTTGGATAGTGTAGCATAGATAAATGAATAACAACACTAATAATAGCTAAATCTAATCCGGCCGCCAGGAAAGTTCCACTGATTTTTAAAAAATAATGTTTTTCTTCTTCGTTTCTTTTTTCCCCCTAATCTTACTGCCTTAACCTGGTGTTCCATCACCTTGTGTCTGGATTACTCTGAGTTTTCTAGGTGTCTGCCTTAGTTTCTGTCTTTTTTCCACTATTGCCAAATAACCGCTTTGTATATCTCTCCCATCTGCCATCCTCATCCCCTGGGGAGCACCAAGAACTTTTCATGAGATGAAGTCTAAGTTTCTCCATAGGAACTCAAGGTCTCCTCAACCAGGATATTATCCTCCACCCACCTCTCCAAAACACACCTTATCTTTCAGCACTAACTCCAGGACAAGAGATCCGTTTTTTATGGATTACAGATTCAATTTCTGTACCTTTACAGGAATTAGGATACAATTCTAGTTAAAAGCAGGGTGGTTAGGAGACTGGAAGCTGCATTTATGTAGCACTCTATATAAAATGGAGTGAACATCAACTATTCCTATAAACTAATTGCGAATTTTCTCATGGAAACCAGGTTAAGGGTGGGGGAAAAGCCACAAACCATTCCTTGGTGCAGCTTTTTTAAAATGGGCAGAAGGAGAAAATGAGAAAGCAATTGCCCACAATCTGCAGTTAATTAAATAGGTTTATAGAGATGTAATTTTCTTTTACTTTTGTAATTGCTGCTGTTTGACTATAGTCAGCTTTCTGACTTATTAAAACATGATATACTATATTATGCTAATATATTGGATTAACATGCATTTCATTTATCAACTTTATACACTAAATATAAAGTTCAGGTAGCGAGGAACTTTCAAAGTTTTAACAGCATCGCAATTAAAGCAGCTTTGACAATCATTTGCATCATGATTAACACGAGTGAGGAATGCCGTGTTATTTTACGGGTCATCATACTTGGCTTCTGAGAGTCTACAGTTTACTCGGGCATTTAAGACATATGTGAAAAAGGTAAACACAAAGGTAACTTATCAGGGAGGCTGACTTTGACGCCAGACTAAACCTGGTTCAAATCCCAACACTATCACTTCAAACAGTGACTTTAGGCAAATTGCTTAACCTCCCCGAGGCTAAGTTTCCTCATCTGTAAAATGGGACTAACAATACTTACTTTACAGAGTTGTAAGTGTTAAGAGGTAATGGAGCCAAAGTGTTAAGTGCAGCCCTGGCACATGGTGGGGCCTCAGTAAATGGCAGTTGGTGTGAGTATTGCAGCTGTTCTTGCTGTTAAGGGTAACACAGGTCAGCACCAATGCTGAATATGCAAAAGGGGAATGATATCCAAGGGGAAGGTCTCAGAGGTGGGCTTGAAATGAACTTGAGCAAGTTGGAAGGTCAAGTAGGACGCAGAAATCAGAGAGAAGAGAGGCCACTGCAGAATGAGAGAGCAGTTTAAGCAAAAGCACTGAAAAGCTCACTTCTGTCGAGTATTAGAGAACCATGTCAGCATGGAGGGGACAATGACAGCTGACAAAGACTTTAACACCCTCATGCCGTCATCTTTCAGCAGCCCTACTCCTCTCTTTGATATTAACAATAGAGGTTTTCTTGGGAATTCCCTGGTGGTCCAGTAGTTAGGACTTGACGTTCTCACTTATGGGGCCCCGGGTTCGATCCCTGGTCCAGGAACTAAGATCCTGCAAGTCACATAGCGCAGCCAAACAAACAAACAAACAAGAACCAATTGAGGTTTTCTCAATATTATTTAAATGCTACATAAATGCAGTACAAAGGGAAATCCTTTGGCCTCCTCTTCCAGACTGTTGCCCAGAAGCTGCTCTCATGTAGAAATTCATGAGCTGTCGCTTGATGTGTGCTGCCGAACCTGGACATCTAGATACTAAGGAATTACTGTCAATATTAGGTATGATACTGATATTGTCGTTATGTTAAAAATAATGCTTATCATTCAGAAAGGCATACTGAAATATTTATAAATGAAATTAAATGATGACTTGGACTGCGTCAAAATGATATGCGGTGGGGGAGTGAGTGAGGATATAGATGAAACATGATTGTCTGTCAGTTGGTAACTGTTGGAGGTAGGTGATGAGTACATGCTCATTCCTTATACTATTCTGTTTACTTTTTATGTATTTGAACTTTTCCATCTAGAGAAGAAAAACAAAATCAAAACCCCAAATCCCTGGAAATCTGTATGTATACCTACCATGTTAATTTTAGTTGCATAGATTCATCTTTGTCTATACACATTCATACATTTAGAATGGGTTTGACCTCTCCTACAAGGTCAGAAAGTTGTCAGTATTATTCTTTATCCCCCAGGGGGATTCCAGGGAATTGGTGTCTGGGAATGGAAGGTGAAACAAACTTTCTTCCATTCTGTCTGGACAAATTAGATTTTATTTCTTGCTAATCTGTAGAATGCCAGGCCCACCTACCAGTAGTCAGACAAATGGAAGAAGCTTCCAAACACACAAAAAGTCAAGTGCAGAGAACTAGGTTGGTTGATTCCCAATACAGAGCTCAGCTTGATCTTAGAATTCCTGAAATAACTATACTGCAAGTGGCTGATTCCTAAATACTGAAGTCCATCACCAGAAGTTCAACACAATCAAAATCAATATTATTTCATCACACTAACACACATTTAAACATTATTCTACCCTTGTGTAGGCTAAGTAGCTATAGATTTAAAGTATTTTATAATATATATTTTTCTCTTTAAAAGTTGAATTGAGGGCTTCCCTGGTGGTGCAGTGGTTGAGAGTCTGCTTGCCGATGCAGGGGACAAGGGTTCGTGTCCCGGTCCGGGAAGATCCCACATGCCGCAGAGTGGCTGGGTCCGTGAGCCATGGCTGCTGAGCCTGCGCGTCTGGAGCCTGTGCTCCACAACGGGAGAGGCCACAACAGTGAGACACCCACGTACCGCCAAAAAAAAAAAAAAAAAAGTTGAATTGAAAAGTAACAACAAACTATCATATGTAATCTGAAAGAACAAAAACCAACTTAAAAACTATGTCCATTCTACAGAGTAGTGGAAAGAATTGGAGTTGGGGCCAGTAAATCTGGGTTCAAGGTCTAGGTCTACCATATATTAGCTCTATGGATTTGTGATTAGTTAATTCTTATGAATATCAATCTCATCTCCAATCTGAAAGTAATAATAGGAAACTTACTACACACTTAGTATGTGACAAAAACTGTTCTAGAATTTATGTATGAATCAATTAAAACCTCAAAATGACCCTAGGAAGTGAGCATTCTCTTTATTATTGTCCCTATTTTATAGATTAAAAGAGGTGAGTAACTTATTCAAGGCAACTTGGTTAGTAAGTGATGGAGGCGGCTGCTTTCAGAACTCAACTCTTAACCACCTGTGCCTTCATGATACTCCCTCCACAGGATTGCCATGTGGCTATAATTAAACAATATATGGTCAGTATAATATATATTTTATACTCTTACCTACTAAACAAGGTAGGTGAAAGTATTTTACATACTATAAAAGCACAAGACAAATATTAGAGTATTATTTTCTTCCTGGGAAAGACAACAAATATTCCTAGGCATTACAGATTTAACCAGGCATAAAAAGGAATGGTACCAAAATCTTAATGCCAATGAATAATAGAAAAACTATGTCAATAGCTCTTAAACTTCAGTGTGCATTGATTCATTTTGATATTTGTTTAAAATCAGATACCCTAGGCTCCACTCTTTCTAAATTCATTATATATGAGGTAGAAGCCAAGAACATGCTTTTATAACAAACTCTGCAAGAGAGTTTAATGCCAGTAGCTTAACAGACATTATTGAGAAATAATGGCCTGTGTTTAAAGCCATGTAAGTGTTATGGACTGAACTGCATCCCTCTAAAATTCATATGTTGAAGGCTTAACCACCAATACTTCAAATTGTGACTGTATTTGGAGATAAGACCTCTAAAGAGGTAACTGAGTTAAAATGGGATCTTTAGGGTAGGCCCCAATCCAATATGACTGGTGTCCTAAGATTAGACACAGACAGCACAGATGGACGACCATGTGAGGACATAGTGAAGTAGGCATCTGCAAGCCAATCAGAGAAGCCTCAGAAGAAACCTGCTGATAACTTGATCTGGGACTTCTAGCCTCCAGAATTGTGAGAAAATAAATTTGCTGTTTAAGCCACCCTATTTGTGGTGTCCTGTTACAGAAGCCCTGGTAAACTAATACAAGAAGCAACATTTTGAGGTGGAAATAATAGCTGATATGGTGATTTGGTAATTAAAACTCTTAAAAATTTTTAAAATTAAAGACAGAGGAATGAGCCATGTATAAAGAGCTAAAATTTTTTTTGCCTTTTGCTCTAGGCTGATTAATAAGTACCTGAAACTGACTAACAAGAAGTCATATGCCACTAAGATATTCTTCCTGTAGGTAAAGTTCTCTACGACTAGACTCCTTCCCTGGGCTCCATAACTTACCCATAACACAAGGAGAATAGATCATATTTTTATGTACATTCTCCCACTAAAATAGTCATTTCATTTGTTAATATTTGTCTGTTATCATCTACCTATTCATCCATAGATCCACCCATTCATCTCCCCATTCATCCATCCATCTACCCAACCAGTTAATATTTATTGAACACCTACCATGGGTTAGATGCCATTTTAGGTACTGAAAAACTACTTCTTATTGGTGGGAAGATAAAAATCCCCCCAAATTTCTAAATGAAAACTCTACAGTTTCACTTAAACAAACTCAAATGTCCTTAGGATACATTCAGGTAAGGAAATAACTGAAGTGGTCCAGGGGGATTCCAGTGAATTGGTATCTGAAAAGAGAGAAACCACAACTCAGCTCTAGAGAGTTCTAGGCAGACTGGCCGAGTTTTGCCAGATCTTCCAGTATTTTAAGAGAATCCATACATCTGGTATTTATGTGAATTTTCTGCTCAATGCTGGTGAAATAATCTGAAAATTTCACAAACATTACATGAGCCAAACAAAGCATGTCTATTATTTAGACACCTAGACACCCCCAGGGGCCACTTTGCAGCCTCTGCTCTAGATTCTGAGGACACAGTGTTAACAAAAGTGTTGAGTTCTTCAATATCTGTTACCTTCATAATCTATTTCTGATGAATTCACAACTAAATAATTTGGCTTTCAATTTATTACAGTTGTTGCATTGACCATTTATGACCAAACACACCTGAGAGAGGCAGCGCAAGGTCTTCACCCAAGAAAGAAGTGGTAAAGCTCTGTCACCACTTTCATCCTGACCTTCTTTCACCTCTGTACAAGACAACAAGGGCAGAGACCATGCTTTTTTTGTCATCTTTATAAGCTCATCAATCACTGCCTGGTGTAACTCCCTGCAGCAGTATCCATGCTTGATAAATGTTTGCTGAACTGAAATTTTTTTTTTTCGCGGTACGCGGGCCTCTCACTGTTATGGCCTCTCCCATTGCGGAGCACAGGCTCCGGACGCGCAGGCTCAGCGGCCATGGCTCACGGGCCCAGCCGCTCTGTGGCATGTGGGATCTTCCCGGACTGGGGCATGAACCCTTGTCCCCTGCATTGGCAGGCGGACTCTCAACCACTGCGCCACCAGGGAAGCCCTAGTTGAAATTTTTGATCTTTAAGGTCATGTCTACATTATGTTATTTTAGATAATTTACCAGGAAAAACAACCAGACAAATCACACTTGGAATGATACAGAATGATTACAGAGATAATCTAAGCAACTGTTTTACCTCCAGCCAAATCATGCCTTGCTCTCACTCTATTTTACTCTGTACTGGTAAGATAGGCATAATGGAATAAGAAAAGCACAACATATTTGAATGACTTTTTTTGTTTGAAGTTATATCTCAGACTTAATATTATGCTACTAGTTGATCCTGCTTTAATAACAGTAAAATATGATTTGTGACATTCATCTTTGTAGCTTAGCAGTTAATATAGAGGAATACTAGTACTTTCTCTTAACTTAAAAGAAAACACACATGTCCTTAAAATATAGAAAGCAGAAAAAAAAAGCTGATAAAAAATAAATAAATAAAAATAAATAAACAAAAATATTCTCCCTGAAACATTAAAAAAAATCTTAACTTAAAAAGTTTATTTAAATAAAATTATTTTAAAAATATAGAGAAACCCAAGTAGGGGTATACCATCACACAAATAAGTATGAAAAAATTATTATTATACAAACATCACTTTTGGTCAAATTTCATTCTTCACATTTGGCATGGAGCTCACAAATTTTGTGGTGAAAAGTATATTTGTGGTACTGTAAAAAGTAACTCCTTAAGAAAAATGATAAGACACTGAACACTAAAAATTGGGTATGCTGACTAAGTCTTTTTTTAATTAAACATAGTCAATAAAATGCAAACATTTCTTACATTTCACAAATGTCTCTGGACTTGAAACACCTACATGCATAATTAAACTCAAAACATATTCTAACTAGTAACACCCACAGTGAGTTCTTTTTCATCAATGTTTTTTCCAAAAAAGTAAAACCTCTGGGTTAAATCAGTATATTCTGGCTTAATGTCTTCATCTCTTCTCCCATAATCTTCTGATGGCTCACCTGTGTTTAAACATCATTCCGCCCCATTCAATACAGACACCTTATCAAATGTAAAGAACACATCTGGAAGTTCTACGTCATAAATTTCACAGTATTAGCAATCTGAGTGTTCACATCTTCATATACTAAGAAACCAAGAACTTTATAACTAAAAACTCAGCCACTTAAACTCCTGAAAAATGTTCTAATTATGTGGTTGATTTCGGTCTCTCTTTGATTCCCTGTAAAAACACAACCACATTCTTAACAAGTGGTGTCTCTTTTCAATTCAAGTTCCTGCAAATCTCAGAAATTATCTAACTTTCCTCTGAAGTAAGTCAAGTGATGTAATTGGGCATTCTTAATTAGTAAGAGAACAATTCATTGACTTATTACCAGGACCTAGTCACATTTCCTGACCTTACTGGTAACTGCCCTGATAACGGACTGTTCTCTCACCTCTTCAAAGAAGTATAGCTAAAGAAGTGATCTTTGTTCAGGTTGAATGTGAAAGAATAGCGAGAACGACACATTTCTAAATTTAACTTCTGGAATTTTTCAGTTAAATTTGACTTTCTCCATGAAAGTAAGGCTTCTCTATTGCAACAAATAAAGTTAACGTTAAAAGGAAGACTAATGAAGTCATAAAACGTCGAAGTCATTAGAGAATTCCAAGCACATCTGAAGGTGGCTCTGGGGATTAAAGAGGTAACATGCATCACAGCCCCTACCTAAGTAGGCACTTGGCTGGAACCTGGACCTGAATGACCAAGTCTAACACTCTCATTTTACAGATAAGAAAACTGAGGCAGGAAAGACAAACCCTTACCACATATGCATGGAAGGGTTTATCAAAAGTGAACAGAAAATGATTGACTTAAGGTGCAGAGTAACCAAAGGATGATCTGTGATATTGGCGTGGTTTTAGTTACACAAGTGATAAAAAATAATTTTCATACCCTCATCTCAAGGGACTTTTCTAATTTCCCCCTAAGAGTGACTCTATTCCTGATGATTTTATGTCCTGGTTCCAAAAATAAAACTAAGTTGAGGAAAGTCATATCCCTAATCATTGCACTTCCATTATTTATTCTAAAAACATTTACTTAAAATTATTCCAGGGCTTGACAATTTAATGCAATGGAAGCTCAAACCACATCACTTTAACAAATTCCCTCCACAGCCCACAGTTTCTCTTTGCTGCTCTCCCCGTTTAAGTGGCTAGTCCGCTGTTTTCAGCTCTAAGGAAGTCTCTGAAAGTCAACCAAGCTGCTTCTGGCCAGATCTGAGGAGACTAGAAATCTTTGTCAATAGTTATCTTCACAGGTGTTTTTACCTTTATTATTATTATTATTTTGTATGCCTGGAACTCAAGTGAAACATCAGCTTGAAAAGGCAGGGCTCAGCCGGAAGTGGCCTGGCCGTCCAACCGCACCTGTCACTTTTTACCTGTTTGCAAGACCACAGTTTTCTCTTCTCCATCCAGAGACATAATACTGAAATTATAGATGGTTCCCGCTTGTAAATCCTTGGGGTTACATCCATAGGTGGTGTTGTCTGTCCGCACTGGGTGGCAGCACGCGACCCTCGACGTGTCACTGCTGCAGATGAGGCTAAAGTTACAGGGTGACGCCAAAGTTCTCCACTGTAGAGACACGGAGCGGCTGGAGACCCTGGACTCCGTCAGGGTGAAGTTGCATCTCACTGGCTCCCCCAGTCCAGTCTGCAAAGGAACCAGAACAACAGCTGAAGCCCGCTGTCTAGACCAGCCCAGGGACGAGTCCGTAGCAAGCTGCCCAAGCTGCTCCACTCACCCCTGGCCCCCAGCCTGAGCCCATCCATCCTTTCGCCCCCCAGCCAGAGAAGAGGCTCTTAGCCCAGGGGGGTGGCCACCTTCTCCCTAGCTGCTTTTTCTCCGGAGCAGCTGGAAAGAGAAGGTGGCTTGTTGCCTTTGACAGTGGCACGAGCTGTCAGTCTGGCTGGGGGCTCAGAAGATGATGGCTCATTCTTCCCCAGGGAGAGGAAGAAATTCTGCCACCTCCCTCTCCAAAACACAACCCAGCAGACCAGAGAGCGGAGTGGGCATTTTGTCCTCGGCGGGGAGGGCCGCGTCCGCCCGCGGGGACCTTTTCTCGGGCCCCTCACCTGCAGCAGGCTCAGCGCGGTCCACAGGGCCAGCCCGGCTCCATGGCTCCGCATGGCGCTCAGCGGTTCCCCCTGACTCGACCGCTGGGCTGGGACGCGGGGCGGCCCCGACGGCCGGCGGAGCGGGGAGCACTTGTTGCGCGCGCTCAGCGCGCCCCGCGGGCGCAGAGCGCTAGCCTCCGGGCTGACCTCGCGCGGGGGCCGCCGCCGCCGCCGCTGATGCTGCTGCCGCCCCGGGCCGGCTGCGGACGCGAGAGGCGGCGGGGGCCGGCAGCGCGCCGCCCTTCCCACGCTGCCATTCTGACCCGCGCTGCCTCGCCCCGAGCCCCGGCCGCGGACTTCCGCAATCAAAAGGCAATTTCCTCGTCTCCCGGCAAAGGAACAATGCGCCGACGAGGGAGGGAGCCCCGAGGAGCCAACGCCTGAGGCTGCCAAGGGGGCCCGAGGCGGGCCAAGATGCCCCCGCCTTTCCCTCCAGGGGTCCCGGCCGGGTCTGCGGAGCTCTGCCTCCTTCTCCGCCTCCCCGACCGACTTTCACTTTTTCCCAGTCCGTGGTCCTCAACACCACCGTCTCAGCAGCAATAAGACTTGCGCGCTCTCACTTTCCATCTCCGCACCGCGCCCCCTCCCTCCCTCCCTCCACACCCTGCGTCTGCCGCTCCTATCTTCCTTCCTATCTTTTTTTTTTTTTTTGTGGTACGCGGGCCTCTCACTGTTGTGGCCTCTCCCGTTGCGGAGCACAGGCTCCGGACGCGCAGGCTCATTGGCCATGGCTCACGGGCCCAGCCACTCCGCGGCATGTGGGATCTTCCCGGATCGGGGCACGAACCCGTGTCCCCTACATCGGCAGGCGGACTCTCAACCACTGCGACGCGAGGGAAGCCCCTTCCTATCTTCCTCATCTGCTTTCTCCAGGGCCTCTTTTCCCAGGATTAAACTTGACCACAGCAGATTTCCCTAGGTCACCTCACTCTTTCCTGAAGTCTTTTATTAGAGTGCTTTTGCCCTTCTCACCTCAAAGCATTCATTGGTCCCAACGCGTATCCCCCTGACACCATCAAGAGAAAAAGACCCCGAAAGGATGGTGTCCATTGTCAACTTGACCTTCATTTTTTCCTGCCATTCACTTTCCCCTTTCTCTTGTGTAGAGGTCTGTGCCCTCCCTAAATCTTGTGCACATGGTGCTAACCAAGAACAAGTATAATCACCACCAATCGTCCAGCCCACAAGCAAAGCAGTTTCATCACTGACCATCCAGTAGTTAAAGTCATTTCATCCATAACTGTCCAAGCAATATAAGAAAGCAATACGAACTCTCGTTTGTGGAAAATACGCTTGATGGCTCAGCTTCCCACATATTACAAGAAAGTGAAATTCATTTAGTTTTTAGCACTAACTTTATGCTAACTTTTAGCAGCTGCCTCGTACCTGAGTGATCATGTATCTGAAAATGGATTTTAAAAGAGTTCCTGATAACCAAAGAGCAAAAATGTTTAATTAGTCATAGGTGATAGTAGGAAAACATTGCAACAACCTTAATAATGTTTGACTGCTTTTCTTTGGGTGCCATCCCTGACAACTGCCGGAAGAGAGGAGATTTTTCAAAACAAAATACTTGAGCTACATCAATGGGAAGGATGGCATATTCTTTTCTTTTTCAAATAGATTATACATAAAGCTATATTATTGATTGCTATATCAAAGGTACCTACTTGGAGGAAAAGCAGAAAAAAATGAAAAAGTGAAAATTATTGCAATTCTTTTTTTTTTTTTGCGGTACGGTGGCCTCTCACTATTGTGGCCTCTCCTGTTGCGGAGCACACGCTCCGGACGCGCAGGCTCAGCGGCCTTGGCTCACGGGCCCAGCCGCTCCGCGGCATGTGGGATCTTCCCGGACCAGGGCACAAACCCGTGTCCCCTGCATCGGCAGGTGGACTCGCAACCACTGCGCCACCAGGGAAGCCCTGCAATTCTTTTAGAAAACTTGTGTTTAAAAAAATTTTTTTAAATGAAAAGATGAAGTTTCTACTCCTTCAAAGATTCTATGGGCTTTTAATCTGCAGCCAGACTAGAGATCTCAAATTTCTTTTTCAAGTTACCAGACACTCAAGGAAGGTCAAACCTAAAACACGTGTGTATTTCTGGGAAAATGGAATCTTTCTTATTTCTCTGCCCAGGTCACTTGTCTTACCAGAGAACTTTTGCCCTCTGTATTTTGCCCCCAAGTTCAATGACTTTTCACAGCCTGGCATTCCTTTCGGCATCATCAGAGATACTCCTCTTCTCTCCCCGTTAGAGACTGCAACCCTACAGGCTGCCGTCAGCCTTTACAGGGGTCTTTTTAAACTTTATTCCTTTTTAACATTACCGTTTTCTTTCCTGGCTATGTTCAGAAGACAATGTGATTTCCTCGTCTGTAAAACTGGAATAATATCTTCTCTAAATACTACCCAGAGCTATTATGAAGAATAAGATCACATATGTTAAAGCACCTATGCAAACTTTAATGTGCTGTCCAAGTGTCAGTTTGCCTAGTGATAGGTTGCATCCAAATCACACAGTTTGCTCTCTTTCAAATTCATCCATCACATAGGTCCCACTTACCTAACTTCTGCTGCCCATCCTTCTCTTTGTCAAAAACCAAAGAGGTTTTTACATTTTTCTCATAGATTGCGCCTCAGAATTGAAACATTCCCTCTCAAATTCACTAAATACCTCTGTCCTTTGCAGAAATCTTCGATAAATCCTGTCTTTCTCAAGTTCTCCAAGGTTTCTCACATATTTTTTTAATTACATGTTACCAACCTATTATACCTTAACAGTTAATTTTAAAATAGTATTTGATATCCAATACACTGTCTGACTATAATGCAGTATACTGCCTTATAGTAGAGGCAACTGCAACAAAAAGGCAAAATGTGAAGAGGACTGGGCTTCCCTGGTGGCACAGTGGTTGAGAGTCCGCCTGCCGATGCAGGGGACACGGATTCATGCCCCGGTCCGGGAAGATCCCACATGCCGCAGAGTGGCTGGGCCCATGAGCCATGGCCGCTGAGCCTGCACGTCCGGAGCCTGTGCTCCGCAACGGGAGAGGCCACAACAGTGAGAGGCCCGCGTACCGCAAAAAAAAAAAAAAAGAAAAAAAAATGTGAAGAGTACTAATCAAATAAGGCAATAACAAAATATCCTCATAACACTCTTCAGATGCTTCCAAATTCTGTTATTAACAGTGACCTGCTAAAAATAACCCTGGGAATAGGAATTAGAAAAAGAAGGAGCGATTTCTTCAAATACAATTATTTAATTATTGATCTATCAGAGAGACATGTACATTTAGGGTCTTGTGCCTTTTATCTATTTTGATACCAATGTATATGAAGAATTATAGCAATCTGTGAAGGAAAGGACTGGGAGTCAGAGATATTTCTTTCCCAAAGGTATATAACTGCTGGTTCTTTTTTTTGGAGAATCTTAAGGCTCACAGCAAAGCTCCCAATTAATTAGTGGGTCCTAAATAACCTATAGGAATGAACATACTATGAAACAAGGAGAGAAAGTTTAAACTCAGGTTTTTACTGAATACCTTTTAAAAGCTGATTTACCTTTTAAAAACACATATTAATATGAAAAATTAGAGAGATGTGTAATAGATTCAAGGCAGTAAGAGACTGGGAAAAGCTGCCAGATAACATCTCTTCCTAGAGGAGTTTATTTGAAACTACTCTACAAAGTACAAATAAGATGATTCATTTTATTCTTTGTTCTCATCTTTGTTTGGAATTCCTCAACTTCTTTGAACCTATTTATCCTGTGTAATGACACTACATTTGCTTTAGAAGTTACTGCATTCCAGGAATTTGGAATCAGCCTCTCTGTAACTTTTCAAGGGACAACCTCTTCTCTTTGCCACTAGGAAACCTTTCGCAGACTGCAGGGGAAGGGTGGGACTGCTTTCGGTTAGACATGAGTGCCTAATGTTAAACTGTTGGTTAAACAGCTGCCTTTTAAACAAATAGTCATAACAATTAATGAATAATTGTTCTAATTTATATATTCATTAATTATGATTTCATGGATGAAAGCATGGCTCTTATCATGTCATGAACATACATGTTGAATGATACAGCGGATCATCAAGGGTCCCAGGGTCACACTTTGAGAATTGTTACTTTACATGAGGGTTTGAGCTGGGTGCAAAGAAGGTTGGGGGATGAAGTGAGAGTGGATTGGTAAAGTTGATTGGTTAATTCAAAATCCTCACTCATGACCTAAAAGGCCTTTCATGACCTGGCCTCTGCTTACCCCATGCCTCTCTCCTGCTTGCCTCCTAGGCTCCAGTGGCCTGGGTCTAATAGTTCATTTACTCATTCATTCAGCATATATTGACTGAGCACCTACCGTGTGCCAGGCCCTGGTTTAGGTTTTGGAGACACCCCCAAGAAGATGACTTTTTCCTGCCCTAGGGCCTTTGCACCTGCCATTTCCTTTTCTTGGACCACTCCTGCCCAGGAGGTCTGCTTAGCTGTCTTTCTCCCAATCTTTAGGTCTCAGCTTAAACACATCCCTATGGGGCCAGGCCCTTTCTGACCTCACAGGGGAAAAGTGTGCTCTTATCAATCTTCATCTCAGCAACCCATTTATTTAATTCTGAACATTAATGACACTTGGTAATAATCCAATTATTTATATGTTTGTATACTGTCTGCCTTCCCTGGCCATGTGGAGAATTACTTTAGGGCAGAGTCTTTGTCTGTCTTGCTCTTCTTGCACAGAGTTTGGCATATAGTGGAGTTTCAACAAATATTTGTTGAGTGAGTAGATGAATGAATGAATGAATGAATGAGTGAATCTTTGTACCTGCTCAATAAATATTATTATCTGAATAAACACTGTAAACAAGTCCTTCTAGATATGTTCCTGCTAGATGCCTCAAATATCATCTTAAAAGGGAGGGAGGGGTGGAGCAAAGGAATAAAAGAGAGGAAGAAGAGAAGATTGATTCTGAAGAGAAAGAGGTGGGAACAGATGAGTGGGAGGGAAGATGAAGGGAGGAAAAGGAGAGAGGGGAAGGAGGTAGTAACCTTTAGGACAGTGGTTCTCAAAAGCTAGTATCAGCATCATCTGAGAACTTGCTAAAAACATAAAACCTTAGGGCCCTACTACAACCTGAGGCATTTGAAATGTTCTGGTGGAGCCAGATAATCCTTGTGTGTGCCTCTGTTTGTATGTGTGTGTGTGCCTGTGTATGTGTGTGTGCGCGCCTGTGTATGTGTGCCTGTGTGTGCCTGTATATGTATGTGTGTGTGCCTGTGTATGTATGTGTCTGTGCCTGTGTATGTGTTTGTGTGCCTGTGTATGTGTGTGTGCCTGTGTGTGTGTGCGCCTGTGTATGTATGTGTGTGTATGTATATGTGTGCCGGTGTATGTGTGTGTGTGTGTGTATGTATATGTGTGCCTGTGTGTGTGTGTGTGTGTGTGTGTATTTAACAAGCCTTCCTGCTCTAGTTGGTGAAAAAGAGCTATCCAAATTCCAAACAAAAGCCTTAGATTGCCAATCCCCTACTCTAAACCCTGATCCAGTTGTCACTTTATATGAAAGAGAGTTAATGATATCTCATTCTTTTAAATTTCACTGAGCTCTCTGGTTACAAGAAGCTATATAGATGATTTAGAAGATCTTGAACAGTTTTAGAAGGTGTCAAATAAGTAAAGTGGTAATGTAATATATGATAATATATTTTGTATAATATAGTATGTATTTTATATTGTATATCTATAATATATATTATATGCATAGTTTGATATTTATAACTTCTCAATAAAGTACAGATGCTAAAGGGAAAAAGGTCAACATGCAGCAAACTTAACAAATGTTAGATGACAGGCCAGTTCTGATGCCTTTTGTTATGCAACACTCATGTCTGTTTCCCCAGATATTTTTAAAAAGAAGAAAGCCTAGCAATTAGGGAATGTGTCAGTTAAAAACAATTACAAGATGGCAAATCCTTTTCTCTGCTTCAATCTGAAACTGTTTCAATAGTACATTACAGCAAAAGTGAACACGATTTTTATCCTGCAGCCGTTGTCATGCATTTAAAAGAGATTTATTAAAATTTAAGGTAAGATAATTTTGATAAGCAGTTTTTAAAAAAGGACCGTGACTTTTGTGTTTAGAGATACTGTATTGGGATATTTATATTTCAAGGAATCTTTCTAGCTTCCTAGATTGTAACCTTCCTAGGTCATAAGCTCTCCTGGAAAATGGAAATTATACAGGCATTTGGGGGTGGCTTGATGAGGGGGAGGATAAAATGAGAAAGTGCATGTTATATTTACAGCACCTCCCTGGCTAAAGGATGATAGTATGTTGGATAGTATGATGATTAGTACTAATAATAGTATATGAATAACAACAAATGTTAGAGAGTATGATTATTAGTGCTAATAATAGTAGATGAATAACAATAAATCATGGATGCTGAGCATCCAGCAATGCTAGAGAGAATGACAAAGTCCACGGACGAGAATGTCTTTCTGAGAACATCCAAATAATAATAAATTACCATTGCTGTCAATCCCATACTCAAGAGAAATTCCTCAGAAGATCAGCACAGAAGACATTTACCGGCTGCTCTGACTGTTGGCAGTGCCAAGGTTTTTTTTAAATCCTGGAAGGGAGGGGTGGGAGTGCTGGATGTGTCTCTAATAGCAGCCCCACCATCTCTCCCAGGCACATCTCTAAGGTTTCTTGGTATTTTTTTTTCTACATCAATTTTTTTTTTTTTTTGCGGTACGCGGGCCTCTCACTGTTGTGGCTTCTCCCGTTGCGGAGCACAGGCTCCGGACGCGCAGGCTCAGCGGCCATGGCTCACGGGCCCAGCCACTCCGCGGCATGTGGGATCTTCCCGGACTGGGGCATGAACCCGTGTCCCCTGCATCGGCAGGCAGACTCTCAACCACTGCGCCACCAGGGAAGCCCTACATCAATTTTTTTACCCTCTTCCCTTCCCCCACTTTTTTTTTTTTTTTAATCTGGAGGAAATGAGCTTTGCATAGCTTTTGTCAGAGCTTTGTAACTGTACACAGACGAATGACTTAAAACCAGATGTGACTGTAAACGAATCACTTTTCCAACCTCAAGCACTTCGGCTGCATCTTCATTCCCACGTTTCCGGTGCTACTACCCCCCCCCTCGGAAATGAGTCAGCCCACACACGAACTGAATCAAGGCGTTAATGCGGCCAGTGGAGCTGCCTGTATGGGAGTGACTGCTATACATTCTGGTTTCAGGAGCAAGGTCATGATTCTCATGACTATCCAAGCCCTAGGATAGTAAATAAACAAAACATGGCTAACATTGGCTTTAAGGGAAAGGAAAATAAAAACAAAAGAAATGATCACACATCTCATCTCCCTTAGACAGTGATGATTGGAGGGTAAAGATTCTGTCTTCTTTTTTTCTGTGTATCCTGTCATTAGAACATCATTTCCCATGAATTCACTGGAGCTCGCAAACAGAGGGCTCCCTATTTGACCAGCACATGCGCCTTTTCTGGCTTTTATAGTGTGATCTTAATATAGTTTTTAAAAAATTGAATAAGCAGGTAATGTTGAGAAAAATAGGAGATTTTAAAGGGGAAAAATATCTGGATTTTTGACTTTTCATTAAAAAAATTAAAAGATGGAGGCATGGGCTTCTCTGGTGGCGCAGTGGTTGAGAGTCTGCCTGCCGATGCAGGGGACGTGGGTTCGTGCCCCGGTCCGGGAAGATCCCACGTGCCGCGGGGCAGCTGGGCCCGTGAGCCATGGCCGCTGAGCCTGCGCGTCCGGAGCCTGTGCTCCGCAACGGGAGAGGCCACAACAGTGAGAGGCTCGCGTACCGCAAAAAAAAAAAAAAAGATGGAGGCGTGCTGTGCCAGCATTCTGCCCACCTGGTCCACACAGCATGTCTCAGAGTCCCCTGAATGTTGAAGCTGAAAGTGATCAAAGTGGAAGATCAAAGGATTTTACCATGTTTTTCAAAAATATAATGATAAAAACCATCAGCTAGATTAGAAACCTCTTGACGGAAGGAGTCATGGCTCTTCGTTATCTCCCCAACATGTCCAGGTTGTGGAGACTCAATGTCTATTCATCTACTGACAGTAAATATTCACACCTCACCACTAAACAAGGACATGACTAAGTACTGGGGAATCTTAAAAGCAATTGTATTCTTCAGTTGCTCCAATGCAGACCTGGAACCCTTAGCATCACAGAATCCAATAATACTTAGCACCTAAGCCTTAGGATAAGCTAGTGCCCAAGCAGCCTCTGACTCCATGGAAGACCGAATCCTTCTAGAATAATCCAGAGGTCATTGGATTCAGGCCACCAAGGTCAAAACTCTTAGCAAAGCATCTAACTGTGGTACCCTCTCCACAGCTTTGCTGTCCTGGGCTGGAAGTACAGCCTTGCACAAAGAGGAGCAAACACTGGGCTTCCCTGGTGGCGCAGTGGTTGAGAATCCGCCTGCTGATGTAGGGGACGCGGGTTCGTGCCCCGGTCCGGGAAGATCCCACATGCCGTGGAGCGGCTGGGCCCGTGAGCCATGGCCGCTGAGCCTGCGCGTCCGGAGCCTGTGCTCCGCAACGGGAGAGGTCACAACAGTGAGAGGCCCGTGTACCGTGGAAAAAAAAAAAAAAAAAAAAAAGAGGAGCAAACACAAATGTTCACAGACACACAGATGAAGGGCAACCACCTGGTAAAGCTACACTGGTAGTGTGTGTTCATTGGCCCAGATCTAGAGATCCAGATCAGAAGAGCTTTGATGAAAAAACAGGTACCTCCTGTGTACTTTCCAAATAAAAATTACCCTAGTGGTGATCTCATCTGGATTTAGCAATGGTAGGATTCTGTTGCCAGCTCCCCCCAAGGGTGGAAAGGATGAAAAGGATCTTCCCTTCAAAGACAGCCCCTGGAATTCATAGCATTTCCCCTTTCAGTGACTTTTCACCGTATTTCATAACTGGTTTGCAAAGCTGTTATTCTGTGAGTGGAATGAATATGTGGGCGCAACCAATATGTAACTGGAGTAAATTACAGGGATTTAAAGTACTTAGCAATCTTTTCCAGAGTTTCTTTATCTTATCTTCATACTTATCATCCAGCTCATCCACCAGTTCTGACCCTTGGATTTATTGCTCTTTCTTGCAAATTCATCATCATTTCTCACGGTGTTTGCTTTCCTCTCCCTCCATCCACCCCCTCTCTCCTCCTGGTCCTTGAAGAAGATGGACAGGTCTTTGTAAGTCTGAGCCACTGGTCTAACTCAGGAGCATCCCTTGGATGCTAACTCAGGAGCATCCCTTGGATTCTACCCTATAAAAGCCCTTAAGCAAAGTACTCTTTTTATTTTTTAAACTTTTTTGTTTGGAAATAATTTCAAACTTACAGATAAGTGGTGAAAATTATATGGAGTGCTATGACATATCCTTACCAAGACCCACTCATCTTTTTTCTTTTAGCATTCCCCCACATTTGCTTTATTATCATCTCTTTCTCTCTATATATGATACTTTTACCTAAACCATTTCAGAGTGGGCTGCATATCTTCTGAATTAAGTGTGTAATTTCAGTAAAGATATCAAATTTAAGAAACGCAAAATTGATATAATGTTTTAATCCACAATCCATATTTCAACTTCGCCAGTTGACTCAAGCATGTCCCTTTAGCATTTTTTGTTGTTGTTTTTTCTCTGTTAAGGAGTCCACCCAGGATCCTGTGTTATATTTAGTTGTCAAGTCTCTTAATCTACCATAATCTGGAACAATTTGTCAGCCTTTAAAAATGATTTTTATGGGGCTTCCCTGGTGGCACAGTGGTTGAGAGTCTGCCTGCCAATGCAGGGGACACGGGTTCGTGCCCCGGTCCAGGAAGATCCCACATGCTGCGGAGCGGCTGGGCCTGTGAGCCATGGCCGCTGAGCCTGTGCGTCCAGAGCCTGTGCTCCGCAACGGGAGAGGCCACGACAGTGAGAGGCCCGCGTACAGCCAAAAAAAAAAAAAAAAAAAGATTTTTATTACACTGACTGTTTTGAATGATACAGGTTAGTTATTTCTATGGTACATGTTTTCCTCCATTTGCATTTGTCCAATGTTTCCTGATGAGTAGATTCAAGTTATAGATACATCTCCAGCAGAACTGTTCCTCTTCTCTTGTGTTCAATGTTTTTTTCTAACAGGTTGACTATTCAATTATTCTCCAATGGATCATAAACATAATTGCACATTAGAATCAATGGGGAGATTTTTACACTCTGGTGCTGATGTCCTATGTCAGTAAATTCTGATTCAGTAGGTCTGAGGGAGAATTTTGGAACCTGCATCTTCAAAAAGCTTCCCAGGTGATTCTGATGTATGTAAGACCAGGGCTGAGAGCCACAGACTTCCTATCTCAATTTATACATCCTGGTTTCTCCTTCGATCTCATTTCCCCTCCTTTGCTATGTTCTCTCCTCTCTGCATCAACCCTCATCTGGGCTTGACCTCATCTGCTGAGGGAAACCCATGTGTCAGAGAAATACTGGCAGGTTAAAGAGTCCATTTCAATGCACATATTCTGTTTTATGGTTGCATTTTATGTGCATATGATTTATACTGGGACAAAATATGAACCCAGTCTTTTGGTGCACAAAATGGAGAGTCAGGAAAATCCCCTATAACTAAAAGAAAATGAAAGAAAAGAAAAATCCTTGAGATTTTAAAGCCAGAGAGGGTCGAGCAAATTGTAAACCATATTATGCTGTTGGCACATAGTAATCCATAATAGTGGGCCGTCTGAGAGAACTGCAGCCCTTTGTCAGAATTAGACTTGAATGATGCTAATTATAAATTAGGGTCTTCAGGAACACATCCCTCCCGCAATATCGTACCCACTAGAATGGACTTCCTGCACTAGGGGCAGTCTCAGAAAAGTCTGTTTATCTTTTATCCCATTCACTCTAGACAATCTAAGAATCTTCCCTTGGTCATGAGGAATCATTAGGAGATGGTGTGGGGTGTTTTGTTTTGCTACATCTTTGTACTTCTCCTTCTAGGTGTTTGTCTCAGTGAAGGGGAATATTGTCCCATCTTTAGTTCTGGCCACAGAGCACTGGTGGCAGTGGAGAGACTCCCCTGTGTTTAAGTAGCACGATAAAGGGGTCTGGGGTGGGAGGAGGTGGAGGTGTTTTGCATTTGCCACCGCACTTATTTGGAGACGCACGTTGGTTTGTGATGTCTCTGAGGGCCAACTGGAAGGAAGCACAGAGCCGTTAAATTCAGACCAGCACCACAATGGCTATTCATGAACTGAGGAAATGTGGTCCGTCTCTCGGGCCCAGGCCAGGGCAGGGTGGGGAAGGGAAGATGGGGGTGTGCCTTCAAACCAGATTGAGGGATGTTGAGTAGAATCAGAACCAGCCTGTAACATTTTTTTTTTTTTTTTTTGCGGTACGTGGGCCTCTCACAGTTGTGGCCTCTCTGGTTGCGGAGCACAGGCTCCGGACGTGCAGGCTCAGCGGCCATGGCTCACGGGCCCAGCCTCTCCACGGCACGTGGGATCTTCCCGGATCGGGACACGAACCCGTGTCCCCTGCATCGGCAGGCGGACTCTCAACCACTGCACTACCAGGGAAGCCCCCGTAACATTTTTAATGCATGTTCAAGGCTTGATTCCTTTGAAAGCATTTTCACATAATAACGCTGGTCCATCTGGTTCTTAGAACAACCATGTGATGCAGGCAGGGTAGGGGTGATGAAACAACAACAGGAAGTTAGTATTGCTTGCTAACATTATTGAGTACTTATCGTGTATAGCCAAGGCACTAAGCACTTTTCTTAATCAGATTTTAATCCTCACAACTGTTTTATGAGGCAGATAGTGTACCTTAATTATCCTTATTTTAGAGAGGAAACAAGTATGACGAGTAACTAGTAGATGACACCACTTGAATTTAAACCAGCTTTCTCTGACATGAGAGCCCTAGCTCTTTACCGCTTTATCAAACCGTCTCCCCCGAGGTCACATGGCTGAGAGGGGATGCAGACTGGACCTCTCTTGAGAGTCCACTGCTCAAATGATAAATGGAGGCTGCTCAGATTTTGATGCTAAACAAAATTCCAAGGCCTGGCTTCCCTCCCTTTGGAGGACATTTCTGCACATTTAACTCTTCCTCTTGTATCCCATGCTCAGGTCCCCAAAAGATTGACTTCCTGCGGCCTCCAGCCCTGCCTGTCTCTCCTTGCCCATAGGGAATGGCTAATACATGCAGGTCACACTTCTCACACCTACCTCTGGCCTGATCTACAACTCGGCTTGTGCACAAGAACACAGTATATCTCTGTGGATGTGGTACGCAGGGATGCCTGGCTGAGGGCGTGCACAGGTGCTGAAATCCAGCTGATGTTCCAATACAGAGTCTCGTGCATTCCCGGTGGAACCATGTGCCTGGAACCCCTTTTTCTAGAACGCAAAAAGCCTAGGGTCTAGCAGCAGTTCTCTATCTCCCCAGGCTCCACTCACCCACCCTGGGACCCATTCCTTCAATATTGTACACTCTGCAAAGTCACAGCAGGAGCCTGGAATTAGATACATTAATTTCTGCTACTTGATTATTTAGCTTTTATGGCACCACCCCCTCTTACCCCCTCATGACACATGCACAAAAGTGCCATCAGTGGTGGGAAACTAAGGCATTTAGAAGTCCATGGGACAGATACTATGGGTGAAGGACAAGATTTATCTCCATCAGTGGTTCTGGAATTTAAAAGTACACCTCTGTGTGACTTAGAGGGCTTGTTAAAACACTGATTGCTGGGCCTTACAGCCAGAGTTACTGATTCAGTTGGTCTAGGGTAAGGCCCAAGTGGTTGCATTTCTAACAAGTTCTGAATCTGGGTCCATACTTTGAGAACCACTGAGCTAGATATTTCCTGACTCATACTGTAGACAAGCTTCTTGTTCCACCAACTTTGTCCTTGTAAAGACACACACTGCCACATAATACTGTGATGGTAACAATAATAACAGTAGTAGCTAATGTTAATTAAACACTATTTTTCCAGGCAGTACTGTAGGCACATGATACATGTTGATTCATTTAATTCATGTCCAGGTTGAGAGAAGGAGAGTTTTGAAGCCATGTATTGGCTCAGGTTCACAACCTTCCAAACTGGCATAAGACTATGTGAGGAAAGAGAAGGAAAAGGAAAAAGGTCGTGAAAATGCTGCTCCAAAGAGAGTCAACTTAGGACAACTTTGCAGTAGCATTAATGAGTGATGCTGGATTCCAAATCATGTCCTTTTGGCATTTACCTTCATTAGTAAGAGCTCTGTGCAAGAGAATAAGGTGACTAGATGTGCAGGGTGTGTGTGTATGTGTGTGTGTGTGTGTGTGTATGTATACTCTCTTCCTTGCTCTGCTATTCTTTAATCATTTGACCTGGGGTGAGTCCTTGCCTCTTTAAGTTTAAACGAGGCATCTACAAAATAATAATAAGAAGAAATTAATAAATACTATGGTAGATTGTTTAATGACCACATATTCCTCCCACCCAATATGTATGCCCCTTTTCAATGTGACTTTGCAGCTCTTCCCTTCAAGAAGCGGGGTCTGTTTCTCCACCTTAGGAATATGGCCTGGTTCATGATTCCGTTGACTGGTAGAATGTAGCAGAAGTAATGTGTGGTTACAGAGCCTAGGTCTCAACAGGCTTGTAGCTTCCATGTTTCCTCTCTTGCAAAGCTTTCTGAAACCATCACGTAAAGAAGCTGGTATAATCGAGTGGAGGATGAGAGGCCAGGTGGAGAACCAAGCCTGCAGCCACCATCAACTGCTAGCCATGCAAGAGAGGCTATTGTGAAACTTCTAGCTCGACGCTGAATGCAACTGCAAGAGTGAGCCCAGGTGAAACCAGCGGAGGAACGCCCTCGCTCCCTGCCCCGACCAACAAAACCATGAGAAAAATAAGCTGTCATTGTTTTAAACTACTAAGTTTTGGGGTAGTTTGTTACACAGTGATGGAAAATACATACAAGTACCCACCTCCCAGAGTATATAAAGGTGCTTAGCATAGTTGCTGGCACACAAATTTTAGCTATTATTTTTATCCCCTAGATTCTCTTCTTTGCAAATGGTGTATAGCATCTCTTCATGTTTCCCCCCTCATAACTCAAAAGAACTCTTGATGCAAGGGAAGACACAAATATATTCTACTTTCTCATTGAAAGTGTTTTGTGATATCCCACCCTCCATTTCCAATCCTATGTTCCAGTCCTAACTCATCCTTTGCTTGTGGATCGAGAACACTGTGGTCACTTCATAAATGTGAGTTAGTAGTAATGACATTGCCTTTCCAAGCAAAAGGTCTTAGTATTTCAGTTCTTATTCTTTCTTCTCTCGATTCCTCTTTCTGGTCAAGTGTGCTAAATTCTACGTAGTGGCTACATATGTATGGGGACAAAAGGAATGACAGATAATCTAATAGTGTCAGTGATTAAAATAACAAGTAGGAACTAGTGTCTGTTTCTGGATGAAGAATGCATTTGAAAACATGTGTTTGAAATGTTCATCAATATATGTTCAATATCTGTATGTGTGAGAATTATTACAGGGCTCTTATACTGTCTAAGTCTTTTATTCAGTCTTAACAGATTGCTGATCCTATACGCAATGATTTTGACAACATTGTGCTCTCTATGTGCTTTTGTAACACCATCTTTATTATTTATTTTTCACATGCCCCACAATGTCTGGCAGATAGTAGGTGCTCAATAAGCAAGTATGGAATGTGTGATTGGATTGAAGTGATAAAATTCCCAAGTTTCTTAAAAAATACTAATTTTAGGTGAAAGTTGAAATCACTTCTAACTTTCCATCCTGTCCCATCTCAGCTCTTACACATCTCTCCCTCCCCACTCCCCCACCTCCTATTGGTTTAACTCCTATACTCCGTGAAGCTCAGTTCAGATATTCCCTCCTCCAGAAGACATTAACCTACTGCACACCTACTAAAACCTCCACACTAGTCAGGAACCTCTCTTTTGTATTCCACACAAGTCCGTGTAATCTCCATCTCCCTCAACACCTCAGCAGATGGTGAGTTCCTTCAGGGCAACAACTTGTCATTCATCTTTGTGTCCCAGTAAAAAATAGCAATAACAGCTATTCCTTCTTAAGTGCTTACTAAGGATCAGGTACTGCAGTAAGCATTTTACAGGCATTGTCTCTCCTGGTCCTCACTACAGCCCTAAGAGGTGGAGGTTCATTTTATAGATGAGGAAACTGAGACTCGGTCACCAGCTAGTAAGAGGCAGTCAGACCTTTGACCTCAAAGCCTGAGTTCTTAACCACTCTGTTCTGACACTAGTTAAGTTCTCAGGAAATATTTGTTGGATGCATGAACATTTTCCAAAGTCACTAGACAGTCATCATTGCTTCCTTCTCCTTTTTCTTTCACACATTTTTTTTCTTTTTGGTGGTGGGGGGCAGTTGAAGGGCGATTAAGAGATGAAATGGGGGAAATTAGAAAGGAGAAAAAGGAACTGGATAATTAGCCCCTGAATGAAACTATATATATATATATATAGAGTATTAGATAATAGAAACATATTAAATACTAGATATACACAAACTTCGAATATTTAGGCAATATAAAAAACATGGTTACTCAGCATGACCATCACACCTTGGCAGTAGATGGACATTGGCAGTAGATGCATCATTTGCTACCCAAGTGGTCAACAATTCCACCCACTTCTATATCACTTTAATCAACTCAATACCCTAGCACTCCATCCCATTCTCCCCATTCCATTTCACTCCCCTCTGCTTAATTTCACTCCACTCCATTCCATTCCATTTCACTCTCCAGTTCCACTCCATTTTGCTCCATTCCACTCTACACCTTTCTTTCCCTTTCCTTTCTACACACCTCTAGTAAGCATTAAGCATTATGTTCAGGTGCTGGAGCTACAAAGTTGAATAAATACAGTCCCTACCCCCCAAAAGCTCACATTCAGATTTTTCCTATCATCACTGATAACAGACTACTCCAACTCATGGCCCAACTATAGTAAGTCAATCCAAAATCCTCCCAAACCAGGAGCTAGCTGATAAAGAAAATAACTGACACACAAAGATTTTCTTTACACAATTACAAGCGATTAAGTTGAACAATTTTTATTCCTCTCTAATACTCTTCTAGGTGTTGAGGTAGAGTACCTTTCAAAATTACTTTTCAAGGACAGAGATTTTACCTCCCAAGTGACCCATTTTTACTTTTCAACGTATTTAACTACAGCTGTTTATAACAGACTATTATAAAGTAAATGCTCCCACTAAATCAAATGATGATCTAGCAGGATTGCCTCACCTAAGGCATGAGAGTCATGGAAAACTGCGGTTTTAGAAACTGCCTTTGGGATGAGCATAGCTTTTATACATTCAGCTTCCAAGGACATAGTTAAGGTTTTGCCTGAGCTTCAAGAAAAAAAATGGAACATGAGATCTTGGGCTGCATAGTCATTCTGGTGCTCCATCTGGGAGCTCATATAAACTTTAGAGTGAACTTCACTTTAGAAAAATACTAAAAATCAAAAACCAAAAAACCCTACAGAGTAGTTGCCACAGCTCAAGGCTGCAAACCCAGGTCTAGGGCTGGACCACGTGGGCTCTGTAACACGGTGCTGGGTTGGCCCCCAGGAATGGTATGCCGGCAACAGAGCTCTAGACCTGGCTGTCCTTGACTCATCCCAGTGAGTCTGGCCATGTCTGGGAGCTTTCTGTGTCTTTTTTTCACAATGGTCCGACTTGGGCAAAGATGGGGAAATATTCTTTTTGCTAAAAGACAGTGCTTTAGTGTTCAGGCAGATATGTTTCTATTGTAGTTTTTATTCAGCATGTTTCTTATTTGACACAGTTTTTGTTTTGTACTAGTATCTGTCTCTGTCCCTATGTGTATATCTGTATGTATACTGATAAAAATTAGTACATATATACTGATATCACTACATGTGTACTGGTATGTATCAGTACATATATATATACACACACACACACACATCAGTACAGAAAAAAATAGATATAAATATTTAAGCTCAGCTATAAAAATACTTTTATAAACTGATGTTAGAATGCAGTTTTAGCTGAGGCAAAATGAACAAGTGCTCCACCAAGAAGAGTTCAATTTCAAAACAAGTGGTGAATCTCTCACTGATATCAGTGGTTGAAAGGGCTCAGGACTTGGAGATTTAGGGAGAGCACAGTGCCAGTTCATGATGGCTTCCTTAAGTAAAAAGTCTCCTGCTCCTTTTTCCTGTCTTCCCTTCCCACTTTCCAAGCCCAGACAGATCTGAAACCATGATGATCAAGCTAGGAGAGGTGGGTAAAGAGCTGAGTGAGAAGTGAGAGAATTTGAACATACTCCCTTTCCCTTATTTCAGGACCAAACTTGGTGGGGTGATGGGAGAGGAGAAGCTAACATTTCAACTGAATTCAGAGTTTGGGTTATTTTCTGATATGGATATTTTTGCTAATGGGTTGAGAGTGAGTGTTGAATTTTAAAGTGATACAAAGAGTGTCCAGAAAAGTCATGAGGCCTTCTGAACTTCTATTCAGAGGCAAGGCAAGAACTATGTTGAGGGGAAGGTATATGGTACTGGCTCTATTTGTTTTGTCATCAGTAATGAGGTATGTGTTCACTAGTCAGGAGTCATGTGCAATATTCATTTCTGCACAATACAAAAGAAACCAGAGCACTAAAATGCATGTCATATGCACAGTGTTGGGCTTTTACTCTCTTTAAATTATTTGGGTTGCTTATTAGGAAACAGCTAAATATTGCCAAATGAAACCTTAGGTTTTTTTTTTTTTTCCTTTTTTTGCGGTACGCGGGCCTCTCACTGCTGTGGCCTCTCCCGTTGCGGAGCACAGGTTCTGGACGCGCAGGCTCAGCGGCCATGGCTCACGGGCCCAGCCGCTCCGCGGCATGTGGGATCTTCCCGGACCGGGGCACGAACCCGTGTACCCTGCATCGACAGGCGGACTCTCAACCACTGCACCACCAGGGAAGCCCAAAATCTTAGCTTTTAAAATTTGTTTTAATTACACTGTTACTGTCTAAAATGATAGCCTAAAACCCTGAGTGGAAAGCAAAACCGAAGAGATGAACACCTGAAATGGAAACACTATGTGACCAGACTCTATGGCTGTGTCATTGCTGCTTCTCAGCCATTTATCTGTCCTGTTGTGGATGCTGATGTGAAATTGCTATGAGACTCAGCTTATCCTCCTCCGTGTTCACAAATCCATTATAGTGATTGCTGAATCTTCCATTGCTTTGTGACTCTCTCCGCTCCCTTGTAAGCATAAACGATTTTGAAATATATCCAGGGGGGACCTGCAAGGGACTGATTGCAATTTCTATTTCCTGGTTTTAGGTTATCGTAAGCCTATGAACCCTGACGTCACTTCAGAAATGTGGCCAACCTACAGGAGTGCAGTTATAATTATCTTCAGCTTATAAAGGTATAGCAATTTTAATTCTATCCCAAAGGTTTTCTCATTACACAAAATGCATTCATGTACAATTAGCACCCAGGACACAGAGTGCCTGATCTCCCACTTGAGTAGCAGTATTTCCAGCAAAGCAAATCTTTTCAACCAATGGGCTTTCTGAGACCTTACCAAACCACACTCCATCCCCTCCCCTCTCCCCTTACCTCTTCAGTGGTGCTGGAGAAGGGTTGAGTAGTCCAGGGAACCCAAGATGTAGTTCCAGCCATCTGCAGGTTGGGGTGCTGCCTCTGGCTGCTGTTTTGGCTGTAGTTTTCTGTAGTACTTCTTGTGAAGGTCTCTGTGGTATTACTAATAAGGTGTCCCGGGCTATATGGAAGTGCATTAAAAGTAGTGGGGATTTGGGGAGGAGTTGTGTTTCTAGTGCTCCTTACTGAGACTTCTGCTCCCAGGCCAGCTGAGGTAAAGAAAGGACAGTTGCTAAAATTACCCTCATGTTTTAGGGATTCTTCACATAAAAGCAATTTTACTTAGAAAAAGGCCGCTTTAACAATGGGCATGTAGATAAGCTTCAGTTATATGAAAAATAGAAGATACTTTGAGTATGACCATACTCATTTGCCCTGTCCATTTCACCCATCTATCAATTTTATCCACCTATTAGTTTTACAGGGTGCAGGGAGAGTTGTGGAAACTGTGCTATCAGGGCTATAACTGTGCTATAAGCATACAAAGAGGCTCAAAATGGAAATGGTATTTTTTAACATTTAGCAAGATGTAAATATCAGCTGTTCTCTTAAATGTAACTAAAATAATCATTACCATTAAGCATCTTTTCCTTGAGATGTGGAGGGTTGTGCAGAGTACCCTGTATACAGTGTTGCCAAATTTTAGCAAATAAAAATATGTGATGCCCAGTTCATTTAGAATTTCACATGAATAACCAATAATTCAGTATATTTAATATATCCCCAATATACATTACATTATATTATATTGTATATTAGGAATATGCTTATATAAAAAATTGTCATTTATCTGAAATTCAAATGTAACTGAGTGTTGTATATTTTATCTGGCAACCCTACCTGTACGTCTACCAGATCTAGGCTTTGATAAATGTTTAGACATTCTCCCTAGTTTCTGTTTGTTTTTATCTTCTTGAATCCTGTGCCACTATCACTTCCATTGTGCCTGGCAGACCAGATTTATTTATCCCTGGGGTGTCTTTTACAGGACAAACCCAACTGTACTATTAGCAATATGCCTTTACAACAAACTCCAAGAAGCAGTCTTAATTCTGCAGTCTTAATTGAGTTAGGTGTTACAATGTCCTTTTACATAGATATTGATCTATTGTTGGGATGTAAAAATTTCTGTATGTGGAGATTAGTATTTTGGTCATTTTGAGCTTTGGCCAATGCCAATCCCCTGAGTTGACAGGGGATTTCAATTTTAGCTGTGACAATTTTAGCTCTCAGACCCTCAAAAAAAAAAAAAAAAAAAAAGCTTTAATGATGAGGTGAGGACAGAGACAAGCTTCCAAATACCTAGCATGTAATTATGTGCCTTAGCATGTCAACCTATGATTACTCTTCTTCACTAAGGAGCAGTTGGTAAGTTCTCATCTTGAGAACTATTTTTTTTTTTAATCAGCTTACAGGATTAATTCAATGGGTGAAACAAGACTTCCCCCCAATTAGGTAAATGATCAAAACACGCTTGAAATTTCTTCTGCAAATAACATAGCTTATCACCATTGCATGTAGCTTTGGAATATCTTATGGAAAAATTTTTACACTTCTGTAATTGTCTTTAATTAACCTTCTAAATGTATTTTTAAAACCCTCCAAACCAAACAAGTCCATTTTCCATTTTAGACCACCACCTTTTTTCCAAAGAAAGAACCTACAGAATATTCAGGTCTGGTTCCCCTTCACTTTGTGCCTATGTTTTTAACTTGTGCTATTTAAGAAGCAGGAAGGAAAATTTAGTCTTAACATTTGATTTCCAAATTTCATGAATTTCAAAGCAGTGATCTGCAAACTTTGCTAGGCATCACATCACTTTTGGGGCTTGTTAGACAACTGAAGCCTAACCGCCCTACCACCCTCCACCCCCAAAATTGTGATTTAGTAGATCTGGTGTGGGAACCAGCACCTGCACTTCTAATAAGTTTCTCAAGTGTAATATACATCCAAGTATATAATCTTATCCATATATACAATATGAGGCAAAGCTGAATTCTAATCATTTCTTATGTGGACACTGAAGGATTATAAAGTAGATGGGAGGAAAGAAAATACATCCTAAAAATATATAAGGTGATGAAAATAAGTTCATCTTTCTATTGCCTGAGCTCTTTGTTGAAATGGGTGCTATGAAATTATACTAAAAATAGCAGATCTTTGGATGTTTTGGGTTCTATAAGTCTTCTGATGTTCTTTGAAAAGGTATATACATTTTACAGTTCATGAAAGAACAAGATATATTTTGACAAATGCAAGGAAAAGTTCTTACACAATGGAACAATATGTTGAAGCTATTTTTAAAAAGCTTTATTGTACCATTGCCACTACATTGTTTCCACATTATACACAATTCCTCTTAGAACACAATTCAAAATAAGGCGGACCGTCCTGGGTCCAATCTCAGAAGTTTTAGCATTTAATGTGTAAAAAATAAAGTTTAGCACTGATAGCTCACCTATAAGATGATTTGCAATGACTGCATCATATCAAGCCCATATTTCGAATACATTTCTTAAAAAAGCAATATGTATTTTAGTTTATTAATTCATCTATGATTGCCTCAGAAAAAATCAATAATAGAAATGGAATTTTTGTATAATGATAATAAAGACAATACACAATTTGTTAGTTTCCCTCTTTTAAATGGTACAAAAAACTTTCGAGCATATTGAAAGAAATAACTTGAATAAAGCTCATTTTGGAGATAGAATATTTTAACTATATTGATACTTTCCATTCTGTAGGAAGACACAAAATGTAATGTGCCCTTTAAAAGTGGGAAAATAATCTGGAAAAGAGTTAACAAATGAAACAGAAGATACCTTAGAAAAATGATGATTTGTATATATATATATGTATACATAAATATTTAAATTTAATATATAAAATATTTTAAGCAAGATTGGGATAGAATAAAGATAAAGTGAAAGGTCTGGGAATTATAATAGTCTAAATAATTATTAGAAATGGTAAAATGAATAATTAACATTTCAGAAAATGTAGTCAATGAAATAAAGGATACATTAAAAAATACACATGCCTAAAATTTGAAAAAGTGAGTAAGGAAGTGAAAAGTTGTTGAAAAGAGTACCAAAGATGGAGAATTTACAAACAATGGGAGACACAACAAATGAGAAGGCATAATCAGAAGTTAAATTTTTTTTTTTACAGACCTTAGAAGAGATGCAAGATTAGAAAAAAGTAAAATTAATAAATGGACATTGATACCAGGACATAGCATAGTAAAACATCAAAGATAGCATAGTAAAAAACTTGGGTTAAAAAATAAATGAAAGCTTAGCCAATCAAAGAAATACTTTTCAAAAGCCAATTACTACTCAGCTACTGTACTATGGGTTGCCTTATGAAGATGTGCCTGGTTTATCCTAATGCCCCATGTTTTCTTTTGGGAAGGTACAAACACACACATTGGAAAAGGATGAGATGGTGGGGTAGAGGGATGGCGGGGGGGAGAATGGCTTAAAAGTTCATGGCTACCAGGCTGCGGGAGAGACATGCTGAGCCAGAGGCTACTTAAACAGGGTCAGGGCAAGGGCAGATGGAAAGTGGGTGAATAACTTGGTGTGTCCAGGGCTGGCTCATCCATTAGCACATTGGAACATTGCCTAGGGCCCATGATTTTAGGGCCCATGAAATGATTTAATTTCTTTGAAAATAATTTTTCATAAAGAACTTTCAGGGTCAAAGAAAATGTTAAAAATTTTTTTTCACACATCATGAAAGAATGAGAATGTTAGGACACATGAAAATCTATTAACTTATTTTATTTTTCCCAGTGGAGAAAGGGACCCACAAAGATATAAGAGCACATATGAAAGTCATTTGTGGCCCTGGGTGTGCCCTGATAAGTTCATTGATGTGTCACAGGTTGAAAATTGTTGGGGGACTCTGGATGCTGTGTTAGATATTTTTTAATGATCGTATAAAGCATATATTAATAATCAAGACCAGATGATTTTCAATGATCATGTAAATACATGGTTAATTGCAAGGCCCATGTTGTTATAATGATGCTAGGAGAAAAACTCTAAAATGGCTGTGACAGCCAATTTGGTCAAAGTAGAGTCTGTGTATACAAAAGACACTTTCGGTTTTGCTTTGTTCATTTCCCATCAAGCTCTCTGTATTTACAAGCACTCCTACCAATCCCTAAAGGAAATAAGTTACTAAAACCCTGTCTCCCAAGAGCATACATGATTATTTACCTATTACAATGCTTATGCAGTTTATTCCCTCACCTGTATGAATACAATTAAACAATTACTTTAACCAACAGGTATATCAAGCCAGCCAACAATATGATTTACTTCAGCAGTGAAATCTCTTTTAGCGATTTTACTAACTCAACTATATCAGGGATATTGAAAATATGTCTGCAAAAATTTGCCTGTCCTCAGATAAATATGAGAGCTGAATGAATGAATCTGTAGTAGATGCTGAATAAATGTTGACTGGTTGGCTGACATATACAATGTTTCTCTTCATACAATATGAAACATCTTAGTGAAAGTAACAATTTTAGACAATCATCCAGGTGTTTATACTTGTAGGGAGACTTGGCATTCCTTGGAATAGGTATCCAAAGGCTAGATGGAATTTTGTACTCTTCATCCAGAAGACCTAGAACTACATGAGCATAGTCTACCTGCCAATAGATTTGTGCTGGTGCTGTGGAAGCTCTTTTCAAGTTTAGAATGCTTGTATTTCCCTCTCCTAAGGATTATTTGCTTAGATATGCTTGCAGATCAGTAATATCCTTTGAGTAGATTTCTCTGTTACCCATAAAAAAGAGGGGGCCAATGAATGAGTTATTTTCCAGATCATGTAGGTCCATAAAACTTCAGTGATTCAGCCACTGTAACCTTTGTTGTCTGCTTGTGGTGTCAAGACTATTTCCTGTTGGAATAGATGCAACTGTAACTTTTGATTTAAAAATTCTTCTTAATTGGGAAGAAGAGAAAAGCAATAGTCATGACTTCGATAGTGGCATAAAGTAGTCCTTAGCTTTCCTTTATTGTTCCCAATAATTCTGATATTCAGCACCTTTTAGAAGTTGAAACATTTACTAATTTAGACAGCATTTATTGACCAAGGGAACCAATATTACCTTTAAAGGAGATGAAGATTTCTAAGTTATGATCCCTGTTAACAGTTTTATAGCACAGTAATTTAGTTTTTCTAACTCTTTTCCTTTTGCATCTCCTGTATATATAAAAGACTTGGTCATGGAAAAATGATTTTTTCAATTGAATTTCTAGTGAACTTTCCTAGAAATGTACAAGTACCCCCCAAACTGTAGACCAATATAATTTTCGCTTTAGCTTATAAGGTTTTTGCTATGCAGGAAGCCCTTTACTTAGGAGTGCTATGTTTTAAGAGCTTGTAAATTAGAGATTTGAGCCTCAGAATGCATTTTTACTCCTAAAGTAATAATAATCCTTAAAAAAGTCAAATGTGTGATTATTTAAAATTGCTATACTGTTGAACAAAACACAATTTGGTTTTTCCTTATTGCATTATTGAGGACTGCCTTGTGTGAATTTATAGAGACTGAGAAATTATACACAAAATATTTCTAAAAGTCATACTCTTAATACAGTCACTCCAAGGATGTAGCTATACAATATAACACCAAAATATAGGGAGGAAAAATTAGAATCTGTCAATCACTTGTTTTATTGACACCCTGCTAAAGGTAAGATGGTTTCCAGATAACTGGATATCTGGCAACTGATTGACAAAAGAATATATGGGGAGAATGAAATTTTGTAATTTTTAGCCAGATATGTTGGCATTTTGGAGGCAATGCTTTTTATTATTACTCTTACTATTCAGAATAATAGCTATAAGGCTCTAATTTTTTTTTTTTTTGTGGTATGCGGGCATCTCACTGTTGTGGCCTCTCCCGTTACGGAGCACAGGCTCTGGACGCGCAGGCTCAGCGGCCGTGGCTCACGGGCCCAGCTGCTCCGCGGCATGTGGGATCTTCCCTGATCGGGGCACGAACCCGCGTCCCCTGCATCGGCAGGCGGACTCTCAACCACTGCGCCACCAGGGAAGCCCCAAGGCTCTAATTTTTAAAAAATTGATCTTAAAAGTTTGATTTTTAAAAAAAGAGTCTGTCTACCAGGTACACTTTTTTTTTTTTTTTTTGGTCCAGAATGAAGATGTGTAGTATATTCTTTAAGGGTAAACTTGAAATTCAGAGGGAATGGTAAAAATCTCAATCCATCTTTTCTTTAATTTGGTATTCTACTATGTACTGGTGATCCTGGTTCTACACAATCTATATATTCTTTTAAATTAGATTCCCATTGATTAGGTCCCATTAAATTCTATTTGTCCATTAAAAGTTTGTTTTAAGGGGTTTTATTTATTTATTTTTAAAGTCTTTATTGAATTTGTTACAATATTGCTTCTGTTTTATGTTTTGGTTTTTTGGCTGCGAGGCATGTGGGATCTTAGCTCCCCAACCAGGGATCGAACCTGCACCCCCTGCATTGGAAGGCGAAGTCTCAACCGGTGGACCACCAGGGAAGTCCCAAGGGGTTTTAAAGAAATATAAATTATATGAAAATTTAAAAAGACAGGTCAATTTTACATTCTTCTCCTAATAAAAAATCATTGCAGTAGCGCTGATTATTTGAGGAAATCTGACCCTACTATAGGTCCTTCTCTCAAAAACCTTCACATTAACTTTTGAATTGAATTTTAACCCACTTTGGAAGCCTATTCGATTCACCCTCCCTGTATAGAGGGACTCGAGTAAAGGAGAGGTAGAAGAAGAAAAAAGGTGTCTTATTGAGAATGAAGCACAGCTAAATTATGACAAAATCCAGTGGGCACTCAAAGGATTGTTTAAAAAGTATGCAATTTAAGAATTATCTTTTAAATGAAAAAAAAAACTCCACAGTTGCTTAATGTGACACACTGGCAAGAATATATATTGGAGGGAGGGGTATTTTTTTTTCCTACTTACACTCTATTGTAATTATCTATTTACTTATTTGCCTTCCCCATTATCCTAAGAAGCAAGACATATTTAGTGATTCTCAACTTTGGCTGCACATTAGAATCACCTTGGAAGCATTTAAAAATTATAATGCCTGAGTTAGTTGGCCTAGAGGATGAAGCCTGGATATTAATACTATTTCAAAGGTCCCACTGGGATTCTGATGTGAAGCTTGGGTTGAGAATCACTGGTGTAGAGTACTTCAGTTACTAGCACAAGCTCTGGCACCTAGTAGGTAATAGAGAAATATTACTTAGATACTTGAATGGCATCATGAATGTTTCCTCTATGAAACAAATATGAAATGTATAGTTCAGATTTTGACTTTCACAGGTATGCTTTTACTGAAGAACCTAATTTAAAAAATCACATCCTATGGATTAACAACATGCATATTTGTGCTGCTTAAGAGTGTAGTATTTAGTTATCAACTCTTTAAGAAAGGACATTTGGAATCATTCATCACAAACATCTGCATGCAATTTAATTTTTCACAATGGATTCTCTAGAAAATCAGTGAGTGTTCATGCTATGGGTCAACCAATATCATTCTGTGTGGATCGAGAAGAAAAATGTGTCTGTTAGCTTATAACCATGTTAAGGCAAAAGTATACATTGTACCTATGCATATTCAAATATAAGATTTTTTTGAACTAGAATTGTACAAATTTTAGCTCTGCTTTTTCTAGAAGTCCATTTTTTTCCCAACACACATAATCAGGCATTTTTGGATATGGCATGTTCAGTGGTTAACTGTAACTGGTATATTGTATCTACTTTACTTTTGAAGTGAAGTCCATCACTGGGCATGTTTTGTATGAAGGTCAAAGGAGATAGTTTTTCCATGAATTATCTTCTATCTTAAATAACCCATATCTACTGAATCCATATGTGCTTTTAAAAAGTTCTAATGAAAGAATATTCTTCTAAATAAGGTTTGATTAGGATTTGGGGAGGAATCTCACTTCTTGTGTACAACCATATACCTTACAACTGAAATATTTACAATGTTTCTGTGTTGTTTGGGACAGGCCTAGTTAGATGAACTACAGGAAAGGAATTGTATGAACTGGTGCTATATGCTGTATACTTTCTGATAAAGTGAATTTTCTAATTAACATTTACATTTTTTTATCTTACTCTCATATCAGAAATTTTATAAGAACAGGGACTCTTCTTGTATTGTAGAAGAACCCATGCATTTAATTGGCACCTAATTAGATGTTTGTCTAATTTTTGAAGTGAATGAGTGACAGATAACTGTTCAAAGATCAGTGTGGTGAAAAAACTCATATAAGCCTCAAAAATCAACACCTAATAAAAAGATTTAAAGGTACAGGGGATGTTGATCCCCAGATGAGGTTGTGAATCAAAATTATTTGGGGAACTTTTAAAAAAAATCAAGTATCATGCCCAAATATAGATTTCTTGGAATCAAATCTTGGAGATGATCATAGAGGAAGAAATGATGGCAATGATTCCCTCTACTCCTTCTCCCCACCAGATGATTCTGGATGTAGCCAATTGGGCAAGAGTCTGTGTAAGCATTTGGGAAGTACTATAAAATGGAACATGTACTGGTAGAGGAATCAAGAAACTTGGGTTCTAATCATACCTCTGCCACTTAATTACCTGGGACAATTCCCTTAACCTTGACAAATTTTAATCTTAATGAACGGCTTCATTTCTAGAGAATTCCTCCAGTGATTTATACCTAATATGTAATAATTCTTTTATCCTTCATGACTTCCTAAAGCAAACCTCTAATAGAGGAGTAAATAAGCAATAAGATGATTCAATAAAATAGAAAATTAAGCCATATCCACAAATAAGAATTCCTAGTCTAGGACTGAACTGTATGTTGTACCAGAAATTTATGCATGTGTATACAAGTTTTTATATGTGTCCATCATCTAGGTTATATCCATCAATGATCAACAAATTAGAAAACTCTGTGGCTGCACATTGGTTCTTACCATTTCAAAATATATCTCCAAAAAATATCTACCCTTAAACATTAGTACAAGAGATTGGCAAAAGCATAATTTATTATCTTCCCAGTCTTAGCAAGCACCATTATGATGTTGTAATAGTTCCTCATAATCAGAGAATAGAAGTGTCTAAATCAGCAAAAATATTAATTTCCTGATCATTGGCTTTAGTCATTGCATATACATATGTACATAGAGCTACATACCCACATTTAGTAGTACTTAACCAAAGTGCTTAATGTCTAGAACAAAAGAGAAGCTTGAGAAATATTTGTTGAATTAACAAAAGAAGCAAGAAAAAAAGGAAGGAAGAATGAGAAATAGACAGAAAAAGTTGAGCTTATTTTAATGAAGATAATGAAGTTTTCCAAGTCAGTGGGTATCATGTGATCCATTTCCATTAGCTTATGAATCTTCCATAGGAATTTTGTTGGGGCATGTGGACTTCCCTTGAATGTGAAAAAACAAGACATTTAGCAGAAAAAGTTTCAGAATCGATTCTGAAAGGAAGAGCTCACCTTTTTTAGAGCAGAGGCTTTCATTGACTGGTTTTCCCTCTTTGTTGACATCTATTTTCATCCAGCTGTGGAGGTACTTCCTGCCCTTCTTGACCACTACCCTGAAGCCTTGTTTCTTGAGAAAGAGAGAGGCATTTTCCACCTCAAGGAACCCTTCCTTCTCATAGCAAGTCCATCGAGGTGCCCGGGAGCAAGGGGCAAAGATGGCGGATCGGGAAGGGCCACCAGAAGAATCAGAGATGCCCAGGCACAGAGCAGATTTAACATGAAGGAGCTTTCCATCCTCAGTCCACATCCACTGTTGGTTCTGGCTGGTCCCATTGCACAAGTCCATGACCACTCTCTCATTTTTGAAAAGGCACTGTTGTTTCTGGACATGGACAATCTGAAACCCCTCTGGAAGATGAGAAGCTCATCAAGTACTACGTAGCAAATCATAAGGCCCACCAGAAAACAAAACAACCTACCCACAAATCAGCCAGGTCAAAGTACGAGGTTTACTTATCTTTTGCAATTGCTATCATTTCAAGTGACTATTCCTAGATTCAACACATGTGATTTAAAATCCCAAAGCAGACAATGTCAAAATGTCACACTTAGCTCCCTTTCTTTTCCTTTCACATGGCTTAGGGAAGAAAATACACCCCCACTGAAATAATGAAAGGAAGCTTGGAAAAGAAACAAAACCATCCAAAGAGTATGGTGTGATATTTTAGCCCAAATAATTAAATATGTTAAAGTTATAAAAAACCCAGTTCCTGTTTTAACCATTTCACTCCTTCCACCTCACCTCCATCCCCCACTCTAAAAAAGCAACCCTTTTTCCAAACCTTAAATTACTATTGCAATAAGTGTTAGTATACAAATGGACTAGTTTGAATACAATTTTTAAAAATTGGATATATTTATCCACAAATAAAACAAAATTTCCCATTCCTCTTAGCACATCCTCCTAGCTAATAACAACCAAATGAAAGTATTGATTATCACAAATTAAATTTTTTATAATCCTAGGGAGAAGCATTTCTCTATTTTGTGACAGTATCTACAATCTTCCTTCAAATGCTAATAGACTAAAAAAATCACCTATTCTCCATGTAAGAAAACTAAATACTCAATTGTTAAACATCAGGATTAAAAAATGAGATATTCAAGCTCAAAAACCATTTTCAAGGTGCTTTTACTTAATTTTCTCAGCTCTCCCATGAAAATATTCAGACGTTTCGAATAACAACTTCCAAATAAAACACACCACAGTTCCCCAACCCCCTTTAATTATATTTCTTATATTTTCTTTCTTTAACACAAAGGAAACAAAACTATAGCCTGTCAGGGAAAAAGCATGGAGATGCCACAGACTGTTACATAATGATACATTCTTCCCCCCTCAGGGTTGCTTTACTCTCTGCTGTAAAGATGCCATTTCAGGAGCTGCCTGAGGCATTTGGAAGACACAAGAGAAGGCCATTTATTTTCTTTTGGAGAGAAATCTCAACAGTGTGGGCATTGCAGCCTCCTTTTATTCCCCCTCCTCATCGTCTTTGGCTAAACTGCCATGGAGACCCGGCTCCATTTCCGCCTTGTTTCAGACACTTTTCAAAGGACAGAGACTCCACTGCTGGCTGTTGGAGAAATGCCTCAGGAAACTGAGGCAGACCCACTCACCTGAGTTCCCGAAGATGAAGCAAGTAAGAATCGCCACGTAAAATTCAGCCTCCATTTTCCACTTAACGACTGTTCATGCTTCGCTTGGAGGAAAAAAAAAAATCTCCCAGATAAGAGAAGCAAAGACTAGGAAGGAAATGTGCCTTCATGGTGGGGGGAAAAAGTCAGTGACGAGCACTTCCTCCTATTGAATTGTTTGGGGGAAGTTTTACACCAGTTGTCCTTTTCTGTTTCCTTAGAAAGAAGGGATTATGATTGCCTCTCTTTTTTTTATGTAGAAAAAATTCCAGCCTTCAGGAGCAGAATAAAACTTGTAAGTTTTCTTCTACCATCCCTGCAGCACAAGACTACTTAAGCTCAAGAGGGAAGAAAGGAATTGTAATCTTAGGTAACTGAATGTTCCTACAACATTACATCTCTTCAGGTGATGTGATTCTGCTGAACAAACAGAAATCGTGTAATTTATGAGAGTCTATGACAAGTGATACAAAGACATAAACATGTACTGTTTGTATAATGATAGCTGGCAGCCTATCGAGGAAAACCACATAATGATGGCACTTCTAGATCATTATCTCTCAAGTGATGACAATACTACAGTTTGAAATAGTCAATTCCACTGGGGAGGGGCAGACTAAAATTAAACCCATCCCACTATCGACTTCAGGCTTTCCCCAAAAGATAATGGTCTCTCTTCAAATAGGAAAAAAAAAAGTACATGCCTTACTCAACATTTAGTATTAAGAGTAGTTTATTGGCAGTAGGAAACAAAGTCAACATAGCTGCATTAAAAATTCATATTTGAGCAGAACATCTAGTGTTTGCTGAGTGTAGTTTTTTTTTTTAAGCTTTATTTGTCTCTTGAGAATTAAATCCTTTCAGAGATTTAAGGATATCCATGGCAGCATCCTTTTAAAGAACCTCTGGAAATGGGACAGGTTACATCATTCCCAAAGGCATCTGCCTTTTGCTGGGAGAGAGATTTCAGGTAGACAGCATATTCAAAAATTCTTTCTTAGTAAAAGAGAGACAAGTATTTAAAATTCTTAACACATCATAGTTGCTACAAATTTGTTTTTCCCTTTGAAAGTAAAATGACTCACAATGTAGAAATACAGTGGGTAGAATTCTGGAGCAGAAACCACCTCTATGCCCAATAGTAGAGAGTAAATACATATATACCCAATGACAATCATTGTGCTCTGTAATTGATTGGTACGAGGTACTGATAAATACACATTTAATAGGTAATATTTTCAAGACACGTTTCCATATAAAATAGTTACTGCTTCTGTTTTTTTTTTTCAAAAACAAGGACTTATTTGTTAAAAATCCATTTTCTTTTTTTTTTTTTTTTTTTTTTTTTTGCGGTATGCGGGCCTCTCACTGTTGTGGCCTCCCCCGTTGCGGAGCACAGGCTCCGGACGCGCAGGCTCAGCGGCCATGGCTCACGGGCCCAGCCGCTCCGCGGCATATGGGATCCTCCCAGACCGGGGCACGAACCCGTATCCCCTGCATCGGCAGGCGGACTCTCAACCACTTGCGCCACCAGGGAGGCCCAAAAATCCATTTTCAATCACAACTTTAGCGGCAAGATTCTGGTAACTGAGAAAGGAATTAGCACTTAAAACAGGAACAGTTTAACAGCTGACAGTCCATTCACAAGACAGATTTTTTGCAAACATAAAAGCATCTAAACACACAATAATAATTTCTTCAGCAGCTCTTCAAGTCGTCATCTGATGACATAAATTTCATACATATATTCTGTGTGGCAGATAGTCAATACAGACAAAACAAAATCCTCCTTAGCTGTGTGAGAAATCAATCATACCTCCATCAGCAAAGGACCTTCAAAATAGTTTAGGGGATGCTTACAAATGCATTCATATACACAAGAGGCTGGCAATCTTGAATATGTTGCCATCTTCCACAATCCATGTCCCAGCTTGGCTTCACATCTTCTCTTTTCTTCCACTGCAGGAAGCTCCTTCCAGAAGCCTCAAGTGGGTAATTGACTAATCACCCCTAGAGAGCAATGGTCTGGTAAGTCTTCAGAGAATCACTGGACAGTTTCTGCCGCAAGTCTGCTCTCGTACAGGCACAGAGCGTGATGTACAAATTCATACTGCTCACTGGTTTGGACCATTCCACCCCTGCAAGGAAGAGATAATATAATAATTTATTGCTAACGTCCCACAGTCTCAAGTAACTCAGCAACCACACCCAAACGCAGGTGTTAGGCTAAAGACACATAGAACAGTTGGCCTGGTGATTCTTTTGTTATCCCTCTTACCTACGTCCAGATGACCCAACTGGTGAATTTAATATGCTTATGTATATAAAGGGATTAACACAGTGCCTAGTACACAGTAGACATTTGATTAATTTTACCAACATATTGTCACTGGAGAGGCAGTACAGCCTCCTGGTTAGGTACTTGGACTTTGGAACCAGACTGAGTTCAAATCCCTCCTATGCCAGTTCTTAGTTGTGTGATCTTGGCCAAGTTCCTTAAAACCCTTTGTGTCTCAGTTTCCTCCTCTGTTAAAGTGGGAGAATAACAGCACCTATTTCATAGGATTGTTTTGAAGGTTAAATAAATTCATGTATCTGGAGTGTTAGCATTACTTCTCAGGTGCATTATCATTCATTTTATACGGATTTATGCACTTGGATTAAAATTGATTGATGTAGGTTTACTAAACAAAAAAAACTCAACTGTGAAATGTTGCTCTTTCTACAAGTAAAAAAAACTACCTTGGAATGGTCTATTTGAGTATGTCACGTGAAAGCAACCTTTGGGGGTGGTGTGCTGAGTATCTAAACACAATAGCAGATACTATGTATAAAATAGACAACTAATGAGAACATACTGTATAGCATGGGGAACTCTACTTAATGCACTGTGGTGACCTAAATGGGAAGGAAATCCAAAAAGAGAGGGGATATATGTATGTGTATAGCTGATTCACTTTGCTGTACAGTAGAAACTAACACAACATTGTAAAGCAACTATACCCCAATAAAAATTAATAAAAAACCCCCACAATAGCAGGTGGGTCCTTATATGAGTTGGAAAGAGAATTGGTTCTTGCTTTTTTCCCTTTGTCATTTTCATTATCACCCCTAGATACCTTATGGGTTTTTTTTGCGGTACGCCGGCCTCTCACTGTTGTGGCCTCTCCCGTTGCGGAGCACAGGCTCCGGACGCGCAGGCTCAGCGGCCATGGCTTACGGGCCCAGCCGCTCCAGGGCATGTGGGATCTTCCCGGACCGGGGCACGAACCCGTTTCCCCTGCATCGGTAGGCGGACTCTCAACCACTGCGCCACCAGGGAAGCCCTATAACTTATGTTTTAGTTTAGTAGAAGGTATCTGACTTCATGAGAAGTAATGATGCTTCTCGTTATACATAAAATAGCTATATGGCATTTTGTTTTTTTGATAATGGTTCCTTTACATGGCAAAGCTACTGATAGTTGTGTAAATGTTACATATTTTTTCTGCTCACTGAATAACTGCATCCTTATTCGTAACTATTTGAAGTCTTATAATCTTCATAACTCTACAGCCAATGCTACAACCAATTATAAACTTATGTTTTAGCTAGTTCTTCCTAGTGGCTCTTGTTACCATTCAAAATAATTATTTTGAGGCCTTTGAGCACTTCAACTTAAAAAATGAAATATACTGCCTCACTGTAGTGTGATTTCTTTTTTTTTTTTTTTTTTTTTTTTTTTTTTTTTTTTGCGGTATGCGGGCCTCTCACTGTTGTGGCCTCCCCCGTTGCGGAGCACAGGCTCCGGACGCGCAGGCTCCGGACGCGCAGGCTCAGCGGCCATGGCTCACGGGCCCAGCCGCTCCGCGGCATATGGGATCCTCCCAGACCGGGGCACGAACCCGTATCCCCTGCATCGGCAGGCGGACTCTCAACCACTTGCGCCACCAGGGAGGCCCTGTAGTGTGATTTCTAGTTAATGGTAATAACTAAAACTGGGCTTATACCTACGTTTACTTACCCACTGCTATAAACACAAGCTTACAAGATACTAAAGCAGTAAGATTTCACCCTTTTAAACTAAGCAGTGATATTAAGTTAGTAACACTTCACCCTTCAAAACGACACTAAATTGGTCGACATAATGCCCAAATGATGTATTTGGCAAGAAATAAAAAGGTAAATATATGCTTTTTGGTGACTGCAACTTATTGGCAGAAATATTTCATTGGTCCTCTTCCCTAGAACTGCACAGGCAACTTTCTGCCCAAAGTGTTCCTTGATCCTAAGTTGACAACAGGAATGGCCAGCTGAGGATGTGGTGACTTTTCCTCTTCTTAGCTGATGACTTCTGGGCACACCTAAAAATAGCAGGTGTCCGGAATATGCCGGCTTTGACTGTGAAGCTTGGGAGATCCAGCCACGGTAAATATTGAGGCAGCTCCAGGGAGCTGAGAGGTGCCTCCCTTCCTCTGGCATCAGCACAGCTCATTAGTCCCCCTCCCTGAGCTGCAAATGGTATGTGGAGCCTTATATGTGCTCCATCTCACGGACTCTGGTCTGTGAACTTCTTCCTACCATTTACTTCACACTGAGGCAAGATTTTCCCCTGATTGTATGTTCTGGTGAACACTGGTATTTACATGTCCAACCGGTGAATGAATGAAGGCACAGTCTAGGTTTTAATTACCATTTTACCCCAGATAGGTTAGCAGTGTATTTTAATGCTTGGAGGATACTTACTATGACATTCTGTTAACTAAGTCACTGTTGTTTCTGCCAGCGAAGTTGGAGAAGATGGGGAAATGAACTCATTAGTTGTAGGTTAGCAAAATTCTTGTGGGTCTCAAGGCTTAAGGAAGGTATATGAAAAGTTAGGTTACTTCTCACTTGTTTTGAAAAATAAAAGGGAGAGCACTGACATCAGAGGGATCGTCTGAGATCATGTATTCCAACTGCCAACAAAATGTTGTCTTTCCAAAAGGGAGCAGTCTACATTGTAGATGGTCAGCTAGTTTCTGCTGGAGTGCTCAGCCTTTGCCAAGATTGGCAGGGAAACTTCTGAAGACGTTAGAATGAATCTGCCCCTCTCTAACTTTCACCCGCTCCATTGGTCCAACTGAAATAACCCCAAGAAACCTTAAGGCTCCTCTTATAGTCACACAATAGCTCTCTAAATGCTGGAAAACAACCATCAAAGTCCCGTAATCTTTTCTTCTCTAGACTAAACATCCTGTGGTCACTCAATATTTCTATGCAGGCTGGTTTCCCTGTCACTCACCAATCTAGTCTCCCCTTTCTACAGGCTGTTTTTATCAAATATGACCTTCTTAGAGTGTTGTGTCTACTCCCAATGAGATCCAGTCAGTGGGAATATTTTCCCCCTTGAACTCCACGTTATAGACCAATGAGTTTGCATCTACAGGTGCACTGGGTGGAAAGATCTCACAGTGCCTACCTAGTGCCTGGTGCTTTGCAAGCATTTTAGGATAGTAAGTGAAGCTTTGGGTTAATGAAAAAGTCCACAGGATTTTTTTTTTTTTTTTTTTGCGGTATGCGGGCCTCTCACTGTTGTGGCCTCCCCCGTTGCGGAGCACAGGCTCCGGACGCGCAGGCTCCGGACGCGCAGGCCCAGCGGCCATGGCTCACGGGCCCAGCCGCTCCGCGGCATATGGGATCCTCCCAGACCGGGGCACGACCCCGTATCCCCTGCATCGGCAGGCGGACTCTCAACCACTTGTGCCACCAGGGAGGCCCCACAGGATTTTTTTGAATGTGAAAATTACAGCTCTCTTCCATCCTGTACTTATGCTATTGAGTTTTTTCAAACTAAATGCAGAACTTTTTGTTTATTCCTATTAACTTCAACTTGTTGGTTTCAGCACAAAGTTCTTATTTACTGCTATCACTATTTCTATTATTCAGTATATTAGCCTCTATTTCTCACCCCCAGATTGGTGTCTCCCAGATAGTTAACAAACATGCCTTATGTTTTTTTATCTGTCATTTATAAGGTAATAGAGAAAGACAGAGCTAAGATAGGGTCTTTATTATAAGTAATTTGATATTGTGTGATATACTGTCTAATCCCATTCCAAAATTATGTCTAACGAGGTTTTAGATCCTTTAAGAGCAGGCATGATGTTATAGTCTTTGCATATTTGCAAAAGTGAAAAGCACTTACTAGTCCTAAGTAAACATCTGTCAAGTAAGTTACCCAGGCCATGCTGTCTCATGTTATATGAAAACATATAAACTCCAGACTAAAAGAAGGCAAGGGACATCCCAGAATGTATTAACTGGAGGCTGACTCAAAATCAGGAACTCATTACACTCATCTTTTAAAATATTAAATTTCCAGTTGCATATATTGGTTTGTAGAATTCTCTGTTGATCTTTGTAAGAACGTGAATTCTAGGATTACCCTGAAGATTTTATTCTGTTATGGGACAAATACAGTCTTCTTTAGGCTGACCATAGTGAAAATACTCAAGAAGCTAATATAGTGCTTATATACAAAATACATTTATGGAATAAATAAACAACGTGAGATTAATCATGAACCCTCAAGAGAGCCCTGTACTGATTCAGCCTCCAGGAGAGCTCTGACTTGGACTGCAGGTAACTTTCAGGTCAGACAGGGCTCCATGGACTTGCTGAGGCCTGGATCTATATCACTGATGTAAAGTTCCTAAGCAAGCTGGTCTTCGAAGGTAAGAAGCAGGGATGCTCTTTTTATTACTTTAAAAAGCATTATCCAACTCCCTTTTAAAGAGAAGGCACTAAATAATCTTTGACCTCCAACAGATCATAGTTTAAACTTGACCAAAGTTAAGATTTTAAAAGATTTCCATGGTGATCAAGATGATGCTTCAGTGGAGAAAAGTTGTCATCAGTCGGGCAGCACGCCGACATCACCACCATTACCTAGTACATTGTATTAAAGCATTATCTCTCATTGGAGAATCCTCTTTGGGCACAAATCTTTTCCCAGGGGGTATAATGCATTAAGCTACAATATCTATTGCCAAACAGGAATCAGATTATCAAAAAAGGGTGAGGTCATATAAAAGCAGGGCAAGGCAACCCAGTTAGCTGTGAGAGTCACTGTGAGTTTGAAAAGGCACTTGGAATGCCAAAGCATCACGTTCATTACCAGTAGGGACCAAAGTGTGTTAAGAGGTTAAAAGGCACCATACACTGTTGTCAAGACAAATCCTGTCACTACCACTTACTAGCTGCTTTACCCTTATTACATAATCTTTGCCGTGCTGTTCTCTCATCTGCAACATGATGAGGTATTCAAATAAGAGTACCTGCCTCATAGCACGGTTGTGAATTATAAATGGGACAGTCCATTTAAACTGTTTATTAGCACATAGCCAAGCACTTGCAGGTACCATAGTGCTAACTGTTTTTATTACTATTACTCTTTGGTGCTATCTGGTCAAACAGGACTAGTTGGAAGGCTCTGGGATGAGTCCTCTGAGGACCTTGTAGAACTAAGAGCACTCCTGGCAGAGGATAGCTCTGCCATATTGCTCAGGTTGGGCAAGCCAAGATGGAAAGATCCCAGTATGTTTCTAAATATTAACCAGCCTAGAAGTCACCTACAGTGGAGGTAGATGACCTAGTGGCAAGAAGTGGACTTGGAGTCTGACAGATTCAAGTTTGAATCCTTGCTTTTGAACCTATCAGCTATAGGATTTTGAACAAATCATTTGTTCCTCCTAGCTGGGTTTTCCTGACTTATAAAATGACATTAATGACAAACCTCATCAAGATTGTGAGGATTAAATGAGTCAGAGCCTATCAATATCTAGCCAAAGGCTATTCACAGAATTCCCAGGAGCCTGGGGTTCTACAGTGGTGCCTGTAGTGGAGAAGGAGAGTGGGCCTTTAGGACTGGCTTCTAATCACAGTTTTGACCAGGGCAGCAGTTCTCCTTTTTACTGTTTTTCTTTTTCTTTCTCTCTTTCTTTCTTTCTTCTTTTCTTCCTTCCTTTCTTTCTTTCTTTCTTCTTTCTTTCTTTCTTTCTTTCTTTCTTTCTTTCTTTCTTTCTTTCTTTCCTTCCTTCCTTCCTTCCTTTCCTTCCTTCTTTTATTAATTATTGTTAATGGTTTTCCATATTGGTGTTTTGTAGAAGATTTTGTCTTCCCAATGTTTTGTTTCCTGTTGTTCACTAAAAAAAAGTTTAAAAACCACTGGCCTGGCAAAAGGTGTTTACCTAATAAAGTTTCACTTTTTGCAAGGTTTAAATGAGATAATCCATAAAATGCTTAGCACAGTGGCATTTAGAGTACTAAATAAATGCCACGTGTTCTATTTCTTATTCTGTTGGTAAATGCTTAGTTAACATAAGCCCTTAGGGTGATCATGCATCTGGTTTGCTTGTGATAGTCCTGATTTACTCCTGTAAATGGTGTAATTTTTTTTTTTTTTTTTTTGCGGTACGTGGGCCTCTCACTGCTGTGGCCTCTCCTGTTGCGGAGCACAGGCTCCGGACGCACAGGCTCAGAGGCCGTGGCTCACGGGCCTAGCTGCTCCGCAGCATGTGGGATCTTCCTGGACCGGGGCACAAACCTGTGTCCCCTGCATCGGCAGGTGGACTCTCAACCACTGTGCCACCAGGGAAGCCCAATGGTGTAATTATTAATAAAGCCCCATTTCACTCTCAGAAGTGCCTGGGTTTGGATGACATATTATTTGTTCACCCTAATTCTGTCCCATTTCATGCTTTGGAAGAAAGTCGCTCCTTTTACTGCAAAAATGGTGTTGGGTGCAAGCCTCTGATTTCTTTGTGGCCACAGAATATGAACAATGTGTGTGGCCAGGCCAGAGAGGATTCAGATATACTGTCCTTCCAGAAATGTCAGATAGCACATGTCACATTAGCCCCGTCAAACAAATAAATCAGTGTCTTCTCGGACGCTCTGCATAAAAGCACATAGCTTTGTCAGCTGAGGGTAAACTCAGGTTAGAAGAGAAAAAAACTATACATTTTTTCACCTTTGCTACTGCGAGGGTATGTTGAAAAAACCCCCTCCAGATGCCCAGGAGAGAGATTTGGTTTTTAACATGTTAAAATTGTGACCTTTTGTGACTATTAACTCACACATACAAAGAGCAACAAGCCTTTCCTGCTGCACCACCCAGAGCGTATCCGGTCTAATCAGTAGACAGAAGAAATGCTGCAGCGGTGACTCACTTCTGGGCTAACAATGGAACTTACGCTCCTTGGCTTTTTATTATTTTTGAATCTGGAATTCTTTTGGTAAAGTTTGGTACAGTAAATTTAGAACAAAAGTTGTGGATGTTAATGTGCCTCATGGGTAAAGCTCTGATAGCTTGGGCATGAGTCAAACAAGGCTAACGTCTGGGGCTGAACTTGGGGTGTCTCAGACAGACATCTTCCCTGTGTCTATATACCATGTCATTTCAAGGACAAAGAACTTAAACGTTTTGATTGTTTCTGACCAGGTGTTTTGAATATAGATACTTTTTTCTACAAAGTATTTGTAGGGCATAAAAGCCAACACAAGTCAAATGATAATTCAATGCACTAGCATACCTTGAGTTCCATTTTTTTCCCCTGAAAACTAGCCAATTTTCTTCTGAACACCCAGGTTAACACTCAATTGACTCCTAGCTGAGAAGAAGGAAAAGGTCGTCCTGACAACCACTTGGAAGATTTGGTTGGCATTATCTGTTTTACGAGAGGACGTCTTGTTATGGTCTCAAGAACTGTGATGTCAAGTAAATCCAAACGAATTTCTAAGCTTTACCTTCAAGTGTTCTGAATATAAGTAAACCAAAATGTTCAACCCCTGATCTTCAAATGAGATCATTGAAATTCACTAATTAAGGGGAATCTCTGGGATTAGTTGGGATTGCAGAAGGATATGGCTAAATGTAAGACAAAGGTTGGTAAAAATTATACCAAGAGGTGGAAATTTTAGCTTTGGAATTATTTTAACCTAGTTTTGGAGACAAAGAATATGCTAGGGACACATATTAGCCTAGGAAACTGGTGGCATATGTATTCCTCTTCTTAGGTTGTTATAGTTAAAAAAAAATCATCAAACTAAAGTGATTAATCAAAACATTTACACAATGATATGACGCACACTGGAAGCATTTTTCTATCCTGTCTGGGAAGCCACAAGTAAGGTCTTTGGATGTCATTCCAATTTAAGGCTTCCAAGGTAAGGATGTACAAAGACAACTGCAGATTTCACTACTGACTCTCAAAAGGGTGGATTAGACAGATTGTTTCTTGTTTCTGGGGAAGGAAAAAAAAGAGGGAAAGAGGAGAAAAAGGCTTCGGGATCACAAATTATTTTATGTGTTTCACTTCCCAAATTCTGTTTTCAAGTTCTTCCAGAGTTCAGAGGTGTCGAGTACAGTGAGGAAAAGATTGCCTGAGGTCAACCTACAATGGAACACGTTCTTTTCCTCCCTGCCTAGACGTCTTCTGGTGCTCCCACCTTGCTCCTTAGTCATTCTCCATATGCATGTGAGGCAGTCTCTGAGTATCCTGGGCCATCTTATTATTATGGATTGTTATTATTATTTTTAAAGGGACAAGTGCATCTCTCAGACTCAATGTGTAAATGACCTTCATCGTTATCTCACACCACGAAAACAGTATACACAAGCCTAAATGAATCTCTTGTAGCAGGATCTAAATATGATGAACGTGTTGGTTTAGCTTTAATAGCAACTGGAATTCTTAATTAGGTGGTATCGTCACAATAATTTAGTGATATTTAAGATTAGAAGATTTAAGCAAGCCATGGAAGGGCTAAGTAATAAAACAGGATTAAAAAAAGCATTATGGGATTCAGAGTATAACCATCAGGCTGGGGTCCATGAAATATTTTACTCTTAAAAAGGGGTCCTCAGACCAGATGAGGTTGGAGGCTTCTGATATGCACCACTTCTCTTTCTCCATATGTAGACACAGAGGCTTAGAGTGACAAGTGGTCACAGGAAATTAGGGTCAGAGCCAGGACTAGCACCAGCATCCCTGACATCTGGTCCAGTAATCTCTGGCACCTCTTTCTCTAGTGGCTGCCTGCTTCCCAGTCCCACCAGCCAGTGCTCTGTCCCAATTGCCTGCTACTGACTTCATCTTTTAATTAAAAATGAATACCATGGCAATGAAGGGATGATCCATGAACACACTTCTAAATAAAACACCTGTGGGTGCCCTGCACTGAATCTGAACTCCTATTTGGAAAAAAGAAATCCTATTTTAGTTCAAAATATGCTCAAAAGTATTATTAATAGGAGAATCACAGACTCATGAATCTGCAGTGAGAACTGTAGTATCTATTAATAGAAGTTTCCTGAAAGCCAATAAAAATAATGTCCTGCCAGAGAGTGAGGAATCCACTAAATGGTTCTGTCATTGTTGTTATACTGGAAACATCCATTCAGCATAACACACTCATCTCTAAACCAGACCATCTGAATTTATTGCTAAAATGCAGACTTGTGATCTGAGTACAAATTGCCTGTTTATGTCATGTTGAATAACAATGATCAAGCATTGTAATTTTTTCTTTCTTTCTTTCTTTCTCTCTCTCTTTCTTTCTTTCTTTCTCTCTCTCTCTCTCTCTCTTTTTTTTTTTGACAAGGTCTTTGATCCTACTCAATGCTCACACTGTTGATTTATCAATCATGGAAGCCATTTCCAGTATCAAAACCACTTTCTTTTTCTTTGCTGTGAGCCAGGCTCTGGACTTCTCAGAGGAGGCAGATAAAATTGGTGGGGGGTAAACTATAAAAAAGATGCAATGTGCAGCCTTGGATGACTAGTGGGCAGAGGCCATTGCTAAGGAAGGTACGAGAGGATAGGAAAAATTCTATGGAGCTTGGAACCTGCAGAGTACAAAATATTAGCCCTCTGATATATTGGCTCTGTCTTTTGTAGCCCTTACTATGCTCAGCTGGATGCTTCCAATTAGTCCCACCCTTTCCTTTCCCCTTTTTAATGGTCTTCACCCAGGCTCAAATTCCTATGCCATCTCTATTCTTCTCTTCGCCACCAAACTTCTTGAAAGAATAGCTTATATTTATTATTTTACAACTTCTTTCCCTCCCTTTTAGATAGTGTCTGAGGAAAGTTTTGTGTGGTCAAATAAATGTGAAAGTGTCCTTCAAGGAAGTGTAATAGATTTCCATGCTGGGGGACACTTCAGATCCTTTAATGCTTTAATACTTTTTGTGAATATCCAAGTGGAGAGGGGTTTTAAGAAATATAGCATATAGCTTTTTCTCAAAATTAATTGAGAAGCTTTTTAATTTTTTTTTTTTTTTTTGCCTGAGTACAGGCTAAGAGAGTCTGACACTTAGCGGGTTCTCATAGTGTAATTAATCATTAAAATGTGCCCTGAGAAACACAGTCTGGAAAAGTCTGTTAAGGAATCCATCTTGCTCTACCCAGGTGCCTGATGCATGTTCAGCAGTAGATGTTTAGTAAATGTTTGTCGAATGAATGACCGTATGCATGATTCAGGAGGACTGCTCTGAGCAGAGACTGTGGGTGACTGTTCCACAGGACACAGAATTCACGCCCATCTACAAACACCCATCCTAAAACATCCCCCAACAGGGTCGACTGCATGGACTCGACATACTCAGTCACACCAGCCCCATCTCCCTGTGCTGAGAAGGACCCTGTATTGGCTTCATGCTGTGCTGTTGCCATCTTGAAAGAGTTAATCATTTTTTAAAATGGGGCTCCACATTTTCATTTTGTACTGGGCCCTGCAAATCATGTAGCTGGTCTTGCAGCTCTTCTGCCCTCACCTTCCCAATGCCCAGAGCTGTCTATCAGTCTCCTCAATGGCAGGGCCTCTTCTGAAGCCCTCTCTTCAATTCCTCTTCATCAAGGCCTCAGTTCTGAATGTCTTCCCGATGTGCAGAGTTACACACTCTCTAGCTAACATACCCTAACTGGAAAAGGATAGATCACCCTGTTTAAAGTGTTAATAGCCAGGAAGACATAAGGTATCACTCTCACCTGTCAGCTGTAGGTTCAAGAAACTTGAAAAAGGAATGACTCTTTAAACCAAAGATTGGCTCTCTAATAGTAGTCTTTTAAATGTTCACTACACACAGATATTTTAGGCACCCTCCACAGACAGATATTTTGGCATGAGGCAAATTCTCTATGTTCCTCAAATTATATTTTTAAGGCAACTGCTGACAATATCACTTTATCTATTCATGAAACAGCTCTCCTTCATATTAACCATTGTTTTAAAAATTATATTGTCATTGCATTTTTTTATTGGCAAAGAATGGTCAAAGAGCTATGTTTTTGTCTAGCAATTTTGCAATAAACATATTCCAAAAGATTGTTTATTTTTATCAAAAACAGTCATACCTTTTGAGTTAGAAATCAGAAGTCCCAGATGCCAAAGAGGTCTATTTCACCAGTTTTCTTAGCTAGGTGACATTGGACAAGTTACTTGCTATCTTGAATTCTTTGTTTCCTTATTTAAAAAAAGTGAGGGCAAGGAATATCTCTTTTCTGACTCTTGGGTTCATTTTGGGAGTTAAATGAGGCATGTGTTTTGAAGACCATGGTGCAGTGACCACCATTAAATAAACCTCTGCTGTCAACAGTGCATTTTGGAATGTTTTGAAGACAAAATTGAAGGCAAGGACTGCCACAGAGACCAGGATTGGGTACAAGGTTTGAAGAACTGATGAAGAACAATAAACTGCAGGAGCAGAAGGACAGACATTTGGATTTTCTGAGGCCACTTTTCCCTTTACCAATATGAGTTAAAGCCATGGTCAACAGCAGCAGTCACCTACAAATTGGAATTTTGAAAGTGAAGTATGACAAGAAAATGAAAAAATGAAGCAAGATGCAAGAAGGATGGGAAGAAGTTGGATGGAGTCAAAGAAAGGAGGGAGTTTTCTGTTTTGCTTTTTATAATAACTAAGGAAGTGCACAACAGAAGGAAGAGACAAGAAAAGGAAAATCTGTTAATCCTGTGAAGGAAGGAAGGCAAAGGAAAGACTTTTCAAGGAAAGTTTCAAGGAGACAATCTGCTTCATAAACAACAGAAGCAGCGACTCAGAATTTATGTAGAAGGGATCTTGATGAATAAATCAGTTAGAATGATATCAAGACACGTATTGGCAGTAATTCAGATCCAGGGGGTAGGGAACCGATAGGCTTTAGATCAGCAGAGAAGTTGAATATGTTTTGAAAATCCTATCAGGAGTAAAAAGACAAGCCTTGTGGGAGACCTTGGTGGTGATGGAAGGCCAAGGCTAAAAATTTCTGCCCATTTGCTTTAGGAAGGAAGGAGCCGATAGAGGAGGCATTGTGATATGGTTTAAAAAATGTATTTGTGATTCTCTTCAAAGCTAGAGAACAATTTGGTAGACTTGACAGAGTAATGTGACTGGGAAGTGGAAACCAAGGTGGAGGTCAGGCTATAGAAGCCGGTGGGGGAGGAGGGAGATGGGAGGGCGAATAGACAAGATCTAAGAGTAACAAGAGCCCAAACAACGAGCAAACCAAGCCCCCCCTTTTTTTCAGGGTGACATTGGGCAAGTTACTTGCTATCTTGAATTCTTTGTTTCCTTATTTTAAAAAAGTGAGGGCAAGGAATATCTCTTTTCTGACTCTTGGGTTCATTTGGTCATTGTTCTGACCCAAATAGGGTCAGAACAGGCATTGGACATCAACTTGGAGTCCGTTTAGATCTATGTATTTGGCATTCATGGAGCTCTGGCTCTAGCTTATAGGAAAGTGGGTGCACGGACATGAACTGGAGTCCCTGGGGGATCTGTGCACGCCATGCAGGAGCCTTGTTTACAGAAGCACAAAGCAGAAGAGATCAAGATCACCACAGGAGCAACTCCAGACTGACTGGGTACTGTCCCTCACTCTCTGACATAGGTTCCCCCTTCTTGGTGAAGGTAGGTCCCGGACTCTGAAGTGAAGCAAATGGATCCTGTTCCAGTTGGGGTGGGCAGTAGTGGATGGAAGGCAAGGGGGTTTCAGGAAAGAAAGACAGCAATTATAAGAGGAGGGTGAGAGAGAATTGAAGCTGATCTTCTTATGCACAAAAAGAAAACATTTTTGGAAGTAGTTACATGAGGGGTATGGAAAGGCAGAAGTGGGGAGGGGTGTAGAGAGAGGGTAAGAAACCTAGACTAAATGTTCTACTCAGTACTCCACAGGTATAATCTCCTCTTATGTTACTGCAACCCTGTGGGGTATATATTATTAGTTCCAATTTATAGATACATGTTCAGGTTCTTTCTATATTTATTGATAATAACTGTGGCTAACCTTGGTTGCATGCTTAAGTGCCAGCCACTTTACAGATTATCTCTTAATCCTTATAACAACATAAGAAGTAGATACTATTATTACTTCCATTTTCCAGATGAGAAAATCAAGGCATGGAGAAGTCTTATAATTTGCCCAAGGCCACACAACCAGGAAATGGTGGGAACCAGGATGCAAAGCCAGACAATAGATTTCCAGAGTCCATAATCTTAATCACCAAGGTAAACAGCTTCTAATAAGCCAAAGTTAAGAGAAAAATAGAGGGAAGATACACTGACAAAGACTTAGAAATTACTATTTAAAAAGAAACAAAGAACGATAGGGATGGGGAGGGAAAACCTCATCTGGAAAGGAGATTTGAATATTTAGTTTTTAGAGACTGGAGAAACTTCACTGATGATTTTAATAATAATGAAGATGATAGTAACGAAGTGAACATTTATTGAAAGGCTTCCTGTGTGCCAGACTCTGTTCTAAGTGCTTTATATATATTTTCTCGTTGAGTTTTCAGAACAATCCTTTTGTCTCTATTGAAATTCTAGGACCTAGTACATAGTAGGGGCTCAATAAATATTTATTGCATGACTTAAAAATGTGACTTTTGTAGTTTTATTTTTAGGAAACTCTAGGTCACAGGGCTAAATTCCAGGGGCTCAGATCCTGTGACTCTTGTTTTATTACCTCAGGGCATTTATCTCTGTCTGAAATTGTCCTGTTTATTTCTTTGCTGTTTATCATCTCTTCTCTCTGTTGGCATCTAAACTCTAGGAGAACAGAGCCACACTCATCTTGTTTAAGTACATGTAGCATCCAGAACAATGCCTTGCGTTTAGGAGATGATTCATAAATATTCGCTGTATGAATGAAAGAAGAGAAACCATAGCTCAGCTTTCAGAACAACTCTTCATCCACGATAGCACAGCAAACTGCAGAGCAGGGAGGTCCACTGCTCATGTGCCTATACAGCATCTTCCTCTCTGTGTCTGTTCTCAATAAGCACCTGTGCACGTTCTCGGTCACTGACTCAGCTGTTCATTTCCCCAGGCTTAGTTGAGGAGCAAGGAAGAAAAGAAATTTCTTGTTTGCTCTGTTTTCAGTGCATAAACAAAGACCATCACAAAGGTGATCAAACCATCTATATATAAACATGGCTCTTTCAACTCACACCCATTAGGATGGCCGCTACAAAAAACAAAACAAAACAAACAGAAGTTGGAACCCCTGTACACCGTTGGTGGGACTGTAAATGGTGCAGCTGCTGTGGAAACCAATATGGTATTCCTTGAAAAGTTTAAAATATTACCATATGGTTCAGCCATCTCATTTCTGGGTATATACTCCAAAGAATCTCAAATAGCTATTTGTACATCCATGTTCATAGCAGCATTATTCACAGCAGCCAAAAGGTGGCAGCAACCCAAGTGTCCATTGACACATGAATGGATAAACAAAATATGGTATATATGTACAATGGAATATTATTTAGCCTTAAAAAGGAAGGAAATTCTGACACGTGCTACAGTATGGATGAATCTTGAAGATATTATGCTAAGTGAAAGAAGTCAGTAACAAACAGACAAATACTGCATGATTCCACTTACATGAGGCACCTAGAGTAGCCAAGCTCATAGAGTGAGAAGGTGAATAGTGGTTGACAAGAAGTGGGTATTTGTTATTTAATGGGTACAGAGCTTTTCAAGATGAAAAGAGTTCTGGATTTGGTTGCAGGACAATGTGAATGTACTTAACACTCTGTACTCTTAAAAATGGTTAAGATGGTAAATTTTGTTATCTGCATTTTGTGCAATTAAAAGAGGAACAGTGAAAAAAAAGACGATTCTCGGTAGTATGACATATGCCTCATTTTTTTTTTTTTTTTCTTTTTTGCGGTATGCGGGCCTCTCACTGTTGTGGCCTCTCCCGTTGCGGAGCACAGGCTCCGGATGCGCAGGCCCAGCGGCCATGGCTCACGGGCCCAGCCGCTCCGCGGCATATGGAATCCTCCCAGACCGGGGCACGAACCCGTATCCCCTGCATCGGCAGGCGGACTCTTAACCACTGCGCCACCAGGGAGGCCCTCATTTTTAAGGATCAAGATCCTAAAGTGAATGATTCAGTTAAGTCAAATGAAAATGCAAAGTCCCTATGAAGGAACAGAGGTGTGAGACTAAGAAGGAACAGCTATCACCATAAACAACCTGCATCAAAGACAAGGAAGGGTTAGCATAAGCTCTTGGCTTTGGACTCCTGAGGGTCAGTGTTGCAAATAACAGTTTCTTTGATGGCTTTTTAATGTCATGTACATTCCTAAGCATCTTACACAAATCTCTACAGAGAGTTAGGACTTCAGAGCCTGTGATGTTGACAAAGTCAGGCTGATCGGATTAGGTTGTGATGACGCTGCTCTGAAGTGTCTCTCCCCCTCTCCCCCCGACACTCACCTGTCCACACGCAGCTGGCAGACGATGCTCAGTGTGTCCACAACTCCTTCTTCTCTCAACTGTCGACAGCCAATGGATGTAGCAATAAAACACCCCGTCCTGCCTATCCCTGCACTGAGAAGAACAGGTAACGCATTAAAAGGTGCAGGAAAAATAACAAAGGTAAAATATATTCTTTTTAAAAGGTACTTTTAAAATTGGAAACAATTGGGATTAATAATAGTAATTACAACAGCAACAGCTCTCGTGTACTGAGTATACAAACCTGGCCCTGTGCTGAGTGCTTAAACGGCAATTCTTCCCTTTAGGTCTAAGCAGTAGGTGAATGGGGTGGAGGGAGGTAGTGGGGGGAGAGAATAGTGAAAAAGGTACTTGTTCTACAAAGAAGAATTAAGGCCTGAAATTAGGTAAGGTATGGGCAGTAGCAAGGAGGGGAAAGACTTATACACCTCATAAATGTGAGTGTGGAGCTGAAGAGTGAGAAAAGCAAAAAGTCCAAGATGACTCACCTGGAGGACTGGAAGAATGGCAGCATCGTCGAGACGAAGGGGGAATTCTGGAATGAGGGCTGATTTGAGGGAGAGAGTGGGGACTTTGGTCTTGGATATACTGATGTGGAAGATGCTAGTGAATAACTGAAGATTCAATTCAGTTAAGGAGAGAGGATGTGGCTAGAAGCATGTATTTCCAAGTCTTTTTTTTTTTTTTTTTTTTTTTTTAAATCAAGGTAACAGTTAAACAGACATACTACCTGTCATGGAAGGTTTACTCATGAATCTCCTTCAGACGGTAAATCATCAGCTTAACAAACAAGCTTTCTCTCTGTCGCTCTCTCTCTCTCTCTCTCAGCAATTTCAACCACAAATGCAAATTTCTCTCAAATCTACACTTAAATTCCCCAAGTTTCTCCTAAACTCTAGATTGGCATTCCACCTCCTAGCTGGCACTCTTGCTGTTGCTATTTTACACTTGCTGCATTTCAATGTATCTAAATTCAGTGTATCTAAAACAGAATTAATTATCTTTTTCCTCAATGGCATTACCAGGCAGCCACAAGTTTTCCAGCCTAGAAATCTTGGAGCTATTTTCAACATCTCCCCCTCTCTCAACTCCCACATCCAATCTGTTACCAATTCTTATATTTTCCACCTCTGCGGAGCTGTTGTGATCCATGCTTTCCTTTCTATAAACTGTGCTCACGTTTTTGAAATCTTACTTTATGATTAGCAATGATCTCATTATGGTTTCCCAGGCTCAAGACTCTTCCTGGGCTAATTCATGATATACACAGCTGCTAGGTTCATCTTTCTAAAACAGGGACCTGATCATATTACTCGCTACTCAAAAACTGTAGATGGCTCCCAATGGTCACAGCACAATGTCTAAGCACCCTTCCATGGTATTCAGGCCTTTACATAATATGACTGTGACGAACTTTCAAGCTTTTTGCTGTCAACTTTGTACCCTTTGTGTCATTGTTTTCATTTGAATCATTGCAAAAAAGTCCTATTTTCTAATTTTTCTTTCTGTGTTAATGGATATTTCTCCAGTCAGAAATGCCCTCCCTACCACCTTTTAAAACCACAAACATTGGACCTCTTTTCAAGATCCTGTTCAACATTATTCCAACTTTTAGAGGCTTTCTTCAATCCTCATGGTTTGAATGAATAATTCCCCTCTTGGCACTCAAATAGCACTATTTCTCCTATGTGGCACTTATCTCCTGTTGAACGTGGGTGCAGAGGAATTCAGATGAGGAATGAGTCCCTTTTAGTTGAAGTGTCTATGGAGAGTTTGTCTCAATAAAGAGATAGGACTTGAACTATACCCTGTGAATGGCAGGCATTTTGGTTATCATGAAGGAGAGAGAATGTTCCATGGATGAGAATGGTATAAGGAAAGAATTGCTGCAGAATAGAGTGACAATGAGTAGGCTAGTTTGGCTTAAAGAGAAAGTTACATTAGAGGAACAGTGGAAAATAAGACTGAGAAGGTACAGTGGGGCCTATAAAGGATCTTATATGTAAAGCTAAAAGGTTTGGACATCATCCTCTAAAAGAATGGTAGTCTTTTTTCTTCCTATTTTTTTTTTTTTTTTAGAATTTGTTGAAAACAATGAGTTTTCAGTCCCAGAAAATTCACCTAACTTCATATACTCAAATCTGTTCAAGTCATTTCAAGTTCACTGGCCCTCATAGCTAATTCACAGATCCAAGGTTGAGAACTTTTGCTCTACGGAATGGGAAGCCTTTGAGAAGTGTTGAGCATAGACTCCATGTGATGAAAGAGGGTTTTAGGCACCTCATCCAAGAGGAGTGCACAGAATAGGCTGCAGTAGGGGTGGAGCATGGGGAAGTGGGGTGTGTATGTGCAATTAGCCGACTTCTTCTAAAATACATGGGTGAGGTCATAAGGGCCTGAACTTGGGTGGTTGGGCAGGAAGTGATGATTATGGGAGAAGCTTTGAAGGGAAAGCCAATCTGGTGACTGATTAGATATGGAGGCTGGAGTTGAGAGAAGGGCCAAAGATAACTGTCAACATTTGATGTTGAGTGCCTGGAAAAAAGATGGTCTCATTCTTAGAAATAGCAATCAGAAGGGGAACTGGTTTCACAGGGGAAATGGTAAGTTCATTTTAGATATCCTGACTGTTTTATGATTTTGGGCGGGGGACACTTCCAGCCCTAAAGTATGGCCAGTTAGGTATTTTTCTTCAGCCCTAAGCTAAGTTTAGGATGAGGCCTAATGTTAGAAACTAGATAATGACACTTTGCATAAATAGACATATAGTAAATTTTACTCAATTAAACCACAAAGGTTCAAAAGAAGGCTAAAATTATAATCTAAAATAATATACTTTATTTCTTAACAATATCAAAAACTATCTTACAAGACTTAGGAGGGTCAATAAAGTAACACCAATTATTTGGAGAAATTATGGAGAATAAATGGCCGGTTATATAAATAACTTTAAAATATATGCTTTAGTTTGGGCACACTAACGGGAAAACAGGGGGAAGAGGTATAAGTTAAAGGAGAAGAACTTTAAGCTCGATGTTAGGGAAGGGAACCACTGCGGACATCTGTCGCTGTGTCGGCCCAGCCTCCAGTACTGCATGTTCTGGTAACAGCACTTTGTTTTCCCTTTGGCGAATTACCACTTGCCCACTTCCCATTTCATAAATGTATTTCCATCTGTTTTTCATGAGGTAACTTTTAGAATAGTTGACTGGCTTTCACCAAATTTGACATAATAATAAATGTTATCAAGATACAATCCTAGTAAAGTCCAGGGGCCATCTTGAAACAACAAGAAGCTGTTGATAATTAAAAAAAACATATGTCATTCCTAGCACATGTGAGACTGATGAGACTAATTGAATCCATCTACGTTTCAAGGTAGAGGACTGAGTGAATAAGTTCTCCTGTTCCCTGAGCTATTAATTAGAAGTGATATTTTCTCCACTGTGTGACTGTTTGCTGAAAATATGCTAATGATGTCACTTCATTTCTGTTAAGTATTGTCTTGGTCAAGCCTCAAGTATGAGGAAGTTAACCATTTTCAATACATATTTAATTTATCAGCCAAGTCAGAACCAGGAAGTAAAACCCAACTTCCACCTGCTCTATGACTTTACAAAGGACAGCTGCTTAGGCAGAAAGGACAGCTCATCCCTTACCTGCAGTGGACAACCACAGGCCCTCGGCCCACAGAGGCAAGTCTGTCTTCTTCCACATCCAGCATGAGCTGTAGAAGGGGCTGGGCACTGGCTGGAGTCTTGTGATCGGGCCATGAGGTGTACCAGTAATGCTTCACATGTTGCGTGTGACTTCCTTGCTGAAAAGAGCAACAGCCACCAGATGCTTCATTGTCCTGTGGAACTAAAAGTCACCCAAACCACAATACTGAATGTCTTCTATCACCCCCATCTTGCTGGCAACTTATTTCTAGGCGGAAAAAAAATCTAGGAGATTTTTGAAGAATACTCTTTCACCCTGAGAAAACTTTACTGTAACTATGCTGATGTCAAAGTTTGACAGTCTTGCTCTGTTAAATGATAAATATGTATTTAGTATATATGTTTAAGATATATTTAATATAGAAAACATACATATGCTAAATATATGTTTGTAATTTGTTATAATAAACATAATGGATGTTAGATGAAGATATAGCCAAGAAAGAATCAGGATATAGTGCGTTTCCTGCTCTTTGAACATTCCTGAGAGGTTATTATAAACATATTGACCAGTATAAGAATGCTTAATTTTATAGTCAGTCTCTCTAATAATTCTACACTCATCCCATATTCCAGTTTTTCACAGCAGTGAGGAATCCCTGTAGTAAAGGAGCGACAAAGGGTCACTAGATTAGAAATGCTTTGAGTGAGGGTCCATGCACATCACGTCAAAAACCAGTGGGGTCCTGGTGTGGACAAGGCACTTGAGAATACCGTGTTGAAGAACAGGTCTCAGTAAGCGCCTCGCGGCTCTGTGTCTACCCTCTTCCTCTCTGCGGTGATTCTGTCCCAGTAATGAGGCTCTAGATAGAACTGGAATCTTTGGGATGATTGCTCTCCAGAAGTAAAAACAATACCATGGCAACATTCCTCAGCATCTGCTGCCCCAAATTTAAATAACTTTTCTATGACATAATGTGGTCCGGGAAAGTCCCCATAAATGACTGTGACTCCAGGTTTTGGGAGATCTCATCAACACTTCAGGCTTTTCTTGCCTCCCACAAGTGCAGATTTTCCCTTTCACAGTTTCCAGGCCTTACTTAAATCTGCTTAGACCAAAGGGACATTAAAAAAAGAAATCATGGTACAGTATCCAGCACAAGCCTTTAGTTAAAGGCATTCAAAAGGTTAAATCAGAGATGTCATATTTATGCAAAGCAGAAGACCTGAGCTTCCCACTTAGTGAATTTCCTTAGTGGCTGCTTATATTAGTTTAATAATTCTACATACTAATAGTAGCCGATAACAAAGAAATTCATAAGGGAGTGATTATAATTTCTCCTTGATCTTGACATTATTTAATTTATTTAAATTGAATCTGCAGTACTTATTAGGATAAATAATTTCAAAATAGAAATGTAATCCTCCAACATCGTCTACTTTGTAGATAGCTACAGTTCCACAGTTTTACCTTTAAGACAAGGTTTCGAACGGTGTAGTTATCACATTCATTTACATTGATAACCAGAACCTCGACTTTCCCATATATTCCTCTCTTTTCTGGCCAGTAAAGCACACATTTCTGGAGGAGGGGAAAGAAGAACAAATATTAAAGAAGCAAATATTAATGGTTTTCATTGGCCTTGGAGTATTTTTTATTCAAGCATCTGAAAATTTTCTATTTAGTTAATATAAAAAAATCAAGTATCAATTTTTACAGTTCTGTAAATGAGCTAAAACCACTGAGCCATACATTTTAAATGGGTAAGCTTTATAGTATGTATAGTGTAGTATAAATTATATCTCAATGCTTTTTAAATAAAATATCAATTTTTACATATGTCTGCCCAACACTGTTGCTATTAATCCCACACCAAAAAATAATTAAGCCAAAATTTTCCAAATCCCCATAGAGAAATTAAGGACTAATTAAGAACTGAATTAAAAATTAGGAAACTAAGATCCAAATATTAGAGTTTATCCTGTGATGACTAGGATTAAAACGAATGTTTTCCCACAGTGATTGAGGCAAGTCACATTTCCTGCTTCATCAAAAAAAATCTCTAATTAGAGTATCTGTAATGTGTTAGGTGCCACAGAATCCAGTTTCCCTTGTATGTAAAGCAGATGGAATTACCATTAATACACCTAAGGTATTATATTTTCTAGGACTAATGACCCTTTCACCTATGGGATCCATTGAAATAAATGGATAGCAAAATTATTTTTAAAATTTTTATGATGGATTCTCTTTGAAGGGTTTAATAGCAGTAATAATAATTATATGGCGAGCAAGAAAATATAATGTGGTGGTTAAGGTGCAAGCTTTGGAGTCAGAGAGCCTGGGGCCAAATTTTGGTGCTACCATTTATCTGTGAATCCATAAGCAGGATACTTAATATCTCTGGACTCAGTTTCCTCAAGATTTAATATAAGGAAAGCACTTAAGACAAAGCCAGGCATACAGTAGGCATTAAAAACATAATATTATTATTACTATTATTGTTATTTTACAACTACTCAGTTATGGAATGGGTTTTTGATCTAAAGTGATTAGATTATTACTTAAATATGCATTAGATCATGCATTAAATATTATATTATTTTTATGATATTCAAGCTACATTATTTAAAAAACTACAAAATGAGACTCAAGCATACATATAAGCTCAGATTATTTATTATTTTGCCTTTTAAACAACTGCAAAAGAACTATTAATTTCTTGCCACATATTTTAATGACTAAGAATGTAAAGTGTGAAAGTTGACATTTTATTTTCAGTGCCCAGGGAAGCAATTTAATGTTAGAAATATTGTTTAAATAGAATTCATGATTTTCTTTCAAACACACATGCATATTTATAGAGAAATTCTTTCACTTCTTGCCTTCAATAGGGATTTTGTCATCCTCAGGACACTTGTTTCTTTACATCTATGTCAAAGGCACGTGACCACACTTGAAAAAAATTAAGTACTTATAGATTTAAAAGAGTAGCAGCAAAAAATTACAGAATTACAGAACTAAAGGAAAAGACACATAAAGTATCAGAAACACACCTCTGGGGCTCTATCATGCTAAGTACCAAGTACTCTATGTGATAGAGCCACAAGGAAGTCACTTCACCTAGTGGAATCAGTGTTTTTCATCCACTACAATAAAAACACATTTGCATCCTCTACGTTCTGGTCCTTTTCCAGACAAAGTAAATCATTTTCACCTCTATTTACATGCCACCCCACACCCAAGACTGTCAAGCAATCAGGCTAAAGGCTTACTCTGGCTAATATAACATTAACATTAAAAAAAGAAACCTTTAGCACAGGGAACTATACTCAAAATCTTGTAACAACCTATAACGGAAAAGAATCTAAAAAAGAATTATATATATATATATATATATATATATATATATATATATATATATATATAACTGAATCACTTTGCTGTACACTTGAAACTAACACAGCATTGCAAATCAACTATATTTTAATATTTTTTTTTAAAAAAGCAATCTTTTAAAAATACAGCAATTTTTTTCCCTCCTCATTTACGAGTTGCCAAATGTCTCAAATTCCCCCAGTTTGTTAAAGATAATCATACTAACCAATTTGCCTGGTTTCTTTCAATGGAGCATCAATTATTTCGCTGCAAGACCCGAGCTATTTTGTGTCTTAAAACCCATGCCTCCTGGATGAATCCAAGAAGAGTGACAAAGAATCTTGAAAAAGGTACTGAACAAAGAAAGAGGCATTCAGTGGCCCAGCAGTCTGGCATACGTGCCCCCATTGTCCAAGATCAGGCCTGAGGAGAAGGCCCCTCTTTGGGAAGGTGGCTCTTGAAACCGGTAAGAAAAGCTGCAAGGCAGGAGCTCTCAGCCTACACCCTGACTCTTAACAATACAATCCAGGCTTGTGCACCTACTTGATAAATGGAAGCGCTGCTCGCTTCTCTCCCAAGCTTGCCGGGGCCCTCTTGAATGTTTTTCTTGACTCTTTACCAAAAATGAAATTGGCAGCCAGCTCCCAGTAGACAATGCAATGTGACTCGTTCATTCAAACAACCCTTAATTAGCATCCCATCTCCTTTCTGAGATACAATAGCTTATTTCTACATACCGAATACATTTTTTTCCCCTTTTAGGAGAACGTAGAAAAAGAGACCAGATAAGTGTGGGTGCTTTTGAATACGAAGTGAGGGAGAGCGGCAAATGTAGTTGTTCCTAAGAGCACAAGTTCATGTTCAAATTATTTTTGTGAAGAGCTTTTTAGGGTTTCTTTATTGTGGCGCTAACAATGATATAAAAAAGGAAAATGCAAGGAAGGAAAATGCTCTCTTACAGATAGTATTGTGAAACCACACTAATTGTAGGTAATTCGAAATAGCACGCTATCTAGCAGAATGTAACTCCAAATCATCACTATTCTTCTGCTAGATGGGCTGATTCTTTCAGTAAAATTATCTATTAATTCCAAGAATTCATAATTTGGAGGACAAAGGTTTCCAGAAGGTCATGTGTCTCTTGTGCAAACAAGTAATTAGTGAACCCTAACTAAAGATTCTGGACATCAACCAATTTTTCATAATCAGTGGTTTACAGCAAAAGTAGAACGCAATGCAAAGCAATGCAAACAGATATTTTTATAATCTTTTTTTTTTCTTTGACCATCCCTCTCACCCCCACCACATTAGGACTATTTGTGTATAAAGAAGGAACAGGTCTAGCTAGTATTTTAGTTGCCTGAAAAAAAATCTATTTTTAAGTTACTTTCTTTTTAAATTCTATGCACTTAAAATCAAAGAGATTTTGCTCTATGAGCTAAAGACTATCATCACATAGAAAGTGGCTCTAAATAAACAAAAACAAGATAGTTGCATTTGGGTTACATTTGCATATAAGACAGAATGGGTCAGATTGTCTAAAATTATTATGGTTTTAGTTACTCTAATTCTCAGTGTTCCAATTAAATATTAGTAACATAGGTGCAGCAATTTAATATTAAAAGCACCTTCACCAACCTTATATCACTGAATCCCTTCCACGATCATTGGTGTTAGGTAGAACAGAGAGTAGATATTGTTGTTATTATTATTATTTTTATCATTTTACAGCTGAGAAAACTGAAGCTCAGGTGTTTTCATAAGGTTCTCTGGGAACATCCTCTTGGGGCTAGGACCCTCTGAGCAAATATCACTTTATACATTCAAGTTTCTGTCTTTGATTTCAGCACTAATAACCAACACTTCTTTCTACAGCAATAACCAATGCCCTCCCTTCCCTCTATGAAATATGCTGATGCTCGTGGAACACTGAATGCCCTCTGTCCACTCTCTTACTAAGTCCAGCAAGTCTGTCACTATCTGCTGAGCTGTATGTTCAACAAGTGGTATTTATATCTGAACCTCTTAATGACAGTTGTACTTGTTATTAGAGCCCAGTAATTTAATGAAACTTTACATAAATCAATGAAACATGAGGGTGGAAAGAAAATAAAGAATTGTTCTATGAAATAATTGCATAAGTTAATTAGGTTTTCGCTGGGGAAAAACAGTAAATCAGTAAAGAAAACTGTGGTCAAATCAGGCACAGGTGAGAACATTATAAAAGGGCAAAGTTTGGAAATACAGACAGGATTCTGCATTCATATTGCTTTAAAAATATTTCTAAGTTCTCTCATATTTCAAAGAAACTGATATGGGACATTTCAATGACTTATAAAGGGCATGATTTACACAAACTATATGACCGAGAGCCAATACTAAAAATAAAAAAAGACAGTGCCGTAATAAAATAATGAACAAATTTGAATATGAACAAATGTACCTGTTTTAAGGCAAAGTAAAACATTAGAGGTTTTTTTTGTGTGTTTGAGTCTCCACTGTGATTTTTTTTTTTTTTTTGGATTAACTGTGTCAAATAAGAAGGCTTCTAACTATAGTTAGAAGTAAAGCAGGCTACAGCAATTGAATAGAACCTAAAAGATTAAAAATTAAGGTGCCAAGTTATATTTGGAATGTAAGCATGTTTGAAAGGACAGGTGAGTAATTTTTCTTAGGGGCTGTCAGCCTCTGAATTTCTGGCTACTCTTAATTGCTTGGGTAGCATAACTGTCAAGCCCCTGGTCTTTCAGGATATGAGCTTAGGCTGCTGGGCATTGCTGGGCAGTGCTAGGTCAGACTGCTTCTCTAGATACCAAATATCTAATTCTGGTCCTCCAGGACAGCTGAATACCAGTCAGCGGGTCTCCACTGTCTTCCAAATTACCCTCCCTGACCTTGTTTGTACAGACACTCTGATTATGGGACTTTGCTCATTTATTTTCATTCTTGGTACAAAATGTGAATCCTCTTGTCCACCCCACACTTCACAGACTGACCTCTAACTGGAGCATGACTCCCCCATCACAGTTCCAATCCACACTTTCAAATTGTCCACTACTTTGTTTTTTTTATTTGTTTGTTTTGCTTATTTTGGGCCGTGTTGGGTCTTAGTTGTGGCATGCTGGATCTTCTTTGAGGTACGCGTGATCTTTCGCTGTGGAGCACGGACACTTCCTTGGGGTGCGCGGACTTCTCTCTAGTTGTGGCCTGCAAGCTCAGTAGTTTTCTCTTCTTTAGTTGTGGCATGCGGGTTCCAGAGTGCGTGGGCTCTGTAGTTTGCAGCACACGGGCTCTAGTTGAGGCGTGCAAGCTCAGCAGTTGTGGCTCGTGAGCTTAGTTGCCCCGCGGCATGTGAGATCTTAGTTCCCTGACCAGGGATCGAACCCACATCCCCTGCATTGTAAGGAGGATTCTTTACCCTGGACCACCAGGGAGGTCCCCTTGTACACTATTTTGAATGAGTAGATTTGACACTTTTTTTTCTTTAAACCAAGTCAAAATGCCTTGTTCATCTCCTCTTTCTTTCCTAGAGAGAACGGTTAGAGATTTTAATCTGGACTGTAAGCAATCCCGCACACTTTTCTCTGGCCACAATCACTGCTTGGACTGGAACTTTCTCCCTTCCCACCCTAAGTAGGGAGAAGATTTGAGGAGGGTGTATATAGTGGTGAGAAGGTGGAGGAGGTGGGAGTCAGGTTGCTAGCCATTTGGCCTTGGGCAGGTTGCTTAACCTCCCTGTGTCTCAGTGTCCTCTTTTAGTGGGATTTACAGATATGTTTATTGTACAGATTGCTTTCTAAGCATATTGTTAGTGCTCAATAAATATTAGTTATTTGGAAGATCAAACAGCCCAGTTTCTAGACTTTCTATGTATATTTGATGAACTTTCTAGATTATCTAGCTTAAACTCTAATTTTTTAGCTAACTTTAAATAGTTGAGATGTATTTTCATTTCATTCATTTAGAATATAACATAGAATAATTAACATTTAATTACGAGTGTTTTATCAGAAAAATTTATTTTCTCTTCATATGTACAGCTTAAAAAGGTCTACTTTATTTTTAAGTATAAGTTACTTATATATTGAATAGCCAGTCATTCCCAACTGAATGCCCATCAAATTTTATAATGAAACTTAAGGTCAACATGGGTTATAATTAATACTTATATTGCAAAAAAAAACCCCACCCCACCTTTTTTGGATGTATTTAATTAAGTAAAGATATCTATAGTAGCTGTGACCTGACTTAATGAAGTCATTGCTTATCTTCTTTTGTATTCATAAAATTCTTATAGGCTGCCATTTATAAATTTTAAAATGACCTCCTTATCTCATTGCAAACTGTCTTCCATCTCTCTTACTCTACCATATGTTTGTTTTCTCCATCTCCTATAGCACCTAACACTTTGTACCTGTATACAATATTTTAAAATTTTGTTTCTTGTTTATTGTGTCTCTCCTTTTAGATCGTATCTCCATGAAAGGAGGGATCTTTGTCTGTTTTGTCAATAAAGATATAATCCAAGCACCTACACTGGTGCTTGATGGTTGATAGTTGATAAATATCTGTCAAATGAATGAATGAATGTGCACAAATACAGCATTGGATGTTTTAGAAAGAGGAATGTACTGAATGTCTTCAAGGTTAGCTGGAGAATTCCAGATGCTAAAGAAATGGTACAGTTAGATATATTTCTGGAAAACACATTTTTTCAAAAGTCCACATCATTTAGCCAGGTCATTTCACACCTAAAAATATACATTAATTAAATAATCAAAGATGTGGATAAAAAGATTGGAAATGACTTAAATATCTCTTAATAAGGAAATGATTACATACATTTTAGCATCCACACAATGAAATTCTAGCAGTCATTTAAAATCATGTTTTTGATGAGTTACTAATGACATGGAGACCACTCATAATATAATGTTAAAAGCAGAATATACAATGAATACAGAACACTCTTTTATTCTCTATATTCATCAGAAAAATTTAACATTCCAGCCCTATCTCCCTTCACTCCCTACTATGCCCAGACAACATCAAATGGCTCAACTCACGCATGCTATGTGGTGTCTTGTCTGCCTCTGTGTGCTGTTGCTTTGCCTGGTTTATGTTCCCTTGTGCACTTATTTACTCTGCAGCCCCTACTGAAAAACTGTAAGGCACCATATGAGCTGTATGGACAAAGAAATGTAATTAAAATAAATCCTTTCCATAATTTTATCAGAGAGAGAAAGGAAGGGAATGAAAACAGAGAATACTTAAAATATGATTTATTTATTTCACTTTCTGGGGTCAAACTGCTTGCAAAGTGTGAATAGGTCAATGGGTAAAATGGGGTTTGTAAGTATTTAAGTCACATAGCTGAACTCAGATGAAAGATGTAAATATTAAGAAAGAATACGGCTGTGTTAAATATTTGAGAGAAGTATTTTGTTAGGCCAAATGACCAAGTAATTCCTTCACTTCCTGAAAGATAAATTCAGTGTCTTACTGCTCCCTGAAGCCAACAGTGGGTCGCTTGTCTTCTAATGTCTTGTACCCTTATTTGGCCCATTTATTATGTTGGGGCAGTGATTAAGTACATGAGCTTTGGAATCAAATAAACCTGTACTAAAATTTGGACTCTATCACTCACTTACTTTGAGGCTGTAGGCAAATGGTTTAATCTCTGAGCCTCAAGTTTCTCATCCATAATATAGGGATAGTAAATCGTGCTTTGTAGAGTTAGAATGAAAATGCACAGAATTAACGTATGAACTGTGCTTACTATGTATATTTAATAAATGGCCATCAGTAGAAAATATCTTCCACAGTATGTATACTATGACCAACATTCATACTACTTCTCTTCTTTCCTAGGAGAAAGTCCGAGCTAGTCTGAGGAATTTGGAAATATGCAAATGATTCCTGCCCTGCTTAGATTGATCTAACTCCAGCTTTGCAGATTTTGGCCACTGTGTCTTCTCTAGTCAAGCAATAGTTCACCTTAAAAGTTTGAACACTGTGTTTCCAATGTTTTATTTCTTTCAAAAGGAATTCCCTTCTTGAGATTTATCTAAATGAAGAAATCAAATTTACCAGCAATAAAAATCTCTTCTCCTTTCTTGCCATAGAAGATAACTGATTCTTCAGCTCTATTTTAAAATTTTTTGTTTATTCTCATTTTATAAAGTAACTATGAGAATATTGGGATTATTGAATAAAAACTGGAAATTATTCACTTATTCCTTTATTTATGTATTAGAAAATAGAAAGGTTCATGAAAATATAAAGCCTGGGAATTTCTAAAGATAACTCCACCTTCACATATTTTTGGAGGAAATGATTTTTGTCTGTTCCAAACAATGACGCTTAACACAATTGAAAGTTGGCACATTTTTGGTAAACAGCATCTTCCTGGCAGTGTGAAGTCTACTGCCTATTTCTTTTGAGCCAGACTTCTCAGTATCATTTTGATCTGTAAAACATCAAAGTTTCCTCCATAGTATTGTATTTACATCTTTATAGAATCTGGATGGAAAGGAATTTTTATTTTAATTTAATGGGTAATCAAAAATAACAGAAGTCAAAATCTTTACTGCAATATTTGGAATTATGACTGGCCACGGGAAAGTACATGTAGCAAATTACACACAGAAAACATGTAACATAATGTATTTACTTTGATATTTCCAGAAGATATATCCCAGACATTTAAAAAGGCAAGAGGCTAAAAATGGTAAGAAAAAATAATACCTCTTCAATTTCTGAATTACGCAGCCAAAGAGAAAATAAAAACCTCAATCACTCTTTATGTGGCCATTATTTTATTTTATATTTTTTTGCGGTACGCGGGCCTCTCACTGTTGTGGCCTCTCCCGTTGCGGAGCACAGGCTCCAGACGCGCAGGCTCAGCGGCCATGGCTCACGGGTCCAGCCGCTCCGTGGCATGTGGGATCTTCCCGGACCGGGGCACGAACCCGTGTCCCCTGCATCAGCAGGCGGACTCCCAACCACTGCGTGTGGCCATTATTTTTTTTTAATTCTGGCTTTCAACAGATCTACTTGGCTCTCCTATGGAGAACGTGAATTCTGAGAATGGCACCAACAGGTTAACTCCAAGTATGATGCACTTGAAAAAGAAAGAACAAGATGGGCTCTATTCCTCTGCACATTCAGAATGGAGATGTCTGAGCATCATCAGTAAATCAACTCAGTGTCACTTTGAAATACATATTTATCTCATACAGCAGTTCTTTTAGAATCACAACTTTGGTCTTGGGGACAGAAGGGAAGAATATAACTGTCTGTTGGGGCTTTGGCATATTTGCCAAGTGTTCATACTATCTTTGTTGGACTTCTTTAAAATGTCACATCCTACTCAACTTCTAGGGAATTCTTTCTCACTAACCGTCAATCTTGGCTTTTTATGTCCTGATGAAACCCTGATTCAAGAATAAGTTAAAGCACTATTGGTGTATTTCTGACTTTTTGTCTAAGGAAACAAATATATCACAAAATTTGAGGATTGAAATGCTCAAGACACCAAAATTATAATTTATCTTACACAGTTACTACAACCTATTCGCTAATCCTTGTGAGATATTGTTTCACATATGCTTTGCCAAGTATTAATCTTTAATAAATATGTAACAAGAAAGTAATGTTTTCTGTGGAAAATATAACTTGTTTCAAAACATTTACATACTTATATTTATGTAATTGCATACATCACAGTGCTTTTTCTATGTTGATTTTATAAGATTTTATTTTTAATAGAAGAAATAGAATTAATAAGGGTATGAATGTGCTTTGAGAAAACACATTGTGACAATCTATTCAGAAAATTGTAATTCAAACCAAAGTGGGCAGGAGTCGTACAGTCTATTCAGATCTAGGAAATGTTGCTAAATCCTGTGTGAGTTCTGGGTTGTCTGTGATTTTCTCTCATTCCTCTGTGGGTATTATTCTACTGATTTTTGTTATTGAGAAGCCAATTGTTAGTCACTCTGGTTGTTAAAATAGTCTCTGTAGTGTTTTTCAGCTCTACAGATGTGTCTAGTTGTGGATTTATTTTTACTTATCCAGCCTAGGATTTACTGTGCTTTTCAAATCTGAGAGCTCAAGTCTTTCACCAGTTTTGGAAAATCTTTAGCCATTATTTCCTCAAATATTACTTCTTTTTTTACATTCTCCTTTTTCATCTTCTAAAATATCCATTAGACATATATTGGACACCTAAATACTGTCCTCTATATGTCTGAAACTCTCATATTTTTGGTCATTTTGATCTTCTAGGTAATTTCCTTAGTTCTATTTTTTAATCCAGTAATTACTTATTCAGCTGTGTCCAGCTTGCTAATAAAACTATCTCTATATAATATTTATTTCTAGGACTCTTTGGTTTGGTTTTAAATCTTCCTAGTTTTTTTGATAGTAACTTGTCCTTTTGTCAAGTTTTTTAATTTTATATTTTGTGTGCTTAATTATAAAAAAGCCTCTATTTATCGTTTCTATTATTTCAATTTCTTGTGGGTCTATTTCCACTATTTGTTGCCTCTTCTGCTTTTTACTTATGTTGTTTATTTACATGTGTGTCTCAGAATTTTGACTTCTGAGCTTATGTTTGGCTGGGCTTTTTCTTTTGAAATTCTGTGTAGTGTATGCTGAGAGTACATGCATCCAGAAAGTTTTTGCCTTTGTTTTTGTAAAGTGCCACAAGAGCGTTACCAATGCAGTATTAGTTTTTATATTATTACTTAAATGAATATAAACTAGTTTATAAATGATTTATATAAATAAAAGAATCACTAATGTATATTAATCTCTTAACACTTGGTGTTTCCTGGGTTTTGAATTCTGAATACTCAAGAGTACCTCTTTATTGATCCCACGAGAAGGCCAGACTTCGCTGGATTCATTTCCTCTTATAATCCTATTTTGGTAGGTAGATTTATTTTTGTGGTTCACCCTTTCACTGAAGGCCTAGCCTTTGAAGGTGTTCACTTCATGGAAAGTCTCAGTTCCAAGTCCTGGTTCCTACTAGCCCAAGGCTTTGTCTCCAGTTCTTATATTGTCATTAAAACACAAGTAACCTGCAATTCTCTGGTTTTATGCCTTTTATTCAGTTTTTGACTGATTTACCTTTTTCCTCCCAAGCTCTGCTATGCATGCTGTATCATATTTCACCCAGTATGACTGGTTTTTCAGATTATCTAGTCTGCCATATTACATAAGTTCTATGTATGTATGTATGGGTGTATATATACAGAGAGTACACCTTTAAAACTTGAAGAATATTTTCCTACCTTGAAGGTAAATTGTCACAGATATTAAACAACTGTGCAGGAATTGTCAGTAGCTTACTATGTTGACAGATTGATAGTGGGTGAAACACCTGAGAATATTAGGGGTTATTTTTATTATGCCACCTCAGGCTTTCATATAAGATTCATAGAAATACATTTATTTAGTAAGCATATAGTTAATGTAGTATAAAACTTCATCTACTGGCCCAAAAATGTACTGTTTTTCCAGGATAAATTTCAGAAAAATATCCTTTATCTATTGCAGCAAAAATGGAAGAAAACAACAAACTTTAAAAAACTTTAAATTGCTGTTTGTGAGCCTGAATTTTCTTGATTAGCAGCAGGGTTATAGTATAATCAAAAGTTATAACTCACCAAAGTTCAGTTTTCTTAAATTCTGATTGTCCTGGTGAGGCCCTGGTATAGTAATTTTGACAAGAAAATAATCACAAATGCTGACTAAAATCAGACTGGAAATTATCTCAATAAGATGCCATGAGATGTCAAAAAAAAAAAAAAAGATGCCATGAAATGTAAGCAGTGCCTAGGAAAGCACCCTTTGGGAATTACACAACTTTATTGTTTATTTATTTATTTATTTATTTGCGGTACGTGTGCCTCTCACTGCTGTGGCCTCTCCCGTTGCGGAGCACAGGCTCCGGACGCGCAGGCTCAGCGGCCATGGCTCACGGGCCCAGCCGCTCCGCGGCATGTGGGATCTTCCCGGACCGGGACACAAACCCGTGTCCCCTGCATCGGCAGGCGGACTCTCAACCACTGCGCCACCAGGGAAGCCCTAATATGCTATATTTTTATGAAATTATGTTTGTTGTTTTTTGTCTGTATCTCCCCAACTAGAAAGTTATAATCTACCAAGGGCAGGAATCTTTGTGTTTGTTTACTAATATATTGCCAGCAACTAAAATAGTATCTCACTTAGTAGGTGCTCAAAAATTGCTTGGGATGTAAATGAACAATTTTTTATTTCCCTGCCTATAAATCAGAGTGATAATTCATGGCCCCTCATTTCCTTACAGAGATACATGGGTACAAATGTGATCTGTGTATGCCAAGTACATTGATTTGACTGAAAGAAAGTCGTCATTCATAGAACACCAATTACCATTTTTTGGAAGCATAAAGTGGCCTAGCCTTTAAATGTCTTAAATGTTTCCATCTTAAATACGTTATTAAGTATATGGCAATTTTCCTTAAACAATCTCTCTTCTATAGCAACAGAAAAAATACAATGTTCCGTACTTGGGTAAAGGTCATACCTCATTTTTTTCCTTGAGTTTTGTGATCATAACTATCACGGGACTGTCTTCCTGCCAAACCATTTGCCAGAAATCATTCACGGTGTTGATCATGGGGCCCTGCGTGGCGATGAACGCTTTCTCTTTGCCACTGTAGCCCTAGTTTGAGAAAGGAGACAAAAATGTTGCCTTTGAAGTTCATGCCTTGCACTGAAAGTTTAGGTGAAAGATCTTCAAAACAAAATAGCTCTGATAATCCAAAAGCAACACAGACTTTTGCAGCTTTATTGATTCTAGCACCACAGTTCTTGGGGTTGTTCTCCCAGCAAGTCAGGCACAGCATACAGTACTGAGGTTTCTAAAGCTCAGTCCTCCCCAGAGCACCTCAGAGGGAGCACTATAGCCACAGACACACAGGAAAGGAAGACTTACTATAAATGACCCACTACCAATGTGGATTATGACCAAGCAAGCGGGAAAAAAAAAAAAAAAAAAAGCAACAAACTTGCTAGTAACCAACTCTGAGGAAAAAAAATAAAATAAAACTAACAATTCCAAATAGTAAATTGACATGCTCATCAGAAAGAAATTTAGATTTATTTACTTACCCTAATATAATTAGCATTAATGTAGGTGCTCAAAGAATTAGTTACATTTTTTGGTCTTAAACATACTCTGCTGAGGGGATCTAATGAAGAAAACAAGAAAGACTGTGTTAACCAGATTTACTCTTTTAAGTTTCTTAGAACACCAATAACCAGTACATAGCACACTTATATACTGACCATCTGGCATGTGTCAATGTTATTTGTTGGTGTGGCTGTCTCTCATTTTTTTTTTTAACATCTTTATTGGAGTATAATTGCTTTACAGTGGTGTGTTAGTTTCTGCTGTATATTTGCAAACGAAGCAACTGACAAAGGATTAATCTCCAAAATATGTGTGTCTGTCTCTTGATCCGTGTTTATTGAGGGACATTTGAGACCATCTTTACCCCTTGTCCTGACACAGATCTCGTCCATAAGCCCAAGATGATGCGTTTCAACTTTACGCCATTTTTGGTGGGTTTCTGATTCTTGACCCCGTTTCTCATTTACGCTCCTTTTCTTATTCTTTGCATTTGGAATTTGCACCATATCTCCCTACTCAAGTCTCTCTTCTGTTCTCCGCAACAGCAAACACTTGGTCCAGTCCAAATCTCCTCTCACTACTTGGAAGAAGCTGTCTTTAGTTACCATGTGTTTGTTCACTGACATCACAAATATCTGATATCAGATAGATTATTACAGTATTAAATTCTAAAATCACTTTCCATCAAGAAGAGTTGAAAGGTTCTTTGTGAACCACGGTAGTGATTTTTACCAACATTTACGTAAATAATCCCTTTGTGATTTCTTTCACCCAGTTACACTCTGAGCCTCTTGAAGGCCAGGATGGGGATTTTTCATGATCTGTATAAGACCTGGTGTCTAGCACAGTGCTTATATATGTAATAGACATTCAGTAAATGTCTATTGCATTGATTTAAATGGCCCCTTCCATTTTTTAAGAAGTCAGTTCTATGCATTCCTCTCTCGCAATTGTTCTGTTGCTCTTCTTCTCCGGACAGGTAAAGTCTGAGTGTGTATTTTGCCCACCTCCTCATCTACACTTCAATCCTTCTTTCGTACACTCCAATCTACCCTAACCCTAGTCTTATGCAGACACTGATCTTGCTCTTGCCGCTGGTGACACTTTTGCTACTAAACCCAATGAGCCTATGGTGGTATTATTTTTTCATGTCCTCTGTGTAGAATTAAAAAACTGTAGATCATATATCTTTTTATGGAGTTTTCTCTTCCCTTGGATGCTGCGTCACAGCATTCTGGGTTTCCTGCTACCTATTCGATGGTCTCTTTTCAATCTTTTGCTTATTTCTTCTGCCTCCTTTAGTTTGTTTGTTTATTTGTTTATTTATTTATTGGCTGTGCTGCATGGCATAGGGGATCTTAGTTCCCCAGCCAGGGATCGAACCCGTGTCCCCTACAGTGGAAGCGTGGAGTCTTAACCACTGGACTGACAGGGAAGTCCCTCGTCTGCCTCCTTTAATGTTGCTGATTCTAGGATTCAACTTGACCCTCTTCTATGCTCACTTGACACTGCCTTTTTGGGTGATTGATTCATCCCCATGATGTTGTACCCAGATCCTGGAGACTCCCCAATATATATCTTACACCAGACTACTCTCCTCACTTATAGACCACGTTAGAAAAAATTTTTCATTTCCTTCTGGATACACTACAGCTTTGTGAAACTTCACATGATCATGTGCTCCTGATAGCCCTGTGTTATTCTATGTTGGGTGTGCTACCACAGCTCCTGAGTCCATGTTTGAAAACTAGTTGGACTTGACCCTCCATATTCATGTTCTGTCCGTTCGATTTCCTGAAACTCGCTAGGATTTGTCTTGCCTCCCTCTTCCCAAGGCTTTCTTCTTAGGCTAGGATGTGATCATCCCATCTGGTCTAACTGCCTTCAGTCTTGTTCTTTACCCATCCATCCTTCTCATAGCTGGCAAGGCAGTCTTTGTAAAATGAAATCTGATCACATCATTCCCTTGCCTAAATGCCATCCATGGTTCCTAATTGTCCACAGCAGTATTTCCCAAACAGTTATCTGTAAATCATTTCTTTTATAACATATAGAATTAGGTAATATAACTTGTAAATTAGATCATCGTTAAAAAGGGGGTTCAGTAATCAAATAAATATGGAAAACATTGAATTCAACAAACTTGAACAACAATCTTTCCACTGCAGAATTTCTCAGGGTCTATATTATGCTAATATACTCTGTGAATTTCCAAGAAGGTATTATTTATAAACTTATTTGTCCACTGCATTCATTTTATTATGAATACTTATTGACAATTTGACAGTCCAGAGCAGCACTGCCCAATAGAACTTTCTGTGATAATGGAAATGTTCCTTATCTGTGTTGCCCAAAATTGTGACCACTAGCCATGTTGGCTATTGAGCAATTGAAATGTGGCTAGTACAAACTGAGGAGTTAAAGTTTTAATTTTATTTAATTTTAATTCATTTAAATTTCCTTAGCCATATGTGGCTAGTGGCTGCTCTACTGGACAGTGCAGATCTAGGGGATGAAATCTCCTTAGTGGGTCCAACAAGTCTTTATCTTTTCCCACAGCCTCATCAATAATCACTTTTCTACATGTACATGCTCTAGTCATATGGGCCCAGGGAATCTCTCAAATACTCCACGTTCTTGCAGATTCTATGCTTTTGCATGTATTGTTTCCCTGCCGTCTCTGCATGGTAAAGTATTCCTCATTTTTCAGAGCTCAGTTCAAGAAATACCTCCTTTCGGAAGCCCTCCCTTGTCTTCCTGGTGGAATTAGGCATTCCCTTCTTTGCTCAGGCTGCCTGAGTTTTATTTTAGTATTTAACATCTTGTATTTTAAGTGCTTAAATGTTCGCTTGCCCTCAGTGGTTTGTGATGAGCCCCTTGAGAGCAAGGGCTGTCTTTACTTAACATTTGTATCCTTTGTGATTTCTATTTGGTATGTGGCTCAGAGAGTGTTTAACATCAGAATTAATTTCGATTAGAAAGAGTTAAAACAATGCTTTTAAAATTTTTTTTTCTTTTCATAGCAAAGGGGACAGGAAAACTTCCATTACTTTTCAGTATCCACTGATTATTAAAAGTTTCCACAAACGCCCTAAACCACTCAGACTTGAAAAGAGGCCCACTTCCTTCAGTTTTTGTAATGCCTACGTTATATATGATTTACTGGGAACTCAACCCGAAAATTGCTTAGAAGCAGGTGTCCTGTCAAGCTTAATTAAGTTTATGTTGAAAACTGGTAATTTATAGTATTTCCAAGTATTCAGAGATTTCCAAATATTAAAACAAAAACAAGAATACAACATATGATGGAGTAGGGGAAAATAAATTTTGTTCCAACCAAAGCCTTTTTAGTGTTGTTTAGTCTAATAAAAATGTCAAGGATTAAAAAAAACAAAATTTTGTCATCATCAGTTATTATTTTTATCTTTATTGTTATAAGTTTATTCATGTGATGCATTTTAAGTCTACATATTAGTCAAATTCACTATGATAACTTTTTTCAGAATTGGTATTTCTGAATTATATGTTAAATGCTTAGCATACCATTTATGATTCATCTGGGCAGTATCAATAATAATTACAAATATTACATTGAGCACTGATCACTTTTCCTCCCTGTCTTCTGCTCTTCCCTTTTTATTCAGTATTTCCTTCTTTCCTTCCTTTGCTTTCTTCCTCTTTCATTCCTTTTTCCCCTCCCTTCCTCCTTAGATCCCTTTCCTCCCTTCCTTCCTCCCTTCTTTCCCTTCCTCTCCTCTACCTTCGTCCCTCCTTCTTGTTTCTTTTTTCCTCTCAACAAATTATTGAACACATAAAGTTTTGGTGTATAGAACACATGAAATTTCCCCACTTTGATCTCTTTAAAATACCCTCTGGCAATATTAAGTCTTCTTTTTAACAGAAAAAATGGTACCTGGATCCTGATATTTTGATTGGAATCATATCAGATTTTGTCAAAGTTTATACTGGGTTGAAGATTTCCTCTCCAGGAGGAAAAGTGTTTAAGGTTTGAAGTCAGAGAAGAAGCTATTAGATGAAGGAAAAGTGTATCACTCCCAGTGATGGGCAAAAGGCAGGAATGAGAGGAATAGGATAGTTTTCAGAGATGAATTTAAGGTAAGCGGGAAATGGAAGGAAAGCAGGGACTGGCCACACCTTCAAGGTGATTGGGAATCATTTTCAAATTTGTTGGAAGAGAGAGAAGACTCTAGGCCTGCATTGTCCATTACGGTAGCCACTAGCCACATGTAGGTAAATTTAAGTTAATTAAAATATAATAAAATTTAAAAGTCAGTTCCTTGAGTGCACTAGCTATGCTTCAAGTGCTCATTGCCACATGCAGCTAATGGCTATCACATTGGAGATACAGAATATTTCCATCATTGTAGAGAGTTTTAGTGGACAGTGCTGAATTTGGCAATGCAGTGAGAGATTATGTGAAATTCACTTTTTAACATGCATGTGAACATTATAAGAGAAAACAGGGCTCTTCAGTACTGTTTTTGAAACTGTAAACGTTTCTCTCCAAGGTTAGTGTTCTTATTTTCTGGAATTGTTTCTGGGGTTAATGATGGATTCAGTTAGGTGGAGAAGGAAAGGAGAAACTAACATTAGCTGAGGGTTTACTATTAGTTGGAACTTTCCTAGCCATTTTTCATATATTTATTTGATTCTTTCAGTAGCCTTACAGGGTAGTATTACTATTACTATTTTTAGGGACAAAGAAAGGATGGCACAGAAAGATTAAGTAGCTTGCCATAAATTGTAAATGTTTTTGCCAGGATAGGAAATCAAGTCTAAACTCCAGTATTTTGCTGAGTCACACAACTCGTTGCTTTAATGAGTGGTTCACTTATTTGCATATTTACTCTGCTCTAGGCACTTTATATAGTGAAACGGAAAACATAATGTAAGTAGGAAACATTACTAGACTTTAAATTTTTAAATATAAAATGATGGTCAGAGTAAATAGGGTTTTAAAATTTGATTTATATTGTTTTGTAGTTGTATAAATAAATTGGCTGCATGGAAAAAATATACATAAAATTTCTTGTTATACTTCTTTGTTATACAAATAATTTCACATTGATATATGATCAGTTTTTTCCCATTGCTCTTGTGTTTAGGACATAGATAAATTTTTATCACAAATATTTGTTTATATTGTAAAGCAATTTGATATAAACTTGACCTAAGCACTTTAATCTACCACTTAAGAATGTTCTGAGCCAGGGTGTCACTGTCTTTAGAAAAAAAGCTACAATTTAATTTGGCCATCCATATTTCTGCTGCAAAACATCCTCCAAATTATACAAACTCACTAATATGTACAAGCTGGAAGCTTTTAAACTTGAGAGTTTATTGTAGGTTAAAACAATAAAAATAATTATAATATTTAAAATATTAATCATTTTAAGATTGTTATTTTATGTAATGTTTCAAATTTACCCCATATTACAGTCTAAAATAAACCATAAAGAGCAGCTTTTCATATTCATTCCAGTCTTTTCTGATGATTTTCCAGCCAGTGATGTGGCTTGTCCAAGCTATATTTACTAGGTTATATTCTGTGCAACAGGGCGTGGGTGGGGTATTCAGGCTATAGACATTTTCAACAGAAAATCTGTCATTTGCAACATCAGTTGTCAGCACAGGTGCCCTGGTTCAAGCGACCCACCCAGTTCTGGGAATGGAAAAGCTGACACAGGACTGTGAAGCAGTTGTCTGATAGCATCTGGCAGGAAACAGAGAAGGCTGAACTTTAAAATAGTCCTAATAATTTCCAAATCCTTCTGAGATTAGGTGGTTAAGTATAATACTTGCAATATATGTATATGACCTAATTACTTATGTTTGGTAAATTTCAGATGAAAAGTCCTGAGAGAGAGAGTCGGGGGTGGGGGTGGAGAGAGAGAGAGAGAGAGAGAGAGAGAGAGAGAGAGAGAGAGAGAGAGAGACAGAGAGACCAGTTGTAACACACGGCACTTTCATCCCCTTCAGCCAATTATAGTTATAAAATATCTTTCAACAGTGACTATATCTTAGGTAAATAGGTTTAACTATACAGATCAATTAAAAATATGTTACAGTGGAGTAACTGTTACAATGTGTTTCCAACTCCAACAGAAGGGGAAGCCCAAGGACACTATTAACAGTAATTCTTGCTCTGTTACTATAAATATGAAGAATTTGGTGTTTTATGAGTGAATTAATGAACTGAATTATGAAGACTCTACTATTTCAATGTCAATACTCTAAAACAAATCTTCGTGGCTCCATCTTTCCAGAACTATTGCCTTGAGATGTTTATGGATTTTTGCCCAAATCCCAACTATATCTGTTTGTTTAGTGATTGACAATATTGCTTCTTCTCCAGAGTATTTTTGCCTTTCTAGGCAGAATTACTCAGTCCTCCTACACCGGTTAGGCAAGATCTCTATTCAGGCTCTTACACTGAACATAATTACTTGTTTACATGTCTCTCCTCTGGTCTGTGACCTCCTTGATCTTATATGCTGCTCCTTATTCCTTACTAGTTCCAGGCATCTAGCTCACGGCTTGACATCGATAAATTTCATGGAGTTAAATTTAGTTTTAATATAGTCTAAACAGTGTTTCTCCAAGTGTGATCCTGCTATCACCTGTATCAGAATCACCTGGGTGTTTGCTAGAAGTACAGATTCCTGGGCCCAACAGAACCCACTTAAACAGAATCCCCAGGGCAGGGCACAGGACTGGATTTTTAACAAGGACTCTAGGTGATTGTTATGCACAATGAAGTCTTTTGGTAACAGCTTTTGTGAGATATAATTCATATACCATACAACTCACTCATTTAAAATGTGCCATCACATAATTTATTTTTATTTGTTTAATCCACAGAGTTGTGCAACTATCAGTGGTGGAAAGCATGGGGGCAGATGGGTTTGGATTTGAATCTTGCTTTTTTAATATCTATAAGCCTCACTTTCCTCCTCTGTAAGAAAGGAACAGTAATATCTTTCTGAGTTATGATGAGTATAGCTAACATTGAGCACTTTATCATGTGCAAAGCACTGGGCTCTACAACAACCCTGTGAGGTGGCTACTACTACTCCCATTTCACAGATGAAGTTAAGAAATTTACCCATGGCCATACAGTAAGTGGGGCAGCTGGATATGAACCCCAGCAGATTGGCTCTGGAGGCAGCCCTATAGCTACTAGACTCTTCTGTAAGGATACAAGATGGTATATAGAATGTTTCTAGCAAGGATGACATTTTAATTATCTCCCAAATAAACTCATACTCTTTAGTAGTCATTTCTCATGCCTCTCACCACTAGGCAACAACTGTAATTTCTATGTCTACAGATTTGCCTAACTGGACACTTCATATAAATGGCATTATGCAGTATGAGTTCATTTGTGATGGCTTCTTTCACTTAGCATAATGAGTTCAAGGTTCATCCATGTTGTAGCATGCATCAGTACCTCATTACTTTTTAAATTAATTAATTAATTAATTCATGCATTCATTCATTTAATTTATTTTTTGGCTACATTGGGTCTTCATTGCTGCATGCGGGCTTTCTCTAGTTATGGCAACCATGTCTACTCTTCATTGTGGTGCGCGGGCTTCTCTTTGAGGTGGCTTCTCTTGTTGTGGGGCCCGGGCTCCAGGCACTCGGGCTTCAGTAGTTGTGGCACGAGGGCTCAGTATTTGTGGCTCTAGAGCACAAGCTCAGTAGCTGTGGCACACGGGTTTAGTTGCTCCACGGTGTGTGGGACCTTCCCTGGACCAGGGCTGTAACCCGTGTCCGCTGCATTGGCAGGAGGTTTCTTTTTTTTTTTTTTTAGCATCTTTATTGGAATATAATTGCTTTACAATGGTGTGTTAGTTTCTACTGTATAACAAAGTGAATCAGCTATACATATACATATATCCCCATATCCCCTCCTTCTTGTGTCTCCCTCCCACCCTCCCTATCTCACCCCTCTAGGTGGTCACAAAGCACCAAGCTGATCTCCCTGTGTTATGTGGCTACTTTTCACTAGCTATTTTACATTTGGTAGTGTATATATGTCCATGCCACTCTCTCACTTCGTCCCAGTTTACACTTCCCCCTCCCTGTGTCCTCAAGTCCATTCTCTACATCTGTGTCTTTATTCCTGTGGCAGGTGGATTCTTAACCACTGTGCCACCAGGGAAGTCCTGTACCTCATTACTTTTTATTGCTGAATAATATTATGTTGTGTGAATATACTACATTTTATTTATCCATTCATCAGTTGATGGATACTGTGGTTATTTCCACTCTTTGGGCTATTACAGATAATACTGTTACAAATATTTGTGTACAGCTTTTGTGTGGATACTTGTTTTTATTTCTCTTGTGCATATACCTAGGAGTAGGAAGTCTGAGTCATATAGTAACTTTAGGTTTTACCTTTTGAGGAACTACCAGACTGTTTCCTCAGTAGCTGTACCATATTACATCCTTACCATCAAAGTATGACGGTTCCAATTTCTCTACATCCTTGCTAACATTTTCTATCATCTTTTTTATTATAATCATGTGGTTATGAAGTGTTATCTCACTTCGGTTTTGATTTCCCTGATGCCTAATTGTGTTGAGTATCTTTTCATATGTTCATTGGCCATTTGTGTATCTTTTATGGAGAAATGTCTATTCAAGTCCCTTGCTCATTTTAAAATTGGGCTATTTGTCTTTTTATAATTGAGTTATAAGAGTTCTTTATATATTATACATACAAGTCTTTTATTAGATGTATAATTTATAAATATTTTCTCCCATTTTGTGTCATTATCATCTTTTTAGTTTCTTGATGGTGTCCTTCGAAGCACAAAACTTTGAAATTTTGTTCAAGTTCAATTTACCTATTTTTTTCTTTTGTTGCTTATACTTTTGTGTCATATCTAAGAAATCATTGACTAATTCAAGGTCATGAGATTTACATCTGTTTTATGTGAAAAGTTTTATAGTTTTAGCTCTTACAGTTAGGCCTCTGATCCATTTTGAATTAATTTTTGTATGCAAAAATGTAATTTTTGTATGTGGGGCAGGGTCCAACTTCAGGTTTTTTTGCATATGGCTACCCAGTTGTTTCAGCATCACTTATTGAAAAGACTTGCCTTTCCCCACTGAATTGTTTGACACCCTTAGTGAAAGTCAATTGACCATAATGTGTGCCACAGTAAAGTTTTAGAACCATGTGTCTACTGAAATTATGAGCAGACCATTATTTTAAGAGTAATACAAGAAAAGTTATTAACCTTAGACCACTTTAATGATTATTAGTCTTTTTTTTTTTTTTTGGCTGCACCACTTGTGGGGTCTTAGTTCTCTGACCAGGGATGGAACCCAGGCCCTGGCAGTGAAAGCACAGAGTCCTAACCACTGGACCACCAGGGAATTCCACTTTAACAATTATTAGTCTTGAGATGTGTTTGCAATTCCAAATTTGGTGTGTATATGGAAGTTGTGAGGATGGGAAATGGTGAGGTAGGGGTGGATGGGGAAGGCTTGCGCTTTACAACACAAACTATTTAATTCAAGAAACTTACTTGGCAAAATGGTCTTATAGCGATTTTTAGTTCCATGACATGGAATGTCAATTTCTTTGGGATCCACAAAGTTCATTGGTATTTCCTGCAAAAATAAATGATATCAAATACTGTATTTAATGCTGTCACAAAGAAAATCTTCACGGGGGGCCATCTGATCCAGAGCTCTACTGGACTTCAAAGTCATTTATGAAACAACAGACTACCACCTCTGGTTGACCAACTCCCTTCCCTTCATAAACACATCAGCTGCACCCTGACAAGCTGACTCCAAGAAATGGCTTTGTGTGTTAGAAAGCATTATTTGATATGTAGTTCTTAAAGAGACATAGAAAACTTTGGTTAGGTTTTAAGAATCCTGTTCTAACATAATTGCTGGAAATATATAAACAGGCAGCTGAAAAATTGTTTTTTCTTAAACAGTGTATTCAGATTTCTTCCTATCTTTGTGTAGATTCAGTACCAAAAATTTTATTATGATAGATTCTCTTTTAACAATAATTGTGACTCTTTTAGGATTATGAAAACCTTCCTCCCGAAATGGTAAATATAAAGGGCATTTTTGCTGATTTAAGTGATGATGATATGATGCATTTTTTTGGATTAAGAAATGGTTTATAATTGTACTGTTCCATTTGTGATTGTAAATGCAACATTTGTAGTGAAGGGCATTTAGGCACTGTCCTCTCACACTTAACAAGAACACAAACATTTTTATTAAGTCAGAATATATGTCAAAGGATGGAGGAGGGAACAATTAAAGCAGAAGTTGCTCTGTGTGTTAGACAGAAAAGGTGGGCGTCTGATGCTGACTGGGCCAAAGGAAACAAAAAGCCAACGTTTTCAAAAGGGTCTAAACAAATATTTAAGGAGTTGATTATACAAAATAGTATGTTTTCTAACTTAAAATTCTGCAAAGGATTGCTTCGATAAGGTCAATGTGCATTAAAATACCTTTTGTCCTTATATCACATAAAATAATATTTTTGTTATCTACACTTTCTCCTACAGAAAATAGAACTTGACAGCTTAATATTCATTGAAATGAAAGAAATTATCTACAAATTTATTTAAATTGTCCTTGCTTTCAGTCAATCTGAAAATTCAAGAAAAGCCTGACTACTGTGAGTTTAAGACTCGGTCCATTGAGAGGAGTAGCTTACTTTTAAAATATTGTTTCCTAAGCTTGCATTATTTTAGGTATTTACGATATTTATTCCTACTCTCTGCTCCAACTAAATGTTGTAAGTTCTCAGTTCCTAGTTACTAAAATAAGCAAAATTGTTGAATGTTCAGTAGAAACCACATGTTCATGCTTGGTAATTTCCAACAAGTTAGTCTGTTTTAGCAAAGCCGTGAATATCTTTATTCCTCCCCGATCTTTCCTGTTTTCTGACACACACTGACAAATGTGTCATCTTCCAGCATTATCTCTCTCCTCAGCATTCCTTGTTGGCCTCATCTCTCAGGGAAGTAGACTGTGTTAAGGGCTTATCTCATAGAACAAAGAGCTATCTGTGGTTGTAGAAAAGAATACTAGGTGTACCCTTGGCCACTTATGTGATCATTGACTGGTTCTTTTATTCCTCCCAGTTCTCATTTTTTTCATACATAAAAGATGATATGCTATGAAGTCTAATTTTTAAAACAACATGCTTGTATTTTAATAATAGTTGATGAAGCTGATAGATCTAACCTATTGTCTCTTTCATCATTAGGGTGGCTGCAAACACCTGAACTGACCCTGAAGTTGTGAACTTATTATACCCAACAGCTATGGCTTAAATGTACAACTGCTTTAAGATGCAAGGGGTTCTATAAAATGGATATTCCCCTTGGGCAACAATGAGACCTAAGAAGGTCTAATCTGTCTCCATGCTCTCTAGATTGAAATGTGTGTTCATGCATTATCACCAGCAACATTGATGGGTCGGCATCATTTTTAGCTGAATGAAACTCACCATCATTTTTAGCTCACATTGGGTCTTCCTCTTGTGTTCCTTATTTCATTAAATGACAATACATGCACGCTGTTGCTCAAGTCTAAAAATGGGGGTGTCATCCCTGACTTTTTCTTGGCTGCCTTAGCCTATTAAGCCCACTCCTTGTAGGTGCCTATAGATCCTCCCAAATTTTCACTGCTACTCTTTTAGTTTTGACCATCACAGCTCCACAGGATTATCTCTACAGTCTCCAAAATACCTCTTTCTAATGCTGACTCTACTGCAGATAGTGATCTTTTTAAAACACAAGATAAGTCCAAACCCTTAAATATGTATTAAGACTTGGGTTTCTTTTATATCTGAAACTCAGTTTCTGTCACTTCCCACCTTAACTTCAATGCTCCTGTCAAACTGCACAATTTCATTTCCCGAACAGTGACAGCAAGGCTGTTCTTTCATCCTGGAATGCTCAGCTCCTTCTTGTCACTTTGCCTGGCCAGCCCTTATATACTCTGCCTCAATTCACATTCTAGTTTGAACACTTACCAATAGTTGATGAGATGCAGGGTGGATCTAAAATCCTTGCACTTAACCTTTTGAACTATAACCATTTTACCATAAGTTGCCTGAGTGGAAGACAGTGTCATTTTAGAATGTGCCTCTAGTGCCTAGTATATCAAAGCACCTACTGAAGAGTGAATCATAAATAGCAGGCTCACCATGAATTCACTTTGGAGTAAATGTGAACTTGCCACGACGTCCCTGAGCTGTGACCTTGTGAGAATACGGCTGGCTGACTGCAGATACTCCATTGCTACCTTCTCCCGTGGGGTTGGTGTGGCCACAAAGGGTTCAACATTCCCCAAGCTACTCATGTCCAGGGTAAGAGATACGTTGGACCCTCGTCTACATTGGAGAAAAATGTTATTAGGTTTAAATACTGCATGAATTATTGTGAGCATATCAGTTTGTCTTTCTGTACATACATATAATTCAGTGAGAACTATTACAGAAATAAGGACCCAATATCTTCTTTTATGGTACCATAATTGACTATAGCAACTACTCATAGTTTCTTAAGAAACTGACAGTTTTGTTGTTGGAAATAACTCTGAATTGAGAAAATGCACTATAGTTTATTAAGGGGTATAGTTGCTACAGAAATAATAACATGGCTAATAAATTAAGTGAAAAATTTAGGAAAAGTAAACACAGCATTTGAATTGAGGAATGGAGAACTGGCAAATACAGGTCAAAACAAATGTGAGTAGAGAGAAAACAACAAGATACTAGGCCCAGCATATTACTTCCTTTGAATGGTATTTTACATGTATGGAACACTACCTCAGGAAATATTGAAGTGGCTACAGCTTAATTTTAAGAAATGCAAAATTGTTAGAACATACAACAAAAAATCCAGTAAACAAAAACATATCAGGGGGCTTCCCTGGTGGCGCAGTGGTTGAGAATCTGCCTGCCAATGCAGGGGACACGGGTTCGAGCCCTGGTCTGGGAAGATCCCACATGCCGCGGAGCAGCTGGGCCCGTGAGCCACAACTACTGAGCCTGCGCATCTGGAGCCTATGCTCCGCAACAGGAGAGGCCACAACAGTGAGAGGCCCGCGCACCGCGATGAAGAGTGGCCCCTGCTCACCGCAACCAGAGAAAGCCCTCGCATAGAAACAAAGACCCAACGCAGCCAAATAAATAAATAAAATGAATTTATAAAACAAAAAAACAAAAAAACAACATATCAGTTCTTTCCTCCTATGAATCTGCTTCTGGGTGTAGCTTTGGTGTCATTCTATAGTTTGATATATAATGTTGTCATTTTTGTTAATTTCTAAATGGTTTGTAATTGTCGTTTTAATTCTTGCTTTAACTCAATGGTAACATAAGTGTTTGCCCATTTATTGTCCTTATTAATGTCTAGTAAGAGTACATGGAAATCAATGAATGGATTTCTAATTACTGGAATTTCTTGATTCTTTCTTTGAGACAAATACTATAAAAAATTTTCTAAATATTTCATACATACCTTTGCTGGCAGCTGCTTTGGTTATCTATCTATGTATCTATTGACATATATCTCTATATATCATATATAAGCACATATGTACATATATAGCACCTTATATATTATATTATGATATATTATTAAAGATATTATTCCAATCTATTTTTTTCCTTACTTTTTTCCTACTGGATTTCTCATAGCCTGAGATATGTATGTGATTCTTCCACAGTAATGGTTTTTGTTATTTTTCCTTATATTTCTAACAGTTTTTACTTTATATATTCAGCCATTATGTTATTTGAAGAGATTCATAATTATATCTTCACTGTAAATTTTATCAGTATCAAATACTTTCTCATTAATTTTATGTTTGGCCTCACATTTGGCTTTTGCTTCCCAGTTTTATTGAGACCCAATTGACATATGGCATTGTGTTAAGTTTAAGGTGTTTGACTTACATATATTATAAAATGATTATGCACTAAGTTCAGTTAACATTCATCACATCATATAGATACATAAAACAAAGTTTTTCCTGTGATAAGAACTCTTAGGAACTACTCTCTTAACACTTTCAAATACTGTATACCACATAGCAGTGTTAACCATAGTCATCATGTTGTACATTACATCTCTAGTACATATTTATCTTATAACTGAAAGTTTGTATATTTTGACCACTTTCATCCAATTCATCCTCCCTCCACCCCTCACATCTGATTAAAAAAAATAATATTGACATACCTGCTTTTTTTTTTTCTTGGCATGTTCTTGAAAATCTTTTTCTAGTTTCTATTATTATTTTTAACTCTTTTGAATCACTGTACTAGGGATTAGGGGACAGCATTTTGGACACCCCATAAAATATTACCTACCTGATAAGAGGGATGGTTGCCCCCCACCATGTTTTCTTTTTGGTGGCTGCTCGTAGTGACTGACAGGGCTCCCCCCTTTCTTTCTGAGTAGGGGGGAAACAGCTGAGGAGGAGCAAAAGGTGGTTCTCCTTTCAGGCCAAGAATTTTAATCTATTTTTAATGGGAAAGTGGTTTTTAAAGTTTCTCAATCCAGTTCTTTTGGCCTTTAAATTGCAGAAATTCCTTCCTAATTCTGATAATAGTTTGCCTATTGGTCTTAGATTTTAGTGTATTTGTGAGAATTTGACTTTTGCCGGTTACATAGACAGTTGAGTAAGGAGCTGGGAGAAGCAGCTTAGGGGACTGCTAATCAGATGCCATTTTAAACCACTATTCCATTCAGTCCTTTTTCAGCCCTAAAATACAAAAGTATGTACAAACTTGTGAACTGAGGGATACTCAGTGCTACAGTGGTTTAGTAGAAAGTGAGGTCTCTTCTGTCCAGAGTGGTCAGAGCAGATGTATGAATGAGGATGAATTGAGTTGGGTCTTGAAGATAAAAGATAAATTTTGAGTAGATGGTTATTTCAGAGAGAGAGTCTGGCAGAAAAAAAAAAGTGTGGGAGCAGGAAATGATAAGGTATCTTTGAGAAATCTCATATCAGCAGTTTGAGCTAGAGTTCAGTTGTGTAAAATGTATTTTGGAACCGGGGGGCAGGGTTATGTAGGAGAGTTGAAAGAGAAGCAAGAGTCATAGAAACAAGAGTATAAAAAAAGCCTGCCTGAATCCAGAAAAGAGAGAATTCAGAGCATCAAGTTATATCAACCTCTGTTTTGGCTTCTCGCAGCATACTCTGCTGAAACCTGGAGGATTAAAAGCCTCTGGGATCCCTGTCTAAGGTCTTTTTGATCTTATGAGTAAATTTTCTAAGGATTCTGTGATAAACTGAGAGCCATGGAAGCATTTTCATGCAAACTGACTTGGTCAGGAAGAACCACTTTTGTTTGTCAAGGGAAGGAAGAAAGGAAACGAATATTATTTATTCAACATCTACTATTTGCCAAGCACTGTTCTAAGCACTTTCACATATGGTATCTCAATCTTCAGAGCATCCCTCTGACGTATTATTTTCCCCCATTTCACAACTGAAGAGACAACTAATAGGAACGTGATAGCAGAATAAAGATTCAATCCAAGTTAGAACATAGAACCCAAGCTCTTTCTGCTTTGCCACCCAAAAGCAAGGGTAAGGTGGGAAGATTATGTTAGACTGTGCAGTGCCCTATGTAGAGTTGGGGTCTGTTCCTGGGGGGAAAGTTAGGATTACTGAATTATAATGTGGAGACAGTGCAGTATTCAAGGTACGAATTCAATCTTTACAGGCATACTTGTCTGGGCTCAAACCCTGCCTCTCTCACGTCGTTGTGGTGGACCTTTGGTCTGGCTATTTAGACTTGGTACATCTCAATTTCCTCTTCTTTTTGAAATGAATAATTCAGTGTACCTACTTCAGAGGATTATTACAAGGATTAACCAGATAGTTTAAGTAAACTGCTTTTAAATAAGATGCCTGGCTACTAATAAATTTGGGTCATAATGAATAAAGTCCTATATAACTCTCACCTTCTTCTTCTCTAAGAGATCCATTTTAAGAGATCTTCATAAAAACTCGAAAATTCTTTACAGTGAGATTAACATTTTGAAATCAATGGATAGATTCTATAGCTTGTCACTAAAGAAAAACACATCCTTCTTGATAACCTCTTTCTCTTAAAATTTCTTTTTATTATGGCAAAGCCATCTTCCCTGAACCCTAAACAATTCCAGAACACTTCACCTCAGTGCCTCAGACAATGTCTTAAAGTTTAATTATGGAGTCAAACTGGTACAGGCTGTTGACCTTACAGAAAACACTTTCCAAAAAACAGCCCTTATCATGAGGGCTCTTCTATCCTGGCCATGAAATATTACCATAGGATGTCATTAGCTTGGAAAAATCTCTGCTTTTGTTAATTCTTATTTTCAAGGAACAACCAATATCTAGGTTAACTGAAATATAGTGGAATTAGGAAACAGAATCAGTAGAATCCACTTTAAAAGGTGTACACTTCTTAGTCGTGTCTTGGGTTGGAGAGAAGAGGTTAAATACACATCCACATATATTTTAAAGCGTTAATTTTTCTGTTATAAAAATAACACATGGGCTTCCCTGGTGGTGCAGTGGTTGAGAGTCCGCCTGCCGATTCAGGGGACGCGGGTTCGTTCCCAGGTCCGGGAAGATCCTACATGCCACAGAGCGGCTGGGCCTGTGAGCCATGGCCGCTGAGCCTGCGCGTCCGGAGCCTGTGCTCCACAACGGGAGAGGCCACAACAGTGAGAGGCCCACATACCACACACAAAAAAAAAAGTAACACATGTTCATTGTAGAAAATTTTAAACTTAGGAGTTTCAGGGACTTCCCTGGTGGTGCAGTGGTTAAGAATCCACCTGCCATTGCAGAGGACATGGATTCGAGCCCTGCTCAGGGACAATCCCACATGCCATGGACCAACTAAGCCCATGCGCTACAACTACTGAGCCTGTGCTGTAGAGCCTGCGAGCCACAACTACTGAGCCTGCGTCCCACAGCTACTGAAGCCCGTGCCCAGAGCCCGTGCTCCACAACAAGAGAAGCCACCGCAATGAGAAGCCCGCGCAAAGCAACGAAGAGTAGCCTCTGCTTGCTGCAACTAGAGAAAGCCCGCTCACAACAACGAAGACCCAACACAGCCAAAAGTAAATAAATAAATTAATTAATAAAACTTAGGAGTTTCAAAAAAGAAATTAAAACCACTCAGAGTCTCATAAACATCACTAACATTTAAATTGACGTTTCAATTTTGTGATTTTATAGGCAGTACTGGCAGTGATTTATTGTTTTAATTTTTATTTCTTTGGTTATAGATGAGGATAAACACTTTCAAATGACTATTGTTCATTTGTTGGTCATTACTTTTAAGAACTGTCTGTTCATGCTCTTTCTTAATGTTTATATTGTGGCATTAATGTACTTATTATTGATTGCTATGATAAGTAAGATACTATTTTTCAGACCCTGTTGCATATATACATCTTATTGTTGCTTTAAAATACTAAGGATTTTTTTAAAGTATATTTACATTTAGTCACACACATTAAATTCTACAAATTAAATATTAAACTAAAAAGGAAAAGGTATCAATCTTTTCTTTTGTGGTTTCTTGCATTGCTTTAAAATCCATAGAAATTCTTCTCCTGGAAGTTTAGATTTTTTTAAAAAACTTAATCTTTTAATCGATTTATAATTTATTTGTGGGTATGGTAAAGGTAAGGATAACCTAGGTTTTTTTTTTTTTGTCCCCAAATAGGTTATCCATGTTTCTAACACAATTTACTAAACAATCTAGAGAAGGGATATGTTTTATAAATATGGGAATATTAGGTTTTTAACTAGCTATCCCTGACTAATGATCTGGAGGAGAAAATACCAGTTTACTGAACTAAGAGAATGTACTTCTGCTCCACAGTATCCATAAACGAAACGGTAAGAAGTGAGGCTAGAATCAGAAAGACATCTCAAAAAGAAGACAAAACAAATGTAAGAAATTAAGAGAAAATTTAAATTAAGGGATGGGAACAAAAAATCTAAAGGATTTAGAGAAAAAAATCAACAAAAATAACAGAAGGAGATCTGGACCTTTAATAAAAACGGAATGCGGAAAACTAAGAACACAAAGTCTTATTAAAAACTTTGCTTCTTTTTTTGTTACGTAACTCTGGCAAACTGTTTAGAATTTTTTTATACCTTATGATTGCTGTTGGACAAAAGGGAACATAATGAAAAGCTTTATCACACTCCCACTGTAGCACCAATTTTTATTTATGCCAAAAAATAAATAAGAGGGAGGAAATTCAAAAGATACCAATGCAAACAATTGAAGGAAAAAGCAAATTCTTAAGGAAAGGTAAAAGGAATGCAATAAACAGCATGCTAATTACAATTAAGTAAAAAGGAAAACATGTATAAATATTATGGGCCAGGGCCACACATTCATTTCAGCAAGAGAATATAAACATCTGTTGAAATTGTTCAGTTTTTGCCTTACTGCTCCTAATGACCAAGAGGTGAAAAGAAAATACAAGCTAAAAATACAAGAACAGTTGAGTGCTGGAATACCTCAGAAACTAGGCATTTATTTTCCTGGTAGTTGGGGCAATATGCTGGAGTTCAGAAGCTGGATTTAGGCAGAAAAGCTACAGTTTCCAGCATTGTGACCATGGCTCTAATCCTCAGATATGGCTGCTCTTTTTGCGGTACCTTGGCCACCAAGAACAGTGAGACTTCAAGGGTGGCCCCTCATTTTGTGCCCAACAAAGAATGGAAATGGGAGTACGAGAACAAAATGAAACAGTGATCCTTTTGCCTGGAGTCCAGAAAGATGTACTTCTGAAACTACTGAACTATGAAATTACATTTCAGTGGGAAATGGTGGCAGCTGCTTATCTCAAAGTACTTGAAACGGGAATGGAAAAATATGCATCTAAAGATTATAAGAATAATTTAGTACAGAATGAAGGCGAACAGTTCTCTGAGAGCTTTTCCAGTCTTAATTTTTTTTTGTTCTGTCAAAAATATGCATAATTTGTTCAGAGCTGTCTATCAGTATACACATCTAATCCTACATGGTGAGAAGAAAGAAGTTTAATATTGAAGTCCTCTCCAGATCTGAAATGTTGTGAGTCTGAGACCTTCAGGCCAACCTTTCCTCCCTGTGTGTTAAAATCATAATGATCACAAACCTGATAATCTTGGCTTGATTGTAAAGGTGTGCTTAAGACCCCTGCCCACCTACTTGATTTTTCTGAATTTTGCTCATTAAATTTGTCCACATATTTAGTTTTCCAGGAGATTTCTAATAAAGACAAAAGAAAAAGAAAAGAAAAAGAAGTTCTAACTCATTTGAATAACAAAAGAGAAAACATCGAAATACAGAGATGGAATTCTTTACTATGTATAGATTAACTGGCCTCCACAGTTCTTTGAAATTCCAGATTCTGTGATTTTGAAGTTCTAAGGGTAATGGAATTAATTAATGGTTTGCTGTTTCCTTCCATCTCTTTACCTTCAAATAAATTATGTATAGTGCTAACCCCTATCCTGGATCTCTTGACAGATGAGAGGGCAAATTAAAAAAAATGAAAAAAAAAAAAGAAGAGGATATGGAGTGCTAAGTTAAACTGTGACAAATTCAAAGCTCTTGGAAAGTTAAATGGTGACATAAATGCAGTATTACTAATTTCTAGAAGCTGAAATAAATGAATAGGTATTGTGACCGTCTATAATAAAATTTCCCAAAGGAAATCCTGTAGGGAAGACATGTATTAAGTATAAAAGATACCAGGCCCAGGCCCAGGAAGATGAAAAACAAATTTCACTCTAAAGTAAAAAGAAAAATCTTACACTGTAGAGAACATTTTTGGTGTGATAAATGATTGATTTCCCTACTTGAAAGCGCCTGTTTCACTAGGTAGAACACTCCTGACCCTTTTGAGTGATTAAATAAATATTTTTTAATTCATACAATGATATCTGAACTTTTATATATGTACAGCATGAGGCAAAATTTACTACACCCTTCTTTCATTATTTTAAAAAATAAAAATCAAAACAATCATTAAAAAAATAAATTGAACTTGTTACATTGTTCTTTGAGCATTGACCTTGGAATCTGAGTTTAAATCAATGCTCTGCACTTCACTAAGCTCTTTCAGCCTCAGACTCCTTAATCTGCAAATGGGGACAATAATAAAACTCACAGGATTGGTTCACATTTTAAAAGATAAAGAAGCAAAAATACATGCACATTTCTAGCCTAATAACTGGCATATAACATAATATGGAATGATTATAGTAATTAATAATGATCATGTGATAATTCTTATTTCACTCTATGCACACATGGCTGTGTGGCAGCTATATGGCATACACTGATAAACATTTGAAGAAGGTAATGTTAGGAAAGTTGGTTAGTGATGAAGAGTCAGTAGCAGTGTTACATATGCAAAGGTCACCTACGTTGGGAACATTTTTCATTCCTCAAGCCCTTAAAATTCTTACCTTAATAACTTTTTTCAGATTCAAAAATAATGCATAGTCACCATGAAAATTAAAAATATAGATACAAGACAGAAAAATATCCTAAAATACCAACAGGAAGAGTAATTGCTAATAACATTTTAAGTGTCTGTCCTTCAAGTTTTAAACATGTATATATGCATGACAAAAATCTAGATTTTTTAGCCTATATATTTTTTATGGCTTTTTAAAAATTTAACTAAATATATCGCAATATATCACAAATATATTTATTTGTGTCTTGTGTCTTCAAATTTATTTACACACGAATTGCCAACACTATATAGCACTCCATTGGATGTATGTATCAGTCTGTATGTACCCCTAGGTCTGAAGTGGGTTTCTTCTAGACAGAGCATATATACAGGTCTTGTTTTGGTATCTATTCAGCTGGTCTAGGTCTTTTGGTTGGAGCATTTAATCCATTTACATTTAAGGTAATTATCAATTTGTATGTTCCTATAACCATTTTCTTCATTGTTTTGGGTTTGTTATTGTAGGTCTTTTCCTTCTCTTGTGTTTCCTGCCTAGAGAAGTTCCTTTAGCATTTGTTGTAAAGCTGTTTTGGTGGTGCTGAATTCTCTTAGCTTTTGCTTGTCTGTAAAGGTTTTAATTTCTCCGTCAAATCTGAATGAGATCCTTGCTGGGTAGAGTAATCTTGGTTGTAGGTTTTTCTCCCTTTCATCACTTTCAATATGTCCTGCCACTCCCTTCTGGCTTGCAGAGTTTCTGCTGAAATATCAGCTGTTAACCTTATGGGGATTCCCTTGTATGTTATTTGTTGTTTTTCCCTTGCTACTTTTAATATTTTTTCCTTGTATTTAATTTTTGATAGTTTGATTAATATGTGTCTTGGCATGTTTCTCCTTGGATTTATCCTGTATGGGACTCTCTGTGCTTCCTGGACTTGATTAACTATTTCCTTACCCATATTAGGGAAGTTTTCAACTATAATCTCTTCAAATATTTTCTCAGACTCTTTTTCTCTTCTTCTTCTGGGACCCCTATAATTCGAATGTTGGTGCGTTTAATATTGTCCCAGAGGTCTTTGAGACTGTCCTCAATTCTTTTCATTCTTTTTTCTTTATTCTTCTCTGCAATAGTTATTTCCACTATTTTATCTTCCAGGTCACTTATCCGTTCTTCTGCCTCAGTTATTCTGCGATTGATCCCTTCTAGAGAATTTTTAATTTCATTTATTGTGTTGTTCATGATTGTTTATTTGCTGTTTAGTTCTTCTAGGTCCTTTTTAAATGTTTCTTGTATTTTCTCCATTCTATTTCCAAGATTTTGGATCATTTTTACTATCATTATTCTGAATTCTTTTTCAGGTAGACTGCCTATTTCCTCCTCATTTGTTATGTGTGGTGGGTTTTTATCTTGCTCTTTCATCTGCTGTGTTTTTCTCTGTCTTCTCATTTTGCTTAACTTACTGTGTTTGGCATCTCCTTTTCACAGGCTGCACATTCGTGGTTCCCATCGTTTTTGGTGTCTGCCCTCAGTGGCTAAGGTTGGTTCAGTGGGTTGTGTAGCCTTCCTGGGGGAGGGAACTAGTGCCTGTGTTTTGGTGGATGAGGCTGGATCTTGTCTTTCTGGTGGGCAGGTCCACGTCTGGTAGTGTGTTTTGGGGTGTCTGTGACCTTATTATAATTTTAGGCAGTCTCTCTGCTAATGGGTGGGGTTGTGTTGGTGTCTTGCTTGTTGTTTGGCATAGGGTGTCCAGCACTGTAGCTTGCTGGTTGTTGAGTGGATCTTGGTCTTGTTGTTGAGATGGAGATCTCTTGGAGATTTTTGCCATTTGATATTATGTGGAGCTGGGAGGTCTCTGGTGGACCAATGTCCTGAACTTGGCTCTCCCCGCTCAGAGGCACAGCCCTGATGCCTGGCTGGAGCACTGAGAGCCTGTCATCCACACCACTCAGAATAAAAGGGAGAAAAAAAGAAAGATAAATTAAAATAAAATAAAATGAAAAAGTTATTAACATAAAAAACAAAAAATAAGTATTAAAAAATTTTTAAAGTAATTAAAAAGAAGAAAGAAGAGAACAACCAAACCAAGAAACAAATCCACCAATGATAACAAGCACTGAAAACTATACTAAAACAAACAAACAGACAAACAAAAAAACCAGACAGACAGAACCCTAGGACAAATGGTAAAAGCAAAGCTATACAGACAAAATCACACACAGAAGCATACACATACACACTCACAAAAAGAGAAAAAGGGAAAAAAAAAATGTATCATTGCTCCCAAAGTCCACCTCCTCAATTTGGGATCATTTGTTGTCTATATAGGTATTCCACAGATGCAGGGTACATCAAGTTGACTGTGGAGATTTAATCCGCTGCTCCTGAGGCTGCTGGGAGAGATTTCCTTTTCGCTTCTTTGTTCGCACAGCTGCTGGGATTCAGCTTTGGATTTGGCCCTGCCTCTGCGTGTAGGTCGCCTGAGGGCATCTCTTCTTCACTCAGACAGGATGAAGTTAAAGGAGCAGCTGATTAGGGGGCTCTGGCTCACTCAGGCCAGGGGGAGAAATGGGTACGGAGTGCGGGGCAAGCCTGTGGCGGCAGAGGCCGGTGTGACATTGCACCAGCCTGAGGAGCACCATGTGTTCTCCTGGGGAAGTTGTCCCTGGATCACGGGACCCTGGCAGTGGTGGGCTGCACAGGCTCCTGGGAGGGGACGTGGTGATAGTGACCTGTGCTTGCACACAGGCTTCTTGGTGGCTGCAGCAGCAGCCCTAGGGTCTCATGCCCATCTCTGGGGTCTGCGCTAATAGCCTCAGCTTGTGCCTGTCTCTGGAGCTCCTTTAAGCGGCGCTTTTAATCCCCTCTCCTCGCGCACCAGGAAACAAAGAGGCAAGAAAAAGTCTCTAGCCTGTTCGGCAGCTCCAGACTTTTTCCCGGACTCCCTCCCGGTCAGCTGTGGCTCACTAGCCTCCTTCAGGCTGTGTTCACGCAGTCAACCCCAGTCCTCTCTTTGGGATCCGACCTCCGAAGCCCAAGCCTCAGCTCCCAGCCCCCGCCCGCCCTGGTGGGTGAGCAGACAAGCCTCTCGGGCTGGTGAGTGCTGGTCGGCACCGATCCTCTGTGCGGGAATCTCTCCGCTTTGCCCTCCGCACCCCTATGGCTGCGCTCTCCTCTGTGGCTCCGAAGCTCCCCACCTCCGCCACCCGCAGTCTCCGCCCGCGAAGGGGCTCCTAGTGTGTGGAAACTTTTCCTCCTTCACGGATCCCTCCCACTGGTTCATGTCCCGTCCCTATCTTTTGTCTCTGTTTTTTCTTTTTTCTTTTGCCCTACCCAGGTACGTGGGGAGTTCCTTGCCTGTTGGGAGGTCTGAGGTCTTCTGCCAGCATTCAGTAGGTGTTCTGTAGGAGCTGTTCCACGTGTAGATGTATTTCTCATGTATTTGTGGGGAGGAAGGTGATCTCTGCATCTTACTCTTCTGCCATCTTGAAGCTCCTCCTCCACTTGCAGAGTTTCTGTTGAAAGATCAGCTGTTAACCTTATGGGGATTCCCTTGTATGTTATTTGTTGCTTTTCCCTTGCTGCTTTTAATATTTTTTCTTTGTATTTAATTTTTGATAGTTTGATTAATATGTGTCTCGGTGTGTTTCTCTTTGGGTTTATCCTGTATGGGACTCTCTGTGCTTCCTGGACTTGACTGACTCTTTCCTTTCCCATGTTGGGGAAGTTTTCGACTATAATTTCTTCAAATATTTTCTCAGACCCTTTCTTTTTCTCTTCTTCTTCTGGGACCCCTATAATTCAAATGTTGGTGCATTTAATGTTGTCCCAGAGGTCTCTGAGACAGAGGTCTCAATTATTTTCATTCTTTTTTCTTTATTCTGCTCCCTTGCAGTTATCTCCACTGTTTTATCTTCTAGCTCACTTATCCATTCTTCTGCCTCAGCAATTCTGATATTGATTCCTTCTAGAGTATTTTTAATTTCAGTTATTGTGTTCATCACTGTTTGTTTGGTCTTTAGTTATTCTAGATCCTTGTTAAATGTTTCTTGTATTTTCTCCATTCTGTTTCTGAGATTTGGGATCATCTTTTTTTCATTACTCTGAGTTCTTTTTCAGGTAGGTTGCCTATTTCGTCTTCATTTATTGGTCTTGTAGGTTTTTACCTTGCTCCTTTGTCTGTAACATATTTTCTTGTCGTTTCATTCTTTTTTTTTTGATGGGTGGGGCTGTATTCCTGCCTTACTGGTTGTTTGGCCTGAGGCGACCAGCACTGGATTTTGCAGGCAGTTGGATAGAGCTGGGTCTTGGTGCTGAGATGAGGACCTCCGAGAGGCCTCACTCCAATTAATACTCCCTGGGGTCTGTGGTTCTCTGTTAGTCCAGCAGTTTGGACTCAGAGCTGCCACCTCAGGAGCTCAGGCCCAACCTCTGGCCTAGGAACCAAGATTCCGCAAGTGGTCGCTGGGGATTCCTCCCATCCCCTTAGGTGTCCTTGGTCCCCCACCAGTGCCTGGTAGGTGCCCTAGTTGTGTGGAGACGTGAATTCCATGTCCTCCTAGTTCATCATCTTGACTCTGCCCTCCAATGGATGTGTCATAGTTTACTTAACTAATACCTTATTTTTGGACACTAAGTTGTTTTCAGTTTTTCACCATTATAGACAAGACTACAAATCAATATCCTTGAATCTAATGTTTGTACCTTTCCATGATTATTTTTAGGTCAAGGAGTTTTAAAAACTAACTCAAAATCTCTGAGTTTGGATAAATCACTGGATACATGGAGAATGGAAGAAACATGAAGACTGACTCTTGGGGCTCACTGACATTGAATTAGCTTAGACCCTCTTCATCTCTTGTTCAGACCTTTGCAGTAGCTTCCTAGCAAACTTTCCTAACTCTAAAATCTCCTAGTCCAATGCATTTTGTTCCAGATTTCACCAGAATGATGTTTGAATACTGAAAATATGATAATAAAATCCATGTATAGCTGCCCTTGGACATGAATTGCTTTCTCATCTATTCTCTGTATATTTCCCCAGCCTCATCTCCTCTCACATCCTTATCTAGATCTGTGTTCCAGGCAGGCCAATCAACCTGCAACTCTGCTTTCTATGTCTGAAATGCACTTGCCCAAATGCTATGGTCTTTTCCCTCTGAATCCTCTTAACAATTTTTTTCCAAAATGTCTCTAGTAATATCATATTCACTAGAAATGATATATCCTAAAGTGTGAATTCCTTGAGGGCAAAGATTTTGACTTTAGTCTTCCCTCTGTATCTAGTCTTGAACACATGGAAAGCAACACCTTTGTCATATGCCTGTATAAATAGTTGCAAATGAATTGGTTACGGTAATTCTATGTGTAATTACTGTGCTCCGCTGGCTTTTCCAACCCTCTGAAAACAGGGGAAATGAGAAATCATGTTAAACAGGAGTTTGAAAATTTAAAATGGAGAGCCAAGCTTATTTAGGTACTGTAAATGTTACAGTGGATATTTAGTTTGAGTCTTAATGAATATCAATGACATCTGAGCATTAACATCCTAAAGTGCTATGGTGATTTCATTTGTAAAAAAGAGAAAAAAAAGTAGTGCTTTGTCTTGTATCCAAGTATGATTAATTTTTTCTCTTTTTTTGGCATTTGGTATTGTTTTGACTGTCACTCATGGTGAGGAGGCTGTTTCCCTTTTAACAAAAGAACAAAATGATGGTAGCTCTAATTTTAGTTCCCAAGTTTACTTTTTCCAAGTTCATATGTTAAGAAAAAGATGATGCTGAGGAAACATTAATAAGTGTCAATGAATAAACCATTCTTTCTGAAATGAGAAATCTTTCTTTGAATTTTAGCTGATTTATATACAAACATACATACATACACACTCACACAATGATGTTTTCTAAGTAACACAATACAATTAATAACTCCCTGTCTCTTGAAGTAACCAATTACCAAAGAACCCTTTTAGTACTGAACATTACAACTGAATTAAATACATTTGCTTACTTTCAAGACCAGAAATGACACACATGATTACAATGATCCATACAGCCCAGCTAAAATGCCAATCATCAAAAAATATACAGCTTCTCAGATTCTTTAGTTTTTTAAACAACATCTGGTGGTTCAGCCCAAGTTTTTTAAACCAAACTCTGCAATTCTTACAGAAATCTAGCTGCTTTTTAGTTTAAGACTACTTTTTAAGTTTTAACTAGCAATGAAGGCACAGTTTTATACCTCAGTTGTACAATATGAAATATAGCTATAAAGCAACATAACTGATATTGCTAAGTCTGTATGTAAGAGAATTTAAGTGCAAAAATGTAGTAGAGCTGTAAGTATTTTCACCTCTGGCTGCAGCTAGAGTGAATGTTGATAGTACATCTCAGGAAAGAAACCTACATAGAAGATTCAAATATTTTGCTGCCTGTTATAGAATAGAATAATGACTAGGAAGTTATAGGGGTAGAGAATATTTATTTATCTTTAAGAGCACATTGCTTTATACCAAACCCTTGAAGTTCCTTTTAATCGCTGGAGAAGAACATTCATAAAATTAAAATTTCACAAAGAAAAATGTCACATGTAATGGGAAGAATTAGATATTTTGAAAAAGTAATTCAATTTAATGTCTATCTGAAAGCTTCTAGAAGTCCTTCTCAGTTATTTGATGTGAGAAGCAGGTGTCTTAAGTCTTTAGCTGGAGTCCATCATGGTCTCCCTTTACCTAAAATGAACTCAGCCAAAATTATGAAAATCTACTGCCTCCAGAGCTTCCCCAGATGTTTATCCAAGAACAGTAATTTATTTAAATATACATTCCTGTGTTTGTTCAGTGTTCATTTAAAAGTGCACCACCCAGCAATGCAGTCGTGGGCTTTGGTCAGTTCAAATGCTTTAGGAATAAACCAGGATGATGGTGGCCAGCTAAAGTCATTGGCCTTTCACCTTGGAATTTCGGAGTAGGGAGTTGCTTCCTCTTGGCCAGTGAAGAGTAAATGATTTTGCTGGGTTACTTTGTGACCATGGATTTTATCTAAAGTGCCATCAATTCTCAGGTGGAAGGAAGGCCTCAATTACCTGGAAGAGTTGTGTTAGTGATAAACGAAGAGAGTGGCACTTGATCATGATGAGCTCATTCTTGCCAACATAAATACACAATCATGTTATCAGTCACAAGGATAGATGTTTAAATATAAATTATTGAACAAAGTTTCTAATAGTTAAAACAAGACTTCCCCCCTCAAGTAACTGGGGTTTGTTGATCTGATGCCATTCATAATAATTCATTTTTATTTCTGGGTCTTCTCTTATCCACTGTCAGATGAAATAAGTGCAAGATAACTCTGAAAATAGAATAGCCATTCACCCAAGGAGAGATATCATGCATACCAGACAAAGTAAAGAATTCTTACTTTGGATTCTGTGTTTTATTATCTATATTATGTTCAAGGAGCAGATGGACTGGTAAAAAATAAATATTTCTGGAATGCAAAATGCCATACACATTTTTAAGAGTGAACTGAAATTTGTCATGTAAAGGATACTTTTATACTTGTTGTAGGAAATACATCCCTTTCCTTTTCCATAAATAAAAATGTTCTAAATTAGCACATTTCAACCAAATCAAATAAAGTGAAAAAAATGTCAGAAGCACCATCCAACTAATTTTCTAGAAATAGCCAACATTTTGCTATAAAATTAAAGTTATATATACTTCCCCCTTGTTATTGAGGTGTAATTTACATACCATAACGTTTGCTTTTTTAAAGTGTGCAATTCAGTAGTTTTTAGTACAGTTTATATGTTGTGTAAACATCACAATAATCAATTTTACAAGCTGACCCTTGAACAACATAGGAAAATCCATGTATTTATTGAAAAAAAATCCTTGTACAAGAGGACCTGTGCAGCTGAAACCTGTGTTGTTCAAGAGTCAACTGTATAACATTTTCCTCACCCCAAAAGGAACTCCCTACCCATTAGATATTACTCCCCATTCCTCCTTTTCGCAGTCCCTGGAAACCACTAATCTACTTTCTGTGTCTATGAATTTGCCTATTTTGGACATTTCATATAAATGGAATCATACAACATATGGACTTATGCATCTGACTTCTTTCACTTAGCTTAATGTTTTCAAGGTTCATCCATGTTGTAGTAGCTATCAGTACTTCATTCTTTTTTATGGCACAGTATATTCTATTGTATGGCTATACCACATTTATTTATTCATTTATCAGTTGATGGACATTTGGATTGTTTCCACTTTTGGCTGTTATGAATAATCCTGCTAGGAACATTTGTGTACAAGATTTTTTGTCTGTGGCCATATGTTTTCATTTCTCCTGTGTATACAGGTTGGAGTGGGATTGCTTGGTCGTATGGTAACTCTAGGTTTAACTTTATGAGAAACTGCGAAATGTTTTTCCAAAGTGGCTGCACCATTTTACATTTCCACCAGCAATATATGAGGGCTCTAATTTCCCCACATCCTTGCCAATGCTTGCTATTGTCTATAGTTTTGATTGAAGCTATCCTAGTGGGTGTGAAGTGGTCTGTTATTTGGTTTTGATTGCATTTCCTTAATGACTAATGAGGTTGAGCATCTCCTTATGTGCTTACTGGTGACTTGTATACAGTGTCTTCTATGGAGAAATGTCTATTCAAACCCTTTGCCCATTTTAAAACTGGGTTATTTGTTTTTTTATTTTTGAGTTGAAAAGTTATTTATACATTCTGGATGCTAGACCCTTATCAGATATATGATTTGCCAATATTTTCTCCAATTTTGTGCATTGCCTTTTTATTTTCTTGAGAGTATCTGTGATCGTTAATTTTATGTGTCAGCTTGACTGTGCCAGGGGATGCCCAGATATTTGGTCAGTCATCATTCTAGGTGTTCTGGGGTGAGATTAACATTTAAATCAGTTGACTGAGTAAAGCAGATTGCCTTCTTTCCCTCCATAATATAAGTGGGTCTCATCCAATCAGTTGAAGTTCTGAGTAAAACAAAAAGGCTGACTTCTCCTAATTAATAGAGAATTCTTCCTGCCTGACAGCCTTTGAACTAGGAAATCAATTTGTTCCTGCCTTTGGACTTGAACTGAAACACTGACTCTTCCTGGGTCACAAATCTGCCAGCCTACATACTGGAACTACGTCAGCTCTCTGGGTCTCCAGCTTGCCTACTCACCCTACAGATCTTGGGACTTGCGAGCTTCCATAATCACGTGAGCCAATTCCTTATAATGAATCTCTTTATATATATATATATATATATATATGTGTGTGTGTGTGTGTGTGTGTGTGTGTGTGTATAAATACATCCTATTAGTTGTTTCTCTGGAGAACCCTGACTTACATACTCTCTTTTGAAGCACAAACATTTTTATTTTGATGAAGTCCAAGTTACCTATTTTTTTCTTTAGTTGTTGTGTTTTTGGTGTCATAACTGAGAAATCATTGCCTAATCCAAGGTAATGAAGACTTACGCCTATGTTTTCTTGGAGCTTTACAGTTTTAGCTCTTATATTTAGGTATTTGAGATGCAGTAAGGCAGAAAGATACATACTTTGGGGTACCATTTGTATAGAGTTTATGAAAAATTATACTATATATTGTTTATATTTTATATATTATTTATGATATACACTATATATTATGCTATATATATGATACATATTTATCAAGTAAAAGTGTAAGAATAGTTATGGGAGCGATTAAACACCAAATGTAGAATAGTGATTGTCTTTGAGGGATAAGGAGGGGAATTAGATTAGTTAAAAGCAACCAGAGTTCCTATTGTATTTATAATAAAATGTTTTATTAATTAAGCTTGATGGTAGAAGCTTAGATTTCATATTGTAATACTGTATATATTTGTAAATGAGATATATCATAATAAAAGAAGCCAGTGTAATATCAAGAATCACATGAGGGATGCTAATTAAAGCTATGTCCGCGTAGCATAGATTGAAGTGTAGTTTTGTCACTGCTTGGTTATTCTTACATAGACACTCAAGGCTATATTCCTGGCCTTAAAGACTGTGTCTACTTACATTATCATTCAAATAATGTGGTTACTGTTCCACTTCCACTTCATTTTATCTTGAGTAGACATACCTATGCTATAAATATCTATTAATTCAAAGAAAGCAATAACTTATTTAATTTTGAAAACATTAACAATTATAAAATTAATATGTACTTATAGTAAAGTTTTCAAATAAAAAAATGGAAAAAAAAGTGCCTTCCCCCTTAGTTCCTCACATCTCCTGATTTTCTGGTTCTACTTTTCAGAGCTCACCACTGTTCAGGTTCTTATGTACTCTTTCTGAAATTATCAGTGCATTTACAAAGAGAAACGTGTATGGTTTTTAAAATATATTGGATCATAAAATTTCATACAGTTTTGCAACTATTTTTCCATTTTCCATTATATATTAGAAAGCTTATCTTATTAGAGTAACAATGTAGATTTCATAAATAATAAATATATGATGATGTATATGTGTTGATGAATATCTAATGATAGCTATTTACCTCCAATTCTTTTTGCTATTAAAAACGATGTTACAGGGCTTCCCTGGTGGCACAGTGGTTAAGAATCTGCCTGCCAATGCAGGGGACACGGGTTCAAGCCCTGGTCTGGGAAGATCCCACATGCCACGGAGCAACTAAGCCCATGCACCACAGCTACTAAGCCAGAGCTCTAGAGCCTGTGAGCCACAACTACTGAGCCCACGTGCTACAACTACTGAAGCCTGTGTGCCTAGAACCTGTGCACTGCAACGAAGAGTAGCCCCTGCTCACCACAACTAGAGAAAGCCCATGTGCAACAACGAAGACCCAATGCAGCCAAAAATAAATAAAATAAGTAAATTAAAAAACCCCCCAAGGGCCTCCCTGGTGGCGCAAGTGGTTGAGAGTCCGCCTGCCGATGCAGGGGATACGGGTTCGTGCCCCGGTCTGGGAGGATCCCATATGCCGCGGAGCGGCTGGGCCCGTGAGCCATGGCCGCTGAGCCTGCGCGTCCGGAGCCTGCGCGTCCGGAGCCTGTGCTCCGCAACGGGGGAGGCCACAACAGTGAGAGGCCCGCATACCGCAAAAAAAAAAAAAAACAAAAAAAAAACAACAAAAAAAAAACCAAAACAGTGAATTATTTAAAAAAAAACCAAAAAGACAAAACAAAACAAAACAAAACAACAATGTTACAATGGATACTCTTGAACTATATCTTTGTTTATTTGTGCAAATGTACTTGTAGGAACAATTATGAGAGATATAATTAATATAAGTGTCTGGTATATATCAAGTACGGTGAAAGTAAATTAGCTTTGTTACTTAAGAATTACAAAAAGCAACCTCTTTACAACTTTAATTTCCCCCTCCATCAGCTTCTAAGACTTTAAAACAGGATAGAGTCATTAGAATATTGGGATTATGGACACACTATAAAATACTTGGATTGATTTCACTATATCTGCACTCTATCTCCCATTTTCAGGTAGAATTATTAGTAATTTTCAATTTTTTCTATTGTTTACCCTTGTAAGTGAAAAAAAGTAAGTGCACATCCACTGAAGTTTATTTATTTATAAATTATATGTGTGTGTGTACTGCAAATTATAAAACATTTACAAGGTTTGAAATAGGAAAGGGCAAGATAAAAACAAATTTTTTTAAATATTTTTTTTACACCCCAAGGACAAGTCTGCACATTTCCTGGGGTGCACATACCCACTTTGAGGCCCTGCCTCAATTATCTACACTTACATATGTATGTGGTGGCTTCTTTCAACTGCTTTGGATATGTAAGATCATATGCATTTGAGATGCTGCAACAGAATATCTACCATATTAGCCATTATTCATGAAATAACTTTTTTTTTTTTTTTTGGTTTATCATGGAAGCCACTTCAATCTGCCCTCTGGATAGGCAACTGGTAGTCACTAAGTTTTCACCGTAAGAATTTACCATCCAAATGACGTCTATAACTGTAAAGAAAAAATTAAGATGTTCTAAACTTAATATTTTCAGCAGCACATCTCCAAGGCAGATGGCAGCGGAGAATATGTAAAAACAGGCTTTTAATCCACAGCTACAAGAATATTCCTTTTTTCTCTAACAAACTATTCTCCTTCAGATATTGTTTTATAAGTTAATTCATTATTTCTCTTCAACAGAGACCTCAGCATAGAAATCCTAATATTTATCTAGACAACTCTTAACCTCTGAGATATTCAATAATGACATTTTAATTAGATGTCCAGGACATGTTTCTGTGAATGATGTGATAATGAACAAAGAAAATATGTATATTTATCACCTTTCAGATCAAGGGAGAACATAAGACTAGAATGACTTTAAATACCAACTAACCCTGTCATCTGTGCATGCTAAATGGTCCTCAGCAATACCAGTGACACTTCATTCTAAAACTGGTTATTTCTGATGATGAGTGGACTTAAGAAGTATACAAATGAGTTTACATACTAAAAGACTCTTAACAAGGGATGACAAGGTGTAGGGTCACTAGATTTAGCAAATAAAAACATACAGGGGGACTTCCCTGGTGGTGCAGTGGTTAAGAATCCGCCTGCCAATGCAGGGGACATGGGTTTGAGCCCTGGTCCAGGAAGATCCCACATGCAGTGGAGCAACTAAGCCTGTGCGCCACAAATACTGAGCCTGTGCTCTAGAGGCCACGAGCCACAACTACTGAAGCCCACATGCCACAACTACTGAAGCCCACGCACCTAGAGCCAGAGCTCCACAATAAGAGAAGCCACCACAATGAGAAGCCCGTGCACTGCAATGAAGAGTAGCCCCCGCTCGCTGCAACAAGAGAAAAGCCCAGGTGCAGCAATGAAGACCCAATGCAGCCAAAAATAAATTAATAAATAATAAATAAATAAAAACCTTGAAGATATTTAAAAAAACAAAACAAAACACAGGATGCCCAGTTAGATTTGAAAAATAGCTCTAACTGCCAAATTTTTGTAATTTAATGAAAAAAGCTGAATACAGGACGTTTAGGGTGTCCTGACAAAGTCAATACAAGACGCCAGAATAAAATCATTAAAATACAGGACATATATATACAGAACGCCTGCCAACACGACCAGGGTGGAACATAATTGACCTAATTTCAATTCCTTCTATGCATCTGTGCTTCTCTTCTACATGCGTCAGAGATTTGTAGATGTGGAAAAGGAAATAAGAATTAAGTACCAAGAGATTTTCAAGACTGACTAGAAATAAATTGGTTCTTATACTTATCATAATGTTTTTCATTGATTCCAAAGAAAAAAAATAGTACTTGCTTTTACTGGTGCACCAATTATAATATAAAATGTGATAATAATAACATAAAACTTATAGCCTAACAATATAAAACTTTATATTCCTGTAATAATGCTTCTTGATTTCTGGTATGAATAGGGATCCATGCTAAGAAATGAAAAATAAAATCTTCTTTTAAAAAATCTCACACAGCGACAGTACTTGAAAGGTTTCTCAAATGATCTGATTCAGAATGAGTTTCAGAAAATCTGTTATTTTGATTTGAATATTATATTATTTGTATCAATAGTATTTGGAATTGCTTCTTGACTGCTGGACATTTGGAACTATAATGTACTAGAAGCCTTAACACTGGCAGTTATATTTCTAAGAAAAATTTATTAAAAAAAAAAAAGACAGGGCTTCCCTGGTGGCGCAGTGGTTGAGAGCCCGCCTGCCGATGCAGGGGACACAGGTTCGTGCCCCAGTGCGGGAAGATCCCACATGCCGCGGAGCGGCTGGGCCCGTGAGCCATGGCCGCTGAGTCTGCACATCAGGAGCCTGTGCTCCACAATGGGAGAGGCCACAACAGTGAGAGGCCTGCGTACCGCAAAAAAAAAAAAAAAAAAAAAAGACAAATGTCATGGTCCACTGCTTTATATACAAACATACACCCTTTTTGTGCCTTATCATTTTGGGTTGACTATCTGGTAGAATATTTTGAAAAGCTGAATGTTACATCAATTCTTTGTATTTCATGCGAAGAAAATTTATTCACTCTAAAAACAGTCTTCAACAATCTAAATATTTTGAGTTCAAATTTCAATATTATACATAGATGACGTGAAATATTTATAAAACATAAGAAATGCAATCATAATGGGGAATAGAAGAATACATAATTTTGTAGATTAAAACATTTATAGCAGTTTGCATTTGTTTGAAATACTGTATAAAAACAATTTGAAGATAAGTCCTTTGAATTTTTTTTTAAACCTTCATTTGTCTGAATTATCAATGCATGCATTTTCCACCAATAATTCTCCATGTCAGATGAGGACAGTCAGAGAACCGCAAATGATATAGAAATGAGACACTTAAGACAATCTGTTCCTGGAGTTCGGGTCCACACCTAACAGATTCCAAAAGTTCTTCAGACCTCAGCAAGTCAAAATACACTACGGAAATCGTTTGTGACAGGAATTCTTGGGCCAAGCTTTAAGTAATCAGTATCTGGTTAGGACAGGAATCACCCAGTATCCTGTGGAGGAAAACAGCTGACATGAGGGCCATTTCAGCTTTCCCTCTTATAATCATGCTTTCTAATGTACTGCCAATTTGCTCCTGGGCCGCCCTCGATAAGGCCTGTAGCATTACGGGAATCCAGGGTTCACGAATGCAAACTTCTCAAGGCTCCCACCCCCATCTTTTCCTGCAGATCATTTCTACAGTGAAATTGTGCTTTATCACAGAAATTCCTTTTATTTATTTATTTATTTATTTATTATTCTTTTTTTTTGCGGTACGTGGGCCTCTCACTGTTGTGGCCTCTCCCGTTGCGGAGCACAGGCTCCGGACGCGCAGGCTCAGCGGCCGTGGCTCACGGGCCCAGCCGCTCCGCGTCATGTGGGATCTTCCCGCACCGGGGCACAAACCCTTGTCCCCTGCATTGGCAGGCGGGCTCTCAACCACTGCGCCACCAGGGAAGCCCCAGAAATCCCTTTTAAATGCAAATCCTAATGAATCTTATAAGACTCCCTGATTAAACTGCATCATTGTTTTGTTGGAGGTGGTGGGGGGAAAGAATGTAACACTTCCTTTCTTTTTTAAACTGAAAACTGCAAAGGCAGAAACACCCAAATTCTATTGCTTCCGTATAACATAAACTTTTATCATCGCTAACAAAGAAGAAATAAAACCCCTTCTGATTAATACCAAACCAGAATCTTCTAAAGGCCATGAACATCGTAGCTGGGCAACATTTGCTGCCTGAGCAAATACAGGGACTGCCTTCTAAGGGTGATAAGGTACCCCTGGGAGGGAAGGCTTCTGAGACTGCCAGTCAGCTTTAGGATCGTTACATGGTCCTCTCCTTATTTGATTTGGCTTTAAATCTTAAAATGGCAACATATATTGTAAATCAACTATACTTTAATAAAATAAAAATGTGAAAAAAGGCAACATGTTCCTCAAGCAGGATTTTTGAGGACAGAGAAGCGATCTGCTTAAAGGTCCTTTGAGCAAAAGCAAGAGCTCAACCTGCTATTGACCCTGAATTGTCTTCTGTTTGTGGCACACAGGTGCCACCTAGGGGTGGAAAGCGGCACCACCGGCTCTTGTCCAAGTGGGATGGGTTTATGACCGCTAGAAGGAACAAATTATTTCGTTTTAGAATGTTTCTATTTCTCCACTGACAAAATTGAACACAGCCCAATCATGAATATACAAAAGACAAAAACAGAAGAATTACAGGATGCCTTGGGCATCAGGAGAGGCAGGAAATAGGGAAGAGTGTGAGCTTTGGTGGTACACAGACATGGGCTCAATCCCATCTCTGCAGCTTGTGGGCTCTATGACGTTTACTGTGTCTGTGTCTCACTTAAAATTGAGACTATAAAATCTGCCTCTCTGAGATGGCTATGAGGAGCAAATGATACTTCATAGTTGAAATGCATCTTGTACAGTTCCTGACACATAGCAGCTGCTCAACAAATCTTAGGTATTGGCAGAGCCATATCCAGGTTTTTCTCATTTCTGGGACATTTTTCTTATTGGTGTTGACACTAGACCATAATATTTTGTCCTATATTTAAATATGCTCAATAAATGATCTTACTCCCCCCACCCACGTATCTTTGCCCCAGCAACCTTTTCTATCTGGGTTCAGATTAAAGTGCAGGTTGGGTTCTTCACTGAATAGGGCTTGCCTATACAGAAAGCCACCCCAGAACAGTAATGCTTTCTATTCTAAGCAAGCCAAGAGAAGTTTAGGTACTTAAAACACATGTTTTATGTAAACAAGATCATCCAGAAAAATACACTTGCCATAAGTTCCTGAAAGAAGTGCGTTTGCAGATATTTACCTATTGTTATCTCTATTGCTTGGATGCCCCACAAAAGCTCTTACTTATTCACACTACTGCCAAACGTCCTAAAGCTCTCAGCTTAGTAGGTTAGAAATGATGCTAAAGAACCAAAGGAACAGTTTTGATTATGGTCAAAGTCAGTCAACATTGCACACAGTCATACTGCTGTCCAGGAATAGACACTCCTCTATCCTGGCCTAACGTCTGATGAGGCATACCCACCACTACTGTGGACAGCCACCTGCCTTGGGCACACTCCTTTCCACTGCTGATGGGGATGCAGGTGGAAAGAAGAGCAGGTGCACAGCAGATTGCTCCTGTTCAAATAGACTGTCATGCAAATCAAAAGGGAACTGATATGAGCGCAAGAGGAGAGAATTGTAAGTGCTTTTCAAATGCATTTTAGGTTTGCTACAGGATTCTATTTGGGGTCACTACCAGATTTCTTATAGGGCCTTGGTAAATGCTTAAAAATACTTACTTAACGTCTTGAGTTTTCCTTCTACTTGGTTATTGGTAAAACCGGGATTATAGCTCTGCAAAATTGGTAGGATTCAAAACATTGTAAAATGCTGCTAGCCCTTCATCTTTATTTCACAGCCCTAGCCTCTCTATGGAAGATATTTTAGTGAAAAAGTAAAACAAGTGGATCAAAATTCCCCCTACTAATGTATCAGGGAAAGAAATCTTTGGGAGGGGAGTTGAATGATATTGAATTCGCAGGGTTAGCAAGGGCAGCGAACTCTCAACGAGGATGCTTACCAATTCTGTGGTGTCTCTGTGGCCTGAGTCAACCCCAATTTTAAATGTATCCAATTTTTGGTGTGGAAAATATTAGGAAAGAACAAACTAACAGAGTTTGTTCTCAAAATAAAGGAGACATGGATGTATTTCTACCCTTTGGGAAACTTGCCCTGGTTATGGACCCACCACGGACACTTCCTCTCCCACCCACTTCTTTCCTGCTTCGTTACCACCACAACCCAGGGTACTTTTAGGTCTTGCGCCTAGGACTTGCAAACGCCTCGGGTGGATAAGAATGCTTTTCCTGTATAAGAATACAAGACATTTTAGGAACAGGAAAAGCCTATCCGGTCCAACATACCTGCCCTTTTTAGGTTTATCTTAATCTCACCTTCCTGCATTGTTACCTTCCTTCATCTTCCTACACAGAAAAAAAAAAAAAAAAAAAAAAAGCATTTCTTGTACATTTCTCATGATCTTTACTATCATTAGACCTGATAACATCAGACATCCATTTTAGTATCACTGTCTTTAAACTAATGATTTCTAAAAAGCACTTTGCAAAGCAAGTAGACAGTGGATAATTTTTATTTTATAGAGTCATAAACCACGAGTTTGAAAGAGGAGGCTGCATAGAAGCTTGGCTTCGAGGGATGGGAAGGTCATCTGGCTTGATTTTATGCTTAGCTTTTAATTTTGGGTTCTGTTACTTGTCATGTTCTGGGTACCAACATTTGTTTTCAGTGTGTTTAGTGATAAGAGGTATGTTTATGCAGAACAGGACTTACTATGCAGAAAATATGTAGGTGGTTAAAGTTAATCACAAACAGCAGAGACCTGTTAAAAAGCTTACCATTCTCTGAGCCCTTCCTTGTCCCTGTTCCACATTTCATCTCTGGAATTTACAATAGGGTGAGGTAAGCCACTGACCATCATAAAAAAGGTGAAATATTTATTCAACAGATGTTTCATTACTCAAGAAAATTCACATTTTCAATTAAAAAGCCAAAAGATGGGCTTTCCATGCAAGCCCTTATAAGGGATTCTTGGCAGCATTTATTTTTAGTGCATACAAGTTTTCTGCACTGAAGTTTTACTTTTTAACTGTGCAGGTCAACAAATCACTGAGAAGACACCAAAACTGTCTGCCAGATGTTGACCACTGATTAATTTGTCTTAAGGTCAGCCAAAAGGGAAGAAAATATGATGGGTGGAGCATGAATAGCAAGCACAATCAACATCTGACCAACCAGGGTTTCCTGTCACCTTGGGAAAAAAATTGATTGGCACTGGTTTCCTGTGTACAAGTTAAAAACCAGTAGCAACTGCAGTAACAAGAATAAACTACAGATAAGAGACTTGGAAATTAAATCAAGTCATATCACCAAAACTTCAGCTTGAAACTGAGCAGAAAAGTCCTAAGATGACTTTTAAGGGCATTTTTTCCTTTTAAGTTATTTTATATTTAAAGTATATTGACTTCTAATTTTGCCATTTCTGGCAGTCTGAAATCATTAAAAAGGACACAAGAATTATAACTTATGTTAGGGGTCATATATTTTGCCCAAGACTCAATATTTCCCATCATCCAAAAGATTACATTTTACTAATGCACTGGAGTGAATTTTTGTTTCAGGTTTTACTCTATCTTGAATGATAGCTTTCAGGGGGCAGAGGAAATCTTTTCTACAAGGACAGTTCAAGTGTACAAGCAGATTAAATATTATGAATATTATTTGTAATCTAACCATTCAAAATCTGGAATTATGGAAGGCGAAACAGAACCAAAATAGAACCAAAGCATCAACAACATTCACCTTTTTAGGTTTTTTTTTTATCCCCTTTACTCCTTTTGCCATCAGCATTAAACAGCATTCTTATTACAATCGTACGTGTTTGGTCCAGCACAGTTCTATTTGCCTTCAGTGTGGATTCTGAAATTTTATTTCTTATTTCTTTATTCATTCATTCACAAATACTTATTAAGCACAAATACTCCATATATCTAAATACATGGAGGCACATCTATAAACTGAGGATATGACAAATAAAGCAGCATGGTTCATTTGCCTTTTATTTTTTTATTTTTATTTTTTTTTTGCTGTACGCGGGCCTCTCACTGCTGTGGCCTCTCCCGTTGCGGAGCACAGGCTCCGGACGCGCAGGCTCCGCGGCCATGGCTCACGGGCCCAGCCGCTCCGCGGCATGTGGGATCCTCCGGGATCGGGGCACGAACCCGCGTCCCCTGCATCGGCAGGCGGACTCTCAACCACTGCGCCACCAGGGAGGCCCTGCCTTTTATTTTTTAAGAAACTGCAGTCAGAGACTCCAAAATGTTAGACAAGCATACAAAGGGATAGGGGCGAATTGTTGAGGACTAATGAAATAGGGAAGCAAAAATGTTTGCAAAATATATTATCTTTGAAAGACAGTTTAAGTTGAAAATTGCAAGAAATGGCCATTTTAGCTGAAAGTGATGTTTTTTGGTAGTTACTTCATATCTTCTTATTCTGTTTTTCTAATTTCAGAATCACTCTCAAAATTCATTCATTCATTATATAAATATACACATATAAATTATAAAATACTCCTCATGCTGTATTTTAGAATTCATGCTTCTTCTGCTATTACTACCAGGGTCGTGGTTAAGAGTGGATTATGGAACCAGACTAGCTGGGGTTCAAATTCAGGTTCTGCCCTTTAAGACTGTGTGATCTTGGGCAGTTTATTCACTGGAATGTACATCAGTTTTCTCATCTGTAAAACGATGATACAACTAATACACTTACTTCATTAGATTATTGTGAAAATTAACTGAGATAACATATGTGAAACACTTAGAAGAGTACTTGGTACATAATAAATGCTATGTAACTCTTACCTGGCATTTTTAATATTATTACTGCTACTACACTTCTATTGCTGGTGCTTCTGTTGCCAAGACTTTTTCAACACAGCTGCTACAATCACCACAGCTTTCTCTGCAGTTATGGCGATTGTGGCTATGGATTCTCTTGTTATTGCTATTGCTGGCTTACCTTTGGTAGCTAACACTGCTGCTGCTACTGTTAGTTGTTGTTACTTGTTCTTGCTCCTGATGTTACCATTGCTGTCACGGTTATCAGCAATTACTAGAGGTGTGGTGTGGGTGTGGGAATGTGTATGTGTGTGTGTGTATGTGTATGTGTGTGTATGTAATTCTGGAGGGATATACACAAAATGTTAATGGTGGTTACCTCTGGTGGTGGGACTGACCATGAAGTAATTTCTATGTTTTTGTTTTGGCTTAAATATGCTTTCAACATTTCTGCAGGGTAGGAATGTATTATTTGTATAGTTCATTAAAAATCGAAAAAAATTAATAAGGGCTAGAGATACACTGAGGTCTCATATTTACCAACATTTTATACTGCCTCATGGTCAATACTACCTTTCTGAGAAAGGAAGGGTGTCGAGAGTACTCTTCCCAGTGCACAGATGGCATCTTATATATCCTCCTATAACGTCAGCATGAAGAGACAGGGCTGGGAGACACGATTTATCTGCCATCTAACTATGCACTAAGATCACATAAGACATTTAGTCACTGACTTATTTTGTTGTTTTTATCTCATGTCAAACCTTTCCTCATTTATCTTTATGTTTAAGAAGAGATATTTTTGATAAGAGAAGAGATCTTTTGTATATTTTAGCCTAACTGTTCCCAGGAGAATGCCCTTGGGTTGGCCCATAGTTCAGTTTTGAACAATTAACCTGACATTATCCAGAAAACAATCCCCTCAAGTTCTACTAAGAATAAATAAAGCACAATAGAGTAAAATTATCCACTAAATCTAGGAAAAGCAGCCATATATTAGTCAGGAAATCTAAATCTTTTCTTTTCAATGAATTACGTTCTTATGCTTCTGTCACTAAACATTTAGTGGAAAAAATTCAGATTCCCCAGGTATTGATTTTGGAGCTGAATACTGGGGAAAAATGTACCAATAGCCAACCTGGGTGAGTTTGTATACACTGACAATTGTCCTTGCAGTACAGTACGAACAATTTTAGTAGAACAGAGAAAATGGAGGAAAAGAATGGAAAAGCATTCAGAACAAGGTGATTTTTTTTTTTTTTAGAATAATGACAAAGGAACACAATCTATTTACTATTTCCCTTACCAACTGTCCCGAAACTTTAAACGTCAAAGGGTTAAACATGTGACTCTGAGACAGATGAGCCGAATGATGACTTTATTTCTTGACTATTTGTCAAGTTCTAGGATGAATGGATTCACACTTCAGGACTCTAGCAAAACTCTGGTTGAAGGCAAACTCAGGAAGTTTATCTCTCTTTGCTAAGGGAGGGCCTTTCTAGGGCCTAAGCCTAAATAGGAAAATCATAGTTAAATAGTATTGCTTCTTATGTAGACTCACATCAGAGATTGATCATTATGACAGGTGATGTTTTCAACATAACTTTTAGACATTGTCCAGGGGACCCAAGGTGAAACCCAGTAAAGAATGATGCCTCTCCCCCTCCCCTCTCCCCACTCTCCTCCTCCCCTCTCCCCCCATCCTCCTCCTTCTTTTTTTAAGACTGCTTAATCTTTTTGTTTATATTTTAGTCAATTTAATTCAGGAACATTTCATCAAAAATCCAATTCAATGTGACAAATATCTATCATGTGCCTATTGTAAGCAAGAAATTCTAAGGCAAAAATCAGGCTTCAAATTTGGGTAGAAGTTTAATGCCCTAGAAATGTATGTACAACAGTTGACAGCTTGGGGTCTGGAGCCAGACCACCTATATTCTTTCCATGGTTCCCATGACCAGCTAGGTGCTTTGAGCAAGTGACAAAACCTTTTGGGGCCATGGTTCCTGCTGTGAAACAGGGATAATAATAGTAGGATTGTTCTGTATTTGAATTATACATGTAAAGCATTTGGAACAGTGGCTGGAATATAGGAAGTGCTCGACAAAATGTTAACTGTTATTACTATTATCATCATGGGATAGCTTGCATTTAAAAAGTAGGGTTCCTTCCTATTTATTTCCATTTCCTCCTTTCTATTTTTTTTTCAAAATTTTGGTATATATAGGGAAGAAGGTGGGGAAGAGATGGGGGTAGGGTGGGATCAGTTTTTGGTAGAAAGAATACGTATATTAAAATGCCTACTAGTGTTAAAGATGTCACATATTATTGCTGTATATTTGATCATACATGGCTTCTGACTTCAATATAGTGGAAGAAGGAAACTTGAAATTGTCTCACAAATTTCTAAGGGCCCCATGCCGGACGAAACTGAGTTCTGAGTCCTAGTCCTGATTTTTCCTCTTTCAAAAGATTAGAACACTCTGACACTTATTGATACAAAAGTCCTCCGGGACAGAGATTTTTGCTGAACATTAAAAAACTGAATTACTTTTGAGAAAAGGTGATTGAAGACTTTAATTATAATGATAAGGTAAAATACCAACATTAGAATGGGTTATAAGGATAAAAGAACAGAATAATTAACTTTTAAGCATAAATGATACATAACATATTAAAGTTAATCCATAAAGAATTAGAAAAGAAAACTTCATAAAAGAACTTCTAAGAGAAATTATCAGACACCTTTTTTTTTTTTTACTGCAATGAGGTTTCCATGTGGCCAATGAAAAATGTATCTGAGAGTAAGCAGCAGCTTTTCTAGGAATTATTTTTGGATTTATATTCATTGTAAACAGCCCTAGAAAAGTCTAAAAATGTCTCAGATACACTGAGGGGAATGATAGGTGGGTAGAACATAGTCTAGCTACTTCACTGCACCAATAAAGAGGAACCAGACCCGAAGAGTCATAGAAAAATTCTTCCAAACAGAGCAACTGGCATGATCCACACAAAAGTGCCAAGGTGTGAGAAAGACACATGTGCCAGAACATAACGTGACCTGTGTTCACCTGAGGTCTCTGATTCCACCTGAAGAGATTTATCCCTATCTGAGGAAACAATTATATTGGTGGTCTTCAAACTCTTTTCAAAACTTGGGGCTCTAGGTTAAGAAAGAAAAGAAGACCTTTCTTGCAAAGTCAATATGCAGAACAAGTGTATGCAGAGCTGGGCTCGCTGGGGAGCCTGAGGAGGGCCCAGGCCCCTCCAGCCCACCTCTCCACTGAGGTGCTATGGGACATAGTTGAAAACCACTGATTTAAGTCAAAATGTGGAATAACCTATAGCTAGCCACGAATCCAGCCACAATTCAATGAAGAACGCAGTTCAGACAGATGGTTCCCATAGGATTTACAGCTCTTTGTGAACAAGTCATTTAACCTTGTCTCCGTTCTTTCATTAGTCAAACACTAAGGAGGGCATCTTCCAGCACCCACATCTTGTGATCTGAATAATTTTAGTAATAAATTCAGCTCAGGAGCCCAGTGTTAAGTGAGCAGGTAAGAGCTACTGGGGGAGTGTGGGGCGAAAGTGAACTTGGGTTTAGACAATCATTGGGAAAGTTTCCAGGTTTGCAGTTGATGAGATTTCAGCTTCAGAGCTCTGCTTCCAATAAGGTGTGTGACCACTCTTTTCATGACAGAAGCTCTGCCACTAGCTGCATAATTACAGTAATATCTCCGGGATTTGGACCAGGACCTCTAAGATCGTAGTTCTCAAACATGAGTGATTTAAATATGTAAATATATAGTAATTTAAGTATATTTGAGTATACACAGGCACTTAAATACATGTATTTAAATGTGCACATATTTGAATATATGCATTTAAATGTATATATTTTAAAATATATATGTATGTGTTTATATTGATGTATATCTATCATGTATAGATCTATATCTATATCCATATCTGTTTCCTCAACTCTGCTCGAGAGCTATTGAGGTAAAGATTTGAGTTTGACTCTAGAATATTTTCTATCTAGAAATTCTATCTAGATAGAAAAAAATTTTTTTTTCTATTTAGAACATTTAGAAATTTTACAAATATCTCTAGGGGAGTATGATATAAAATCAAGTTTGGGAACCCCTGCTCTAAGGTTCTTCTCAACTCTAAAATGTTGTATTTTTGAATTTTCAAGAAGCCCCTAGTTCTACTATACCACCACCTAGTTCCAGACTGTCACCATGCCCACCACGACCACTGCCACCAACAGCAAGTGGGAATGAGGGAGGGGATTCAGTGTTTATTAGGGTCTAATGTGCCCCAGGCACCTTGATAGACAATATGAATACAAATGATGTAAGACATTATCCTTATCCCACGGAGCCTAGTTTCATTTACTGAATTACACAGTTTAGTATTTTGAGGAATAATGTCTGGGGTCAAATAATCATGTTTAATCCATGTTTTAATTATATTACTTATTAATATTTTTAGGCTCTTGACATTCTAATGCCGTTTGATTTTGTGCATACCCTCCCACCCCGGGGCTGGATGACACGTAACAAACGTATTTCAGCGAGACTCTTATTGACACCATATTCAAGATTTCATGAGACACCCTCCCCACCCTTGATTTCACTGGTATCACTGAAGAGGATGTACAGCCAAGCTTGGGAATTTCTGTCACACACAAGAGGAGCAGATTTTCACTTTCAGGGTATATTGTTGTTTCCGTGCTCCCCCTACAGGTCATATATGGAAGGATATTTAAATTAGAAATCTCCGGGTCATCACTTCTTAAAAAAGTATTTGCTGAGCATGTCCATCACGGCTCTCAAGGATTCAACATTTAATGGAGGAACCAAGTGCTCTAATAATATCTCTGTGCACATGCTTCCAATATATCTACCAACCAAGCTCTTCGACTCAATCTGCCCAAATAACAAAATACATAAATTCTCCCCCAACATCTAGTATATGCATAATACTTTATTCCTTACATTCTTTGATTCTCACCCATTCAACTGGAAGGAAATTCACTCTACTCTGAACTGTTCCAGTATCTAAGCCCTTCCCTTATACAGATTTTGGCTAAAATAGGATTTTTTTCGATATATTTAACACTCCATGAATTATGAGGATGGAGTGGGTAATAGAACACTTTTAAAGTTGAGATAATACACTTTAAAGGCTGGTTTAAAAAGTGAAATAAAACAGAACAATGATGGCAAATCAGGCCTTTATCACCAAGGTCAAGATTAGAAGGATCATCTGGAACAAGAAGTTGGCTGGAAGAGTCTTCCCTCTGCAAAATGTTCATGATTTTTTTTTTTTAAAGAAGGTGGACGTTTTAAAATGCCTAATAGGAAAGTAAAGGCAGGGATAAGGAGAGTCACCCATACAAAGCTCTACATAATGTTCAAAGATGAAGAAATCTCGCCTCTCCTGGAGAAACTTGAAATCTTGTTATCTGAGACCTCTGTCTAGATTTCTAAACCATTATTTTACAAATGTGGAACCATTCATCTGCATGATGTTTCTTGCTCAAGTGTCTTGATGCATATTTGTGCTGTAATAACAGGTTGAAGATAGACTCTCTTTAATTTTACAAGACTCTTCATTAACCAGGAGCAGACAGGCCTAAAAAACTTTTAAAAATTCATTGGTCACGTTAAGTGGTTGGAGAAAGTAAGCACCCAGGAATGAAACAGGAAGTGAGCAGCTTCCCCTGCCCTGGGGCTTTCTAGAACTAAATGGACATTTCAGAGCTGAAATAGATGACTGAGGCTAACGTTGGATCATTTAACCAATATTTAAAGAACCCCAACTATATGTGTGGAACAAGGAAGTCAGGAAACAGATGAATGAGCTCTTAAAAGAGATTCGATGTGTGTGTGTGTGTGTGTGTGTGTGCGCGCGCGTAGGTATTCGTAGGGTCAGGAAAGGGAATTTAAGGAGAATAGTACAGATCTGGAAAAGCTGCTTTGAGCAACGAGAAAGAGAGCTGACTGGAAAAAGACAGACTATAAAAAGGATGCAGTGTTGAGTGTCCATCAGAGACTAATGCAGCCAAGGATACACATTGGAGGTCTATTCCTTCAGGCTATATAACAGGTCTTTGCTATACTTCTAACGTATTCACTCTCATAGATCCTTTAGCACTCAATCACTTCTACTCACATTATTGCTTAAGGTGGGTTTAAAATTCCACTTTGTTTCTCAGAATCCTTAGGTAGACTAAGGATTCTCTCAGGAGAAGAATAGTCGCCTGAATAGAAATTTAGGAACAAAATGTTAACTTAAAATTAATTACTTTTTAAACCAGATTTTAAAGTGTTTTTCTCAACTTTAAAGGAGCCATACTTCAACAGCAAATAAAACATAACAAGAGTAAAACTAATCAATCAGGAGACCATACTCAGAGCAGGAGAACAAAGGTTTTTAAGCTCCCCTTAGTGGCCTGTGGTGCAGCGTGCTATCGAGGACAGGCAAGAGGAGCAGCTCAGAGACCCTCATGGTGGCTCATGAGGCCAGGCGGCACCAGAGACTTCTCTCTGTAGGGCAGTGGAGTGATGATGGGGATCATCTGCTCTTTCTTTTTTTTTTTTTTTTTAAGCATTTCTTTCCATAAAATGAACCTAATTTTAAGAACTTGTTCCTTTTTTCATATCAAGACTTAACAAATATTTATGGAACATGTACTATGTGTCAGGCATTGTGCTACAGACACCACCATGTGGGGAAATCAGATTCAAGAGGGAAAAGGTGGGAAATGAGAAGTGAGGCAGGCAGGCTTGGGAAAGGGAAGAATTATTGAGGCTTGTATTTAAACCTCTGACTTAGGAAAAGAATTGGCTCCTAAATAAAATGATGCATATATTTGAAGACATACTAGGCAATAATAATTTCATTTGACACACTGTCCTTAAAATTACTTGTGGATTTAATGAGACATGAAAATGATTGGAAGCTAAGCAATTTTAGAAAGCACATCATATTTGAAAACGTTCACACCAATTTGTTATTTCTCAAGTTAAAGCTCTTTCATCACTACGCTGAGACCTTTTTCTAAAGTATCTGCCAAAAGAGATCATGCTTCATTTGCCAGAGAGGACATTAAAGTCATTATGGATTTTTTTTTATTTTTTACAGAAGCAAGAGCCAGCTTCATTTTCCCTGTATGAGACTAGCTAATAACCGCTTCAACATGTGGTTCTCCACTAGAGGGCACTAGTTCCACATAGTACTACAATTAGATGGGCTTCAACTGGGGCGGCTTCAGAAGATACGCGAACAGAGCTCTGACCTATGTTTGTTTGTTTGTTTTTGCGGTACGCGGGCCTCTCACTGTCGCGGCCTCTCCCGCTGCGGAGCACAGGCTCCGGACACACAGGCTCAGCGGCCATGGCTCACGGGCCCAGCCACTCCACGGCATGTGGGATCTTCCCGGACCGGGGCACGAACCCGTGTCCCCCTCATCCGCAGGCGGACTCTCAGCCACTGCGCCACCAGGGAAGCCCATGACCTATGTTTAAATTACACCCAGATAATCATGGCACATTGCTCAATGGAGATGACATTTTAATGTTTGTAATATACTTACAGGTGAAAACCAAACAAACCCATTAGTTGAAAAATAATTTTGCTAAAGTCATCTGCCATGGGTGATCTGTGATTTTTCAGTGTTTTGCTACAGAGTCATGTATCAACAGCTGGGAAAATCTGATGAGAACAGAGTGGAGCATCACTTCATAAGAAAACAATGTTCAAGCAGTTCATTAAATGCAAAGAGTGGGACCCTGAGCTGTAGCTTTATGACACGTTTCAAATAACTCCAAAAGCGAACATCTCTGCCTACAAGGTAAAAATCTCCTGACACAGTAACTGAGATTCACAGCTGGTCTTTATCAAAATAGGAAGCCAATACTCTGGGAATTGTCTGTGCCTGCCCTGATTAAAATGCTTCTACAAAAAAGACTATTTTACCTAATTCAGTCAACCTGTACATCAAGATCTGGAACATGGTCCCCTAGCAAAGACTTGAATTCTGACTTTAGAGAAAGACAAATATCATATGATATCGCTTATATGTGGAATCTAAAAAAAAGGATACAAATGAACTTATTTACAGAACAGAAACAGACTCACAGACTTAGAGAAAAAACTTATAGTTACGGGCGGGAAGGATGCAGGGGAGGGATAGATTGGGAGTTTGAGATTGACATGTACACACTACTATATATAAAATAGATAACACAGGGAACTCTGCTCAATATTCTGTAGTAACTTAAATGGGAAAAGAATTTGAAAAAGAATAGATACACGTATATGTATAACTGAATCACTTTGCTATACACTTAACACAACATTGTTAATCAACTATACTCCAATATAAAATAAAAAATTTTTTAAAAAGCAGTGCATTTAGAAATCTCCATAGTGAAACTCTAATTTGATCACGGGAAGAGGAATTGGTGAACACAAACCTCAAACAATTATACCACACAATCTCTTCTTTAGGGTCAGGACAAGAACTCTGTAGAAATGCTACCATCATGCAGCTAGGGGAAGCATATAACTCTCTCTAAAAATAGGTCATACGCTACAGAATGGCTCTAAGAGTTCCCAAAATGTAACTGGAGTTTGCCCCTCATAGTGTGAGTGGACATGGAGATCACCTAGGAAAGCTGGAAGCCAGTGTCAGGATCAGGTTGCAAGTTCATGGATGTTGAAGAATGTGGGGCGACGGTGTGCTGAGAAGACCTTTCTGCTTGAATCTCAGGACAAGGCAACCTGTGTGATGGGTGGTCTGGTGGAAGATATAGTAGTAAGAGGACCCAATGGGACTTCTGTTACTCTGCCAGGGGCCACGAGTGAGAAATAAAGGAAGGTGGAGAGAGGAAAGGAGCTATTACAGTGATTGCTATTAGAGCTGCTTCCAGGTCTGCACTCTTGGGACTTACTCACAAAGGCTCAAACATTTCAGTCTGCTTGGAGAGAAGCTAGGTCTGTGCTTGCCAATAAGTAATAGCCAATTTTTACCTTTTTAGGCAGAACTTTGCTACATTTAATTCCTTAAAAATACATCTTGATTTCTGTTCTACTCTCCCTGGGTTGTATCCACTGTCATTTCATTCATTTACCACTATTACCTTTTGTCTCATTTGTGATAAATTTTTAGGCAGATTTAAAAACTTTTGCCTCCATTTTTTCAATCCCAGTGTTTTTTTTTTAATAATGAAAGAACCATTTAAAGTTTTTTTCTAACCCTTCAGAACTCCAATCCACCTTTATAAAAATGGAATTGTGTCTATCCTACAAATAAAGAAGAAAACAGATTGATGTACACCATTAATGAAGGGCTGGAGCATGTTTCCAATGCCTCCCCAAATCTGGACATCCCCATAAAAATGTTTTATAAAGATATGATTATAAAATAAGAGAAGCTTAAAATGTTATCATCTGTATGATCTAGGAGGAGGTAGGACAGAGTGGATATGTGCAGATTTTGGAGCCAGGCTGTCCAGATTTGAATTGCTAACTCCATCTTTATTTCTTTGTGACACTGTACATGATATTCAATCTCTCTAGGTCTCTGTTAGCTCACTTGCAAGAAGGACATAAAAATAGTATCTGCCTCAAGGGGTGTTGTGAAGAGTGGATGAGATAATACATTAGCCTGGTGGTTGGCATGTGGTAGATGAGCAGTCAGTACATTAGCTTTTGTTATGCATTCTCTCTTCCCACGCGTGGGCAGCAGCTTGCTGGAGGAGCATGGACACGTGCCCTCCCTCGTCCCCTGTCCACTACACACACAGCGACATGGGATCAATTATTATCCAGGCTGTTTGAACAATAGAGAGACCTCCCTGCCACAATCCTTGAGAACAGTTTTCAACTTGAGTTTTCTGGGTTATTGCCTCATGTCTTCCTCTCCGCTTTCTTTACTATATCCATGTTTGTCGCCATCTTGGTCCTTTGTGTTGGAGTGGCACCTCGTCTCTAGAATAGGAGCAACCAGATGCAAGAAAAAACTGAGACCAACAGTGAGCTTCTAGACTGGCCATGAAATGTTTATCTGCCTTGAGTATTTTAAAACTACCTCATCAAACTGAATTCTAGGGGAATTCCCTGGTGGTCCAGTGGTTAGGCCTCCATGCTTTCACTGCTGAGGGCCCGGGTTCAATCCCTGTTCGGGAAACTAAGCTCCCACAAGATGCACAGCACAGCCAATACATACATAAATACATAAATAATAAAACTGAATTCTACTTGATTTAGAATTTGAGTGGTGGTGGTTGGATGAATTGGGAGATTGCGATTGACATATATACATTAATATGTACAAAATAGATAACTAATAAGAAGCTGCTGTATAAAAAAAATAAATTAAATTAAATAAAAAAAAAAACCTGAAAAACATTCTGAAAGCCAAACGTGAAATTTGCTGAGAGGAATAACAGCATGACACTACATAATCTGCCTACTTACTAAACATATTGATTTGTAATCTATTTTTCACTTATTTTCCATAAAAGATAGGAATGTGCTCCACCCCCCAACAATATAAGACTAGTTAGTACAGCCTCTGGAGCCAGACTGCTTGGGTTCAAATTCTACTTGTCAGCCTCACACCCCCAGTAATTTACTATTCCGTTATTTCAGCAATAACGTAAACTCTCTGAGCATTAGTTTCCTCACTGTAAGGAGGGGATAATAAGTCCCTTGTGAGGATTAAATGAGATAAGGCATGTAAGGGTCACTACATCTTATTGAGTTGTTACTTTTAGTGATGTTACTTGGTGTTCAATAGGATTGACTTCTAAATGGTTGTTTGTTACGTTATGATCCCCATACTGTCAGGCTGAGAAAACAAGTTGTGGTTGATAGACTGTGTTGCATGGTGTGGGTCATAGGTTTTGCTAGAACGAACAGTGTTTCTTTGAAGGAGGCTATGTTGTATGTGCATAACAGCCTGGAAAGATCAAGGAAACCTAGAATATAAACTTAGCTCTGTTATAACTAGTGTTGTAACCTTTGGTAAGTGTAGTAAAGCTGTTGGTGTCCCACCTAGATCACCTTTACCAGGCTGGTTCCCCTCCACTGTTGCTGGGAGTATTGGCCATGGATGGCACACAGCTGCCACTTCTCTGGAGAAATCACCCTTGGCTGATGGGAGTGGCCTAGTCCAGAGGTGCCTGGGATGTTATGCCTCCACCATCCCCTGGTGGCCTGAAGTCAATGGCTGACTGACATGGGGTACAGATGCCCCGCCCACTGGCCACAAGGTGGAACAACTCATGCTCCATCTCTCCCTGTGTGATCAGCCTGAGGCCAGACGTCAGTGGAAATCACCTCTTTGCTTGGCTTCGTCTCCTCTGTTGTTTCCCTTACTTTCCTTTAGGCTTCTCCTGGAACCTTCCTCTCCAATCACTTGGGACAAAAATCCTCGTCTCAGGCTACTTTTGGGGAACCTCACCTAACACCTAAAAAAGGAGATTCTGGGTCTCAGTTTCACATGACAGAAAATGAGGGCGTTGAATCAATTTTTCACCAGTGGGTCCATTTCGTGAATACAGATTTTAATTTCCCAAGTATTTTGTATGCTTTGTACCCTCATATTCAGTTGTATGCATTTACACTCTTTCCCGTACTTATATCTCCAAAGGGAGATCAGTTGAGGAACAGTTAAGTATATATTGCCTAAGTTAAAATTTTTGAGCACTGAAATGTTTTTCTGCTAGGGAGAGCAGGGGACGGAAGTCAGGACATTGCCCCTTGCCTGGAGGAAATTACAGTAAACAGAGGCTTTGAGCTTAGGTTTCTTCCGCCACTGCAGACATCTTTCTGGCTGTGACAGAAATCTCCCAGGCTCCGCCAGGTTGAAACTCCTAAGAAAACTTTTCAACTCACATACCTGGGTGCTGTATCATCACTTGCACAGTATTTATGGATGCCAAAACAAACCATGTTATGGTACAGTGTAAAGAAAAGTTAGAGAATGATTGCTCATTGGGTATCAGCAACCCTTGGGGTCCTGGGGAGGCCTTGATCATGATAGGAAGAAAACCTCCATTTATGCCATATTCCTACTGGCACACTCACTGATTTCTGAGTCAAATTTAAGTCAGGAGTGAAAGTGCCTTGTTATAATGAGTCTACCCTTCCTTTCTGGACGGTTCTCTAATTGTCTTTGCTTGCTTTTTACCTCCAATAAAAAATCAGATGAGAAAAATGAGGAAATAATGTGAATCTACCTGTTGATTTCTTTTCCATAAAATTGGCATTAGTCATACAGTAGCCTAAAGGGGAATCTGCAGAAACTCATATTTACGAGTTCTCTGTCTTCCTACGGAAGAAAGTGTGTCATTCTAGGGTCTGAATGTGATCTCTTGTTTACTGGGCATTTGGAAGCTGGCAAAAGCCACCTATAAAAATACCGTTCCCTTGAGAGTGACAAGTGAGGAATTTGAGGAGGACAGGGATGGGATGAAAGAACAAGGAAGAGGAGCTAACTGTGGCCTCCTGCTATGCCAGCCATGTGACATTTGTTGTGTGGCTTAACTGTCACAAGAACTGTGCAGGGCATGTGCTATTCTCTTCATCACAGATGAACAAAAAAGTTCCAAGTTATACATGTAGTAGGTGTGGAGCAGGCATCTGAATGTGTCTCCCAAATTCATGCACTCACCATGGGAAATAAATTCATCTGTTAGATGAGAATAGATTTAATTTAGTATTAATAGTTATTAAATAACATTAAATGGCCCAATTTATAAACAGGATGAGAAAACCTGTAAGTCAATTGACAGTTAAAAAATATTTATTATGTCAAATGGCAGGTTCATCTGTATCAATTCAGTTGAAAAAAAGTTTCCCTGTTCCTGAGTTCAAAAATATAACTGACCGAGTATAGGCTGGGATCAGAGAATACAAAATGAAAAGAGTACTAGATTTACATTCCTTTCCTTCTCAAAGGCACAATACCATTTTATATTGCTTGTTAATTTTATGGTACCCTTTGCAAAAAGGTGGAACAGATATTATCATATTTTGTAGATTAGGAAAGCTATACAAAAAGGACTTAATTAACCTGTTGAGTCACTTATTTAGTAAATGTCAAGTAATACTAGCACAGAGACTCAGCACTGTAGTTTATCATTAGTCTGTTTGTTTTTATGGAATTTAAAAAATAAATATACGAGATCCTTAGATGTAAAGGAGCATTAATGAATTAACTAACTCCATAATATTTTTCAAGTGTTTACAATGTATCAGGCTTACAGGAACCATGGAACACACAAGAATATCTTGAGCCTGTACCTGTCCTTAAGATTCTCACAAGCTGGTGAAGGGACAGGACAATCCATCAAAAACCAGTTTCAGTCCCTTTCTAAACTATTCTTTAATTAAAATCACTGCTAGAGGAGTGGTACATGTGAAAATTCAGAGGTGTTAAAAATCACCATGGGCTTCGGTAGGTGTCATGGACAAAGGTAGAAGGTATGTTTCATGTTGGGATTTGGAGACTAGAGAGAGATATAAGAAGGTTGAAGAGGAACCAGGTGAACAAAGGTGTACATGTGGACAGGGACATGACACACTGAGAACAGACTGGAGGGTTTATTTGGGGGCAGAGTGGCAAACAGATCTGGAGAGAATGATCAGAGCCAGATAATATAGGACCTCTAAGGCTCAACAAGGTATTCTTTGCCTTATCCTATAGGCAAAGGGGAGCTATTGAGGATTTTTACACAGCAACATAACATAATGCAAGTATTCCTATAGTGAGAAAAATCTGAAGAGCGTATAGTATGAATTGAGGGAGAGAAAAGAATTAGATCAGACAGAAAAGATGAAATAAAGTAATACATGTGAAATATCTAACACCATTAGTCCTGATGTCATTTTTATAATCATAAGACATAATAATTCAAATATAAAGCTAATGAGAGCTGGTTCCAGGGTGATGGTTACAAAGAGAGGAATTGATAATGAGAAAATCCAAGTAGCAAGAATCAATATGACCTGGTGACTAGTTGGAAATAGGGAGAAATGAGGGGACTGCTCTGTCCCTCACCTTATAATTCTTTGATCTTCAGAACTTTCAGGGTATATCCTTTGTACTCAGTTAAGCATATGCAATAAGTCTCTATATCTTCTCTTATTTAATTTTAATTTAAAATTATGTTTTATTAACAATTATGTCAGAGTAATAGATTCTCTCCAGCAGGGATGAGAGATTTATATGGCATGACCCAAAAGATTTTTGGGGACAAAGGACCCATAATACAGCCTTTATGGTCTCATGGTGATTTTAATGAAGCCAGACTTTCATGCAATAAACAGAGGATTATTATTTCACTCCAGGAGCAGGAGATGGAAGGCTGTAAAACACAAGGCTATTTTAAAAGCGCCATTAGAACATATAAACATAAATTAAGTTTTAAGGCTTAAAACTTTCAGGAAAGTTTCTTACTATATGGAACACTGTATGTCTCTCATCTTTTATCACACTTAAAACTCATCACTATGCCATCTTAGCAAGGGAATTATGGTAGAAAAGCAGGGTGAAAATAGGGATGGTGGAATAAGCAAAGTGTTTCCCTACAACTACTGGCTGTTAACCTGAGAATTATTCAATATAACACTCATTCATTCATTTAAGCATTTATTTCCAGAAGCTCTTGCTTTTTAGGAATTATGTTCTATGTGAAAGAGGCAAAGAGACAATTAAATCATATATGTGCCCTAAAGAAGCTTAGAGTTTACAGGGTAAGACAGATTAGTAAATGAAAACTTTACCTATACCTAAGAAGTTTATAAATACTGTATGCACACAAGGCTATGGGACTCGGGTAGAGAGGAGTGGAGGAGACAGAGCTGAATCCATGTTGGTAGGTGGGCTACAGGAAGAAGGGAAGGAGGTAATGGCTTCCAAGAGAAAGTGATGCTTGAGTTGCCCTCTCCATATTCCTTGCCCATTGCTCACTTCTACTGCTCACCCCAGGACCGCTTCTCTCCTTTCTGGGTAATCCAACCACAGCCTCCTCTTCTCTTACTACCTTTTATATGGTTGATTCCTAAAGGAGTACCTCCAGCTCAATCTACCTGTTTGATAAAACTCTAAAGTTAAGGGGAGAAAGGAGTGTGTGTGTGTGCCTAAAGGTAACCACCCAAGAACCGGAAAAATAATGTCTTGGAGGCCAAAGGAAGAGAGAGTTTCAAAGAGGAAGTAGGCATTAGGGTTGGATATGAAAAGAAACGAAACGTGTGCTTTGACTTTGGTGGTTAGACCATTGATATACTTGGCAAGCATATGTGAGAGAAACAGTGGATGCAGGACTTGAAGAAGACCGATGAGGCACCGAATAAACTCTGATCATTTAAGACACATCTGAACAAGGAAGAAAAGACAAGACCATAGGAGGAATTGGATTAAGGGAGTTTCTTTGATACCAGAGAGAACCATTTTCATGCTGAGGGTATAGCATTAGCAAAAAGGCTGCAGTTGAACATAGAGGAAGAAATTTGATGGAGTAAGTCATCAGGGTTGGGAGGAAAGGACATGGAGCCCTTGTGGAAAGAAGAGCTTTTTCCTGCTCTGAGGCAGGAAGGAAGTGGGAGGTGATGGGTGGGGATGACCAGGGCGTAGGGAATCCACTTAACACGGATCACACACTTACTCTCTACAGTCTCCCATGTGGACCACAAAGATGAGCAAGACACCATCCCTGTACTCTCCTTTCTCAAACATTCACTTCATTTAAATGAATTAATGGATACTTAAACTTATGCTCCTTGTAATTCAAACATGCCCAGCAGTAGCCTACGAAGGGCAGGATGCTGGGAATAGGTACTCCCAGAAGGACTGAACCACTGACTTTGCTCAGAATTGGTGGTGCATGATGATAATAAAAATTAGTCTGACTTTCAGTCAGTTTTACGATCATCTTTAAATCATCTGTAGAAAGTGACCCTCTTATCACTTTCATCTGAGCAGATCTTTTCTGCCATCCTGCCCTTGCTACACCACCAGTGCTCAGATGCCTGCTTTAAGGTTTCTCTTTGAAGCAAATATAAAGGCATGAAACTAATTTAGGTAACAAGAGTAAAAGAGCCTGAAGGAAGTGAAGAAGTCAAGTTTAACCCCTTCATATTACAGAAGAAGAAAAATGAGGCCCAGATAGGTGAATGATTCATCTGAAGCCACTCAATCCAAAAATGGCAGAGCTGGGTCTGGAATCCAGTTCTCCTGACTCCTAGTTGGCCTTAGGGAGAAAGTCCATCTTGTCTACCTTTCCAGACTGCAGCTGAGACAGCAATTTGGTGGCATCCAAGTAAGAGAATGGTCCATGTAGACTCATGGATTCATCAGGGAACCAAAAAGTCTTTTGGGGGAGGAGGTAGGAAGAATGACTTGATTGTTCTCCATTTCCCTTCCATTATGGAGTCAAAGTGTTCTCCTTTTATAGAACTTTGGAGATCACTGCAACAAATCCCTTTCTTTTCACTTCATTCATTATTCTTTGACAATACTTTCAAAGAAATTTGAATTACCCACTTGGTCTTTTGCAGTTCTTAAAGCCCCAAACTATATTTTCTGAAATGATATATGGGGTGTGTGTGTTTGTGTGTGTATGTGCATGTGAGGGAAAATATAATAAAAATTTGTATACATGATCTAAAAACCTAAGGCAACAACAAGGACAGTGATAGAAAATGGACATCCAGGAAAATAAGTGGAGAATGAACCTGGGAGAGTACCCTGAGAAGCTCTTAGTTCCCCACTACCCTGATGTGCAATGTTGGATATAATATCAATCATATTTTAAATATAAACATGAGGCTTCTTATTTTAAGACATACCATGGGAAAGCTTTGCTTAATATTTTGGGGAAGCAAAGAATTAGCCCCTCATTTAAACATTTTGCATATTCTAGTTTTCCTATTTAAATGAGAATTTATCAGTGTAAGTACATCACAAAGGCAGGTAAGGCAACAAAGATAATATCATGAAGCTTGAGATATTTACTGTTTGTTTTGCTCAAAGGAAGCAGAGGTAAAACTTTATAAAAATTAATTTGTGGTATATACTCCTTCTACCTTACTACAAAGAATGTGGTCTTTGGTGGGAAAGACTCTAAGTTTATTTCCAGTCTTTCTATCTACCAGAGTTTTGATGATGATTAAACAAGGTTAAATGATTATAGAAGTTGTCCTGTAGTAGATGAAGACTTGGCTTGGGTCTACACCAGCTTATGAAAATCAGATGTGACTAAAAGATTATTGATAACAGAGCAAGACTCTTTTAGGGGACAAGAAAGACTACTTCCTCTTGGTGTTCATTTGGTTAAGGTTAGGGTTCTACCCAATATGCCAATCATCTCTAGTTCTATCTTTTTCAGTTGGTGAATACTCTTTAAAAAAAAAAAAGTGAAGAGGGACCTTTAAGATGGCGGAGGAGTAGGACATGGAGCTCACCTTCCTTCTTACAAATACAACAAAAATACATCTACATGTGGAACAACTCCTACAGAACACCTACTGAATGCTGGCAGAGGACCTCAGACTTCCCAAAAGGCAAGAAACTCCCCACGTACCTGGGTAGGGCAAAAGAAAAAAGAAAACACAGAGACAAAAGAATAGGGACAGGGCCTGCAACAGTGGGAGGGAGCTGTGAAAGAGGAAATTTTCCACACACTAGGAAGCCCCTTCACTGGTGGAGATAGGGGATGGCAGGGGGGAAGCTTTGGAGCCATGGAGGAGAGCACAGCAACAGGGGTGCAGAGGGCAAAGAGGAGAGATTCCAGCACGGAGGATCGGTGCCGACCAGCACTCACCAGACTGAGAGGCTTGTCTGCTCATCTGCCGGGACGGGTTGGGACTGGGAGCTGAGGCTCAGGCTTCAGAGGTCGGATCCCAGGGAGAGAACTGGGGTTGGCTGCATGAACACAGCCTGAAGGGGGCTAGTGTGCCATGGCTAGCCGGGAGGGAGTCCAGGAAAAAGTCTGGAACTGCCTAAGAGGCAAGGGACCATTATTCTGGGGTGTGTGAGGAGAGGGGATTCAGAGCACTGCCCAAATGAGCTCCAGAGACGGGCATGAGCTGCGGCTATCAGCGTGGACACCAGAGACTAGCATGAGACGTTAAGGCTGCTGCTACAGCCACCAAGAAGCCTGTGTGCAAGCACAGGTCATTATCCACACCTCCCCTCCCGGGAGCCTGTGCAGCCCACCACTGCCAGGGTCCCATGATCCAGGGAGACAACCTTCCCAGGAGAATGCACGGCGCGCCTCAGGCTGGTGCAACATCACGCCAGCCTCTGCTGCCACAGGCTTGCTCCGCATTCTGTACACCTCCTTCTCCCCGGCTTGAGTGAGCCAGAGCCCCCGAATCAGCTGATACTTTAACCCCGTCCTGCCTTGGCGAAGAACAGACGCCCTCAGGCAACCCACGTACAGAGGTGGGGCAAAATACAAAGCTTAACCCCAGGAGCTGTGTGAACAAAGATGAGAGAGGGAAATTTCTCCCAGCAGCCTCAGAAGCAGTGGATTAAATCTCCACAATCAACTTGATGTAGCTTGCATCTGTGGAATACCTGAATAGACAACGAATTATCCCAAAATTGAGGCAGTGGACTTTGGGAGCAACTGTAGACTTGGGGTTTGTTTTATGCATCTAATTTGTTTCTGGTTTTAGTTTAGTATTTAGAGCTTATTATCATTGGTAGATTTGTTTATTGATTTGGTTGCTCTCTTCCTTTTTTTAAAAAAAATATTTTTTTTCCTTTTTCTCTTTTTGTGAGTGTGTATGCTTCTTTGCGATTTTGTCTGTATAGCTTTGCTTTTACCTTTTGTCCTAGGGTTGTGTCTGTCTGTTTTGTTGTTGTTGTTGTTCTTTAGTATAGTTTTTAGCACTTGTTATCATTGGTGGATTTGTTTTTTGGTTTGGTTGCTCTCTTCTTTCTTTCTCTTTTTTAAAATTATTTTTAACAATTAAAAAATTTTTTTTATTTTAATAACTTTCCTTTCTTTCTTTCCTTCCTCCTTTCCTCCCTCCCTCCCTTGCTCTCTCTCTCTCTCTCTCTCTCTCTCTCTTTCTTTCTCTCTCTCCCTTTTCTTCTGAGCTGAGTGGCTGACAGGGTCTTGGTTCTCTGGCAGGGTGTCAGGCCTGAGCCTCTGAGGTGGGAGAGCCGACTTCAGGACATTGGTCCACCAGAGACCTCCCGGCCCCATGTAATATCAAACAGCAAAAGTTCTCCCAGAGATCTCCATCTCAATGCTAAGACCCAGCTCCACTCAACAACCAGCAAGCTCCGGTGCTGGACACCCTGCGCCAAACAACTAGCAAGACAGGAACACAACCCCACCCATTAGCAGAGAGGCTGCCTAAAAACAAAATAAGGTCACAGACACCCCATAACACACTACCAGATGCAGTCCTGCCCACCAGAAAGACAAGATCTAGCCTCATCCACTAGAACACAGGCACCAGTCCCCTCCACCAGGAAGCCTACACAATCCACTGAACCAACCTTAACCACTGAGGGCAGACACCAAAGACAATGGGAACTACAAACCTGCAGCCTGTGAAAAGGAGACCCCAAACACAGTAAGATAAGCAAAATGAGAAGACAGAGAAAAACACAGCAGATGAAGGAGCTAGGTAAAAACCCACCAGACCAAACAAATGAAGAGGAAATAGGCAGCCTATCTGAAAAAGAATTCAGAGTAATGATAGTAAAGATGATCCAAAATCTTGGAAATAGAATGGAGAAAATACAAGAAACGTTAACAAGGACCTAGAAGAACTAAACAGCAAACAAACAATGATGAAAAACACAATAAGTGGAATTAAAAATTCTCTAGAAGGAATCAATAGCAGAATAACTGAGGCAGAAGAACGGATAAGTGACCTGGAAAATAAAATAGTGGAAATAACTACTGCAGAGCAGAATAAAGAAAAAAGAATGGAAAGAATTGAGGACAGTCTCAGAGACCTCTGGGACAATATTAAACACACCAACATTAGAATTATAGGGGTCCCAGAAGAGGAAGAGCAAAAAAAAAAGGGACTGAGAAAATATTTGAAGAGATTATAGTTGAAAACTTCCCTAATATGGGAAAGGAAATAGTCAATCAAGTCCAAGAAGCACAGAGAGTCCCATACAGGGTAAATCCAAGGAGAAACATGCCAAGACACATATTAATCAAACTATCAAAAATTAAATACAAAGAAAAAATATTAAAAGCAGCAAGGGAAAAACAACAAATAACATACAAGGGAATCCTCATAGGTTAACAACTGAACTTTCAGCAGAAACTCTGCAAGCCAGAAGGGAGTGGCAGGACATATTGAAAGTGATGAAGGGAAAAACCTACAACCAAGATTACTCTATCCAGCAAGGATCTCATTCAGATTTGATGGAGAAATTAAAACGTTTACAGACAAGCAAAAGCTAAGAGAATTCAGCACAAGCAAACCAGCTTTACAACAAATGCTAAAGGAACTTCTCTAGGCAGGAAACACAACAGAAGGATAAGACCTACAATTACAAACCAGAAACAATTATGAAAATGGTAATAAGAATATACATATCAATAATTGCCTTAAATGTAAATGAATTAAATGCTCCAACCAAAAGACACAGACTGGCTGAATGGATACAAAAACAAGACCTGTATATATGCTGTCTACAAGATACCCACTTCAGACCCAGGGACACATACAGATTGAAAGTGAGGGGATGGATAAAGATATTCCATGCAAATGGAAATCCAAAGAAAGCTGGAGTAGCAATTCTCATATCGGACAAAATAGACTTTAAAACAAAGACTATTACAAGAGACAATGAAGGACACTACATAATGATTAAGGGATCAATCCAAGAACAAGATAGAACAATTGTAAATATTTATGCACCCAACACAGGAGCACCTCAAAACATAAGGCAAATGCTAACAACCATAAAAGGGGAAATCGACAGTAACACAATCATAGTAGGGGACTTTAACACCCCACTTTCACCAATGGACAGATCATCCAAAATGAAAATAAACAAGGAAACACAAGCTTTAAATGATACATTAAACAAGATGGACTTTATTGATATTTATAGGACATTCCATTCAAAAACAACAGAATACACTTTCTTCTCAAGTGCTCATGGAACATTCTCCAGGATACATCATATCCTGGGTCACAAATCAAGCCTTGGTAAATTTAAGAAAATTGAAATCGTATCAGGTATCTTTTCTAATCACAACGCTATGAGACTAGATATCAATTACTGAAAAAAATCTGTAAAAAATACAAACACATGGAGGCTAAACAATACACTCTTAAATAACCAAGAGATCACTGAAGAAATCAAAGAGGAAATAAAAAAATACCTAGAAACAAATGACAATGAAAACACAATGACCCCAAACCTATGGGATGCAGCAAAATCAGTTCTAAGAAGGAAGTTTATAGCAATACAATCCTACCTCAAGAAACAAGAAACATCTCAAATAAATGACCTAAACTTACACCTAAAGCAATTAGAGAAAAAAGAACAAAAAAAATCCAGACAGTCTCTTCAATAAGTGGTGCTGGGAAAACTGAACAGCTATGTGTAAAAGAAAGAAATTAGAACACTCCCTAACACCATACACAAAAATAAACTCAAAATGGATTAAAAACCTAAATGTAAGGCCAGACACTATCAAACCCTTAGAGGAAAACATAGGCAGAACACTCTAGGACATAAATTACAGCAAGATCCTTTTTGACTCAACTCCTAGAGAAATGGAAATAAAAACAAAAATAAACAAATGGGACCTAATGAAACTTAAAAGCTTTTGCACAGCAAAGGAAACCATAAGCAAGACGAAAAGATAACCCTCAGAATGGGAGAAAATATTTGCAAGCGAAGCAACTGACAAAGGATTAATCTCCAAAATTTACAAGCAGCTCATGCAGCTCAATATCAAAAAAACAAACAACCCGATCCAAAAATGGGCAGAAGACCTAAATAGACATTTCTCCAAAGAAGATATACAGATTGCCAACAAACACATGAAAGAATGCTCAACATCACTAATCATTAGAGAAATGCAAATCAAAACCACAATGAGGTTTTACGTCACACTGGTCAGAATGACCATCATCAAAAAATCTACAAACAATAAATGCTGGAGAGGGTGTGGAGAAAAGGGAACCCTCTTGCACTGTTGGTGGGAATGTAGATTGATACAGCCACTATGGACTACAGTATGGAGGTTCCTCAAAAAACTAAAAGTAGAGCTACCATATGACCCAGCAATTCCCGTACTGGGCATATTCCTTGAGAAAACCATAATTCAAAAAGAATCATGTACCACAATGTTTACTGCAGCACTATTTACAATAGCCCGGAGATGGAAACAACCTAAGTGTCCATCATCGGATGAATGGATAAAGAAGATGTGGCACATATATACAATGGAATATTACTCAGCCATGAAAAGAAACAAAATTGAGTTCTTTGCAGTGAGGTGGATGGACCTAGAGACTGTCATACAGAGTGAAGTAAGTCAGAAAGAGAAAAACAAATACATTATGCTAACACACATATATAGAATCTAAAAAAAAAAAAAAAAGGTCCTGAAGAACGTAAGGGCAGTAGAGGAATAAAGACACAGATGTAGAGAATGGCCTTGAGGACATGGAGAGGGGGAAGGGTAAACTGGGATGAAGCGAGAGAGTAGCATGGACATATATACACTACCAAACGTAAAATAGATAGCTAGTGGGAAGCAGCCGCATAGCACAGGGAGATCAGCTCGGTGCTTCATGACCACCTAGAGGGATGGGATAGGGAGGATGGGAGGGAGACACAAGAGGGAGGAGAAATGGGGATATATGTATATGTATAGCTGATTCACTTTGTTATACAGTAGAAAATAACACACCACTGTGAAGCAATTATACTCCAATAAAGATGTTAAAAAAAAAAAAAGCAACATGTAGGGGGATCCCGAAAAAGCTCTTACCTCTCCTGAAGTCCTATGGGCTTCATTTTGAAAGGAGAAGGGCAGACAGAGGTGGTGGCTTTGATCTCAGGAGTGTATTGGCCTTGAGGGTCCACGACCACATTCAGTATCTTTGGAACTTGCTCAGGCTGGACCATACTGTTGGCAGTCTTGGCCTCAGACTGTGGTGGCTGTAATGCAATGGGTGATAGGTGGATCTCCTGATTTTTCTCTTTATCTTGTCTCAGGGAAAGCTGAAATTTTTCTTTTAATCTGTAAAGAATCTATAGAAGGAGATATAAAGGGTTCCTGTCACATTTTTTCATGTTCAACAACAAAGTATGATCTCCTCCATCCCAACCTAGAAGACAAACCAAAATAAGGTTTGATGATAATACAAGTAAGGAAAGCTTTCTAGGATGATTTCTCAGTTTTATGGTATTTAGGACTTTCCTCAAAAAGATATGCTATTTGTTTCTAATTATGGAGCACAAACATATTAAATATATACATACATGATCTACTCCTCTAATATAATTCAAAAGCAAATATGGCTAATTTTATAAAAGTGTCAGATGCCAGTTTGATCACATGTAAGCTCTTACTCAAAATGACTGAAATGGAAAACTTATGGAAGGAATAGCCATGAAATGGGGGTTTGTGACATGTATAGAAACAGATTTGTATCCAGTACAACATGTAAGAAGAAAGTCTTGCAAAGTATTAACTAAAGAATAGTAATGCTATAAGTCACAATTTCTTAATGTTGGTAAATATCTGCATTAGTCATATATTAACTTGAGTATCTGGTAAATACTTGAAAAAAATCAAATTTAGGATATGTGTCAAAGAATAATTCGGGCAACCAGCATTTCCTTTCTTACCCCTTGCTCCTTTAAATTTTTAATGCATGTAGAAAAACCACAAAAGTATCATGTTCCTTCATTCTCAGAGCTCTTTCTGGAATGGCTAATTCAATCCAGAAAACTTTTAAACTTTTAAAAGAATTAGACTGACTTTGCTGGGACACTTCAGTGGACCAAATTGTGAGGCGAACTAAGTTTGCCCTTCCTGTCCTCAGTCTTCCCTTTTTATAAGCCTCTCCCCCTTTCTTTTAAAAATACTTATTAACTGTTATATTTTTATATTTTTTAAATTTATTTTTTTCATTTTTATTACGATATAATTGACATGTAACATTGTACACGTTTAAGATGTACCGTGTAATGATTTCATATTTTTTCTCTTTTCTTGATAATAACTCCTTTACTCTAGTTCCTACAGAGAGTAGATGTCCTTGTGTTTCTTCAAGTCTGTTCTCAGGGAGGTGATTTGATAAGTAATTCACATGAGGCGGTGACTCAACCTGTAATCTGCAATTATAGCACTGATGACAGCAGCATCGTAAAAAACCTTAGGCCAATCAAACTCCCCTGTTTAATTTCTGGAGTCCATTAGCTGAATGACTGTTATTTTAGGGGAGAGGGCAGTCCTGGCACTTGTCAGCCACATTTACTCTAACTAGACTTGAGGCTAATTTTTCCTTTCCAATTGCCTTTAAATTCTAGTCACCTCTATATTTGAAATCTTCTGAAAATATATGATTGAAATATATATTTTTTCTTGTTAAAGGATGAACACTGATGAGAATTTATTTCAGGAAAATTTTAGAAAATATTTGTCCAGTATTCTCAGAATATATTGGTAAAAAACACTCTGTTTGACAAAATATGATTATAAAAAAAATCAGGATGAAATAAAAACACAACAATCTAAGATGAGGAGGTATCAGACTGAGATTAAGAAGAAAAGAATTCAAAGAACTGAAAACTCAGCAGCAGGGTGTAAATCTTCTTTTAAGCAATAAAGAACAGAGCTGACAATGCAGAAAATAGAGTCGGTGGTGGATATGGCAAAGTTGAGAGACTGTCTGGAATTTATAGCAAAGGATAAACAAATGAAGATGAAAACAAGAGAAAAGACAGGATATGGATGCCAGAGAAGAGTCATGGTAAATAATAAACAAGAATAAATGAGAGGGAAGCAAGTCATTCAAAACTATTTTTCAGTGCCCACTTACGTTATGCCTTGTGTGAGGTACAGGGTATTCCGTTGTGAACAAAATAGAGTGTACCCTGTTCTTATGGAATTTAGGGATATGGAATGAAAAAAGTTCTTAGTTTTATATTTTTTAAAAGTGTGTCAATTGAAAGAAGAGTAAATGTGAGAAGAAAATCGAGCAATTTTTGTGACTTGAGAAAAAACGCACATTACTGAGGATGCATGAACCCCATACCTAGATAAATTGATGTTCATGTGAATAATGCCAACAGAAAGAATTTCTCAGATACACAGCATCTCAGAAAATATATTACCTGTCTACTTTTCTTGAAAAATTTTACTCAAAATCATGAGAAATATGACTCAGAATAAAGAACTGAAGAGGTAGAAACTAATATGAAAGGGAGCTCTGGAATTATTTAAACACAGAATGAAAATGAAATTTAATTATGTCTCAGTTCCAACATCTCAGGTTGGAATAACAGTAAAGAAGTTTGAGGAAGGCAGAGAAATAAAAAATAGGGGTGAATGTATGTTAAGTGACTTTTTAGTTAGGGATACAGAGGGAATGGGAGAGCGGTCACTAGAGGTCCTTCTGACCTAATTATACATTAAAGAAATTGCAGTCTAGCTAAATAACGTTTAGCTGCTGGTCCAAAGTCAGCAGTTAGCCGTGGCAGAGCCAAACTCAAAGGCAGCTCTGCCTTGCAGGCCTGATCACTTCTCACCCCTTGACCAAGAAGACCAAGAGCATGTAGCTCTTCGCCACACCATCCTTCTTAAAGATTGACTCTGAAATCACATTGGCTGCCGATGTGATTCTCACCACAGGGTTTCAGCAGCACCAAATCTGAGTATATCTTTTGTACATTGAAAGCTCTCTTTAAGGAGTAGCACTCTATGAACATATAAGGTGTAACTAGATATGCATATTAAAATACTGAAGATGAATACCCTTACCCCGTGCATAATGCCTAAGGATGGGGAGGTTTTTTCCAACTTACTGCTTCTTTTCAGTTTCTATAACCCTCAAAAGGCACTTTGCCGCCATTCTGCACAAACAAAAACCACACTAGAACAATATCAGTCAGATGACACATCTGTGATAAGCTAAATACCTAATTACTAAAAGATGAGGCAATTAGAATTTAAGGTGGGACAGTTTTTTATTTTTTTAATTTTAAGCAAGTTATTTTACTGAATGAGAAAAACAGACATATCTGTAACTTTACAAAAATATATTTAATAGAAGATAATGCATATATTGTATATTCTAAGTTTTTCCCATCTAACTATAATATGTAAATAAAACATTCACTTGCCTGTTTACATTTGGGTTTTGGAGAAGCATATTTCACAAATGGAAATCAGAAAGCCAAGGAAATGTCGACCTTCTCCCTAGTTCCTGACAGGTGACTTTTATGATGATGTTAGTGTAAAACTAGTTCAAGTCCAAAGTCCTTCTTTACCATTCGCAAGCTTATGTTCTTGATGGAGAACCTTTGCCACATAGTTTACAGTCATCTGTTTACTTTATCTCTGCTTAGAGGTCAATTTTTTAATCTATATCTATGTAATACGTGTAAAAACTGATTTCTACATCTTTAATTAGGGAAAAGCAGAACTTGGAGAATATACAGTGCTTCTAAGACACTGTTTAAATACTCAGCAGAGAGATTTGGGCTGTCTGACAAAATGTGGAAAGAATTGGAGAGGTTGCTACTTGGCAATAGAGCAGTTGTCATGAAATAAAGCTCTAACCGAGTGTTTCTCAACCGGCAGGGATTTTGCCCTTCAGGGGACATTTGGCAACGTCTGGAGACCTTTTTTGGTTGTGGTACTGGGGTGTGTGCAGGGTGCTACTGGCATCTAGCGGGCAGAGGCTGGAGAAAATGCTAAGTACCCTACAATACACAGGACAGCCCCTTTCCCCCCTAACAGAATTATCCAGTCCAAAGTGTCAGCAGTGCTGCTGTCAAGAAACTGGTATAAGGGACCTTAAAAATAATCTGGTATAATATCTTCACTTCACATTTAAACCCAGAGCGGTTGAATAATTTATGGTAGGTTAGAAATGAGGTCTAGGATCCGGGCTTCCTGACTTATGCCTGTAACCATTCTACTCTACTGTGACTTCTAAATCCCCACAGCCTTCTTCCCAACTTCTTTTCCAAAGCCTCTGGAAAAGTGATGTCAGAAATTTTTCTCTGCACAGATCAAGACCTGGAATATACCATATGCATGTTTCTCTATATGAATGCACTTTGTTTCCAAACTTAACCTAAAAGCTACCATAGGAATGGCAAGTCTATATATATATATATATATATATATATATATATATATATATTTTTTTTTTTTTTTTTTTTTTTTTTTTGCGGTACGGACTGGGGCACAAACCCGTGTCCCCTGCATCGGCAGGCGGACTCTCAACCACTGCGCCACCAGGGAAGCCCGCCAGTCAATATTTTTGACTTTCCCTTTAAGAGCTTGTTTCAGTCTTGGGATGCAATAGAGTCATTTGGTAATTTGAAAAAAGAAAGAGAATGGAATATTGAATGAAAGGATCTGTAAAACTCAAAACTATAGCAGGAGAAAAAAATAATAGCAGGAAGAAGAGAACCAGAGAAACACAGAAATGAGACGAAGCTAAAAAAAAATCCTATAAAGTTATTTTGCAGCTTATAATTTTCATTAAAAAAATCTTATTAAGTTGTACACCTTAAATTTACAGTGTTATATGTCAAATATATTTCAATAAAAAAACACATAGGTGGGTAACACACAAAACATCTGTTTGGATTAAAATATGTTCAAATCTCAAAATGATGCCGCCAACTAACAGTCATAGTATTTGTCCTTTGCAGTTGTTTATAGTTAGTTCTGAAATAGTTCATTCATCCATTTCTTTTAGTTTAAAAGTGAATCAATTGTTACTACGTTCCAGAAACAACATTGTGGATGCAAAGATAGCACACAATCCTCGCTTTTGGGAGTTCACTGGCTTCCAGAAGAGAAAGTTGGGTAAAAATGATGTCCAGTACCAGATACTAGGTGCAAAAATAGAGATGTATCAATAGCAGGTATGGTGTGGTACACATTTATCACCTCTGTCTGGGTTGAATGTCTCTGATTAACACAGGCATTCCCATTTATTCCTGGACCCCTTTGTGGCCAGAAATAGATGTTCACAAGATAGTGTGACAGGACTGGAAGAAATTAACAGTGTGGCTCCTTTATACATGAGATCACGGTAAAGAGCCCAGCCTTTTAATCCAGATAGACTTGGGTTCGAATTCCAACGCCTCCCCTCAGACACCCACACACATATACCCACCCACTGCTTGTTCTTGGTCAAGTCACTTATATTCCCTGATTCTTGGTTTCCTCTTCAGTAAAATTAGGAAACTAAAATACATTTAAGTGTTTATACATAGGGCCTATAATTAATAATAATGTATTGTATATTTAAAAGTTCGCTAAGAGGACAGATCTTACGTTAAGTGCTCTTATCACAACACAAAATAATAATAATAAATAAAGAGGGCAGGAGGAAACTTTTGGAGGTGATATATATGTTCATGACATAGATTGTGGTGATGGTTTTATGGGTGTGTGCTTATCTCCAAACTCATCGAGTTGTTTACATTAAACATGTACAGCTTTTTGTATGTCAATAAAGTGGTTTTAAAAATACATTGTTTAGGGCTTCCCTGGTGGCGCTGTGGTTGAGAGTCCGCCTGCCGATGCAGGGGACACGGGTTCGTGCCCCGGTCCGGGAATATCCCACGTGCCGCGGAGCGGCTGGGCCTGTGAGCCATGGCCGCTGAGCCTGCGCCTCCGGAGCCTGTGCCCCGCAACGGGAGAGGCCACAACAGTGAAAGGCCCGCGTACCACAAAAACAAACAAACAAACAAAAAAAACATTGTTTAGTACCAGGCAGTAAATTTAGTACCAGTAAATGGCAGTAAATTTAGTACCAGTAAATGGCAGTAAATAGAAGAAAATAATCATTATTATTGTTATTATTATTTTTCTTATTATTGAGAGGGTTGTATTTTGAGCTATTATTATTTTTCTTATTATTGAGAGGGTTGTATTTTGAGCTAAATGGTTTTTATTAACCAGAAAAAACCTGAAAATTAGTTTGAGACATGCCTACTTTGGTAAATGGTTCTGTAAACAAAGCGTTTCAGCTAGGAATCTAGTCCCATTTTCCTCAATCCCTAGGAATTATATATAACATATTAGAAAAGTATGGCTATTTATGTCCACCTTTGACATGCATTTTCTTTGTGATGCTTGGGCTGTAGTAGGTAGTCTGCTAAAGAATTTCCTGCCTCAGCTATCAAGACCATGACTAGAGAAACTCTTTGGATGACATGTGAATGGCTCTTCTATGGGTCTAACAAGAAGAGCTTTTATTGACCCAAACAGCTTTTTTATGTGTTTTCTAAAATTGCTTTTCAGTAGCAATCTGGTTTATAGACAGCTCTACCTACATTCCATAAATACCTTTGCACTTGTTAATAAACCTCTAAGTGCACTGAAGATCTAAAGTAGTTGATAAACGGTGTTCTTTCTATTATTTATTCCAACGTAAGGACTAATTCTTCTTAGTAATATATTCTTCCACCTAAAACAGACTGAATGGATTGGAAGTTGCCCACACATTTTTTTTTTGGAAAATTGTGTTTGTCTATTTGTTGCACCACCCACTCTACATTCACATTTGAGAGGTGCTAAATAAGTCACACATTTGAAAATGTCATGCATGTCTAATTTTATGCCTGGCAACACACATTTTTTCTTAAATTTTAAGGAAAGTAAATAATATGCCACATTTCAAAAAACTTGCCAAGGCTTATGTTATTGTTACAGAGCACATAATCCTCCATGACAGCAATTCACCTATATAATTTCATAATAAAACCACATGCTTTTCATTTCTATGATATGAGAAAGCTTGGACACAAATAATGGCATTTGATCTTTCATAAACATAATTAATGCCAGAGGGAAATTTCTGAGTTATATCTTTTCCTCTGCCATGAAATCAACAAAATTATGGGAAACAGAAACCAGAATATACTTGTTTGAAAATCACAAAAGTGATAGTATAACTATTACTGAGAGATCCAAGGAAAGACTTACTTTAAATCAAGATCAGTATCATAAACATTTGAACAAGTACAAAGATAAGCTTATCTTAGAGAATCACATTTGACTAGTCCCTAAATGTGAACTGTTTACTTGTCAGTGGTTAAGCTGTATCAGATAAATATAACTTCATCTTAATCCTGTCTATTAGGTAGTATTTATTTTTCCATCAATATTAATTCCTTTCTGTACTACTGGTTCCCCTGCTATTTTTAAAGTGACCCTTTCACATTAAAAAGTAAGAGAGTGTTTGAAATATATCATCCTACTACTTTCATTTATTCAAGAACTGTTGGAATACAAATCAAAATGTGTTTCTTTTCTTTCACTGCTCGCCATCTCCAATGCACTCCTCTCCCGGGAAATGGAAGCACCACCCATCCAGGTAGTCAGTCAAATAATGTAGGAGTCATCCTTCATTTTTCTCTTTCTTCCTCCCAGAGAATCAATACACAGCAAGTCCTGTCAGTTCCACCTGCAAATAAATCTCCATCCTTCACTCCTCTCCATCTACACCACCACCCTCTACTCTGGGCCGCCATCATATTTCTCATCAGGCTAATACAGTAGCTGCCAGAAGGGTCCTCCTACTCCCACACTTCACCCCAAGCTCTGTCCCCAACCACTTGCCACCAACAGAGACCACAATCTTTTAAAATACACAAATCAGATCACATCGAAACTCTGCTAAAACACTCAGCTTACAGCCTTCTCCTGGAAACCAGCGAGGCCCAGCTGCCCCACCTGCCGTATCCTCTGCCAGGGAGCCCCTTCCCTACATGTTTGTATGTCTCAGATGTCTCCGATTGCTCCACTACCTATTGCTTCAGCTCACTATCATCTCTTCATGGCCCTTAAGGCTTTTGAGTTTCTACAAAATTAATAAACTTTATTTTTTATTATTATTATTTTTTATAATGCTAATTATATGACCATTTCTTTTTTTCTTTTTTTAAAAAAATTTCTTTATTTATTTTTGCTGTGTTGGGTCTTCGTTTCTGTGCGAGGGCTTTCTCTAGTTGTGGCAAGCGGGAGCCACTCTTCATCACGGTGTGCGGGCCTCTCACTATCGCGGCCTCTTTTGTTGTGGAGCACAGGCTCCAGACGTGCAAGCTCAGTAGTTGTGGCTCACGGGCCTAGTTGCTCCGCGGCATGTGGGATCCTCCCAGAGCAGGGCTCGAACCCGTGTGCCCTGCATTAGCAGGCAGATTCTCAACCTCTGCGCCACCAGGGAAGCCCCTAAACTTTATTTTTGAAAAGCAGTTTTAGGTTTACAGAAAAACTGATCAGAGAGCACAGAGTTCTCATATACCACCTCTCCCATAGCTCCCTCAGCAACTTTCCCTGTTATTAACATCTTGCATTCATGTGGCAGACTTGTTACTATTGAGCCTACACTGATATGCTATCATTAATGAAGTCTAGAATGTAGATTAGGGCTCACTCTCAGTGTTGTACATTCTATGGGTTTTGACAAATCTCTAATGTCATGCATGCACCATTACAGTATCAAACAGAATAGTCTCACTGCCCTAAAAGTCCAACTATTCATCCCACAGCTTCTGGCAACCACTGATCTTTTTACTGTCTCTATAGATTTGCCTCTGCCAGAATGTCATATACTTGGAATCACAGAATACGGTCACTACTTGATTTTAAAAAATGTTAATGTAATTATTGTCTGGGCGCCCCTCTGGACTATAGGACTCATGAACACAGGGACCTCATCTTCTTGTTCCTTCCTTTGTCCACAGGGCCATCAACAGGCTCACAGAGAGCCCTCTGCAGGAATTCCTGGATTGAATGAATGGATGAACCTACCTACCAGCCGAGTAGGGAGCGATCACCTACACACTTCTGAAACATTCCTTTCTCAGTTTGTTCTAGTAACTTTGGAGTAGCCTTATTTAGATTTTTGAATTTTACATGGATGTTTTGCAGACACTGGGAAAGGAAGAGTTAGTTGTTCCCTGGCCCCAGGTAGTTGAGGGTGTGGCTACTACAAGTCCTATTACTTTTTTGCCATCAGTCTGTCAGGCAGGAGTTCATCCAGTCATGGTGGATACAGGGGCGCTCCCTGAGTTGGAGATGCAGAATCTGGAGCATATCTAACAAGTGAATGGCAGCCTCTGCACTGTCTCTCTCAGCCCTCTAGGACTCACCAGCTGCTCGGGAATCTGCTTTCCCACTTTCCTCCTTGCCTTTGCTCTTCTGAATTGTAAGTATTTACTCCCTGAATAATCTCTGTTTTTATCACTCTGTATCCCTTTCTATCCTTCCCTTCCTTCCAACGTTCCAAGCAGAAAAATACCCTAATTGTGACTTATGAGAGGGAGGACAACACTTGAGATTCCCTTTATTTAAAAAAGAACCACATATTTTAAAACATAATTAACCATAACAAGGAACCACACCTTCTCTACCTAAAAAATGCCTAGAGGTCTCTGCCAAAATTTCCATAAAACCTCCAACTTTCATTAAAATTCTTTACCCTTAATCTCCACTATTTAAGATATAAAAATCAATTTTCTTACTCAATTCTTAAATTATTCTTTTGTTGATATTGTCACAATTTTTAGAAATCTTCTCTCTTAGTGCCTGGCCCATAGGAGATGCCTCTAAATTCATGATAATGGAAACTTTAGGGTGAATGGGAGCTTGCTGCTTTCTGTATTTTAGATTCTAGGAAATATGCCCATCTTCACCCTATTCAAGGCCTTAGTTGTTTTAAATCCTTCGAGTTGAGACCCACTCAGCCTCTGTTTTCCAAACGGAGCCCTAATCTTTCTAACATAAACCTCCTCCAGGAGGAGGAGCAGAAATAAACAAAATCCGTTAAGACACTTAGCAACACTGTTGCTTGCGGGAAGAGTAATTAGCATGATGTCTTTGGGGGGGGGGCTTTTAAAAACTAAGGAAGGAATGTTTTTAAAAATGTGCAAAGTTAAAAAGAACATAGCACACAGGAAGAAAACATATTAAAACCCATCTGCAAACTTCAAATATTTTAAGTTATATCACAGAATTTTCAAAAGAATAGGAAAATCTTATCATTCTATTGGAAAGGTAACAACTCATTCAGTACCAAAGAGCACTGCCTAGTCTAGTGTGTTTAGGTTTATCTGGGGTTCTATATTTTTAATATGAAATATACTTTTAAAGTCTTCATATCTATAATTTGTAATTTACAGAGCTACTTGCAGTGTATACTTTCATACTTTTACATTATTCATTCACCTAAAAAATTAATTGATTATGGATTGTTTAGCCCTTTAGCCTATAATCGTCTCCTTTTCATGCCTGGAATTTCATATATTACTTTCAAGGCCCTTTAAAAATAAGAAAACCTTATTTTTACTTATTAAGAAGTAAGCTTGCCCCAAGACATATTTCTTTATAAAAGTTTTCCCAAGTTGCATAAAGATAATATAAAAGAAGAAATAAAGCAAGTCCAAAGTGTACCCATGAGACTTAAATGGCTTTGAGGATTCCACTGACTTCGGTAAATCACTTTCTTAAACTTCGTTCTCAGGGTTGATCAAGTTACGAAAAGCCTCAGTACAATTACAGCCTTATTCTGCAGGTCAGAATCCATAATTCCGTAGGTTTTCCTTTAGCTATCACTCTGCTGTCAGATGTGAAATATTCCCAACCTAACAGGCTCATAGTCTTGCTTCTGTTCTCAGTCTTTTCAACATTCTTTTGAATGGCAATATATCCAATAATATTAAGCAGTGGGCTCAGTAAAGATAAAATATATAAAGAAGCAAACTTACCATCAAACACGTTACTATAATAACAAATATGCTGAGAAAAATGACAACAGCATAAAATCCTTCTTTGCTCCAGATTTTGTCCGCTTCATGCTGCCCTTGTAAAACGTTTTTCTTTGAAAGCAAAACAGAAAGTCCGATGTTAAATGAGAGCTTGAGGAGACTGGCGTTCTTATCAGACACTAAACATATTTTCAGCTTGATTCCATTCAGTGTAGTAGAACACACCTACATGCCCCGCTGCCAGAGCTGCTTCTCAATCTGATCTAAGACATTGGATTGCCGTTCTTATACGTTAAGACGTTATTTTATCTCCTGCACAGGAACAAGCATGCCCGACATGGCATATCCGGCCCTAGGCTTTGTGAATGTCCCTCAAGGACTCTCTTGGAAACTACCTGGTTCACAGGTGAGAGAGTTCTGTTCTTTTCTGTGCTGAGGAAATTGTTTACGAAGCTCTCCTTACTCTGCTTTCAGGCTCCTCCCATAACATCAACACCCTGCTTTACGTGCTGTAATACTGCTTTCAGCTTTTAAACAGAAGTGAAACAGGTGCAAACAAAATCTCACGATGCATCAATAAACAGAGCAACAATGTCGGCATCATTGCCTTTTTTTTTTCTTTTATGAAATCTTTTTTTAAAAATGCAGTCTATTTTGTCAAAATCTGATTAATGTACCACTTTAACCACATAAATTGTTAGGATTTTATATCTTATTTTAAGCAACAGGGAACACCAGAATGTCCAGAATTATTTGGCACTAAAAGGGAAAGCAGTTTTACTTTAATTTATTTCTCTCTTTGTTTATTTACTTAGCTTACTATTTGAGGGGTGGAAGGGTAGAGAAAAAGCATGAATAACATGTGAATGAGTGGTTTAGTTTTATTTTACTCATTCTTTTTAAAAAAGCACATCTACTAAAATCACATCTTATAATAATGTAATGAAATTTAATAATTCAGTGAAATTTATAGATTTATGCTTAAAGAAAATTGAGCTTGAAACCAAATGGTCCAAAATTAGGAAAAAAATATAAAGGCTAAATCAAGTCAAATGCTCCCACTCATCTAAAATTACATTTTGTTGGAGTCTGCTTTTTCCCCTTTTGGTTGAGATGTCTCTAATGATTAAGAAAGCCTTGAGAAGCATGATAGTGAATGATGAAAGGCCACATGGAGAGTGGCCCTGGAGAATGAGAGGTCATCTTGTGCATTCCAGCGTCAGATGAATTCCCAGCTTAATGTAACCCCTGGGATGACTTCAGCCTATACTATGTGGAAAAGAAGAACCACCCAGCTGATCCTAGTCAACCTACAGAATCATGAGAAATAAACAGTAGTTGTCTCAAAAAGAAAAAAAAAAAAAAGCCTTCAGCGAAACCTGTACTTGTAGGTGTCTGAACTTGGAAATCATTGTTAATTATTTTTCAAGACTTAAAAAAAATGCATTCCACATTTGTAACCTAGACAAAAAGAAATATTTGCCTTGAAAAATATTTTATGAAAACTTTTATCCTGAAACTCAAGCGAGTCTTGGTGGGGAGTTGAACAAAACAGAATGGAAAGGATCTTTGAGTTCAATTGTGGTTACAATAACTATGTGAGGAAGATTTCTATTGCTTGAAATAGTTGAGTTTCCATTTCCTTTGCTTGTAAAATATAGATATGCTCACTGTAATATCTTGCCTTCTTTAAGACATAGACACATTTATAGATGCAAGAAATGATTTATGCATGTTTTTAAAATACATAAATGGTAAGTTGATGGAGAATCTGAAAATACTTTCTTGATGAAAGGAGTAGAAACCAATATGTCCTGAAAAGGAAATCTTGGGTTCAAGTGACAACGTGTCTTTTACTCATTGACCTTAGTCAGATCATATTTTATTCCAATGTTTCTGTGCACATAGCTGGAAACTAATAGAAAACTCTTGTAGAAATCAAGTATAATATGGAAATGAGTTTTTTTGCAGGCAAATAAATAGCATCTATTGCTTGCTATAAAAGCAAACCACTTAAGCCTTCAAGTAGGCAGCATAAATTTGTCAAATTTAAGTGTGAGGATCTGAGCTTTAGTTCATGTAAAATTTGGATTAAAAAAGAAGTGGTTAGGTGGGTGGAAAGAGATTTTGTGTTCCTAACCTGATTTGGTTCATTTCTTGTTTTCCTACTATAGTTCCACACCTCCTGGAATACCAACAGGTTCCTTTCTGCGTAAGACAAATCTATTTTGTTTTCTCTTTTAACCAAAGCAGTAATGATGGAGGAATTAACCTCCCACACCTCCATCCCCCGCCGCCAGTTAGAAAGACACATGTTTAGAACTCCTAGAACTTAGCCACTGCACTTTCTTGGTAAATAGATTTCCTTCTGAGTCATGCTAGCCCTGCTGAGCACTACTATATTTGTACAGAGATCTAAAAACCTTGATAAGGGCAGGGTAATAAATGGAAAAGTTTGTAGTTAAGATCCCACAAGTCATAAGATTGTAATTCACAAGGATCTCCAATATAACCTTTGTATAAGGTTAATGTGATGCCATTTACATTTTGACAGGGGACTGAGGGTTCAATAATTCAGAGGCTCCATGGCTGGGTCAAACCAATGCGCTGTATCATCTTAACATCTTATGTCACAACAATATCACTTTCTCTTTAGCTTTGTGACAGTGAAAGAAGCTGCTGGGTTTTGTTTTGTTTGATTGTATAAAATTTGGGCAGTTTCTGGTAGTGATAGCAATGGCTTCTCTATATCCTGTTTAATAATTTGATGTACTATAGTTTTCTTTTCTTTTCTTTTTTTAAAACCAATTCTGACCCCAAATGCTGAGAGAGATGATACAGAGACTTTCAGAGCTACATCTCTTTAGAGAGATGGAGCACACAGAATAAGAATAAAGTGGAAATGTTATAAATTAGCTGGTTAATTAATTGATTTAGGCAGATAAGTGAGTTGTATTCTACAACAATATGGTTTTGTTAGATAAATGCCAAACTTCCACTGTATCATGCCCAAGGTAAACAATTCAGTCTGAGAGATCTGACCCATGTTAACATTGATTGCATTCCTCCTCGGCACTGTATGGCTAGGACTATATAATTCTTTAGACTGCTGGCTAATGTTTAAAGGAACAATCACTAAACTCGTGGATTATGATTTATATTTATTTGGTATGATTTTTTTTCTCTTTGTAAACATGCCATGAAAGTATCAGTCAGTACATTGTCCTGTTATTTAAAGAAGGTAACTTCCTCCTTTGAAACATAAGACCTGCGAAACTGTGGTAATTTGCAACTGAACAACAACAAAATCCTAAAACATTTTTTTCACTATCATTGCAGAATGTACTGCTTCAATAGACATTTAATTTTGTAAAAACATCTAAAAATAGAAACTAAAACAATGCTTTAATTTTATTTCCCTGAGATTTAACTTATTAGGCAAGAGGAAGTCTGGTTTTTAATTTTTAGGAGCATCTTATTATAAAATAATATTTGAGGTCCTCCAATGTTCCAGGTACCATATATAAATATATAAAAGAAATAATGCCTTTGTCTCTCAAGAAACTTAAATTTGAAGTAAAAATAGATGAATAAGCAAAAGGAAATCTCTATTTGGTAATTGTCTTTGTTTCCCAAGAGTCATTTCTGATTTAAATAAAATCAAGCAAATAAAGAAGTGGCAACGACAAAAAACACACCCTTCCCTGAAAGTAATTAATAAAAGCGTAGGAAGAGATGCTTTGAGACAGCATTCACCATGTTCTGTAATCCACGTAAAGGATGAAAACCCCAAATACCAATATTCCTTTTTTTGTTCTGGTAATAAACATGTTACCATAACAGAGCTATAATTTGGGGATAGAAATGTGAAAGAATGGGTTGAAGCATAAGCTGTTATTACACATTTACCACAAATGATGAATAAAGAAGTGGGAAAACTCACAGAATACCTATCAGCTTAAACAACTATCAACAAATGCTTTTGCAGCACCTCTTGGACTGTATGTGTCTGAAGCTCCCTCTGCGGGCCTGTGCACACTGCAGATGGCTCTCTCCTGTCTGCAGTTAGAGCTTCTGATCAGAGGGTGCCGCTGGGCCCATTCTAGAAGTGCCAGAACAAAACGCTCAAACAATACACCAGTCCCTGATGAAATGCTCCTTATATCCAATTAAAATACTTCCCAGTCTCCTGTAATATAATAGTTTCTAGATTCTAGATTTCCTAGATTTTTAGATTCCCATAATTTTATAAGAAAATATCGTATTTTGATCATCAAATACACTTTCATTATTCAAATGCAATACAGACCTGTGGTCTATTGAGGGCTAATAGTTCTGTGACAGGCATTCAGGCTAAGCTCCTTGCCTTCACCAGTCTGAGGTGTGTTGGAGGACCCCCAAATACTTGAGTTTAATTAATTTTTTGGTATGGTGAGCTTCTCTTGGTCCGCAAATCTGGATGACTCACTAAGCTGTCATATTCCTAAAGCCTTCAGAATGGCATTTAAACTCAGAATAAAGCAACAGGATGAAATGCTTATATTATTCACTGAAAGCTTATGGGAAGCAGAATAAATTAATCTAATGGCCTTTTTAAATTTTAAAGAAGACTTGTCCAGAGCAAGATGTGTGCAAGTCAGTCTGTGAGGGGCTTGAACTATGGGCATGGAGTTTGGTTTGTTGTACAAAAGGGAGCCCCTTCAGAGTCACATGCAGGGAGGGCTGGGGAGGGGTCTGGGCGTTTAAGCTCATGTTGACCTTTCTCCTGGTCTCTCTGAAGCATGAAGTGACCTCTTCTTTCTCAAAACTCCCATGGCACAGTGCGGTTATGTTATCATAGCCCTGTATTTTCCTTATCTGCTTGTCTCTTGTTGCCTTATTAGGACTCATTGAAAGCAAAAATCTTATTTTATTTGTTTGTGTATTTGTTTGCTTATTCATTTATTTTTCTGACTTTGGACACCACCTAGCCCAGCGCTTGGCTATTTGTATGCCTAATGTATGCCAGGCACTGAATGAAGGCACTGAAGACACAGATAAAATGAAATGAAATGCTCTCAAGGAATGAGAGTGCAGAGATGGACATGATGGCCAATGTCTGGTAAGGGGTTTTTGTACTAAGCTCAATGAGAACACAAAGCCAGCGCCCACATCTGTGGAGGTACAAGGGAAGGCTTCACTATACAGTGGACTGATCCTGAAACATGAAAGGTGCACAGATGGACCAACGTACACAGAGGCATGGAGGGAAGAAATGGTGTGGGGTGTCCTGGTGTCTATTAAGTTTTGGAATGGCTGAAGCATAAACTAAGAGAGTGTTGTTCAACAATGATAAACTCAGCACACAAAGAACCATATACCATATTAAGATATCCAGACTTGATTCTACAGGATTTAGGAAGCCAAAGAAGAGTCATGACGTTAGGAGGGCATGGCCAGATTTGTTTTTAGAAAGATTACTCTGGTGGCAAGAAAGAAAACACTGTGTGCATGTGTGCATGTGTGCATGTGCACATGCGTGTGTGAGCTGGGGTTGGCAGCAGAGAGAGTAGGGAGGGAAGCAACACTAAATGTAGGAAGACCAGTTGGAGGTTGTTATTACAGTCATGGTTCAATGATGAAATACATTTTCATTCTGCAGTCAAATTACATTTGTTCAGTGCCTACTCTTTGTGAAGATTTCCATGTATTTTTTTAAATTTAAAAATTTTATTCATATTTCAAGTTTATAAGATAAGGGCTCTACCCATTTTTCCTTTCCTTTTCTTTTCCTTCCTCTCTTCCTTCTTTTTCTCCTTCCTTCCTTCCTTTCTTCCTCCCTCCCTCCATCCCTCCCTTACTTTTTTCCTTCCTTCCTTCCTTTCTTTTTCTATACTCATTTAGGATATGAAGAAACTGAGGTTGATACTATGTAAAGACAGACTTAATCTCACAGAGATTAAATCACCCAAGGTCACACACATTTTAAGTGTTGGCTGTGGGATTCAAGCTCAATCTTGTACCAAAGCTTTTTATACCATACCTGCGGCATTTGCTGTAATGAGAGGCAGTGCACTTTACTGCAAAGGGAAATAGACTAGGAATAAGGTGTCTAGATTTTAAATATTGCTTTATACCTCATTTGCTTTGTCACCTTGATGAAATCACTTAATTTCTACGGGCCTTACTTTCTGTATCTTTAAAATGTTCACATGTGTTCCCTCAAGGTCTAATTCTTTGATTCTGTGAATTTAATTACATATGTTTGGGATGATGTTCATTCTAGCAAGTTTGGAGTGGGATGGAGTAGGTGAAGTAAAAAAGAGACTGGATTTATTCAGGAATGAGAGTATTGGAGTGGTGGGGGAAATCTGAAAAGTGCCGAATTTAGAGAGCACTATGAAGGAGATATTCATAGTTCTTAAGACTGGGTTCCTCAGCAAAAGAAAAATCAGATTTCAAATTAATCCCAAGGTAGTGGAAAAAAGGGACCATTTTGACAATGAAGACAATGAGGAGTAAACCTGTTGAGGAGGAAAGATTTGAGGGTGTTTTTGGGGACACCCAAAATTCAGTAAAATTCAATAAAAGTAATCAATTGACAAATATACCTGAACAGCTTTTCTTCTGGACAATTTGCTGGATAAGTCAAAATAAATTATAAGGCCATAAAGATGGAGAAGAAAGTGTCAAAAAGTGAAACTTTGACATGAAAATGAACTTCCTTAAGGAAGAAACATACAATATGAAATCAGAGAATTTTGACCCTTAGGGAGATTTTTATATTATCAAATAACACACGATAAACAGCTTTCATCTCAAAGCCTCCTAGTATTGGGTCAAGTCATGCTAACTGTGCAAATTTTTAAATGAAATATTCCATGAAACAGCCTACCTCAGGGGAGACTTCTGTAATTCCAAACTGGGATAAACTTTGATGCAAAACATTGATATTAAGTGAACGCAGCACTTCCTCAGATGGCAGAGCCTCAGAAATTCCTGCTTTTCGGTTTATGGGAGACACAAATAGTTCAACACTGTTCTTCTTTCCCTAGTAAAAACAGATTATTTGTATATGTTAATAGACATTTTAAACAACTTTGGGAAATATTTTTGCCTTTCTTCTAGAAACATTAAAGAAAATCAGAGCTTTAGAATCCTAAAAGACATCTTGGAGATCACCTTTATTAGGTATTCCTGGTACACTTAATATTAACAGCCCAAAGCCCGAAATCTTCAAATGGCCTTCTTTCAATTAGTTGACACCTCTAGCTTTGTAATTTTATATTTTATTCGAGGCTGGTTTATTTTCCATTCGGTATTGTAATTTTTGAGATATATTGTTCAGATGTTTCCCGAGTAATTGTGTTTAAAGAAGCATTTTAAAATCAATTAAATGAATTAAGTAAAACCTGATTTAACAGTACAATTATTAGACATCACCACCCCATATATATATATTTTTATAACTTGTATTAATTGAAGGCTGGACTAAGGAAGGTGATGCTGTCTTTGAAGTTGCTTCCCTGATCCTGTTCTTCACCTTAAATATGTCACACTTTTAAGATCTATTGTTTGGTAGAAACAATGTTATGCAATGATATCATGTTACTTTCCTATTAGTATGACCTCATTACCTGAAACACAGAGAGAGGATTTCTTACCTTAAATGGCTGATATGCCACATACCCATAAAAAACAAACACTACACAAAAACGACACTGCCTTTGATAGATTCTCTTTGACAACTTATACAAAGCACTTATAAAAGAAAATTGTTGTTAGTCTTTTCTTTTTGATACATGGGGTTTCCTCCTGCTAGAAAATTTTCTTTCTTTTTTTTTTTTTTTTTTAGAAAGTTTTCTTTTAATGCAATTTATCAGAAGTTCAGCCACGTATAAAATGGAGTACTACGAGTCATCCAGGAAAAATGTTTCTGTGTTTGCAGTGAACAACAGACAATGACTAAATATTGCATAATACTGATGTGAAACATGTTTATAATAATTTAAATAGTTTATGACCTAACAACAACAATAGTAGGAAGAGAGCACTTGTTTTGCGCTTGTCATGCTCCCATGTGCCTTAAATCTGTTATCTCCAGGACAGAGGTATTAAGTTATTTCATTTTGTAAATGAAGGAACATTAAGTAGCTTGTCTTAGGTCATAGAGCTGGGACATGGCCAAGCTGGAAATGGAGTAGGATTTTGTGTCTGTCTCCAAAGCACACACTCTGAATCACCGTACTCCGCTGCCTCAGGTATCATCATAACTTGAACTATTATAAGAACTACTCTTAGAAATAGACATGCATAAATGCTACTAACATTCTCTGAGGATATGCATATCCCTCTCTGGGTGTGGCAAATCCCTCTTTTATCCTTTCAAAGAGCTATTACACTCTTTAAATCTATATACGTAAAAGTATATCTAAGATATCTGAGTATATATATATAAAATCTAGATCTAGATCTAAGACATCTATAATACCTCACTTCTCACTTGAGCAAGGTACACTCTGGATATAAATAACCTATTTCACTCTTTCATGGTAATGGGAAATGCTGTATTTCTTCTTCTATGCTAGTGAGTTAAAAACTTGGTTTTTTTAAAAGCTTATTTAGTCCCAGAAAATAGTTGACTCACAGAACAAAAGTTATTATGGGGATGAAAACAATTCACCTTCCACACAGAAAAAAAATGAAAAGAAACAAAAATTCTAAACCAAAATAAAAGCAAATTCTTCTCCATAGTGGGAAACGCAGGTGTTGATGCAGTATAAAACTGAACTCAAGCAGGAGCGTAAGGATTTAAGGCAAGAAGAACAAGAAGTCCTTGCTTAAGTTTCTAATGCAGGGGAAATTAAGAACAATTTTAAAACTGTAAAATGATTCTAAAGTCCTTTTTCACAGGAACCTCGGATAATTAGCTTTTTACAAAGAGAAAGTCGTAAGATTTGAATTTGCCTTTCTTTGTCTTTGCTTACACCCACCTTCAAGTGCAGATGGGAACATGTAGTTGAATGATATCAAGGTCCCTAAACACTGAGGAGAAGGGGGAAAGAAAGGATGTGGGTGATAGATCGGTCTAAAGTGAGCCTTATACAAAAGGTCCTTTGGGCTTCCTTCATCCCCACCTCAGATACCCATCCAAGTTTTCTCTCGACTTTTTCAAGGCTATTCTTGCATTGTACTTGGACTGCTGTCCTTAAGCATGGTTCTTCTTTATTCTTTATTCAAAATCCTCTGCCTATGTGTTCACTATCCTTCATCCTGATACATATATATATATTTAAAGTTATTTATTTATTTATTTTTGGCTGCGTTGGGTCTTCGTTGCTGTGCGGGCTTTCTCTAGTTGCGGCGAGCGGGGACTACTCTTTGTTGCGGTGCGCAGGCTTCTCATTGCTGTGGCTTCTCTTGTTGCGGAGCACGGGCTCTAGGCACGCGGGCTTCAGTAGTTGTGGCTCGTGGGCTCTAGAGCGCAAGCTCAGTAGTTGTGGCGCACGGGCTCAGTTGCTCTGCGGCATGTGGGGATCTTCCTGGACAAGGGATTGAGCCCATGTCCCCTGCATTGGCAGGCAGATTCTTAACCACTGCGCCACCAGGGAAGTCCCTCATCCTGATATGCTTGAAGGGATTTTAACAGATGCTGTCTGGAGACAGTGCCTTACCTGATACAGAAGGTTTCCGTCTTAGGGAGAATATTTTGGGAGTAGTATCCGGTCGGTGAGACAAGTATTTTGGGCCCTTCTATTCATACCTACCAGGATAGCTAGTCTTGAACTACGAGAAGGTTGACAAACTTTTTCTGTAATGGGCCAGATAGCAAATATTTTAGCTTTTAATTTAGACAGACAATCTGTTGCAACTACTCAACTCTGCCATTGTAGTGTGAAAGAAGCCTTAGACAATATGTAAACAGATAGGTGTGGTTTGTTACAATACAACTTTCTTTACAGAAACAGGTGTTATGCCAGATTTGGCTCATGGACCATAAAGCTATAGCATGGGTGTTCCTTATTATTGTTGATTATTCTTGAGCCCTGCAATAAAGATCAAAGCTTGTAATCTGGGAATGCAAAATGTTGGCATCTTACAATGAGGCGATTGATGTGTACTTGCTGGGGTAAGAGTCCTAAAGCCGCGGCCACTCCTTGGCGGAATATCCGAAGCAAGGTTATGTTCAGCCTATTTACATCCATTTGCAGTGTCTGGAAAATAAAAAATTCAAATTATAGTAAATCTTTGATTTTGGACATTCAGTTCCTGACGGATGACTGACCACAACAATTCCTGTGACTTTGAGAAATTCACACTCATGGTGAGTTATTGCATTTTTAATGGAGATAAAAAAATTATAGGGACATTTTATGTGAAATTTTAAATGGTCTTACTTAAGAAGACGGTATATTGTATAACAATGCAATTTGTCTAGTTATAATCAAGAATCATATGAATGATCAATTCATAAAGAATTTCACTGAAATGTGTGTTGGTTTATTTTGGTTTAAGTCCAGATGACAGAATGTAATATGCAGCCAAGTATATTTCAGTAATCCAAGCCAGAGGACATCTTTAATTTGTGTTCACACACAGTCACAGAGAGGAAGATGCTGTGTAAGTTCCATAACACCAGACTTGGCAGTTTCTCTATATAGTGATTTTGCTGCCAGTGCAAGGCAAAAGAATGAGCTGCAATAATGCATTTTCCAACTCTGGTAAAGAAGTCAATGGAACTGATGATTAAATCTAAGGTAAACAATTCTTATTCCATTGCTTGGGCAAATACTCTTAATCTTCAGGTTGTTTTGGAAAAGGACAAGTAAATATTTTAAAATTCCTAAAATATAAATCAAGTTATGCAATTAACACTACATCCTTAATTTAAGCCATGGGTGCTATTATTACATTTACAACATAAACTAGTTAACTATATATTTTCAAAAATACACCATAATCACTTGAAATAGATACTTTACAAGGTGGGGAAACCAAACCTTTATATGCACTTCTTATTTTATAATGCTTAATTCGCTAACTTGACCATAGTAGGTTATCAGTAACTGTTGGATGTCTGCAATATCATTTTTTCTATAAAGTGAGGCACACTTCTATGTACACACTTCTATGATAAAGAGATTGGCTTACAAGTATAATCTACTATAGTGTAAGAACTCTCAGAGGACCTTCTCCCAGTATGCTGTAGAAGAAGAATAATACTGTTCCAATAATTTATAGTTTTGTTAAGAAATAATAAATCCTCTATACATAAAGTTGGTACAAAATAAGTGATTGGAAACTGGACCAAATACTTATTGCTACAGGAATCAGAGGGAGTTGGGGAGGTCAAAAGAGGTGTAATGGTTCCCAGTCAAAATGGCAGACCCAGCTAAAGCTCTAGACTGTTATTGTACCTTAGGATCTTTTAATACTTGCATAGGGGCAGGGGCCATAGAGCTTGGTCATGTTAGGCAGCTGGAACTGGACTCCTGGCAAAAAATTGAGATCCACAAAAGGGAAGAGCTATTGAAAATTCTACCCAACACCCCAACTATAAGGTACAACTTGCTCCTGGGAGGGCAAAAGGAGAATTAACGCTGGGAGTAGGTAGAAAAGTTACATTAACACCATCAGTAATAATTTTTTTATTAAATAAAAGTCATCTAATGGCTCACAGTTGTTTGCTATATTATCCTCTGTACTTTTCTATAGTCTAAAAATGTTTCCATTATATAAAAACACATTTTAATGCAGAAGGTAAGACTTGAGCTCAATCCTGAAGGATGAGTAGGATATGGAAATGCAGTAATGAGAAAAACATTATACTTTTAAGCATGATTTATGTTTTATGGAAACATGCTTTATGGAAAATCCAAGAGATTAGAAAAACTAAATCCACCTGGTGGCTCTGAGAAACAGAGGTTTCCTTGCAACAGCTTACTTTCAGCTCTGTAAGCCTGTGGAAATTGCCAAGAGATTGGAGTTTCTTTGCAGAGATGGGTTCCTTGGTTCCTGCAAACACTGATGAGGAACTATTGACTTCTGGCTCACCAGCAGTGTTTGTCAGGCAGGGTGAGCAGGCAGGCACAGCCCTTGATTCCCACGGGCAGGATTTGGAGCCAATGGTCTACGCTGGGAACTGAGAGTCAAGGGGGTTGTGCACACACTTGAGAATTCAGTTCCCAGGGCCATGATTAACGAAGCTTGTAACTGTGGAAACAGTATTAAAGTCTAACTTCCTTAGATCGAAATGGTGTATGGAAGTGAAATGGGAACTCAAGATTTAAAATCACTCAAAATGGCAACTTTCCAAGAAGGTAAAACTGTGAATTTAAAACAGAAATTTAGACTCCCTAACTAAAATGAAGTGAGTTGAAATAATTAGTTTAAAACTGCCATCATCTGGTTAATTGCATCAAACATTTGAATAATTTGCCTCAGTTCTCTGCTTGCCTGTGAAAAGCTGGATTGATTCCAGAGTACATACATGTATTTCTGACTATTCACCATAAAATAGTGACGTTAAAATACAGTACAAACAAAAAAATACGTATTTGAGGGCCTAATACATGCCAGACACTATGTATGATCACAATTTGAGAAAAAGAAAGGATCCTAGACAAAATGAGAATTTTATTTCAGAGAAAATAAAATAAATATGACTTCCTATAATAAGAGGATATATGTTACCACCTTCCTCCTGGATAGATGCTAGAAATACATAGCTTCTTCTCATCCTATTAGTTGAGATCATAACAACTATGATAGAATATAAATTTCCATGGCAATGACAGTGTCACAACTTCAAAATTACCATATAACAGTACAGGATATACTTTAGTCTTATTCTAAACCCATTTGGTCATTTCTATTATTTAACATACAAATGACTGAAATTTTTAACTTTAAAAGGGATTATAATGCTCTTTCCAAAGGTAAATGCTAAGCCACTTCACAGTAATGAATAATGCAAATAGAATTACTATCCAAAAACAGTTGAGTATTTGTATTGATATTACAAATATATAAACACACAGAAAAAATTAAACATAATGAAAATTCAAAGATTTCAGACTCCATCTGTATTTAAATTTATTGGACCTCTGCCTTGTAAAGAGATTCCTGAGTCAGTTCCTTTTATCTGGGGCCCATGTCCCCTCACCCACTTCTGCTTCATCCCACAAAGGAAATACCACTGTGTAATATGACTTTCTTTCTTTGGTCACCAAACAGTCCACTAAAATAGTTGAAGCCTATGAGCCTTAGATATAAATCAGTTTGAGGAAACTGATTAAAATGTAGTACTCGAATTTAGGCACCAGCATTATGTTTAAACTTTAAGTATGTGATTGGCTTTTAGCTATTTATATTTAAAGGATGGTTGAATTATTTTTGCCTGAGAGGGGGTCAGGTTTCAAATGTTATTTACCTCTTGATGCTATAAGGTAGCCTGGTCTGTCATCTGATCACCCCCAGTAAGAGTCAAGATCACACCCAGTGGCCACATTAGGGAGAGGAAGTCCAAAAATATGTCCTCAAAGCCCCTCAAAGAAGTCCAGTCTCAATTCCCAACAGCAACAATCAAACCCAGCTTCCTTCAGGACCAAGCCAGTCAGGAGGAATCCACTCATCTCCTTCTAACTTTAACGTGTGCTCATTGCTACTCGGGATCTCTAACTTCATTCTTGGCAAGGGGTCTCCCCTTTATGGCCAGCAGTTGGATTGTCAAGTGATTCCCAGGAATAAAAGCAAAAATTTCTCTGTCTCTGAACAAAGAAGAAAGCCCTGACCTATTGGAGGCATTTTACACCATCACCCAATCCCTTCTTATAACTCTCTGTGCTGTCCTCTACTATTACTTACGTACTAATGATTTTTATTTCCATATTTCATGTTCCCACCTTTCTCAGAGTCCTACATCTGCTTCCCTCCACCTGAATGTTCCACTTATGCCTCAAACTCGGTATTACCCAAACTGAACTTATCTTTTTCCCTCTGCTCATCTACAATCAAATTTACTTCTAATTCTATATTTCATATAATGTGAAGTACCATATTTTGAAATCATGTTGACTCACTCTTTTACCTTATCTTTCACCCTACCATCATAACATCCAATTAATTATCAAGTTCTGTCTATTCTACCCTCTAAAAATCTCTTGAAGGTTGAATCCGTCTTCTCTTCATCTGTATTTCCACCATCTTCATTCAGGCCACTATCATGGCTATCTGGACTATTTCAATAGAATCTTCATGGGTTGCCAATCTTCTGTGGCCTCTAATTCATTCCTCATATGGACCTGTGCAACATTCTGGCTCAATCAAGTCACTATTCTGCTTAAAATACTTGGAGGAAATCTCATTTTTTAATGAAAAGTACTAACTCCTTGGTTCACTGCCATTGTCCTGTCCTTCCAGTCTTACCTCCCAACCCCATCCACCATGTACGTTATACTCCAGCTGTACCTAAGGTGTCTTAAACATGCCATATCCTTTTTGTATTGGGTCAGTGCATATGAGGATCACTGGCTAGCCTTCTTCCTTCTCTTTGGAGACTCAGCTCAAACACCATTCTGTCAGATTTCCATGACCTCTCCTTCCCCTTCCTTTGCTTGCAGCTTTCAGTTCTATGTTGGACTTTACTTATTTTTTGTTTAAATTTTTATAATAAAAAATTCATAATTATTTCAAAAAATACAAAGTACAGAAAGATACATAGTAAAAAAATGAAAGCATGCTTGTCTTCTCCTAACCTTTTATTCTAATCCTCAGAAACAACAAACAATAACAAACAATACTATTTCTTGTGTATTCTTCCAAATATTTTTGATGCATATAGAATGTAAAATAATATGCATTTATTATACATGTTTATTATTATTAAATACAAATAGGATTAAACTACACATGTTGTTCCATAAGTTGCTTTTTTCACTTATTATATAAGTGAAATATATTAATATATTTAATATATTAAATATATCTGAGATGCATTTCTGTATTCATAAAATATACTGGTATTGAATATCATGTTTTGAGTCTCATCTAATAATTTCTTACTTTTAATAGTTTAGCTTATCCCATTGACTTTTATTATTTTAACAGATCTAAATGTGTTTTGTTATTTTATGTTATGCTATCTTTTAAAATTTGTTTTTATACCTCCTTAGTTTTCTGTCTTTTGCTAAGTGGTCTGGTGTTTTTTTGGTTGTTCTATATATTTTTTTCTTCCTGTGCCTATAATCATAATGTTAAATATTGCATGATAATATATTTACATCTTTATTTCTTGATATATAAACTTCAGAATGTATTTATTAACTGCTGTTATGAAAAGTGAGAAAATGTACATCTCTTCCCACCAATTCTCATGATCATTTTCCAGTTTTTATAATTATATTATTATTATTGTCTTATTATATTTTATGGTGTTTATATTATATTCTTTATAACAGAGACTACTCACCAAACCGATTATCTCCTCCTGGAACCTTAGCTCATTTATATCTTGGTGGAGCCAAATAATAGTGCTCACCAATTAGTGTAAATGAAAGTAAAGTGATATTTTCAGTCTGAGGTAGTCTTCTCTACTCTCTTCTCTCTTCCCTCTGTCTGCAAGCTGGATGGTTCCAGGATGACCCTAAGACTGTAATAAAATGGTGGCCCCATACAAAGGAAGACGCCTGGGACCCGAATCACTGCATGAAGCAGAGGCCCTGCCCAGCACTACTCATTAAACAGTAACATGAGTTAAAAATAAACTCCTATTGCATTAAGTCACTAAAATATTAGGATCATGTTAACATTATTTACACTGATGAATATATTCTGTAATTATAATTTTTAAAGTTCTATAGAATTAGTTACATATTCAAATAGTCATAATCATGATCAGCTCTTTTTTAGAAGGGTGTACCATTCCTGAATTCTTTATTTTGATGTATCTCTTATTTAGCTGGATGCCGTTATCAAAAAGCTTCTTTCAAGCAGGGTTCATGAGTGCTATGTTTCCTGAGGCATTTGAGAATGTATTTACGGTGCCTTTAACAATAAATGACAATAAATGACAACTTGGCTGAATATTAAATTCTTGATTCAATCTTTGTTTTTACTTTTTGCCTTTGAACTCTGCTGCTATTATTCCAATGTCTTCTGGCTTTGAAAATTGCTACAAAGAATACCCCGGCCTGAGGCTAGCTTGTCTTTGGGATAACTTGCTTTTTCTGCCTGCAATCTCACAAGAGTCTTTAAAGTTAAAAAACTTCACCAGGATATTTCCTTGGTTTGACAGTTTCTGCAATATAGTATGCTCTTGAAGTCTACATATACCAGATTCCTTATTTCAGAAGTATTTTTTCCTATTATATATTTGAATGATTTTTCTCCTAAATATTTTTTGGTTCATCTTTAAGGACACATTATGCAATTTTATATTCTTTCTCTTTAGCCACTTTATGTACTTATTGTCTTATTTTCTCAGGTCTGCTCTATGTCCTTGTATGTTTTCAGCAGACTCTGATCTAATTCTTTTGTTTCTAAAGTGATTTTGATTCTATAATGTGTGTTTTATTATTATCTTCATTTATCTTCTGAGTTGTGCCAGTGTACTCTTTGTGATGCCTTCTTTTAACTGTTTCAGACAGGAAGTGACACAAAACTTTCATTTATACTTTCTTGATCTCCTCTATCCATTTTAAAATCTATTTTTTCCAAAGAGTTCATCTCCTTTTCTCTTTTAACATCCTCCAATAACTTTCTATTACATTTAGAGTTAAATTCAATTACATGGCTTACAGGGCCTTACTTTATCTGGCTCCTGTTCCTTCTGAATTTCATCTCATATCTCTCTCTCAAGCCACTCCACCCTTTTTCCAGTTCCTCAGACAAGCTGTGCTCATTTCCACCTCATGGCCTTGGAATCTGCCTGCCCGCTGGAGAAACGTTCAACATCACTGTATGGTGGGTCCTTCTGATCTTTCAGCTCTCAGTTTAAATGTCATCTCCTCAGAGAGGCCTTCCCAGCCTGGCCATTCCCTCTCACATCACCCTGCTTTATTGTCCTCATATCATTTATCACTATCTGACAGTTTCTTATTTATTTTTTTGTTTATTGTATATCTCCCTTTACTAAAATGTGAGCTCCATTGGTGTGGGAACTTGTCATTCTGGTTCTCTGTTATATCTACAGGACCTGGAACAATGCCTGGCATTTGGTAGGTATTTAATAAATCTTTGTGAAATGAAGGAATACATAAATCATCATACTCAGCATTGTGTAGTTACTACATTTGACTTGTGAATGACATGTGTTTGAACGGCGTGGGTCCAGTTATACACAGATTTATTACACTAAATATGTACTACAGCACTACCCAGTGCAAGGATTGGTTGAATACAAGGATGCAGAACCTCAGATATGGAGGGCCGACTGTAAAGTTATACTCGGATTTATGACTGCACGTGGGGTCAGCTCACCTAAACCCCACATTGTCTGAGGGTCAAAAACTCTAACTGGAAGAATCTGAGTTCTATGATAGGGGTAGAAAGGGTTACAAAACCAGGGTTATAAGCTCTTGAGGAGATTAATACTTGGTTAAGTAGTTCACTTGAAATGCCTAATCACTCAAAAATCATGAGTAGATTTAACACAATTTGTATTTGGCTTGTTACTAATATGCCTCTGATACTTTGACTACTACACAGTTCAGGAGGGAAAAAACAGTTTATTTCATCTAATCAATTCTTTGAAACTTGTTTCTAATAGGCAAAATCAATATGCGTGCTATATTAGTTGTAAATGGCACTCAAACTTAATCAGTGTGTCTATTTCTTGTGACTAATTTGAGAGTTTTAAAATTTATCTTTCTAATTATAAAAATTAAATATGCTCATGATAGGGCTTCCCTGGTGGCGCAGTGGTTGAGAGTCCGCCTGCCGATGCAGGGGACACGGGTTCGTGCCCCGGTCCGGGAGGATCCCACATGCCGCGGAGCGGCTGGGCCCGTGAGCCATGGCCGCTGAGCCTGCGCGTCCGGAGCCTGTGCTCCGCAACGGGGAGAGGCCACAGCGGTGAGAGGCCCGCGTACCGCAAAAAAAAAAAAAAAAAAAAAAAATATGCTCATGATAGAAGATTTAGAAACTACAAAGAATTAGGAAAAAGAAATAAATATTATGCATAATGGTTTATTCCATCATCCTGAAATAAAGCTTGTGGTGCTTTTAGTGTTAGTTTTTTTCTGATATGTAGGTAATATAATGTAGAATGCATATATATATTATATATACCTATATATATCTAATATATAGTCATACAAATATTTATCCATTTTAATGTGATGCTATAACTATCACATTTTTATGGCTTTTCTCTTTCCATGATGTTAGGAGGAAACACTTATTCCCCAACGCTGATGTTTTATTCTGTGCGGTGGCAGCTCAAATATAGTAATTTTCCTGGTGCCCTCCCTCCTCTGTCTCCTCAGGGGAGGGAAGTGACTTGTATAATTGGTGCATTTGGAATGAGATACTGGGGCATGCATAGCTCTGTGCTTTCCTTTTGGGGTCCTCTTGCCTATAAAGACACTAAAACCTAGTATTCTTATTGCAAGTAGTAAAGTAAGTTGCAAAGGTTCTGTCCCTTCAGGTGAGGCCACAGTTGGCCAGTACTCCTGTGACTGGTGGGTAAATTTGCCTAAGAAGAAGAGGCTGCCATAGAAGTATACTGTCATGCTCCTAAGTCACATCTCCAGCAGCTCTATCAGCAACAAAGTTATATTTCTTATCTCCCCAGGTCTGCTTCCTCTGTCTTTCTCAGTCAGTAGAAGAGGGATGCTATTTCTTATCCCCCTCAAATACCAACTCATGGTACCAGAAAGTTAGACGTTACATTGCACTCTGTTGCCCATACCCCTAAAAGGCAAAAAGGCTCTAAAACTTTTCTTGTTAGTTGACCTTGATTTCAGCATGGATATTTACAGTGGCAGCAGGGTTAGAGGAAAATCAGGTGTATGGTGCCGTGGAGTCAGGAGCAGAGTTTGCAAAAGAAGTTTGTCAACACTGCTAGATGCTGCTGAAGGTTAAGAAAAATGCAGACCAAGAAAAGGCTCTTGGATTTGTTGATGAGGACTAATTGGTGGCCTTCAAGTAGTGATTCTCAAAATGTGGTCCACAATCCACTGGAAGGCCAAGTGAGTCTTTGTTGGAACTTATTTGAAAGTGTGGGACCATTGTGTGGATATACGGATGCCTAGGGTACAATTCCACAGACTTTCGTTTGTCCCACAGGGTCATTTAATGGGTTTTTTAGGGTTAGTACAATTTGATACTCATAAAATAAAATTAGTGTGTCATTAGTGTATATTGAGACTTTGATGGGGTTAAGATGTGATTGTATACTGAAAAAACAGGCAGAACACCACGACCAATTTTTGCTGAGGACAAAGGAGAAAGATAAGATGGTAAATAGATAGAAAAATCTTTTTCCCTCAGGTGGGAGGTACTCTGAGCTTTATACTATAACAATAGTACTTCAGGTGACTTAATCTTTCTTTTTGAGATCCTTACAGTGTGATGAGCTAGCCCTTTTAACACATGAAATGCTGACACTAGTTTTGGTCAGAGTAACATTTTGAGACGTTTTGTAAACAATTGCAATGCCAACTTCATGAGTTTCTCATATCCTTGGCTCTGTTGTATTTATGGCCTGCTAAAGCAATTGATCAGCTTATCAGTTAAAACAATTTATAAAGGAGCTAAATGCATATTGGTAGTAAGTGAGAAAAGGTATCGAAATTTCTCATTTAGAAAGGAAAGACTTAGTGGACAAGGGAGATATTCAGAAGGTTCTTGAATTATGATCTCACACATTTAAAAGCTTTTGCCTACTCTGTTTTCTAATAGCTAGAGAGAATGTACATGACTTTTTTTTTTTTTTTTTTTTTGTGGTACGCGGGCCTCTCACTGTTGTGGCCTCTCCCACTGTGGAGCACAGGCTCCGGACACGCAGGCTCAGCGGCCATGGCTCACGGGCCCAGCCGCTCCGCGGCATGTGGGATCTTCCCGGACCGGGGCACGAGCCCGTGTCCCCTGTATCAGCAGGTGGACTCTCAACCACTGCGCCACCAGGGAAGCCTGAGAATGTACATGACTTTAAATAACTGTTTGTGTGTTTGGAAGTTGCAGGTAGGTGAGCAAATGCCAAATAAGGAAACATTGACACACTATAATATAATAGTTAAGAGCATGGGTTAGTAAGACAGACTTGGATTTATCCTGGGCTGAGTGGCCTTGGTCAAATTACTAACTCTCCCTGGGCCTCAGTTTCTTTGTCTGTCAAATAGAGATGATAACTGCATCCTTTTCACAGGGATTTTGAGGATCACATAAGTTATCAGACACAAAACAGCTAAAACTGACAGATAAAAAGTGTTCCATAAACTTTGCTTAAAGATATGGATTTATCCTTCATCGATGTTAAAAACAACTAAATGATCTGCTTCTTTGGATATGCAGTAAAAGGGGACATTGAGTTGCAACTTTGTTGATTAAATGAAGGTCTTATACTTATTTCCTGGAACAGTAATAATATTAATACACAAAGAAGTGGCCTGATTGGACTTCCGGTGCTTACATTTACTGATTTAACAATCAAGGAGCTTTAGCCAAAAGTCAATTAGGAAATCTAGGTCAGAGGAAAAAGCAATGGTCAAAACAATTTGATTTTCCTAAAGTGATATAATTTTTGGAAGAATATATACCTGAGGTTTAAGGTTAAAATAGCACACTTTAAGAAGGGTTCTTTGATTCCAGAATCTCTACCTCCATTTACTCCCTACTCCATCCACCCTTTCTAACCATGGCTGTGTGAGCCATCAGATCAGATCCCAAATTGTACAGAAGACTCCTTATAGCTACTGAATCAAATTCATATTCATCATCCTTTTCTTTTTTTCTCTCTACTACTACAAATTAAATATTAATATTGAAACAGTCAAATTTAGTGACTTAGATTAGAAGCCCTATCCTACTCATTTGAAAAGCTTTTTATAAGCTATTTATTTCTTCATTTCATTAATCTCTCTTTTCTATTTTAATAGTACCTCTTAATTAGTGTTCCCTTTCACATCCTCTAATAGCATTCTTGTAAGAAAATCTTTTCTTTTGCCTTTAAAGACTCCTATACTTTAGGCAATTAAGTTAAGAACTTCTTTACATTGTTCTGAAAACTTTAAATTCTGTATAATTTGGAGTAACCCCCCATCCTTATAATTAGCTATTTTAAAAAATCATGAAATGGTTAAGGTCTTGACTTTTCCAAGTACAAATTCAATGGAGGAGATAAGGCTTCCAAAAATTAGAAAATAACACTTTATGTACTTTTATGATACTATCATTCCTATACTTCGTGATTTTGTGTCCATTTACCCTTATAAAAATATTTTAATAAAAATATTTAATAAAATAAATATTAAAAAAACATATCTATGGATGAAATAGAGGAAAACAGAGGTATAATATAAAGTTCTTTGGAGACAGGAGAAAATCATGATTTATCCACAAATAGATATTATCCTGAGTACAGTAAACAAATATAATAGCAGGTTACTGGCTTTTAACAGAATTTTCAAGTCTCATTATTATATGTTCAAGTCAACAGAAATTTCCACATTCATCTCCCCTAATTATGTACTGAATATTATTTCTTCTCCATTATTCTTATTCCTGTGTTCTCTTTTAGTCTCCTCTAAATTGTTACTCTCCCCTTCCTTCAGCATCTCTCATGCTGGGGCAGACCCAGTAACCAAAAGCTTGAGTGGAAAATGGCTGGAATCGAGATCAGGCAGAAACTCTCTGGACAAAAGCCCAAAGCTCAGGCAAATGTTGCCTGCAAAACAAGGTTAGACAAATTCAGGTTTCTACAACCAACCCTGTCAGGATGACAAAATTCTAATCACCACAGCTGTGACCACTCCATTCATGCAGCTTTTCTGAAAGGACGGAGGAGACATTTGACTATCGTATCCAGTAAGAATTGAGACCAAACTGACTTCTAAGTGGCATTTAGAGATGCTTGGAAATAGACGTCCCAGGGCAAAATAATAATCCTTCAGCTCTTCAAGCACTTTGCTTCATAGTCAGAAAGTGATACTGTCCCAAGCCACCAAGTATATAAATACTACTTTAAAAAAATGAAGAAATTATCAATCGTTACAGGCTACTGGGTACTTTATTCCAGATGTGGGTAAAGTAGGGAGATGGCTCACTTTTATTTTCATGGGCTTATATTCAATCAACAGGAATATATTCTTTCGGGAATTTCAACTTTTTCACATGCAAAATCTTGGACTGTGAAGTGGCAGGGAGACCACACAGGCTCTCAGACATCAGTCTGATCAAAAGGGTGGTTTGGAGTCTAACATCCCTGGAAGGACGTTATAAATTCACTTTCATTTCCATTCCCTTCATGAAGTAGTTTATGTTTCACTTCAATGGCTGTAATAGGATTCTGTTTTTCACTCTGCTGGTGAACCACCCAATTCCCTAAGAAACATGGTAAAATAAAATGAGGTTTATTGGCATGTGTTTGGGGATGGAAATAAAAACTCTATGATTTAGTGTCCTTTCAAGTTTTATTCTCGGTAATCTTGATTTTTCTGTCACGGTGGGAATTAACCATTTTCTGCATAACTAAAAATGAATAGAGAGAACGTGGAATAAGTTTTAGTCAATGTTCTTGTGGTTTTTTCATCTGCAGAATGAGATGGCAAAATAATAAGTGTATAATTTTCCACAATGTGTTATTTTTGTGATTAGCACTCCGAGAACCATCTCATTTCTGGAAAATAAAGATTCTGAGTGAGGTTGTCTGCAGCATAACTTTAATACACAGCATGACTGTGCCAATTTCATCCTGTTATTACTTCTCGATCTTCCCAGTAATACTCTTTTTTTTCCTTTCAGCATAATTGGGGTCATGGTATTTATTAGGATTGCTATATCTCTGAGCTAATTATTAAATTGTTAAACAAAAGTACATGGATTGATCAGAAAAACAAAGGAGACTATATGAATCTTATTCCTCCTTGTTACAGCTAAATATAGAAATGGCTAATATCATATAACACAATCTAGCATCAATTATCAACTGAATAATTCACACCAGCAATTTAAAAAATAAATTTAAGACTGTGGAAGCTGTAGGGAAAGATATTTTGGTGTACAAAATTAAGAAGCCACATCTTCTTTAAGGCTTTAATTTCTATTAAATGACAGATTTAAACAGGTTAGTCCTTTTCATATTAAAAAGACATTAAAAGAAAATCACTAAAACTTTTATTTCTCTTTAATCTAAAATCTTGCTGCTAAACCTTAAACCCCTCTTCGAAATTATTGCCAAGCCATCATTTGGCATTATTATCTCCCCATGTTTCACACTAGAGACATAAAAAAACCAAAACAAAACAAAACCTGACAGCGCTATATTTTGTGGCAAATAGAGATTGACTTCTTGAATCAAATGATACATTTGGGGCATCTTGATTGTTTTCTGCAACATTGAATCAGGCAGGAAGTTAATCCAATTTTATGATTAAGATAGATGGAAACACCAGATGCACTTTTTTTTTTTTTTTTTTTTTGCGGTACGCGGGCCTCTCACTGTTGTGGCCTCTCCCATTGCGGAGCACAGGCTCCGGATGCGCAGGCTCAGTGGCCACGGCTCACGGGCCCAGCCGCTCCGCGGCATGTGGGATCTTCCCAGACCGGGGCACGAACCCGTGTCCCCTGCATCGGCAGGCGGACTCTCAACCACTGCGCCACCAGGGAAGCCCATAATCCATAATTTTGTACCAACACCAGAACCACTATATTATCTTTAAACACTCAAACTAAATTCTTAATTTATTTTAATTTTTTAATTTTTATTTTTTTTTGTGGTACGCGGGCCTCTCACTGTTGTGGCCTCTCCCATTGCGGAGCACAGGCCCCGGATGCGCAGGCTCAGTGGCCACGGCTCACGGGCCCAGCCGCTCCGTGGCATGTGGGATCTTCCCAGACCGGGGCACGAGCCCGTGTCCCCTGCATCGTAGGCGGACTCTCAACCACTGCGCCACCAGGGAAGCCCCTAAATTCTTATTTTTAATGCTTGTACACCCAGAACTTCATACAATGCCTAAAACACAGTGGGAACTCAATACATATTTTTTGAAATAAACTTAAGTGAACTAAATAGGACTTTGTGAGGCTTTTCATCTGAGGATAGCACTTTCTGTACAGATTAACTAATGAATTCACACATAATTTTTTTTTTTTTTTTTTTTTTTTTTTTTTTTGCGGTACGCGGGCCTCTCACCGTTGTGGCCTCTCCCGTTGCAGAGCACAGGCTCCGGACGCGCAGGCCCAGCAGCCATGGCCCACGGGCCCAGCTGCTCCACAGCATGTGGGATCCTCCCGGACCGGGGCATGAACCCTTGTCCCCTGCATCAGCAGGCAGACTCCCAACCACTGCGCCACCAGGGAAGCCCCACACATAATTTTTAATGAGAGCCTTAATTCTTATGAGGACAGCCAAGCTTTAATAATAAGGGTCTTGGTTTACCAGTAGAAAACAACAAAGCTGAGGTCCCCAGTTGGGAATTAGACGGGGGATGTCTCCTGTCCCGCACTTGCATTCATTGGTCCCCCACATATGATTACAATGGAAGATACTGACTAGTCTTTTAGTGAAGTCTATGTGCAAAGGCAGAGTCCCCAAGTTGCAGTATGATAGAAAGTTTGGATTTAGTGACTAAGCCCACTGTTAGCTCCCCTTTCCTTTTCTAGTTATCTTAAATGCAAGGGAACTTATTCCTAGTGTCAGTGTAGGGACTACACCAAGCAAAGCCAAGGAAATAGCTGCTCCACTCAATACCTTTTATGAAAATTTTCGGTTCTGTCCAAGTGAAGTTATTTGTAATTAATTCTATTCTCTTTAGGATGGATACAAAATTTTTTATAAGAAACTTCTTGTGATGGTGGTAAGGTCTTTACTGTTCAGAGATATTGAATAATTGCATAGCATTTAATTTTAATTTCAAACTTTGAGGCTAAAGCTGTTTCCCTGGATATCACAAAGATTCTCTGCTGACTCATACGCGCGCAGGAACAGATACAGACAGAAATCTCAATATTCACCCTCTTAACCTAGCACCGTTAATGTCATGAAAGATTCTCTTACCTGTTTGGAAATTGACTGGATGTTGTGGTAAGTTCGACTTCCATTTGCTCTCCTTTTGTTATTTCCTCACCTTAGCAAGCTGGACTAATCGTAAAGCTTTCTAAGCTCGTGTGCTGAGATGAAGCCTCATTTAGTCACCTGGAGGTAACTGCCTGGTACTATTTCTAGAGACATTGCTGATCCCAGGCCTACTGTAGCAGCCTGTGCAGTCCCAAGAGGTACCCCAGGTGCTTGCTGTTTCAACAGTTTATAAGAATTGAAATGCATGATTTTTTTTTCATGGCCATTAGCAGAACTATAATATGAGTACTCTATGGGCTATCGACAAGGTGAGTTGCATGAAGAGTTTTTTTTTTCTTTTAAAAAAATATATGTTCATAAGATATTTTCATGATAAAGTTCTTCTAAAAGTTTCACTATTTCCTCCAAAATTTCCTACTCTGTGCTAAGGACTTTACAGATATCTCATTTCAACCCTCACCAGGACTTAGAGAGCAGGCATTATCATTAATCTATTAATTGATAGGGAGATTAAAGTGATTTAGGCAAAACCCAAGTAATGAATGTGGTGTTCAAATACAGCTTGGTCTGATTCCATAATTGATAATTTTGTCCACATTACACCATATGCACACCATTATGCTTTAACACAGAGGGATTTCAGATAAATGATTATTGTAATTATTATTAGTGAAATATTTGGTTTAAAAAATAGGAGGGAATGAAGATAATTTCAAGATATGATCTCCATCTTTAAGGAGCTATCAGTCTGTTAGAAAAAGCATAGTTGAAACAGTATAGGGATTCCATAAACTATGGCCACCAAGATATATGGCATAACACTAACAAGGTTGGAATAAAAGTTAATCATTTATACATTATGGGAGGCATGGGAAATTTATTTTTTAAGGCAATAGGGTACTGTCAAGAGTCTTAAAAATGTTCATGATCTTTGATCCAGTAATTCCCCACCTGAATATTTATCTTAAGGAAATGATTTCAATGAATAAAAAAATAGACAAAGATTTTCTTTGCAGTATTATAGTAAAAAATCAGAAGCAACTTAAATGAACATTGGTGCAAGCAGATAAGTATATTATGGTACATCAATGGCAGGTAATTATTGTATAATTCTCTCTCTCTTTCCTGCATCATTAGCTCACCCTCTCTATCATGTCTTTCTAATTTGATTTCAAATGTGCTACAATATTTCTTATATTAAAATAAAAGTCAAACTGAAAGATCTCCTTGTCCAGCTATCACCACTTTTCATTTTTCTCCTGTCAAACAAAGGTCTAAAAAGAGTTGCCTGTATTCACGTCTTTCAGTTCCTCTATTCCACCTCCCTTCTCCCTATATTGGCTCCTGCTATATTAAACCAGGATTGCTGAATCCAGTGGTCAATTCTCAATCTCCATCTTGCTTGACCTATGAGCAGCCTTCAACACAGATAATTTGTTCTTCTTCCCTGATGTTCTTTCCTCACCTGGCTTCCAGGATGCTACACCTTCATATTCCTGACCTCTCTATACTGGAGGGCTCAGTCCTTAATTCTTCATGTCTTCTTTTTCTTCTAAACCACAGTAAAATTAACCAGGACCTCGCCCTCAGAACTCAAGTCTTGTATACCCAGTTGCATACCTGACATATCCACTTAGATGGTTAACTTGATCTTGTTGACACTGAGCTCTTGATTCCTACCCTACCCACCTCCACCCCAAATCTGTTCCTCCTTCAATTTTCTTCCTCTTCACAACTGGCAACTTCAATCTTACTTGTTAAGAAAAACAGGTGTTATTTTTGTCTCCTTTCTTTCTCTCGTGCCCTACAACTGGTAAATCCAATTGAACAATATTCAGAAGACCACTTCTCACCACCTCCACCATTACCATCCTAACTCCTATCATCGCTCACTAGGGCTATGGCAATAGCCTCCTAACCAGTCTCCTTGTTTCCATTCTGACTTCTAGAGTTGATTTTCTGTGCAAAGCCAAAGTAATTTTAAACCATAAATTAGATCACATCAGGATCTTTCTAAACCACTCCAGACTGAAGACTCTTTTCCAGCAGAAAAGATCTTCTACATCTAAAGATATAAAGGAAACACAATGAGATGGGTAGGAAAGGTAGAGATGCGATATGGACCAATACCCCCCAGGGAAGTGACCCACAAAAGGAAGAAAAATCACAATTTCAGAGGCTCTCCTAAAGGATCGAGGGGTCCAAGCCCCACATCAGGCTCTCTAGCTTGGGGTTCTTGCACTGGGAAGACAAACCCCAAAATACTTGGATTTGAACACCGATGGGGCTTGCTTTCAAGACAGCTAGAGGGCTGTAGGAAACAGAGACACCATTCTTACAGGGCACACACAAAATTTCACACACTCTGAGACCCAGGACAGAAGCAGTAATTTGAAAGAAGCCTGGGTCAGACCTACTTGCTAATCTTGGAGAGCCTCCTGGAGAGGTGGGAAGCAACAGGGACTCACTCTGCAGGATAGATGCTGGTGGAAGCCATTTTGGGGAGCTCATTCCACCACAAGGACACATGCTGGCAAGCACCATTTTGGAATCCTCCCTATAGCTTATTATAGGGAGGGGTCCTGGCCCCACCCACCAGCTGGTTGGCACCAGTTCTGGCAGCCCCCAGGCCAAGGAGCTGGCCACATAGGAACACAGCCACACCCACCACCAGGCCAGTTGCCTTGGGTCCCTTTGAGTCCCCCAGTTGTCCCAGGACCCCACCTTGTCCACCAGAGGGCCCAGGACTGGCTCCAACCACCAGCAGGTCAACATTAGCTCCAGGACCTCCACAGCTCTGCAGCCAGCTACACTGGGACCCAGCTGACCCATCAGCTGGCTGACACCAGCCCCAGTACCTCCCCCAGGCCCTGTCCCTGCCCACCAGCAGGCCAATACCAACTTCAAGATCCAGGCCCATGGCCAGCTGCTCTGTGACCAACACCACCCACCAGTGACCAGCAGCCTCTGCACAAGGCAGGGCCTGGCAACCAATCAGGCTGGGAGCCAGCATCAACTACCAGTGTGCCCACAGTAGTTGCCCTGCCACAGCAGAAGGGCCCATGCAGACAACATAGGGGGCACCCCGAGAACATATAGTTCTGATGACCACAATGGATTGCACTGCTGGACCCCATAGGACATCTCCTACATAAAGCCACTCATCCAAGATCAGGAAATATAACTGCTTTATCTAATATATAGAAATAAACACAGAGGATTAGGCAAAATGAAACAATAGAGGAATATGTTCCAAACGAAGGAACAAGATAAAACCCCAAAAGGAAAACTAAGTAAAGTGGAGATAAGCAATCGACCAGATAAAGAGTTCAAGGTAATGATCATAAAGATGTTCAATGAATTCAGGAGGAGAATGGATGAACGCAGTGAGAAGTTTAACAAAGAGTTAGAAAATATAAATAAGAACTAAACAGAGCTGAAAAATACAGTAACTGAAATAAAAAACACACTAGAAGGAATTAACAGTAGATTAGATGATACAGAGGTACAAATCAGGAAATGAAATCACTCAAGCTGTACAGAAAAAAGAAAAAAAGTAAAAAAAAATGCGAACAGTTTAAGAGATCTGTGGGACAACATCAAGTATACTAACATTCACATTTTATAGGGGTCCCAGAAGGAGAAGAGAGAGATACAGGGGCAGAGAACATATCTGAAGACAGTAGCTGAAAATTTCCCTTGCCTTGGAAAGGAAACCAACATCCAGGCCCAGGAAGCACTGAGAGTTCAAAACAAGATCAACCCAAAGAGGTCCACACCAAGACACATTGTAATTAACATGGCAAAAATTAAAGATAAAGAGAGAATCTTAAAAGCAGCAAGAGAAGAGCAACTAGTAATGTACAAGAGAACTCCCATAAGGCTATCAGCTGACTTTTCAGCAGAAACTCTGCAGCCCAGAACAGAGTGGCATGATATACTTAAAATGATGAAAGGAAAACATTTACAACAAAAAATACTCTATCTGCAAGGCTATTACTCAGATTTGAAGAAAACAGAAAGACTTTTATGGACAAGCAAAAGCTAAAAATGTTCAGCACCATGAAACCAACTTTATAAGAAATGTTAAAGGGACTTTTTTAAGAGGAAAAGAAAAGGCCACAACTAGAAATATGAAACTTATAAAGGGAAAAATCTCATTGCAAAAGGCAAATATATAGTAAATGTACTAGAACAACTACTTATAAAGCTAGTAGTAAGGTTAAAAGACAAAAGTAGTAAAATCATCTATATGTAAAATAAGTAGTTAAAAGATACACAAAACAAAAAGATGTAAAATATGTCAAAAACATTAAATGTGAAGCTGGGGGAGAGTAAAAAATGCAAGGTTGTTAAAATGCCTTCAAACTTAAGAGATCATCAACAAATAATCATATATAATTATAATTATTATGTTATATATAATTATATATAATATATAATTACATATAAACATCATGGTAACCACAAACCAAAATTTATAATGATAGACACACAAAAAAGAGCAAAGAATCCAAGCATAATGCTAAAGATTGTAATCAATCATAAGGGAAGAGAGCAAAAGAAGAAGAAAAGAAAAAAAAGAACTACAAAAACAATCCAAAAACAATGAACAAAATGGCAACATGTATATACCTATCAATAATTACTGTAAATGTAAATGGACTAAAGGCTCCAATCAAAAGACACAGATTTGATGAATGAATACAAAAACAAGACCCATCCGTATGCTGCCTATAAGAGACTCACTTCAGATCTAAAGACACACACAGACTAACAGTTAGGGGATAGAAAATGTTATTCCATGCAAATGGAAATGAAAATAAACCCAGGGTAGCAATATTTACACCAGACAAAATAGACTTTAAAACAAAGACTGTAACAAGAGACAAAGAAGGACATTACATAATGATAAAGGGATCAATCCAAGAAGATATAACAATTGTAAATATATATGTGTCCAACATAGGAGCACCTAAATACATAAAGTAAACATTAATAGACATAAAGAGACAGTAACACAATAATATTAGGGGACTTTAACACCCCACTTACATCAATGAAAAAATCATCTAGACAGAAAATCAATAAGGAAATACTGTCTTTAAATGACACATTATACCAGATTGACTTAGTAGATATATATAGAACATTCCATCCAAAAGTAGCAGAACACACATTCTTCTCAAGCACATATGGAACATTCTCCAGGATAGATCACATGCTAGGCCACAAAAAAGTCTCAGTAAATTGAAGAAAACTGAAATCATATCAAGCATCTTTTCTGACCACAATACAATGAGACTAGAAATCAATTGCAAAAAAAAAAGTGCAAAAATGTGGAAGCTAAACAATATGCTACTAAACAACGAATCAATCACTGAAGAAATCAAAGAAGAAATTTAAAAATACCTGGAGACTAATGAAAACAAAAACACAATGATCCAAAATCTATGGATCACAAGCCTACCTCTGGAAACAAGAAAAGTCTCAAATAAGTGAAATAAAGACTAAAAAATCAATAGAAAAGATCAATGAAACTAAGAGCTAGTTTTTTGAAAAGATAAAGAAAATGGATAAACCTTTAGCCAGACTCATCAAGAAAAAAAGAAAGAGGCCCAAATCAATAAAATCAGAAATGAGAAAGAAGTTACAACTGACACCACAGAAACACAAAGCATCATAAGAGATTACTATGAACAATTATATGCCAATAAAATTGACAACCTAGAAGAAATGGACAAAATTCTAGAAATATACAATCTCCCAAGACTGAACTAGGAAGAAATAGAAAATATGAACAGACCAATTACCAGTAATGAAACTGAATCAGTAATAATAATTAAAAAAAAAAACTCCCAACAAACAAAAGTCCAGGACCAGATGGCATCACTGGTGAATTCTACCAGCACTTAAAGAAGAGTTAACACCTACCCTTCTCAATCTATTAAAAAAAAATTCAGAAGAAGAAATGCTTCCAAATTCATTCTTCAAGGCCAGGATCACCCTGATACCAAAACCAGACAACAAAAAAGTAAATTATAGGCCAATATCATTGATGAACATAGATGCAAAATTCTCAACAAAATATGAATATTACCAAACCAAATTCAACAATACATTAAAATACACTTTAATGGAAATACATTTCCCTTGATCAAGTGAAATTTATCCCAGAGATGCAAGGAGGGTTCAATATTCACATGGCAATGTGATACACCACATTAACAAACTGAAAAATAAAAGTTATATGATCATCTCAATAGATGCAGAGAAAGCATTTGACAAAATTCAACATCCATTTGTGACAAAAACTCTCAACAAAACGGGTATAGAGAGAACATACCTCAACATAATAAAGGCCATATATGACGAGTCCACAGCTAACATCATACTCAATGGTGAAAAGCTGAAATTATTTCCTCTAATATCTGGAACAAGAAAATGATGTCCACTCTCACCACTTTCATTCAACATAATAGTTTTGGAAGTCCTAGCCACAGAAATCAGACAAGAAAAAGAAAAAGAAATAATAATAATATATATGATAATATGTATGATAGAATATTACTCAGCCATAAAAAAGAATGAAACCTTGCCATTTGTGACAACATGGATGGACATAGATGGTATTATTCTAAATGAAGTAAGTCAGACAGAGAAAGACAAATACTGTATGTTTTACTTATATGTGGAATCTAAAAGACAAAACCAATGAACAAACACAACAAAACAGAAACAGACTCATGGATACAGAGAACAAACAGGTGGCTGCCAGAGGGGAGGATGGTGGGGGGGATAAGAGAAATAGCTGAGGGAGATTAAGAGGTACAAACTTCCAATTGCAAAAAAATGAGTCTCAGGTATGGAATGTACAGTGTGGGGAATGTAGTCAATAATTATACAATATATTTATTTGGAGATAGATGGTAACTAGTCTTATCCTGGAGATCATTTTGCAATGTATAGAAATATTGAATCACCATATTTTGTACCAGGAGCTATCATAGTGTTGTTGGTCAATTACACTTCAAAAACAAACAAACAAACCCATGGAAAAAAGGATCAAGTTTTTGGTTACCAGAGGTGGGGGCTTGGGGGAGGTAGTCAAAATGTGCAGCCAGTTATAAGTAGGTGCAGACTTCCTAGTACTTTTAAATAAGCACTAGGGGTGTAATATACAACATGATAAATATAATTAACTGTGCTGTATGTTATATGAGAAAGTTGTTAAGAGTAAATCTTAGTTCTCATCACAAGGAAAACATATTTTTTCCATATCTTTTATTTTGTATCTATAGGAGATGATAGATGTTCATTAAACTTGTGGTAATCATTTCATGATGTATGTGAGTCAAAAAGTCATGCAGCACACCTTAAACTTATACAGTGCTGGATATCAATTATATCTCAAAAAAACTGGAAGGAAAAATTTAAAATAATAAAAATTAACCCCCTCCAGAGTTCCTGCTTGATCTCCCTAACAGCATCCCTCCTCTCCATCCCACATCCCCTTCTGACCCATCCCAGCCACCATCTTCTACTACTCTTTCTCTTATTTTACTCCTTACATCCTGATCTTCTTGCTGCTCTTCAAACACAGCAAACTCCCTCTCCCCTCACAGCCTTTGCATTTACTATCTCACTGTTAGGAAGCCTTTCCCTGAGATATATGCAGGGCTCACACCCTCATTTTACTCAGGTCTCTACTCAAATACTACCTTTTCAAAGATGCCTTCCATAATCAGACAATTTTAAAATATCATCTTGTCTGTCACTGTCTGCCTCCTTATCCTGCCTGCTTTTTTTCCCTCAGCACTTTTCATCATTGATATATAATACTCTCTCTCTACTAGGAAGTATTACTCAAGATAGCAGGGATATTGGCTATTTTGCTTCCTGATGATTCAGAGTCTAGACAATGACTAGCTTATGGCAGAAGCTCAATAAATATCTTCTGAGTGAATGAATAAAGCAGATGCATAATTTAAGGTTAGGTAAAATAAGCATAATGCAAAGTATGGTATGCTTTATAACTATATAAATATGTTAAGATTTGTAAAGTGATACAAAGACATTAAAATAATTCTGAGTAATGATTTTTGAATAAAATTTTACAATGTTGGGCTAATTTCCAAGATTTTTAAAATATAAAGTCACCATGTATATCTGGGAAATGATATCAGTTGACAGTTACAGAGAATGCAGTTGCTTATTTTGAGAAATGACTAGCTTCAACAATATATCTCAGAGGAAAATAACCACAGTGATTTCAGAGTTAATACCACTCATATATATTTGAACATTATCTCCTATTCAGTATAGCACACCAGATAAGTGCAGCAATTCAGAGTCAGAGGGTCTGGGTCTGAAGCATAGCTCTTCCACTTAATAACTAGATGACTTTGTTGTACTTTCTTAACCACTATCAAGGTCAGTATTTTGTAAGATGATTTTTTAGAGCAGTTTTAGTTTTGTAGCAAAATTGAGTGGAAGGTACAAAGATTTCCCATATATCTCCTACAACCCCCCCACATGCATAGCCTCCACCATTAACAACATCCCCCCAACTGCCCACCCCAGAAAGGTACACTGGTTACAACTGATGAACCTACATTGACACATCATTATCATCTAAAGTCTATAGTTTACATTAGGGTTCACTCTTGGTGTTGTATATTCTATGGGTTTTGACAAATGAATAATGACATATATACACCATTATAGTATCACAGAATATTTTTACTGCTCTAAAAATCCTCTGTGCTTCATCTATTCATCCCTCCCTTATCCCTATCCCCTGGCAATCAATGATCTTTTTACTGTCTCCATAGTTTTGCCTTTTCCAGAATGTCATATAGTTGGAATCATACAGTCTGTAGCCTTTTCAGATTGGCTTATTTCACTTAATAATATGAATTTAAATTTCCTCCATGTTTCTTCATGGCTTGCTGGCTCATTTCTTTTTAGCACTGAGTGACATTCCACTGTCTGGATATACCCAAATTTATTTATCCATTCACCTACTGAAGGATATCTTGTTTGCTTTCAAGTTTTGGCAATTATGAATAAAGTTGCTATAAACATCCATATGCAGGTTTTTGTGTTCTGTGTCAGTTTTTTGTATGTATCTTGGAGGTCCGTTAAGGGGATTAATTGAGATAAAGCTTCTAAGATGTTTATCATGTTGTCTGGAACCTAGTAAGAATTCACTAAATATTACCATTAATTGTTTTGCTATTTTAAAGCTCAGCAGATATTTTTGTCTTTATTTCACAGACAAAGAACCTAAATTCAAAAAACTTAAATGACAAACAAAAAGTGGCAGAACCAGAGCTCATAACCAGGACTTCCTACTCTAACTTCAATTGTTCTATTATGTCATGTGTTTATTCTGCAGGAAGCAAGCAAATGTAGACCCACTCTGCTTAGTTTGGAAAATAGTGCTTTGTCTCTTTGTGAACTTTCCTGTTGTATCTCTTATTAAGATTATAATTTACCCTGGATTTTATACACCTACTAACTCCTATAATATATCACAGGATAATCACATTTCCTTACTAATGAACTATTTAACAATGAAGAGAAGAGAGAGGAGAGGGTGACTAATTCAGCGAGCTATGTTGTCTCTAGATCACTTCATAGGTACCAAAAGAAGATTCTGGAAGCATACATGGAATTTTAAAAATCCACATGTAATCACATTATTGAAAAATCTTTGTAGAAGGTGTTGGTTGAGAAACTTACCAAAAATATAGAACTAATATGAGAGGGACCATGGCTTGAAATAATGATATGTGCATCTGGGGATTCAGGAAAATCTGGGATAATTAGAAAATGGATGAGCTAGAAATAACCATGTGTCTTTTCTATTTACATGAGAGCCTAAGAAGCTTCTTGGGGAAAAACCTCTAGTAGGGGAAATGGGGGTTGGGTCTCAAGAGAGGGATTTAAGGACAATGGACTTGGGTGAAATGGAAGAGGAGGAAAGAGGAATTTAGGTTTAGACTTGTTCCAGTACCCTGGGGAAATTAAGCCTGAAGTAACAAAACATCATTTTGGGCACATACATAACCAAGGAACATACAAGAATGGCAGAAGCAAGGCAGTAGAGGAATTCTCTTCCTTTGGTGTTACACAGAACACAGCTTCAGCCCATGGAGGGCCCATGCAGTAGTCAGGTCACATGGGTCCTCAGTCAGGAGACTCAGGGCCTTGAGCATCAGCAGCAATCAGACAACAGTGTCCTTGGCACCATTATCAATGGCATTAGCATCAGTAGTGGAAGTTTCCATACAGACACAGGCAGATATCACCACTGCCAACAGCTATGGCTACTTGGAGACACAGGAGACCCCAGAGCAGGTGGCCCCAGGGAACAAGGGCAGGAGACATCTGTTCTGAGTATGTCATGCAAAACTAAAAGAACTGTGCTTAAGAGAAAAAGGTAAATATCTTCTAGGGAGTCTCAGCAAATATGAAAGTTGAAGAAGAGAATTGAAGAAGATGGAGATGCGGTAGTAGTATTTATGTGCATGAGGAGGTGGGCAGCAGGGAGAATGTCAATAATTTCTATTACAATGCAGTTCTTATCACCATGCTGGTAAGGCTAGGGCAATATGGGTTTTTTTTTTTTTAACTTTTATTGAAGTAAAGTTGATTTACAATGCTGTGTTAATTTCTTCTGTACAGCAAAGTGACTCAGTTATACATATATACATATATATGTGTATATATATATATATATATATATATATATTCTTTTTCATATTTTTTCCCTTATGGTTTGTCACAGAATATTGAATATAGTTCCCTGTGCTATACAGTAGGACTTTGTTGTTTATCCATCCTATATATAATAGTTTGCCTCTGCTAATCCCAAACTCCCAATCCTTCCCTCCCCTACCTGCCCCCCCCAAATATGGGTTTCTTTTGGCTTTTGGTTTGCCACATACTCCAACATTCTATTCTCTGTCACTTTTCAACTGCCTCACTCTTTTTCATCATTTGGATCTCAATTTAAATGATGCTTCCTTAGGGGTTCTTTTGTAACAATCCCCTATTTAAATTAAACTTCCTATTTCACAAGCTGAAATTGTTTCTAAATATGATAACTATTATAAAGTAACACTCAAAGTCTCTAGAAAGTTCAAGCAAATAATCAGAATGTTGGAATAGCCTCCAACAGAATAATAAGAGGTGAGATAAATCTTTGATGATTTTCTAACAAACCATGAATGAAAATTTCATTCCAGAATAAAATAAAATAAATCCACTGAATTGTGAGAATAAATTCATTTTGTGATTAACTCATCAGAATTCTTCTGAGTATATTATTTTTCAATTTTGTATTACCATATGATAAAAATATAGTTGCATCATTTATTATCATACACCTCATTAGAGTATATATATCATTTATTTGTATTACATTAAACTAGAGAACTATATGAGAACCTCAAAATTTATTATTTCCTTTACTCCGAATGCATTGACAACGTTTCATGATTTATTAACATCAGTAGAATCATTCTTGATATAAAAAGAAAACAAAAATCTGAAGTATTTCTGGTTATTAAATGTATTTTATTTGACGTACTTTCTTTACAGTGTTCAGTTTTTGAGTACAGCTGGCTGTCATGTATTTTGAGGAAGGTGATTGCTAAATAACAAATTTCCAAAAATATTTTATAGAGTCCTGTATATCCAAAATGTGTTCAGAACATTTTTAATAACAGATAATCTGTTTTTTAGTTCATTTGAACATCCTGACATAGGCACAATAAAAGTGAGTTTATTTGAACCTCACCAGAGAATACAAATTTTTTTACATGACAGTTTTCTTAGCCTTGTGAAAAAACATTGACTCTATGACTGTGAATTAGATATTATCAAGTGCCAATTTGTAACACTAAGGTAAAAATGGTATGTGATTTATAAATGTTTTGGTTTAATATAATCAGTAATTTTATCAGTGCTGAAGATAATCATGAAAACTAAGGAAAATTACGTGCAGAACAATAAATTTATTAGACTCTTGCCATGGATCTGGAAATGAATTACTGAGGCAGAAAACATATCTCTTCCATTTGAGAATTCACACTGTTAGGGGATCATAATAGCCATTAAGTAAACTAAAAACTAAATTAGCTAGACACCACATAGGTTGGGTCTCCACATTTTAAAAATCTAGTTTGATTTTTAAAAATTTTGACTAAGTTGTCTAATCAGGATCATAAAGAACATATAAAATAAGCAATAACTTATCAAGGAGTATGAATACGTCAAGTCCCTCTCTTTGCTCTTTCCTACTCTTTAGTTTTTCTTTGAGTCTGCTGCTTGTTTTGTTTCCCTGTCTTGGAGTGGATGTTTACTTGATTCACTCAATAAATATTTATTGAACTTCTAATGTATGCCAAGCACTGGATACATTGAACATACAATGGTTATTAAGGCTCCGTCTCTGCCCCCACAGTCCTTTCCTGCTCTGATCGAAAGCAAATCCCTCCACTTATGCTCCCATCCCCTGTCGTATTCTTGAGAATTTTGTTCCTCTTCTGTCTTCTGCATTATCAGTTCCTGTCTCAGTACTGGATTATTCCTATAAACATATAAATAGGTACAAGCCATCTTGAAAATTAAGCCTTCATAGAGTTCATATCTTTTTTTTTAAAGTTTTTAATACTTTTGTTCAACAAACATGTAGCCCTTAGTGTGGGCTGATACTGTTAGCGTTTTACAATGATCAGCCCTTTCAGTTCTTATGAGAACCTATGACGTAGATACTATTATTTTTCCTATTTGGCAGATGAGGGAGTTGAGGCACACAGAGGGTACATGATTTCTGTCCAAAGTCACAAATCTAATTAGTGAAAAATCTAGGATTCAAACCCAGGTTCCTGCTCCAGAATCCATGCTTGTGAGCCTTCTGCTTTGCTGCTTCTAGAGGACAGTTGGAATAGATATGATATAAACAAAGATTCAATAAGGTGCGTAAGCATTATGAACCTGAATGTTTTCCCCTTGAATCTTTAGCTTTTTATTAGCTAAGATGTAAAAATATCTTCAAAGCATTAAAGTCTGGCATTTGACATATTCCTATTTAAAAAGAAATTGAAACAATTTTCAATTAGTGAGGATATCCGGGAGGACTCTGCCCTCCATGTGTACTCTTTGGGACCAACCTTGCCTGGTCTGTGCACTGGGGACTGGAGACAGTCTGCTACCCACTAGGGGTCTCCAGGAGGAGCACATGCTTGGGACATGATGGGTCCTCAGGGCTGAATGAATAAACGCCACACCTTATCCTTCCATCCCACAAGGGGGGCTTGATTCAAGTACTGGGGGAAGACAGCTTAGTCTTGCTTCTAGTGGACCCCGAGATCCACCCTTCTGTCTCTCATGGGCCTTTCAACTTCAACCCTGCTTCACTGTGCCCTTTCCTTCATGTGGCTTTTACCAGTTCCACCTTCTGGTTTCACCACGCCTTTATTGTCTTCTACTTTCTAATCATTTAGTTAACATATATCTTATTTAACTTATATCTATTGGGCAACTATCATGAACAGGCACTCCACTTACAGTTTCATTTTAACCCTCATAGGATTACAGAAAACTCCTAAGTCATCTCAGTTTATGTCATGTGTGAGCAACTGTGTCAACCAAATATTCCATGAACTTTTATAAGAGGATTCATTAGTTTCCTATGGCTGCTATAACACATTACCACCCACTTGGTGGCTTAAAACAACACCTCATCACCTCTCTTTCTCTTCTACTCAAATCTCCCTCAGCCTCTCTCATTTAAGGACATTTATGATTATGCTTAAGGCCCCTCTGGATAATCCAGGATAACTTCTCCATCTCAAGATCCTTAATCTCATCTGCAAAGTTCCTTTGGTCATATAAAGGCTCATTCACAGGTTCCAGGATGCAGATATCTTTGGGGCCATTATTCAGCCTACCATAGATGCCCAAATAGACTTATTTATATTTCTAAGAGTAAGATATCCATTTTCGTGCTCAGTGGACAAACCAAAACCACAAAATGTCAACTGACATTAAATCTACACACCTAAAAGATAAAGTCAATAACATGTTTCCTCTTTTTAGTAAAACAGGCAGTCTGAATGCAATTAAGCACCATCACAGTTGAATTATGTAAGGAGTCATTTTTTTCTTCAGTACCATTCCAAAGAAAATTACAATATGACAGTGTGACCACAATTCTCTATTTTTAACCTAAATTTTGGAATCATCCAAGCCATTATGAAACTTCAAACTTTCCTTCTGAAAAAAAAAAAGTCTCTTTACCTTTGGTTATTTCTTAGAAAGTATGGTGGTTGTAGACATGTCCATAAATTTTAACGTTCCTACCAGTAAGAGAAAACTTTTCTTCCTTTTTCTCTCCTAGAACCTCGGTGGACCTTTGTGACTACAACAACTAATGAAATACAGCAGAAGTGACATTCCATGACCTCCTAGACTAGATAAGAAAAAGCCATGCAGATTCTGCCAGTTTTTCCTGTGAGGCTCACTTTCAAGCCCTGAGCTTTTAAGAGTGTAACTAACTGAAGTGCCATGCTTGAGGTATCCCGTGGAAAGATCACCACACTGAAATGGAAAGAGATGCCTGAGGAGCGGCAGCATTCCCGCCCCAGCTGGCAAGTCCCCACCCTGGGCCCCAAGTCTTCATATCTTGTCTTCCAGATGTGAGTCCATATCTTTCTCTACCAATTGTCCCATTTCTTTTTCTGCATCACATGAAATACTTTCGAGGAAATCATCTGTAGTCTCTACCTCATCCTTATCTCTGTTTCATTCTTCAAACACTCTCATCTAACACTGACCCCAACAATAGAAAGAAACCAGTCTTGTTAAGATCACCAGAGACCTCCATGTTGCCAGGTCCAACAGACATTTGTATATCCTAATCTAATTCTCAGCAGCTATTTGGCACAGTTGACTATTCTTTCCTTTTGAAACTTTCTTCTCTTATCTTCTGTGGCATCATACCCTCTCAGCTTTTCTTCGACTTCAGTTGTTTTCCTTCTCATTTCTTTTGCTGACTTTTCTTCCACCCAACTTCTAAATGCTGATGAACCTTACGGTTCCTTCCTGGACACTTTCTATTTTCTATGTATACTCTTCCTTTAGGAAATATTATCCTGTCCCAGGCTTTGCACACTCCTTGTATGCTGATGTTTACCAAATGTCTATTTACTGCCCAGATCTTTCCCCTGAGTTCTGTAGACCCAGATATCTAACAGTTACCTGACATCTCCATCAGGGTGTCTAAAAGGAGACTGAAATCTAATATGTATGCAACTGAGATTATGACTATTCTTAAACCTGTTATTCTTCAAACTTTCCTATTTTAGTAAATGGAACTATTAACCATCCAATTGCACAAGATAACAACCTGAAGCACCTATGAATCCTTTCTTTTCCACCACACCCACTCTATCCTCAAGATCTCTCAGTTCTGCCTCCAAATACAGAAGAAATCTTCCCATTTTGGTCTATCTCTACTGTCAGCACCAAGTTCAAACTGCCATTACCTATACCTTTGGATACGATATAACATCCCTGCTTCCATTCTTGCCCCTTTCCAATCCGTTCTTCACATAATATCAAGAGAGATCTTTAAAAACTGTAAATAAGATCACATATATTCCATGCAAAAACTCTTTAAGGCTTCCTTCCCATTGCTTTTAGAAGAAAGTCCTAATCTCTCACCCTGTCCTACAAAGCCCAACATGTCTATGTCTCCAACTCACTTCACTAACCTCATCCTCCTCTCTTTCTAAAGCTCCCGCCACATTGGCATCCTTTTTGCTTTGCAAATGCTTTTACTAGCTGTTCCTTCTGTTCGTAATGTTGTTCTGCCAAATCTTGAAATTCTGCTTTACTCTCCTTCTTCAGGTCTGGTTCAAGTGTCCATCCTCATGGTAGCTACTCTAGCATCTTATCTAAAGAAGCACCCCACTCCCACTCTCAACACAATCTCAGTAACCTGTGTGTTTCTTTCATAGGACTTATTCTGATCTCTAATGACCACAATTTTGTATTCACTCTATATATCTGTCTGAATGTTAGCAAGTTGAGGAGTAAGCCACATTTGCTTTGTTCACCCCAGTGCCCATCATATTTCCTGGCACGTAAGTAGATGCTCAATAATGAGAGATGAATGAATATATAATATAATATATATCATAAAATATAAAGATTTAGGTTAAGATCCTGGATTTCTCACTAATTGTATGAGTTGGGTAGTCACTTTATATCTCTGGAGTTCAGCTTTCTGAGGTTTAAATGGGTAGAGTTGACTCTACAGTCTTAGATTGTCCATTGTGATGGTTAATTTTATGTGTCAATTTGATTGGGCCACAGGGTGCCCAGATATTTGGTTGACTGTTATCCTGGGTGTGTCTGTAAGGGTGTTTCTGGATGAGATTAACATGTGAATCAGTAGACTGGGTAAAGCAGATTGCCCTCCCCTACGTGGATGGACCTCATCCAATCCACCAAAATCCTGAATAGAACAGAAAGGCTGAGTAAGAGAGAATTTGCTCTTTCTGCTTCTCTGCCTTCAAGCTGGGACATTGGTCTTCTCCTGATTTAGGACTTGTACTTGGACTAGAACTTATACCATTGGCTTTCCTGGTTCTCAGGCCTTCAAACTCATTCTGGAACTATACCACTAACTCTCCTGGGTCTCAGCTGGCTGACTTCAGATCTTGGAACTTCCTAGCCTTCATAACCATGTGAGATAAATCTTTATACACACACACACACACACACACACCTCCTATTGATTCTGCTTTTCTGGAGAACCCAGACTAATACACCCATCTAATAATACTGACATTCTATGATGAAAAACAGTTTTTTCAGATTTCTTGTGATTGAACTCTCCTTTGTCCCACATCCTCCTTGAACCTGTAGGAAGTTTTGGCTTTCATCCTATAGACATGAGGGTAAAAAACAGATTGTATAGGGGTGTAGCAGAGTAGATTGTGGTTACCAAATTGAGAGATGATTTATCAGAAACCTGTAAGAGTCAGTTGGTCTTTAACCCACTTTGCTGAACAGAATGCTCATACAACTGAAATAACTGTCACCCTTTACTTTAGCTCTCTCATCTGACAGCAAAGAAAAAATATTCGGTTATGTGGAATTCTCATTGAAATGAATTGAATGATAATAGTAAAACAATTATTGAATTACTCACAAAATAAAAGCAGCACCAGCTTAAAACAGCTGTCTTTGCAAACATAATTTGTTAAGTTGATACAATTTTATAAAGAGTAATATTTTCACAGATGTCCCTTCATGACTGATAAAATATTGTTTCATGTACTCCATTAGGCAATGATGAGCAAATTATATTGAAGAGAGCTGTGTAGAAGAAGCCATATTTTGTGAGATGTTCATTGATGTATAGTTATAGGAATTAGGTATATGACCCAACGCTTAAATGGCTTTGCATATTAATGGCAATGACTGGGCAGTGAATTCGTAATTAGTTCCACATGCACTGTTATATGTTTTGCAAATATCTGTTAGATAATAGTTAAGAAGCAAGGTGTGTTTAAGTAATGGGATCTTAGAGATTATGTTGTCTTATCTCTCTCAATTTACAGATACATTTTACCAAACTCAGAGGAAATTATTAGTTTTCCAACTGAGGTCACACAGCTATTGGGAGACCTGGGGCTCTTACCCAGGTTTTCAGATTTCCATGCCAGGAATCTTTTCTCTTTGCTTGCAACATTTGCAATTATTGTCTATACTTTGAGATACATTTTCAATGCATGATTCTGTGAGAACATAATAAGTATCTGCTTTCAGTAATGAGTAAGTTTGTGCCAATATAGTGCCTCGGAAATTTCTTAGTTTACAAAAAAAATTTAGGCCTGAAATAGCAACATAAATGTAACTACATATGTCAAAATTACCTACTTCAACTCATGTGAATGAATGAGTGTTTGGGTAAATTATTATCATGTAGATTTGGCTTATATTACATATCTACAAAGAGTAAAAGCCTAATTTAATAAGGTTAAGCTGTTAATTTTGTCTCCAAAATCAAAATTTAGAAAGAATATCTATCATATCTTATAAAAGTAAATTTTTGATTTGGGGTCATGCTGAAGTTTTGTCACTGAAGCACTATGTGCCAAAGAGAATGGTCATGTTAATTTGCTATCTTGTCCCTACAATTCCCCAGCGCCCTGCAGATTTTATCACTTCAACACCTTCCGGCAAATGGAATTCAAGGACCTACTCTGGGCATAGGGGTTAGCAGCTTCGGATCACAGATATAAGAATAGTGAGTCTATACCAAAAGAAGCATATTTTGAAGTTGTCAGGTCAATAACAAGTCCAAATGCCCAGAATTGGTTACTAAATATAAATGGAAACACCAAGAATAAAAGTGTACGAATTACAGTAGATGGAGGCCAACAGGTATTACTTTTCAAACATGTGAGGTTTGAAGCTCGTAGTGAGAAGATGTATGGAAGATTCACTGGACGACTAGATAGAAACTTTTAATACAATTCCTATGGACTCTAACGTGGTAATTCTGGGGTAGGCCAAGAAGACAATAATGTCCATGAAGAAACAGAACGGGAATCATGTGGAACAAAAGGACAGGATAGTGTCTGAGTAAAGAGAGATTTTTCTACCACTCCCTATCATCTATCAGAAGACAGAGCAGTTTCTTCTTTCTAGGTGTAATTAGGTCGTTTCTATGTATTTGACAAGGAAACATTATAGAATTGACAATCATTCTAGAGAAATATTTGTCATCCCTCTTCCTGATTGCTGATAAAACGGCTGTGTGTGTGTATACACTTACATGCATGGTAGGGACTAGGGTAAGAGGCACATACAGTACAAAATGTAAGGAGGCTCTCACTGTCAGGGCTGAGTTGATGTAAAGCATTTGGCATTTGGGGGATTAGAAATGGGACTAGAATCAGAAAGTCTGCTTCATGACCCTTAGAGTGAGTGTCTCCTTACATTTTGTGCCTTCCGTGCCTAACTTCTCACTTGCCTGACCCTGGTCCTGGCACTGTGTGTATGTGTGTGTGTGTATGTGTCCTAACTCCAAATTTGGGCCTTTAATCCATGGTAGGCTCTTTATAGTTATGTGGGTTAGGGCTATTTTGTTTTAGCATTTGAAGATCCCTGATGCTAGCTACTTACAAAGCAAGTAAATTTACCTACATTTAATAACAATATTATATGACTATCTGTCTTCTTACAATGGGAGAAAGTTTGCCCAAGGCCACATGGGAAGTTAACAACAGAAATGGGATTAGAATCAGTCTGCTTCTTGCTTCTTTGCTTCCACACCACCCACCACCTTCACATCCAGACTGTTGACAGCCTTGAGGAATGTGTGAACATGCTGAGAACCACAGGCCATTGCACTGGTGTTTGTAAAAACTGATGTTTCGAGATGATTGCTTTCACAAGAAGAAAGCTTTGTGGGTTTTTTTGTCATTGAGAAAAAATTAAAAATTAGTATAAAGAAAAAGATGAAGATCATTCATAGTTTGTCTAAAAGAAAGCAACTAATATTTTATAGTTATCTCACAGGCTTATTTTCTCACACATAAACAAGGTACTATATATTCTTTTTTTATTATTATTTTATATTCCTTTTAATTATAGCTCTTATGTTATCCTTTTGTTTTCACTTAATATGTCATTTTCTCAGTCAAAATATGGGTTTATTGTATCATTATGTAAACTTTAAAAATGTATTTAATTAATCCTTATTGATGGACATTTATGTTGTTTCCATTTTATCCTGCAACATTCTTTGTGTGTTTCTTGAATTACTTTCTTAGAATTTATTGAATTAAAATAACTGGGTCAAACTCTATGATTTTTTTGTAGGACTTCTGATAATTTTGCCAAATTGCCTTCCAGGGAAGGCATAGAATGTGCATTTCCACCAGTAGTTTACTAGTGTGGAGCTGGCTGCCTTTTAACAGGACTAATGCTCTTCTGTGTTTGAGATAAGCCCACTCATTTTAAATTTCTACTGCCACCCTGTGTTATTGGTTGTCCTTATTTCTAGAGCCATGAAACACTGAAATTGATTAATTCAGTCATTCATTCATTTTTCAAATATTTATTGTTCACATGGCAATTTTTAAATATGATAGAGGAAAATATGAATGAGATAGTCTTCTCCCTCAAAAAAAAACCTACGGGCTTCCATGGTGGCGCAGTGGTTGAGAGTCCGCCTGCCGATGCAGGGGACACGGGTTCGTGCCCCGATCCCGGAAGATCCCACATGCCGCGGAGCGGCTGGGCCCGCGAGCCATGGCCGCGGAGCCTGTGTGTCCGGAGCCTGTGCTCCGCAACGGGAGAGGCCACAGCAGTGAGAGGCCCGCGTACAGCAAAAAAAAAAAAAAAAAAAAAAAAACCTACATTTGACAAACAACATCAGTTAATCTGAGGCACTGGTTTAAAGAGTCACGGGCTCTTTAATCCTCAAAACAACTAAATGGGGTGTATACCATTATTGTTCCCATTGTATAGATGAGGAAACTGAGGTGCATTACTCAAGATCACATAGCTTGTAAGTGGTGGAGTTGAGATTTCAGTTCTGGTAATTTGACTCTAGAGCCTATGCTCTTAACCATAATGTTACAATGTGTAATAGATATACATAAATAACTCTAATATTAGAAAAAATATGTGGTAAGATAGTGTGTAAGTTCTGGTCAGAAACAGAATATGGAAACGTAATTGGGCTGAAGCAAAAAATAACTTACATGGTAATAGATAGACCCTGATGCTGATGAGGTCCCTCCCCTGGCCAAGTGTATAAAAGACATTGAACCTGCAGTTCTGTCCTCCTCAGATCTGGTAGATTTCTTACCCCCATAGGCTTGAGTGGACCAACCAATTATACACATGACTTCATGAGGGTTTAGGGAGAAACTGGGGAGCTATGTCTACTCATTTGCTTCCTAATCCTGTGTCTATCCTTGGCCCTGCTTGACTGTCTGCTTGGGAGCCATCTGAAATCAAAGCAGCTTTGAACTGAGTCTCAGTCATCATTCTTGCCAGTCTTTGCATCTGGGCTAGGAGTTTGGGTCTCTCCTACCCAATACTTCCCAATACAGGATGATAACAGTTAAAATACTATAATAGTCCAAACGAGGGACTAGATATAGTTAAGGTGATCAGAGATGATTCCACTACATCTCTTGATGGGAGGGTCTTGATGGGCAGAACTTCAGTTTGGATAAGGGATGAGGAGAACATTTCAGTAGAATCCACAGCAGGAGGCTATGGCTATAGAAAGAGAATGTTGTTTTGGGGCAGGGGTGGGGGGGTGATAAGAAATCCAGTTTGACCAAAGATATCATCATATACATAGGGTATAGTGGTAGGAAAGAATGCACTAGCAAAGCAGGTTAGGTCCAAATCATCAAGAGCCTTGACTGTCAGGCTATGCAGTTCGATTTTGATTTTGTAGGTTCTGGGAAACCACTGAAAGTTAAACTATTTGACTCAGCAATAAAAGTCCTCTATAGGAGAATCTCAAAATCCCTTTGTAAATTCTTAGCATACTATTTCCCCACCAGCACATTTATACATTCCCTTAGATCCACACATTTTTCTCAATCCCCAGACATGTCATGTCATTTTATACCCCCTCCCTTTCCTTTGCTTATTCTGTTCTGCATTGTTTTGTAGCCTGCAACTCCTTTATCAAATTTTATTTATCCTAAAAGTCTCAGTCTAAGTGCTCTTTTCATGATATCCTCCCCCCAAATCAGAAATTGTTCTTTTCTTCTCCTACAACTGATTTCTTTTTGCCTTATTTAGTTGGTCCATGTGGGGATATTATTGGGAGATTGACCCGACAGCAATTCTCAAGTCCCTTCTTTCTCCCTTGCCACTTCCCACAGAGGGATTGGTAAAACTAAGCATTTATATCTGAGCCTTCCTTACAGCTAAGTGAGGTCAATGGCACAGTTCTGACATATAATCAGGACGCTTAACAAGTAACCTTATGCTTCCTTATAAAAGAGTCAGGCACCAGAGAGGAGTTCTCTGTGTCTTCCTCATGCTTTGAACATTGACATGATGCTCATAGATGGGGCAGCTAACTTGTAATCATGAGGTGGAAAGTACAAGGCCTGAGCACAGGCCATGGAAGGCAAAGTGAAGGGATGGGACATTGTTGAACTACTGCATCTGATCAAGACTGCTTATCTATAGACTGCTCATCTATGTGAGAAATTAAAATGATTTATTGTGTGAGCCTCTCTTAATCGAATTTTTTGTTCTTTGCTGCTGAAGGCATTCCTAATTGATACAGTTTACTTGCCCATCTTTACTACTAGATTATAAATTTTGGGTTCAATATATGTTAAATTCCTCAATGGAAAGTTTCAAATATCTTTATCTTTGTATTTACTTTATATTGTCCCAACCTTTAGTACAGACCCCCAATAAGTGCTGAATTGACTGAATATGTTTTCATCTATCAATGTGATTAATTCAACTAACAGTGAGAGGGAGAAACTAAACATAATAACTAAATAAACATTGCTTAATATTGTACTTTCTTTAAAGATACTGTGAAACCCTTTTTTAGATTTTAACATTGTCCCTTATTAATATATTATTTAATCTGGGCAAAGTGGAGCTTCGAATGATAGTGAGCCAATTTCCACCTTATTTAGATGAACTTTGGAATGGAAGGCATATTAGTAATTTGTTGTTGTAAGATATCACAAGGAAAAGATAAACAACTAGCAGCAGTCATGTAAATTCAGCTGGACTTTCCCAGTGATGTCATCACTTTTTACCGTTTATGGCTCCTTGTTTGCACTATTCCCCTATAAATACATCCAGGTAAGCATCTGCTACGTTCATTAAACCCTAAGAATCCGCTCTGAAGTTATTTTCAGATCCTGTCCCAATAAAAACATCATCTAAAATTAATAAACAATTGCTGTAGTTGAATGGGAGGATTTAAAACACATACAGTCCCTAGAATTTATTTTGTAGCAGTTATCAAATGTTAAGGGGTGAAACTGCCCAGTATATTTTCTAACTTTGAGTAATAATACTAAAAAAAATTTAGTCATTAAGAATATAGACATAATATCATTACCATTACTTCCATAGAGGTCTTTTTCCTTATTTTCCAGGTATGTGCAAAAATTAGTGGTAAAATTCATAAACCTCTTTTAGAATAATCATCTAACTTTTAAACAATTATTTGAGTATAAGTTTTAAAGGATAATCTTCTTGAATATTGACTTAGTGCAACAATGCTGCTCTTATATACAATAAATATGAAATCTATACCAAAAACTCATGCTGCCTGGAAATGCTTGCTGAGAAAACATTTCTCTGATCAATGTGTTTGGGATTTAAGTAGTTTCTCAACTAGAATGAGGATGTTGTGGGAAGACAAAGTACGTAGCATTTAAATATCAATGGAAATCTCAGTGCCATGCACGTTTCTTTTCCATTAACAAATAGCATAATTGTGTGTCTGTCTTTCACAGAAAGACAAAAGCTCTCTGAGCCAATTAGCTTTAAGAACTTGAGGGTAAGAAAATCAAACCTAATTGAAATGCACTCCAGCAATTCTATGACTGCATATCTTGTCAGCATTAACTAGGATTATTCTTCTAAAGGGTAAAGCATGTTAGTGAATGTGCAATGAAGCATCTTACGAAAAGTCATTGTTCCCTTGAGTATCATTGTGATTTGTCAGGGACAGTGAGGACAGGGACATGAAGATTCACTATAATAAAACCTCACATCAATAAAAAATGAGATGAAAAGGGTATCTTCAGTATAGATGTTAGGTATTTGCATTTGATGGACACAACTACAGTTTCGGAACCAATGCAAAACTGACAAGGAGAGGCTCTACTCTGAAATAATAATTTCATGGGACATAATTATGAACTGACAGGTGCCTACAAAATATGATATCTTCATCTTTTTTTTGTTTGGATTTTATGTCAGAAGTTCAGTAAACATGTCCCCACATGTGAAATTCTTCAGGCAGCTTTAAAGGAAAAATGAAAACAGAGAGGACATATATATAGTCTGGCTGATTGAATAAGTTAAGGTATGCATTCTCTAATATACTTCTGTGGGGTTTTTTTTTGGGGGGGTGGAAATCTGCCTACAAAATGCTCAAAAGCAAATGTTTTGGCTGTTAAAGAAGTGTCCCCAATTGAACAACATTGTTAGTTAGAGGTTGGCCTCCATGCAAAACACAGCAGAAATCTTGGCCTTTCAACCCAGGCCATCCTGTCTCCAGGCCACTTTCATTGTATATTTCCAGATAACTGAAGCAAATGTAGGTTGTGATAGATATTTCTGATTATTAATAACAATACCAGCATTTATGGAACCTTTGCATGCTCTAGTTCACTGGATTTTTCCAACACTCCTATTCAATAGGTTTCATTACCATGTCCACTCTGCCAATGAGGAAACTACAGAGGAAGAGCAGAGAGGCCAATGACTTGCCCAAGGTCAAATAGCTATAAGCAGTGGACGTTAAGGCCCAGCTCTGCTTCTAGAGCGTTATCCATTATGTTGCCCTGTAGAGACTTTACCTGATTTTTTTACCTTTGCCTGATTCCAAAGCAGCAAATATAGCAAAATTTTGATGGGTTCATTTAGCATTGACTAATATTTACATCAAGAGTTTCCTGTTTTAGACATTACTTCATTTTAGCTTTTCAGCTCACTTTATTTTAATCAGGATCCCCTTATAAGACATGTTGTGCAGTTGGTAGGGCTCATCAAGGTGACCTTTCTGCTATGTTTTAAGGATAGTTTAAAATTCTGCTTTTACTCTTCACCAGTTGACCTTTTTTGTCACCTTTTCTTCTATTCTTTTCCCCAATTAGGGAAGCCACAAAATCCCAAAGGTGTTACATTAGAAGAGTTAGCTCACAGTGTTGTGAAATGCTGTTCCAAATGCCAATATAATTGTACAAGAGCCCCTGGCAGTAGAGAGGGTGAAAAAAACACTTGAGTAATGCATGAAACATTACCATGGGCACCCATGTTACCCTGAAAAAGGCAAGCTCTAGAGATGCACCAATGCAAATCATTCCAGAACATGAGATCTATCATGAAACATTAACATTGATATACTATCCCAGGCGGACTACTTGTGAAAGTGACTCTCTAAAGTGCTTCAAAGGAGAGGAGAAAGAAAAATCCATAGGCCCACTCCATTTAATCCTCCAAGGAATAGGTTTATTTTCTGCTGCATGATCACCTCTAATAATATTGCAGCACTTTTAGAAAGGATGGATGTGATTTCCCTAACCCACATCTCCCATCTGAGAAACTGCACTAACAATTAACTATTAATGACAAGAAGAAAATTAGCTTTTTTTCTCTTGGCAGTCTATCACATTGAGTTGGTAGCTTGAGAATCAGTTTGGTGTGTGTATCTGTCCAAAGGATATTATCTTAGGGGTAAGAAAAGCACACTCTTCAGAAGGTGCCCTTCTCATGGGTAAAACTAGAGCTAAATGGTTTTCCCATTATTATTGCAGATGCATTTCCATTTTCATAGATGATGGACAGATTAAAAAATTCACTGAATAAAGTCAGCAATGAGAAAGTTGTACCACCTGCTTTCTGAATCTATAAAATCAACACTTAATTTTTTAAAAAATATTTTATTGAAGTATAGTTGACTTACAATGTTGTGTTAGTTTCTGCTGTACAGCAAAGTGATTCAATTACACATACATAAATCAACTCCTAGTTTAATTGCTTGATTATTTAGGTATTCTTTCTGAAAATCAATTTTTGAGTACCATATTAATTTTAAATTTTAGAATCTGGGAGAAAAAATTTCAGCACACTCTGGACATAATATGCTGCGCTTAAAACTTATTTATTTAAACTAAAACACACACACACACACACACGCATACACACACACAGAGTTCACCCATTTCTTCCACCCCACCTCCCACCTCTGGCAACCATTAGTCTGTTCTCTGTATCTATAAGCTTAGTGTTTCTTTTCTTTTCTTCTTCTTCTTTTTTTTTTTTTTTAGGTTTCATATATATGAGAGATTATAGAGTATTTTGTCATTCTTTGTCTGACTTATTTCACTTAGCATAATGCCCTTGAGATTCATCCATGTTGTTACAAATGGCAAGATTTCATTATTGTTTATGGCTGAATAGTATATTTGTCTATCATAATTGCTTTACCCATGCAACCACTGATATTCACATAGGTCGTTTTCATGTCTTGGCTATTGTAAATAATGCTGCAATAAACATGGGGTGCATATATCTTTTCAAATTAGCATTTTCATTTTCTTTGGATAAATACTCAGAACTGGAATTAGTGATCATACGGTAGTTCTATTTTTATTTTTTTGTGGAACCTCCATACGTATTTCATAGTGGTGGCACCAATTTGCATGAGGGTTCCCTTTTCTTCACATCCTCAGCAACACTTGTTATTTCTTGTCTTTTTGATAACAGCCATTCTAACAGGTGTGAAGTAATACTGGGTGGGCCAAAAAGTGCCTTCGGTTTTTTAAGTAAAAAATAAAGACACATTCTTCATTTTCACTGGGAACTTTATTGAACAACGTATTCACCCTTTTTCCCACTACCTTCTGCCATTTTTCAGGCAACTTCATAATTCCACCTTCCCAAAACTTTTTATCTTTTTGAGCAAACAACTGTTCCAGGTGCCTTTAACAGTCTTCCAGGAAACTGAAATATTTTCCATTAAGAGAATTTTGTAAAGACCTTAATAAATGGAAATCCGAAGGTGCAATGTCTGGTGAATACGGAGGATGAATCAGAACTTCCCAGCCAAGCTGTAACAGTTTTTGCCTGGTCATCAAAGAAACATGCTGTCTTGCGTTATCCTGATAGAAGATTATCCATTTTCTGTTGACTAATTCTGGACGCTTTCTGTCAAGTGCCTCTTTCAGTTGTTCTAACTGGGAGCAGTACTTGTTGGAATTAATCGTTTGGTTTTCTAGAAGGAGCTCATAATAGAGGACTCCCTTCCAATCCCACCATATACACAACATCACCTTCTTTGGATGAAGACCAGCCTTCAGTGTGCTTGGTGGTGGTTCATTTCGCTTGCCCCATGATCTCTTCCATTCCACACTGTTGTACAGTATCCACTTTTCATTACCCATCACAATTTGTTTTAAAAACAGCACGTTTTCATTACATTTCAGTAGAGAATCGCATGAGGAAATATGATCAAGAAGGGTTTTTTTGCTTAACTTATGTGGAACCAAAACATCAAAGGGATTCACATAACCAAGCTGGTGCAAATGATTTTCAATGCTTGATTTAGATACTTTGAGTATGTCGGCTGTCTCCTGCGTGGTATAACATTGATTGTTCCCAATTATTGTTTCGATTTGATCGCTATCAACTTCAACTGGTCTACCTTACTGTGGAGCATCGTCCAGTGAGAAATCTCCAGCACAAAACTTCAAAAACCACTTTTGACACATTCGATCAGTCACAGCACCTTCTCCATACACTGTACAAATCTTTTTGTGCATTTCAGTTGCATTTTTACCTTTCTTGAAATAATAAAGCATAATATGCCAAATATATTGCTTTTTTTTTTTTAGATTTTATTTTTTATATATATTTTATTATTTATTTATTTATTTGGCTGCATCAGGTCTTTAGTTGCAGCACGTGGGATCCTCGTCGCCATGTGCGGGCTTCGCTCTAGCTGGGGCGCACGGGCTCTCGAGCCCACAGGCTTGCCCAGCAGCATGTGGGATCTTAGTTCCGACCAGGGCTCGAACCAGTGTCCCCTGCATTGGAAGGCGGACTCTCAACCACTGGACCACCCGGGAAGTCCCCAAATATATTGCTTTTTTTCTTCCATCTTCAATATTAAAATGTCTACACAAAAATTCACCAATTTTGATGTCTTTTTTTAAATGCACGCTGATATGACAGCTGTCACATACAATCTAACAAAATTGTTTCGAATGAAGTTAAAGACAACTCAGTGCTACTAGAGCCATCTTATGGAAAAAACTGAATCAATATTTCATTGTGGTTTTGATTTGCATTTCCCTGGTGATTAATGATGTTGAGCATCTGTATATCTTCTTTAGAAACATGTCTATTCAGACCTTCTGCACAGTTTTTAACTGGATTTTTTTTTTTTTTTTTTTTTTGGCTATTGAGTTGTATGAGTTCTTTGTATATTTTGGATGTTAGCCCCTTGTCAGATATACGGTTTGTGGTTATTTCTTCCCATTCATTAGGCTGCCTTTTTGTTTTGCTGATGGTTTCCTTTGCTGTGCAGAAGTTTTTAATGTGATGTAGTTCTACTTGTTTATTTTTGCTTTTGTTGCTTTTGCTTTTGGTGTCAGATTCAAAAAACTAATTGCCAAGACCTATGTCAAGGAGCTTACTGCCTATGTTTTCTTCTATGAGTTTAGGGTTTCAGGTCTTACAATCAAGTCTTTAATCCACTTGGAATTAATTTTTGTGTGTGGTGTAATAGTGGTCCAGTTTCATTATTTGGCATGTGGCTGTCCAATTTTCCCAACACCACTTATTGAAGAGACTATCCTTTCCCCATTGTATATTATTGGCTCCTTTGTTGTAAAATCATTTGGTCATATATGTATAGGTTTAATTCTGGGCTCCCTATTCTATTCCACTGTGTCTGTTTTTATGCCAAGACCATACTGTTTTAATAACTATAGTTTTGTAATATAGTTTGAGATCAGGGATTGTGATGCTTCCAGTTTGTTCTTCTTTCTCAAATTTCTTTGGCTATTCAGGGTATTTTGTGGTTTCATACAAATTTTAGGATTGTATCTTCTCTTTCTGTGAAAAATATCATTGGAATTTCGATAGGGATTGCATTGACTCTGTATATTGTTTTGGGTAGTATGGACATTTTAACAATATTAATTTTTCCAATCCATGAGCATGGAGTATATTTCCATTTATTTTTGCCTTCTTCAATTTCTTTCACTAATGTCTTGTAGTTTTCAATATACAGATTTTGCACGTCCTTGGTGAACTTTATTCATGGGTATTTTATGCTTTTTGATGCAATTGTGAGTGGGACTGTTTTCTTAATTTCTCTTACTGATAGTTCATTACTAGTGCAAAGAAATGTAATAGATTTTTGTGTACTGATTTTGTATTCTGCAACTTTACTGAACTTGTTTACTAGTTCTAAGTTTTTTTGATGGAGTCTTTAGGTTTTCTATATTTAATATCATGTCATCTGCAAATAGTGACAGTTTTACTTCTTGCTTTCCAATTTAGATGCTAGGATTTCCAATACCATGTTGAATAAAAGTGGTGAGAGTGGACTTCCTTGTCTTGTTTCTGATCTTAGAGATAAAGCTTTCAGCTTTGTACCATTGAGTATGATGTTATATGTGGGTTTATCATATATGACTTTTGATATGTTGAGGTGTGTTACCTCTATACCTACCTTGTTGAGAGTTTTTATCATAAATAGATGTTGAACTTTGTCAAATGTTTTTCTGCATCTATTAAGATGATACTATTTCTATCCTTCATTTTCTTAATGTGGTGTATCACACTGACAGATTTGTAGATGTTGAGCAATCCTTGTGACCCTGGAATAAATCCCACTTGATTATGGTATATGATCACTTTGGATGGTTTTCCAATCAGGGTTGAGAACCATTGCTTTTGCCAATATCTCTTTTGCTATAATATGTACTGCTTTAAATTTTTAAAATATGCATCAGGAACTAAGCTTTTCATCTTTTTTTGCCCAAGCACAAAAATTTTTCATCCTGTTTATGGCATTAGCTAATGACATACCAAAAATTTGAGTCATTTTCCTTTCAAAATGTTGACATTCAAAGTATAAAACAAACCTTAGAATCAAATGAAGACTATACCCTCTTGACAAAGTCTTCTAGAAGATGAAGGATAATTTCACCACTGACCTATGACAAGTCCTTTGGCAAACCTTCTGAAAACTCTGCTTGTCTCAAAGCAAACATATTACTTTCTTGCCAAAACAGAATTTAAACCTATTAGACATTTCCCTATCAAAATCCATTTCCTGTGTCATTCAACCTAACTGATTAAATTTTTAAATCCCATGGATATTTTGTTTCTTCAAATTTAAGAAGTCTGGAATTACATTTTTAGGCATCATGAAGTGACAGAGACTGATTTACCCTCTTACCTGAAACAAATGCAGAACCAGACAAATATATGAAACAATGGTTTTCAGACACTGGACAACATGTAGCACAGGACAGTGATCCCTGAGAGAGAAACCACATGGGGGGAGTCATACCAGTTCTCAGATTGCTGGCTGTAAAGAGGAGAACCTGAATGGAGCCCAGAGCTGTCGCTGAAGTCAGAATTCAAGAAGGGAAAGGAGGATAGATTTTACAGGGTAAGGTACTAGGGAATAGAAGCTTCTGGGAAAGGAGACAGCTACTTAGAGAGGTTGTTCCAGAGATCATTACAGGGTTCCCCTTGAATCTTCAGCTAAGTCTTGATTTGCACACAGATGGGACAAAGCTTCCTGAGGCAGAGGGAAAAACCACCAGAAAGGAATGGGAGAAATAGTCCTCAGAGTTCATACAGGGCTGGGAATAGCTCCTGTTTCCACTAGCCAGAGCATCAAAACCTTAAATTACACAGGGTACTGGATAGAGTATTCACAATGGTATTGCCTCATTAATGGGGCAAAATTAGTCCTAGGTCAAGGTCCACAAACTTTTCTTTCTTTCTTTCTTTCTTTTTTGACATTTTTTTCTGCTTTATTTATTTTTATTTTTATTTTTCTGCTTTATAACAAATTTAATCAGTTATACATATACATATGTTCCCATATCCCCTCCCTTTTGCGTCTCCCTCCCACCCTCCCTATCCAACCCCTCCAGGCGGTCACAAAGCACCGAGCTGATCTCCCTGTGCTATACGGCTGCTTCCCACTAGCTATCTACCTTACGTTTGGTAGTGTATATATGTCCATGCCGCTCTTTCGCTTCGTCACAGCTTATCCATCCTCCTCCCCATATCCTCAAGTCCATTCTCTAGTAGGTCTGTGTCTTTATTCCTGTCTTATCCCTATGTTCTTCATGACATTTTTTTCTTAAATTCCATATATATCTGTCAGCATACGGTATTTGTCTTTCTCTTTCTGACTTACTTCACTCTGTATGACAGACTCTAGGTCTATCCACCTCATTACAAATAGCTCAATTTTGCTTCTTTTTATGGCTGAGTAATATTCCATTGTATATATGTGCCACACCTTCTTTATCCATTCATCTGATGATGGACACTTAGGTTGTTTCCATCTCCGAGCTATTGTAAATAGGGCTGCTATGAACATTTTGGTACATGACTTTTTCTTTTTTTTTATGGTACGTGGGCCTCACACTGCTGTGGCCTCTCCAGTTGCGGAGCACAGGCTCCGGATGCGCAGGCTCAGTGGCCATGGCTCATGGGCCCAGCTGCTCCGCGGCATGTGGGATCTTCCCAGACCGGGGCACGAACCCGCATCCCCCGCATTGGCAGGCGGACTCTCAACCACTGCGCCACCAGGGAAGCCCCATGACTCTTTTTGAATTATGGTTTTCTCAGGGTATATGCCTAGTAGTGGGATTGCTGGGTCATATGGTAGTTCTATTTGTAGGTTTTTAAGGAAGCTCCATACTGTTCTCCATAGTGGCTGTACCAATTCACATTCCCACCAGCAGTGCAAGAGTGTTCCCTTTTTTCCACACCCTCTCCAGCATTTATTGTTTCTAGATTTTTTGATGATGGCCATTCTGACTGGTGTGATGTGATATCTCATTGTAGTTTTGATTTGCATTTCTCTAATGAGTAAAGATGTTGAGCATCCTTTCATGTGTTTGTTGGCAGTCTGTATATCTTCTGTGGAGAAATGTCTATTTAGATCTTCTGCCCATTTTTGGATTGGGTTGTTTTTTTTTTTGTTATTGAGCTCCATGAGCTGCTTATAAATTTTGGAGATTAATCCTTTGTCAGTTGCTTCATTTGCAAATATTTTCTCCCATTCAGAGGGTTGTCTTTTGGTCTTGTTCATGGTTTCCTTGGCTGTGCAGAAGCTTTAAAGTTTCATTAGGTCCCATGTGTTTATTTTTGTCTTCATTTCCATTTCTCTAAGAGGTGGGTCAAAAAGGATCTTGCTGTGATTTATGTCATAGAGTGTTCTTCCTATGTTTTCCTCTAAGAGTTTGATAGTGTCTGGCCTTACATTTAGGTCTTTAATCCATTTTGAGCTTATTTTTGTGTATGGTGTTAGGGAGTGATCTAATCTCATACTTTTACATGTCCCTGTCCAGTTTTCCCAGCACCACTTATTGAAGAGACTGTCCTTTCTCCACTGTACATTCCTGCCTCCTTTATCAAAGATAAGGTGACCATATGTGTGTGGGGTTATCTCTGAGCTTTCTATCCTGTTCCATTGATCTATCTTTCTGTTTTTGTGCCAGTACCATACTGTCTTGATTACTGTAGCTTTGTAGTATAGTCTGAAGTCAGGGAGCCTGATTCCTCCAGCTCCGTTTTTCGTTCTCAAGATTGCTTTGGCTATTCGGGGTCTTTTGTGTTTCCATACAAATTGTGAAATTTTTTGTTCTAGTTCTGTGAAAAATGCCAGTGGTAGTTTGATAGGGATTGCATTGAATCTGTAGATTGCTTTGGGTAGTAGAGTCATTTTCACAATGTTGATTCTTCCAATCCAAGAACATGGTACATCTCTCCATCTATTTGTATCATCTTTAATTTCTTTCATCAGTGTCTTATAATTTTCTGCATACAGGTCTTTTGTCTCCTTAGGTAGGTTTATTCCTAGATATTTTATTCTTTTTGTTTCAGTGGTAAATGGGAGTGTGTCCTTGATTTCACTTTCAGATTTTTCATCATTAGTATATAGGAATGCCAGAGATTTCTGTGCATTAATTTTGTATCCTGCTACTTTACCAAATTCATTGATTAGTTCTAGTAGTTTTCTGGTAGCATCTTTAGGATTCTCTATGTATAGTATCATGTCGCAAACAGTGACAGCTTTACTTCTTTTCCAATTTGGATTCCTTTTATTCCCTTTTCTTCTCTGATTGCTGTGGCTAAAACTTCCAAAACTATGTTGAATAAGAGTGGTGAGAGTGGGCAGACTTGTCTTTTTCCTGATCTTAGTGGAAATGGTTTCAGTTTTTCACCATTGAGGACGATGCTGGCTGTGGGGTTGTCATATATGGCCATTATTATGTTGAGGAAAGTTCCCTCTATGCCTACTTTCTGCAGGATTTTTATCATAAATGGGTGTTGAATTTTGTCGAAAGCTTTATCTGATTCTATTGAGATGATCATATGGTTTTTCTCCTTCAATTTGTTAATATGGTGTATCACGTTGATTGATTTGCGTATATTGAAGAATCCTTGCATTCCTGGAATAAACCCCACTTGATCATGGTGTATGATCCTTTTAATGTGCTGTTGGATTCTGTTTGCTAGTATTTTGTTGAGGATTTTTGCATCTATGTTCATCAGTGATATTGGCCTGTAGTTTTCTTTCTTTGTGACATCCGTGTCTGGTTTTGGTATCAAGGTGATGGTGGCCTCGTAGAATGAGTTTGGGAGTGTTCCTCCCTCTGCTATATTTTGGAAGAGTTTGAGAAGGATAGGTGTTAGCTCTTCTCTAAATGCTTGATAGAATTCACCTGTGAAGCCATCTGGTCCTGGGCTTTTGTTTGTTGGAAGATTTTTTATCACAGTTTCAATTTCAGTGCTTGTGATTGGTCTGTTCATATTTTCTATTTCTTCCTGATTCAGTCTTGGCAGGTTGTGCATTTCTAAGAATTTGTCCATTTCTTCCAGGTTGTCCATTTTATTGGCATAGAGTTGCTTGTAGTAATCTCTCATGATCTTCTGTATTTCTGCAGTGTCAGTTGTTACTTCTCCTTTTTCATTTCTAAGTCTATTGATTTGAGTCTTCTCCCTTTTTTTTTTGATGAGTCTGGCTAATGGTTTATCAATTTTGTTTATCTTCTCAAAGAACCAGCTTTTAGTTTTATTGATCTTTGCTATCATTTCCTTCATTTCTTTTTCATTTATTTCCAATCTGATTTTTATGATTTCTTTCCTTCTGGTAACTTTGGGATGTTTTTGTTCTTCTTTCTCTAATTGCTTTAGGTGCAAGGTTAGGTTGTTTATTCGAGATGTTTCCTGTTTCTTAAGGTAGGATTGTATTGCTATAAACTTCCCTCTTAGAACTGCTTTTGCTGCATCCCATAGGTTTTGGGTCGTCGTGTCTCCATTGTCATTTGTTTCTATGTATTTTTTAATTTCCTCTTTGATTTCTTCAGTGATCACTTCATTATTAAGTAGTGTATTGTTTAGCCTCCATGTGTTTTTATTTTTTACAGCTCTTTTCCTGTAATTGATATCTAGTCTCATAGCATTGTGGTTGGAAAGGATACCTGATACAATTTTAATTTTCTTAAATTTACCAAGGCTTGATTTGTGACCCAAGATATGATCTATCCTGGAGAATGTTCCATGAGCACTTCAGAAAAATGTGTATTCTGTTGCTTTTGGATGGAATGTCCTATAAATATCAATTAAGTCCATCTTGTTTAATGTATCAGTTAAAGCTTGTGTTTCCTTATTTATTTTCATTTTGGATGACCTGTCCATTGGTGAATGTGGGGTGTTAAAGTCACTGACTCTGATTGTGTTACTGTCGATTTCTCCTTTTATGGCTGTTAGTATTTGCCTTATGTATTGAGGTGCTCCTATGTTGGGTGCATAAATATTTACAATTGTTATCTCTTCTTCTTGGATTGATCCCTTGATCATTATGTAGTGTCCTTCTTTGTCTCTTCTAGTAGTCTTTATTTTAAAGTATATTTTGTCTGATATGAGAATTGCTACTCCAGCTTTCTTTTGGTTTCCATTTGCATGGAATATCTTTTCCCATCCCCATACTTTCAGTCTGTATGTGTCTCTAGGTCTGAAGTGGGTCTCCCGTAGACAGCATATATATGGGTCTTGTTTTTGTATCCATTCAGCCAATCTTTGTCTTTTGGTGGGAGCATTTATTCTATTTACATTTAAGGTAATTATTGATATGTATGTTCCTATTCCCATTTTCTTAATTGTTTTGGGCTCGTTATTGTAGGTCTTTTCCTTCTTCTGTGTTTCTTGCCTAGAGAAGTTCCTTTAGCATTTGTTGTAAAGCTGGTTTGGTGGTGCTGAACTCTCTCAGTTTTTTCTTGTCTGTAAACGTTTTAATTTCTCCCTCAAATCTTAATGAGATCCTTGCTGGGTAGAGTAATCTTGGTTGCAGGTTTTTCTCCTTCATCACTTTAATTATGTCCTGCCACTCCCTTCTGGCTTGTAGAGTTTCTGCTGAGAGATCAGCTGTTATCCTGATGGGGATTCCCTTGTGTGTTATTTGTTGTTTTTGCCTTGCTGCTTTTAATATGATTTCTTTGTGTTTAATTTTTGACAGTTTGATTAATATGTGTCTTGGCATATTTCTCCTTGGATTTATTCTGTATGGGACTCTCTGTGCCTCCTGGACTTGATTAACTATTTCCTTTCCCATATTAGGGAAGTTTTCAACTATAATCTCTTCAAATATTTTCTCAGTCCCTTTCTTTTTCTCTTCTTCTTCTGGAACCCCTATAATTCGAATGTTGGTGCGTTTAATGTTGTCCCAGAGGTCTCTGAGACTGTCCTGAATTCTTTTCATTCTTTTTTCTTTACTTTGCTTTGCATCAGTTATTTCCACTATTTTATCTTCCAGGTCACTTATCCGTTCTTCTGCCTCAGTTATTCTGCTATTGATCCCATCTAGAGTATTTTTCATGTCATTTATTGTGTTTTTAATCGATGCTTGATTCATCTTTAGTTCTTCTAGATCCTTGTTAACTGTTTCTTGCATTTTTTTTTAAATTTTATTTTATTTTTATTTATTTTTTATTTTATTTTTTTTATTTTTTTATTTTTTTATTAGTTTCTGCTTTATAACAAAGTGAATCAGTCATACATATACATCTGTTCCCACATCCCCTCCCTCATGCATCTCCCTCCCTCCCACCCTCCCCATCCCTCCCCTCCAGGCAGTCACAAAGCACCGAGCTGATCTCCCTGTGCTCTGCGGCTGCTTCCCACTATCTATCTACCCTACGTTTGGTAGTGTATATATGTCCATGCCTCTCTTTCGCTTTGTCACAGCTTACCCTTCCCCCTCCCCATATCCTCAAGTCCATTCTCAAGTAGGTCTGCGTCTTTATTCCCGTTTTACCCCTAGGTTCTTCATGACATTTTTTTTTCTTATATTCCATATATATGTGTTAGTATACGGTATTTGTCTTTCTCTTTCTGACTTACTTCACTCTGTATGACAGACTCTAGGTCTATCCACCTCATTACAAATAGCTCAGTTTCGTTTCTTTTTATGGCTGAGTAATATTCCATTGTATATATGTGCCACATCTTCTTTATCCATTCATCCGATGATGGACACTTAGGTTGTTTCCAGCTCCGGGCTATTGTGAATAGAGCTGCAATGAACATTTTGGTACATGTCTCTTTTTGAATTATGGTTTTCTCAGGGTATATGCCTAGTAGTGGGATTGCTGGATCATATGGTAGTTCTATTTTTAGTTTTTTAAGGAACCTCCATACTGTTCTCCATAGTGGCTGTACCAATTCACATTCCCACCAGCAGTGCAAGAGTGTTCCCTTTTCTCCACACCCTCTCCAGCATTTATTGTTTCTAGATTTCTTGATGATGGCCATTCTGACTGGTGTGAGATGATATCTCATTGTAGTTTTGATTTGCATTTCTCTAATGATTAATGATGTTGAGCATTCTTTCATGTGTTTGTTGGCAGTCTGTATATCTTCTTTGGAGAAATGCCTATTTAAGTCTTATGCCCATTTTTGGATTGGGTTGTTTGTTTTTTGCTATTGAGCTGCATGAGCTGTTTATAAATTTTGGAGATTAATCCTTTGTCAGTTGCTTCATTTGCAAATATTTTCTCCCATTCTGAGGGTTGTCTTTTGGTCTTATTTATGGTTTCCTTTGCTGTGCAAAAGCTTTGAAGTTTCATTAGGTCCCATGTGTTTATCTTTGTTTTTATTTCCATTTCTCTAGGAGGTGGGTCCAAAAGGATCTTGCTGTGATTTATGTCATAGAGTGTTTTACCTATGTTTTCCTCTAAGAGTTTGATAGTTTCTGGCCTTACATTTAAGTCTTTAATCCATTTTGAGCTTATTTTTGTGTATGGTGTTAGGGAATGATCTAATCTCATACTTTTACATGTCCCTGTCCAGTTTTCCCAGCACCACTTATTGAAGAGGCTGTCCTTTCTCCACTGTACATTCCTGCCTCCTTTATCAAAGATAAGTTGGCCATATGTGCGTGGGTTTATCTCTGGGCTTTCTATCCTGATCCACTGATCTATCTTTCTGTTTTTATGCCAGTACCACACTGTCTTAATTACTGTAGCTTTGTAGTATAGTCTGAAGTCAGGGAGCCTGATTCCTCCAGCTCCTTTTTTCGTTCTCAAGATTGCTTTGGCTATTCGGGGTCTTTTGTTTTTCCAAACAAATTTTGAAATGTTTTGTTCTAGTTCTGTGAAAAATGCCAGTGGTAGTTTGATAGGGATTGCATTGAATCTGTAGATTGCTTTGGGTAGTAGAGTCATTTTCACAATATTGATTCTTCCAATCCAGGAGCATGGTATATCTCTCCATCTGTTTGTATCATCTTTAATTTCTTTCATCAGTGTCTTATAATTTTCTGCATACAGGTCTTTTGTCTCCTTAGGTAGGTTTATTCCTAGATATTTTATTCTTTTTGTTGCAATGGTAAATGGGAGTGTTTTCTTGATTTCATTTTCAGATTTTTCATCATTAGTGTACAGGAATGCCAGAGATTTCTGTACATTAATTTTGTAACCTGCTACTTTACCAAATTCATTGATTAGCTCTAGTAGTTTTTCGGTAGCATCTTTAGGATTCTCTATGTATAGTATCATGTCATCTGCAAACAATGACAGCTTTACTTCTTCTTTTCCGATTTGGATTCCTTTTATTTCCTTTTCTTCTCTGATTGCTGTGGCTAAAACTTCCAAAACTAGGTTGAATAAGAGTGGTGAGAGTGGGCAGCCTTGTCTTGTTCCTGATCTTAGTGGAAATGGTTTCAGTTTCTCACCATTGAGGACAATGTTGGCTGTGGGTTTGCCATATATGGCCTTTATTATGTTGAGGAAAGATCCCTCTATGCCTACTTTCTGCAGGGTTTTTATCATAAATGGGTGTTGAATTTTGTCGAAAGCTTTCTCTGCATCTATTGAGATGATCATATGGTTTTTCTCCTTCAACTTGTTAATATGGTGTATCACATTGATTGATTTGCGTATATTGAAGAATCCTTGCATTCCTGGAATAAACCCCACTTGATCATGGTGTATGATCCTTTTAATGTGCTGTTGGATTCTGTTTGCTAGTATTTTGTTGAGGATTTTTGCATCTATGTTCATCAGTGATATTGGCTTGTAGTTTTCTTTCTTTGTGACATCCGTGTCTGGTTTTGGTATCAAGGTGATGGTGGCCTCGTAGAATGAGTTTGGGAGTGTTCCTTCCTCTGTAATTGTTTGGAAGAGTTTGAGCAGGATGGGTGTTAGCTCTTCTCTAAATGTTTGATAGAATTCGCCTGTGAAGCCATCTGGTCCTGGGCTTTTGTTTGATGGAAGATTTTTAATCACAGTTTCAATTTCAGTGCTTGTGATTGGTCTATTCATATTTTCTATTTCTTCCTGATTCAGTCTTGGCAGGTTGTGCATTTCTAAGAATTTGTCCATTTCTTCCAGGTTGTCCATTTTATTGGCATAGAGTTGCTTGTAGTAATCTCTCATGATCTTTTGTATTTCTGCAGTGTCAGTTGTTACTTCTCCTTTTTCATTTCTAATTCTATTGATTTGAGTCTTCTCCCTTCTTTTCTTGATGAGTCTGGCTAATGGTTTGTCAATTTTGTTTATCTTCTCAAAGAACCAGCTTTTAGTTTGGTTGATCTTTGCTATCGTTTCCTTCATTTCTTTTTCATTTATTTCTGATCTGATCTTTATGATTTCTTTGCTTCTGCTAGCTTTGGGGGTTTTTTGTTCTTCTTTCTCTAATTGCTTTAGGTGCAGGGTCAGGTTGTTTACTCGAAATGTTTCCTGTTTCTTAAGGTGGGATTGTATTGCTATAAACTTCCCCCTTAGAACTGCTTTTGCTGCATCCCATAGGTTTTGGGTTGTCGTGTCTCCATTGTCATTTGTTTCTAGGTATTTTTTAATTTCCTCTCTGATTTCTTCAGTGATCACTTCGTTATTGAGTAGTGTATTGTTTAGCCTCCATGTGTTTGTATTTTTTACAGATCTTTTCCTGTAATTGATGTCTAGTCTCATAGCATTGTGGTCGGAAAAGATACTTGATACAATTTCAATTTTCTTAAATTTACCAAGGCTTGATTTGTGACCCAAGATATGATCTATCCTGGAGAATGTTCCATGAGCACTTGAGAAAAATGTGTATTCTGTTGTTTTTGGATGAAATGTCCTATAAATATCAACTAAGTCCATCTTGTTTAATGTATCATTTAAAGCTTGTGTTTCCTTATTTATTTTCATTTTGGACGATCTGTCCATTGGTGAAAGTGGGGTGTTAAAGTCCCCTACTATGTTTGTGTTACTGTCGATTTCCCCTTTTATGGCTGTTAGTATTTGCCTTATGTATTGAGGTGCTCCTATGTTGGGTGCATAAATATTTACAATTGTTATATCTTCTTCTTGGATCGATCCCTTGATCATTATGTAGTGTCCTTCTTTGTCTCTTCTAATAGTCTTTATTTTAAAGTCTATTTTGTCTGATATAAGAATTGCTACTCCAGCTTTCTTTTGATTTCCATTTGCATGGAATATCTTTTTCCATCCCCTTACTTTCAATCTGTATGTGTCTTTAGGTCTGAAGTGGGTCTCTTGTAGACAGCATATATATGGGTCTTGTTTTTGTATCCATTCAGCCACTCTGTGTCTTTTGGTGGGAGCATTTAGTCCATTTACATTTAAGGTAATTATTGATATGTATGTTCCTATTCCCATTTCCTTAATTGCTTTGGGTTCGTTATTGTAGGTATATTCCTTCTGTTGTGTTTCTTGCCTAGAGAAGTTCCTTTAGCATTTGTTGTAAAGCTGGTTTGGTGGTGCTGAACTCTCTCAGCTTTTGCTTGTCTGTAAAGGTTTTAATTTCTCCATCAAATCTGAATGAGATCCTTGCTGGGTAGAGTAATCTTGGCTGCAGGTTTCTCTCCTTCATCACTTTAATTATGTCCTGCCACTCCCTTCTGGCTTGTAGAGTTTCTGCTGAGAGATCAGCTGTTAACCTGATGGGGATTCCCTTGTGTGTTATTTGTTGTTTTTCCCTTGCTGCTTTTAATATGATTTCTTTGTGCTTAATTTTTGACAGTTTGATTAATATGTGTCTTGGTGCATTTCTCCTTGGATTTATTCTGTATGGGACTCTCTGTGCCTCCTGGACTTGATTAACTATTTCCTTTCCCATATTGGGGAAGTTTTCAACTATAATCTCTTCAAATATTTTCTCAGTCCCTTTGTTTTTCTCTTCTTCTTCTGGAACCCCTATAATTCGAATGTTGGTGTGTTTAATGTTGTCCCAGAGGTCTCTGAGAGTGTCCTCTGTTCTTTTCATTCTTTTTTCTTTATTTTGCTCTGCATCAGTTATTTCCACTATTTTATCTTCCACCTCACTTATCCGTTCTTCTGCCTCAGTTATTCTGCTATTGATCCCATCTAGAGTATTTTTTATTTCATGTATTGTGTTTTTAATCGATGCTTGATTCATCTTTAATTCTTCTAGGTCTTTGTTAACTGTTTCTTGCATTTTGTCTATTCTATTTCCAAGATTTTGGATCATCTTTACCATCATTATTCTGAATTCTTTTTCAGGTAGACTGCCTATTACCTCTTCATTTGTTAGGTCTGGTAGGTTTTTATCTTGCTCCTTCACCTGCTGTGTGTTTTTCTGTCTTCTCATTTTGCTTATGTTACTGTGTTTGGGGTCTCCTTTTTGCAGGCTGCAGATTCGTAGTTCCCGTTGTTTTTCGTGTCTGACCCCAGTGGCTAAGGTTGTTTCAGTAGGTTGTATAGGCTTCCTGGTGGGGGGGACTAATGCCTGTGTTCTGGTGGTTGAGGCTCGATTTTGTCTTTCTGGTGGACAGGTCCACGTCTGGTGGTGTGTTTTGGGGTGCCTATGGCCTTATTATGTTTTTAGGTAGCTTCTCTGCTAATGGGTGGGGTTGTGTTCCTGCCTTGCTAGTTGCTTGGCATAGGGTGACCAGCACTGTAGCTTGCTGGTCGTTGACTGAAGCTGGGTGCTGGTGTTGGGATGGAGATCTCTGGGAGATTTTCGCTGCTTGATATTATGTGGAGCTGGGAGGTCTCTTGTGGACCCGTGTCCTGAAGTTGACTCTCCCACTTCAGAGGCACAGCACTGGCTCCTGGCTGCAGCACCAAGAGCCTTTCATCCACCCAGCTCAGAATAACAGGGAGAAAAAGCAGAAAGAAAGAATTAGTAGAAGAAAGAAAGAGAGAGGGAAAGAAAGGAAGAAGGGAAGAAAGGAAGGAAGGAAGAAAGAAAGAAAGGAGGGAGGGAGTGAGGAAGGATGGAAAGAAAGAAGGAAAGAAAGGAGGGAGGGAGGGAGCAATGAAAGCAAAAGGAAGAGTGAATGGAAGAAGGGAGGGAGGGAGGGAGGAAGGAAAGAAAGAAAGAAAGACAGGAGGGAGGGAGGGAGGAAGGAAAGAAAAAGAAAGTGGAAAGAAGAAGGGTGGGAGGGAGGGAGGAAAGAAAAAGAAAGAAGGAAAGGAAGAGCGGAGGGAGGGAGGAAGGGAAGGTAGGAAAAAAAGAAAGAGCAGGTAAAGTAAAATAGAATAAAGTATGAAATATAGTAGCGTTATTAAAATTAGAAAGTAATTATTGAAAAAAAAAAAAAAAAAAGGACCGATAGAACCCTGGGACATATGGTGGAAGCAAAGCTATACAGAGAGAATCTTACACAGAAGATTACACATACACATTCACAAAAAGAGAGCAGGGGGAAAAATCAAAAATCTTGCTCTCCAAGCCCACCTCCTCAATTTGGGATAATTCGTTGTAAAAAGAGGAAAAGGGCAAGAAGTCTGAAATCTTGCTCTCTAAGTCCACCTCCTTACTTTGGAATAATTCGTTGTAAAAAGAGGAAAAGGGGGGAAAGTCTTAAATCTTGTCCTCAAAGTCCACTTCCTCAATTTGGGATGATTCGCTGTCCATTCATGCACTCCACAGACGCAGGGCACATCAAATGGACCGTGGAGCTTTAATCCGCTGCCTCCGAGGCTGCACAGAGAGATTTCCCTGACTCTGCTCTCACAGCTCCCGGGTCTCAGCCTTGGACCTGGCCCCGCCTCTGTGCGTAGGTCGCCGGAGGGCGTCCGTTCTTCGCTCAGACAGGACGGGTTTAAAGGAGCCGCTGATTCGGGGGCTCTGGCTCACTCATGCAGAGGGGAGGGAGGGGCGCGCAGTGTGGGGCGGGCATGCGGCGGCAGAGGCCGGCGTGACGTTGCAGCAGCCCGTGGCGCTCCGTGCGCTTTCCCGGGAAAGCCGTCCCCGGGTCTCGGGACCCCGGCAGTGGCGGGGTGCACAGGTCCCCCGGAAGGCGGGGCGGACAGTGACCCGCGCTCGCACACAGGACCCGCGGCTGCGGCGGCGGCGGGCGGCGGCAGGCGGCGGCGGTGGCGGGCCGCGGGGGCGGCGGCGGCAGCGGCCCGCGGCGGCGGCGGCGGCGGCGGGCGGCGGCGGGGGCGGGCGGCGTGGGCGGCGGCGGCGGCGGCGGGCCGCGGCGGCGGCGGGCGGCGTCGGGCGGTGGGCGGCGGCGGGCCGCGGCGGCGGCGGGCGGCGGCGGGCGGTGGGCGGCGGCGGCGCGGCGGCGGCGGCGGCCGCCCACGCCCGTCTCCGAGGTCCGCGCCTTACCCGCGGCTCGCGCCTGTCTCCGGCGCTTCCCTAAGCAGCCCTTTTAATGCCCTCTCCTCGCACACCAGGAAACGAAAGTGAAAGTGAAAAAAGACTCTTGCCTCTTCAGCAACTCCAGACCCTTTCCTCGGACTCCCTCCGGGCTAGCCGTGGTGCACTAACCCCTTCAGGCTCTCTTCCTGCCGCCAGCCCCAGTCCTCTCCCTGCGCTCCGACTGAAAGCCGATACCCAAGCCTCAGCTCCCAGCCCCGCCCGCCACGGCGGCCGAGCAGACAAGCCTCTCGGGCTGGTGTGTGCCTGAGGGCACCGATCCTCTGTGCCGGAATCTCTCCGCTTTGCCCTCCACACCCCTGTTGCTGTGCTCTCCTCCGCTACTCCGAAGCTTTCCCCCTCCGCCACCTGCAGTCTCCGCCCGCGAAGGGGCTTGCAGTGTGTAGAAACCTTCCCTCCTTCACGGCTCCCTCCCACTGGTGCAGGTCCCGTCCCTATCCTATTGTCTCTGTTTATTCTTTTTTTCTTTTGCCCTACCCAGGTATGTGGGGAGTTTCTTGCCTTTTAGGGGGTCTGAGGTCTTCTGTCAGCGTTCAGTAGGTGTTCTGTAGGAGTTGTTCCACGTGTAGATGAATTTCTGATGTATCTGTGGGGAGGAAGGTGATCTCCGCGTCTTACTCTTCCGCCCTCTTCCTCCGGGCCCCTGTTTCTTGCATTTTGTCTATTCTATTTCCAAGATTTTGGATCTTGGAAATAGAATCTTGGATCAGCTTTACTATCATTATTCTGAATTCTTTTTCAGGTAGACTGCCTATTACCTCTTCATTTCTTAGGTTTGGTAGGTTTTTATCTTGCTCCTTCTCCTGCTATGTGTTTTTCTGTCTTCTCATTTTGCTTATCTTACTGTGTTTGGGGTCTCCTTTTTGCAGGCTGCAGACTCGTAGTTCCCATTGTTTTTGGTGTCTGTCCCCAGTGGCTAAGGTTGTTTCAGTAGGTTGTGTAGGCTTCCTGGTGGGGGGGACTAGTGCCTGTGTTCTGGTGGCTGAGGCTCGATCTTGTCTTTCTGGTGGGCAGGTCCACGTCTGGTGGTGTGTTTTGGGGTGTCTGTGGACTTTTTATGATTTTAGGCCACCTCTCTGCTATGGGTGTTGTTGTGTTCCTGTCTTGCTAGTTGTTTGGCATAAGGTGTCCAGCACTGTAGCTTGCTGGTCGTTGAGTGAAGCTGGGTGTTGGTGTTGAGATGAAGATCTCTGGAAGATTTTTGCCGTTTGATATTATGTGGAGCTGGGAGGTCTCTTGTGGACCAGTGTCCTGAAGTTGGCTCTCCCACCTCAGAGGCACAGCACTGACTCCTGGCTCCTCAATTTGGGATGATTTGTTGTCTATTCATGTATTCCACAGATGCAGGGTACATCAAGTTGATTGTGGAGCTTTAATCCGCTGCTTCTGAGGTTGCTGGGAGAGATTTCCCTTTCTCTTCTTTGTTCTCACAAGCTCCTGGGTCTCTGCTTTGGATTTGGCCCTGCCTCTGTGTGTAGGTCGCCGGAGGGCATCTGTTCTTTGCTCAGACAGGACAGGGTTAAAGGAGCAGCCGCTTCGGGGACTCTGGCTCACTCAGGGTGGGGGGGGGGGGAGTGAGGGGCACGGAGTGCGGGTCGAGCCTGCAGTGGCAGAGGCAGCGTGACGTTGCACCAGCCCAAGGCGGGCCGTGAGTTCTCCCAGTGAAGCCTTCCCTGGAAGCCTTCCCTTTTTTTGACATCTTTATTGGAGTATAATTGCTTTACAATGGTGTGTTAGCTTATACTGTATAACAAAGTGAATCAGCTATACATATACATATATCCCCACATCTCCTCCCTCTTTCATCTCCCTCCCATCCTCCCTATCTCACCCCGTTAGATGGTCACAAAGCACTGAGCTGATCTCCCTGTGCCATGCGGCTGCTTCCCACTAGCTATCTATTTTACATTTGGTAGTGTATATATGTCATGCCACTCTCTCACTTTGTCCCAGTTTACCCTTCCCCCTCCCTGTGTCCTCAAGTCCATTCTCTACATCTGTGTCTTTATTCCTGTCCTGCCCCTAGGTTCTTCGGAACAATTTTTTTTTAGATTCCATATATATGTGTTAGCACACGGTATTTATTTTTCTCTTTCTGACTTACTTCACTCTGTATGACAGACTCTAGGTCCACCATCACTACAAATAACTCACTTTTGTTTCTTTTTATGGCTGAGTAATATTCCATTGTATATATGTGCCACATCTTCTTTATCCATTCATCTGTCGATGGACACTTAGGTTGCTTCCATGTCCTGCCTATTGTAAATAGAGCTGCAATGAACATTGTAGTACATGACTCTTTTTGAATTATGGTTTTCTCAGGGTATATGCCCAGTAGTGGGATTGTTGGGTCATATGGTAGCTCTATTTTTACTTTTTTAAGGAACCTCCATACTGTTCTCCATAGTGGCTGTAACAATTTACATCCCCAGCAACAGTGCAAGAGGTTTCCCAGCTGCCACTGTTTGCAGATGACATGATACTATACATAGAGAATCCTAGAGATGCTACCAGAAAACTACTAGAGCTAATCAATGAATTTGGTAAAGTAGCAGGATACAGAAGTAATGCACAGAAATCTCTTGCATTCCTATACACTAATGATGAAAAATCTGAAAGAGAAATTAAGGAAACACTCCCATTTACCACTTCAACAAAAAGAATAAAATACCTAGGAATAAACCTAACTAAGGAGACAAAAGAACTGTATGCAGAAAACTGTAAGACACTGATGAAAGAAATTAAAGATGATACAAATAGATGGAGAGATATACCATGTTCTTGGATTGGAAGAATCAACATTGGGAAAATGACTATACTACCCAGAGCAATCTACAGATTCAATGCAATCCCTATCAAACTACCAATGGAATTTTTCACAGAACTGGAACAAAAAATTTCACAATTTGTATGGAAACACAAAAGACCCCGAATAGCCAAAGCAATCTTGAGAAAGAAAAACAGAGCAGGAGGAACCAGGCTCCCAGACTTCAGACTATACTACAAAGCTACAGTAATCAAGACAGTATGGTACTGGCACAAAAAAAGAAATATAGATCAATGGAAAAGGATAGAAAGCCCAGAGATAAACCCATGCACATATGGTCACCTTATCTTTGATAAAGGAGGCAAGAATATACAATGGAGAAAAGACAGCCTCTTCAATAAGTGGTGCTGGGAAACTGGACAGCTACATGTAAAAGAATGAAATTAGAACACTCCCTAACACCATACACAAAAATAAACTCAAAATGGATTAAAGACCTAAATATAAGGCCAGACACTATAAAACTCTTAGAGGAAAACATTGGAAGAACACTCTTTGACATAAATCACAGCAAGATCCTTTTTGACCCACCTCCAAGGGAAATGGAAATAAAAACCAACATAAACAAATGGGACCTAATGAAACTTAAAAGCTTTTGCACAGCAAAGGAAACCATAAACAAGACGAAAAGACAACCCTCAGAATGGGAGAAAATATTTGCAAATGAAGCAACTGACAAAGGATTAATCTCCAAAATATACAAGCATCTCATGCAGCTCAATATCAAAAAAACAAACAACCCAATCCAAAAATGGGCAGAAGATCTAAATACACATTTCTCCAAAGAAGATATACAGACTGCCAACAAACACATGAAAGGATGCTCATCATCACTAATCATTAGAGAAATGCAAATCAAAACTACAATGAGATATCACCTCACACCAGTCAGAATGGCCATCATCAAAAAATCTACAAACAATAAATGTTGGAGATGGTGTGCACAAACTTTTCTTATGAAAGTTCATATAGTAAATATTTTAGACTTTATAGACTAAGAGGCAAAAATCAAACATATTTTGTAAATATCTACATAACAAGAGAAAAAACTCACCACACTCCCCCATTTGACTGAGATGGGCCATCCCATGCGGTAGGCATGTTTTATATCTAATTGCCATCTGCTGGAGACATTCTTAGGATGAAAGCACTAGCCTGAGAGGAAAGGTCAGTCTAGTGTGTAGTTTTATGGACTGAACATTTGTGCCCACCCCCTCAAACTCATTTGTTGAAACCTTAGCCCCCAGTGTGATAATTTTAGGAAGTGGAGCCTTTGGGAAGTAATTAGGTTTAGATATGGTTATGAAGGTGCAGTCCCCGTGAAGGAATTAGTGCCCTTAGAACAAGAGACCAGAGAACTTGCTCTCTTTCTCTTGTGACGATACAGCACGAAGGCAGCCATCCTCAAAAGAATTCTCAGCAGGGACCAGGAACTGAATTGGCTGGCACCTCGATCTTGGACTTCCCAGCTTCCAGAATTGTAAGAAATAAATGTTTGTTGTTTAAACTACTCAGTCTATGGTATATTGTTATAGCAGTCCAAACTAAGACAGTTTGGTCACCACCTTGGTCAGTTTCACTCTCTGTCCAGTGACACCCAGATCCTGTTGTGCCTGGTTCTCCATGAGGCTGTCTTAACATGGGCAGCTTGCTGGAGGGGAGTGGCCTTGATAAATTGCTGATTCCCAGACTGAGAGTCTACCACTTGATGCTTTGAGGTTGCCAACAGTGAGGCCTCCAGCTTAAAAGTGGAGTATCATGCCAGGTCTGAATAGCAGTGAGGCACGGCCACCAGCAAGGTGGCAGGCTTTGGGGGTGAAGAGGGATGTCTTAGTTTTGTCTTTGTGGTTCGCGGTGTTTGAGTGGTGCCCTCAAGACATACAAAATCAGATAGTGGGCTGGATTTGGCCTGAACATTATAGGTTGATGGCTCTTGCCTTAGGTTAAACATTGATCTGGTCCTACCTAACAATAAGTCTTGAAAAAATCAACAAAGATTTGAGAGCAAGTCTTGAAAGAATCAAACATTTTATAAGTAACTTTACTACTTGGAAATTTAACAAAGAAACTTAACAAAGCTCAAAATATTTAAGAAATAAAAAATACCTAGCACCCAACAAGTTAGATTTCCCAATGTCTGGACTCCAATAGAAAATTTGCAAAGTATGCAAAGAAGCAGGAAAATACAACCCATATTGCAGAGAAAAATTTAAAAAATAGAAAGAGACCCAGATGACACAGATGATAGAATCAGTAGACTAGGGCATTAAAAAAGTTATAACAGCTATACTCCATATGCCCAATGAGGTAGAGTAAATCATGAGCATTCTAAGGACAGATACTGAAGATATGAAAAAGACCCAAGTCTCACTTCTAGTGATAAAAATTACAGTGTCTAGGATAAAGTATACAGAGGATGGGATTAAAAGCAGATTAGACCAGGCAGAAGAATAGATTAGTGGGTTTAAGGTCATAGCAATAGAAACTATCCAAAATGCAACACACAGAGTAAAGATTGAAAAAAAATAAGTAGAGCCTCAGTTAGCTCTGGGACAGCTTCAAGTGGTCTGATATTTATTTATTGGAGTCCTTGAAGGGAGGGGGCAGTCAGAAAAATATTCAAGGAAACAATGGATGAAAAATTTCCAAATTTAATGAAAATCATATAACCACATATGCAAAAAGTTCAATGAAACTAATGTAGAAGAAATGTAAACAAAACTATAATATAGAACCTCATTCACAAAACGGTTTAAAAATGTCAGAAGCCAGACTGTCAAAACTGAGTTTGCCATGAACTTAGGCATTTGAAGGAAATACAAATATATTAAACTATAGAGGGGGAAGATTTCGCATCATGAAAATTAAGACTTGAAAGAGAACATAGAACTTCTGGCAATTTGTATGTGCTAAGCAGTTCAGGTTGTTAATTCTGACCAAAATTATTGGTATTGAAGCTGGGAAAATGGTATCATTCATTAACCCACTAACATTCTTTCAACAAACACTTGAGCTCCTGTTTTTGCAGAAGCACATTAGGACACATAAAAATGAACACTAGCCCTGACCTCAGAGATCTAATAATCTAGTTACCTTCCAAGTGTTATGGCTGAAACAATTTTACAATTGTTTGACAGACACACAAGTAGATTTTAGCTATTTCTTCCTCATTTCCTTATCATATATTGCACTGAACATGAAATTATTGCTAATTTAGAAGAAACGCTCTTTTCCCAAGTTATCTATATCTTCTTAACATGTGAAATCATTCTCTAGGTGCATGACATGGGTGGTATTGCTTGTGGTAAAAATAGTTTTCTGCTTAGTCACCTCTTTAATTTTTCATTCTTTATCTCCAGCACAAATGTTTTCTGAAGCTTCTTATCTAAAATTTTATGACAAGTAAAAACATAATAGTCATGCCATAGAGCACAAATATTTACAAACAAGTAGAAAATGAATGAGCACACCCTAAGAAGAATGACCTTTATATGATATACAAATGTGAAAGTGAATAAGCATTCCTCAAGAAAAATGACCTTTAAACAAATTGGTATACTGTAGTAGTAGTCATCACCATAAAATGATAGCCAAGAATAGGTAATAAAGCAGAAAAGAGTTCAGTCTCGAAGTACTGAAAAGTATGGTACCAGGACTCACAAGGGGTCCAATGGAGTCCATTGGATCAACAAGATGATCTAATAGAGTCAAGAAAGAGATGATTAGAAATTTTATACTCATTTTTATTTGGTTTTTTAGAGTTTTCTTTTTTGGGTTAGTTGTATAATATACATAAAAAACTACTACACCAGTATATACTTATTATATAAATAAACCAGCATACATACATTAGGGAATATGAAAATTTTTTAAACTTATGTTTCCAAAAAATATTTGGAAACCACAGGTCTATACAAGTTATTTTAAAATATTATTAGAAACATCACCATTGTTCATACAAATGCATATGTAAACCCCAAAAATAAAAAGGTGAGAATAATATACATATTTTAAAATACATTAAATTAAAAACTGTTTATTGGGCTTCCCTGGTGGTACAGTGGTTGAGAGTCCGCCTGCCGATGCAGGGGACGCGGGTTCGTGCCCCGGTCCGGGAAGATCCCACAGGCCACGGAGCGGCTGGGCCTATGAGCCATGGCTGCTGAGCCTGCACGTCCGGAGCCTGTGCTCCTCAACGGGAGAGACCACAACAGTGAGAGGCCCGCGTACCGCAAAAACAAACAAACAAAACAACAACAACAACAAAAACCCTGTTTATTTTCCAACTTACAAGTTCTAACATTTGGTTTTTACAAAATCAATCAAGAAATCAATGAAGCTATTTGATCTGAAATGAAGGATTATGGATAGTTGTAGCATTTTATCAGCCTCAGCTTCTGGATTTATTTCTATGGATTTTGCAGAACTCATAGATAAGTAGCTATGAATGATCACAGTTTAACAGCTTATCTCATCCAGAACAGGGCTTTAGTAGATCCTCAATACTACTAGCACTTCTAAGTGGATGGATAAACAAATGAATAAATGCCAGAATATCTTTCCGTTCAATAGAGGTAGCAGGAGAAACCTTAATGTCTACACAAAAATGAGTCCAGCAGGCAGCATATTTTAATGTGTTTGTGGGCTGCAATGTGTCAAAATTTAGCATATGTACTTGTCTTTAAAAATAGTTGAAAATTTCTTTTAGAAGCTTAAAGTATATGAAAAAAGCAAAAATGAAAGATTTGTAGACCTTCCGCCCTAGTTTTCCAAGGAAAGCAACAAAAAACTCACTAGTCTGGAGATTCCTTCCCCTTTCCTTCCTCCCTCCCTTCCTTCCTCCCTCCCTTCCTCCCTTCCTTCCATCCTCCTTACCTCCCTTCCTCCCTTCCTTTCACCTTTCTTTCTTTGCTATAAAGAACATTACAGGGCTATTTGGCAATGAATAGGATGTGTGTATTAGGTAATAGTATCAATGTTATTTTTCTGCTTTTAATAATTATTCTATGATTAAAAAAGAGAGTATTTTTGTTATTAGAGACCATATACTGAACTACTTAGGGTTAAAGAGCTCAACATGTTTGCAATATATTCTAAAATGGTTCCAAAATTTTTAATATATTTTAAGTTGATATCTACAACTTAAACTATCATGAATTACTTCCTCAAGAAATAACCATCAGACATCATTCTTCTATTATTTTGGTACACAGTGATGCTCAATAGGCTGAGAAAAGACTGAGAGGGGCTCCAAAGGAAATGCCAGTTCAGATGCCAGATTGATTTAAAGGAGGCCAGGCCTTTCATACAATACATATTCTCTAAGAAAGGAGATGGGTATATGTCAAGAGATAGATTCAAAGGATATATTTGATACACACACATATCTTGATCTATCTATCTATCTATCTATCTATCGATCAATCTATCTGTCTATCTAGAAAGAGAAAGGAGAGGGAAAGGGAGAGAGGGAGAGGGAAGAAAGAAAAGGAGGAGGGACAGAGAGAGAGAGGATGATAAAGCCAATGTAAAATGTTAACAAGAGGGGAAACTAAGTGAAAGGTATATGAGAGTACTATTCTCCTACTTTTCAGGAAATCTGAAATTATTTGTAAATAAATAGTTACATTAGAAGATTGAAATTGATAACCTAGAAGGGACTGATACATAATGGGGCTGCTATGATTTAAGATTTTGGAGTTTCTCTACTTACATCTCATAGTGCTTGGAGTTATAGGGGCTTCATAGTTCTCATGTTGATCTGAAGGCCTGTTTCATTTTACCTTATGGAATACTTTACCAAGAATCTATATTGTCACCCCAAAAGTAACAGATATGAAATGAATTTAAAATATTTGTATTGAAGATGTCTTCAGAAAAAAAATAATAAAAATAATAAAAAATACTTCATTGACCTGTAAAATAAAGACCAATTTTAGATTAGTTACCTATTCTCCACTTTTGAACGTGAGACATGATAGGGCTTTATCCAAGCTTGTAACTTGATTTAACTCTACAAGCATATATTGAGCAAGATCCCGTTTATGTAGTGAATACACAAATGAAAAAGCATGAACCCTGACTTCAAGGAGATCATAGTCTTCCACAGAAAAGGAAGAATGAAACAGGATAAAGAATAAGTAGGAAAAATTTGGCACTGGCCAACACTTCCTCCCTTCCTTCCTTCCTTCCTCCCTCCCTCCCTCCCTCCCTCCCTCTCTCTCTCTCTCTCTTTCTTTCTTTCTTTCTATCTTTTTCTTTCCTCCTCTCTCTCTCTCTTTCTTTCTTTCTTTTCTGTTCAGAAGAAAAGTTTCATTCTTTGACCAAAGAATGGAGAGGTGTGAGCTTAAGCTGTAGAGCACAGGCTCTCTGCTCTCCCAGACAGGCTTCGGGACAGGCCGTGGGCCAGGCTGCTTTATAGAGTTTTCTTCAGCGGGGAGGGGTTTGGCCACAGCTGTGCCGATAATGCTCCAGATCTGGGAGCCGGGGCAGCGTCTCTGCACACAGTCCGCCCCACTGCGCCACCTTGAATCACAGTGTTGTGTGCAGTGCTTCTGCACAGGCCTACGGAGCTGAGGTGTCTGCACAGCTGTTTAGCACCAGGAACTCTGGTCTCAAGGGCCAGGTGCAAGGCCTCTGAACACGGCACCTTATGAGCAAGTGAAACTGGATGTGGTTAGGAGTGTAGGCTCTGCAGTCAAAATGTCTGGATCCAAATCCTGAATCTTCAGCTTATGGCTGTGACCTGAGGCCAAATCCTTAACCTTTTGGGGCTTTCCCTTCTTCATCTATAAAATAGGGACACACATACTACCTACAGGTAATAGTTGTTTAGAGAATAAATGAGCTGACATATAAAAATGCTTAGAACTGGACCTGATACATAATAAATACTCAACAGAAATTAGCTCTTATTACTAACGCATACAACAGTCTTATGAATACTACTATTATGTCCATTGGGGGACAGAGAAGCTGAGGTAAGAAAAGTTGGAAAATCATCCAAGTTTAAAGAACCGATAAATGGTAGAGTTGTAATTCAATACTAGGCAGTCTTATTTATGATCTGTAATTTACTCGGCAGAGGAGTTGGGTGGGGCAGCAAGGGTGCTGGAGAGAGGATTATCTAAGATAAGACAAAGCAAAAAAAAAGCTAAAGCAAAAAAAAAAAAAAAAAAGGCAGATGATGTCTTGGATATTTAAAGGTTATTCTTTCCTGTCCTTACCTTCTAACTGCATTCATGACTTTCTGAAACAATCCTTTTCAACCTATGACTTTCTAAAAGAATCCTTCCTCTAGCCAAGCTGCAGATTCCTCTCACCTTCGCTGTATTGTTTTCCTTACCTGGAACGCCATTTCTGCCTGCTCCTGGATGAAGCTGGATTGACCCCATCCTGTCTTTCTTGGTCTAGCTCATACCCTCTCTCCCACATCTTCTGTTCAGCCATCACATGCTCTCTGGAGCTTCCCAGAGAGAAGTACCTTTTTCTGTCAATACCATCACCACCGGCCTCATGGTCTTTGCTCTCAGTGTGATTTCAGCTTAGAATCCTCTCTCTGCCTCTCTGCCTAAGAAAGCTCTTACTCTCCTTCAGAGCCTAACCTAAGTGCCTTTCTCTCTGTGAAGTCGTCCAGGGCTCTGCAGGCTGAGTTAGTCAGTCCATGCTCTGTGCACCGCTTTCCTCCTGAACTTCTCTCTCACAGCATTTATCATCAAGTTGTCACTGTCTATTTCTACATTTCTCTCAGCTTAGTCCTTGAGGTCAAGGATTGTGTTTCACTCATATCAGGGTCCCTAGCACCCAGCATAGGTCAGCAAGTATGTGTAGATTAGACAAGCTGAAGGAAATTGAACTGAAGTGAGCTGTGGACAATACTTTTTGAAAAGTATTTTCAATACTTTTTGTGAAGTATTTATGGTCAGGGTCACAAGTAGAGTCACAATCCAAGTAGGTGTGCCAATGAGCTGTGATATGAGGGGTTGATGGAAAACTTCAATTGTTCAAAAATTTCACTTCAATTTATTTCACATTGCCTGAGAGTCCTACTACAGAATGTAAATGTTTTGTAAGATGTAGACCTTTAAGTCATTATTCCCTGGTAGGAACCTTTAGGTCTTTTCCTCTTTATGATCGTAGAAGAGAGTTTTAAGGAAAACTCAGTTTGAAAGGGAAGGTGCAGGTCAGTTAAGGGCATAGCGTGGAAGAATTGGGTGGAGCCCTGGAGTAAACAGAGTACAGAGACTTGGAGAGGAAAGGATGCTGAGAGTACACACCGCCTCTTCATGTTTTGCTTTCTGTCAGACTTGTTTGTACAGTGGCATTAGAATTAAATAGTCCAATAATATAAATGTGTACACTTTCAACATCATAGCACTATTTAAAGCTATTCTCTGTATTCAGTCTAAACTACACCTATGAAGAGAAGTTCTCCAACTACCACAATCTAATTTTGTGAAATGTGAACAAAGAGCAACTATTTTGTGAAAATGTAAGCTAAAAGTTAAAAAAGAATGAAAAAAGGTGTATTTATATGTGGAGTGAAGAATATTAGAAATAGCTTGAAATAACATGAGAGAAATAAAAAAAAAACCACTTCTAATGAAGCAAAGTGGCTGCATCTAAGACTCAGGGAGTGTGAGTATGTTTATGTATGTATCAGCAGCAATGGTTGATGTGTGCAATTAAAACACAATGGAGGACCTGCTCAACAATAACCATTAAACACCACTCCATCCTATTGTTTTGGTGCACAGTGGTACTCAGGAGGGCAAGAACATACTGAGAGTGACTCCTGACAAAGGCTCTCTTCTTGCCTAAACTTTAGGCAGGCTCCTCTGAGCTCTTTGCACTACTAGGCTTCATCCTTGGGCCCTTCTTCAGCCTGCTGAGCCCAGCAGGCTGCACCCTTGCCTCAACATCTGATCAATTTTCTCACCCCATTGCCCTCAGCAAGAATCCTGTTAAATAGGTTTAGCAAGAATTCCCCTATGTCTTAAATTTCCTCTTAGTAACTTTCTATCCACTGATCATTCCTTGTGCTCATTGGCCATAAATCCTCAGCTGTCTTCATTGTATTTGGAGTTGAGCCTGGTTTCCCTCTCCTACTGCAATACAATCGTCTGGCCACCTATTGCAGTAGTCCCAGATAAAGTCTTCCTTACTGTTTTAACAAGTGTCAGAAAAGTGTTTTCTTTAACACTCCAAAATAAATGTCAGTTCAAAAAGATTAAGGAAAATACCAGGCATTATCCATACAATACTCTTTCCCCCAAGGAAGGAGATGTCCATCTTTCAAGAGATATTTCAATATTTGTCAACATTGCTCATATAAATGCAAAATATGTTGAAAGAGATCATCGCTTCTTTCAGCCTTGATCCTGACACAAGAATAAGTTTGGCATACTTACGAATCATTGTGAAGACTAGTGAGGCTGGGGCTTACTCGGTGAGGGGAGAATAGTATGGGAAAATCTGTATATTTATTGAGTAAAATATTTGTTGACACATCTGATTTCTGTGGTTAATGTACAGAATTTCAAATACTGATAGAAAAATCAATCTTAACATTCCAGGAAGCTCTCACTTATTTAATAAGCATTCATTGATCATCACTGTACACAAGGCATGGTGCTGGGCATTGCAGGAAATACAAAGGAAAGGCTACTTTTGACGAGGTGACAATTTAGCCCAACTTGGAGCACAGAGAACCCAGAAAGTGGCATAAAACTTGAACAGACTTGAATTACCAATTGGTATCCATACAAGTGAGGGGTAAAGACAGCAAACGTTTCCCTAGAAAATGGATGGAGTTTGCAAAACATACAAACAAGAGAGTTATGCTTTGCTACATCATAGAAATAAACAATTCATGCTGCCAGGAGAAAGACAAGTGGAGATTAATGCCAGAACCTAGGTTTAATTTTCTCTCAATTAAAAAAAAATGAATTTTAATGCTCATGAAAAACATGTGTCATGCACTGTAGAGGCTGAGCCAATTCATAATTTCATGTCTCTGGTATCAGACACATGGTGGGGAAGCAGCCAAGGATAAAACAAGAGGTGCCAGGATTCTGCATGTAATTAGACAGCAAGCGTGGTGCCTCTTTTCTCCTAGCTCACATTTATATAAATAGCTCCTTCCTCCTTCCAGAACTGATCTGAATGAATGCAGAGGAAGGAAATTAAATGACTTCCTCCATCAGTACCAAGGTAGGATCACCAATAAACAACCTCTGAAAAAAAAGCATTTTAAAATGCTCTTTTGGCCTTTAGAAAATTGCCACTACAGAAAAAGGCACTGTCTTCATGTGACGGTAATTGATTGAAATGTCCTCTCATCTCTTAATTCATTGGTTGATTAGAGCATAATGCCCGTAAAATGCAGGTCATGGGGCTTGATCCTTCTTAAACCAATTTTGTGAGTGTGTGTTTTTTATCCTTGGGTTTAATCCCTTTCCCCTATAGCCCAATTTTTAAAAAAATCAAGTAAAAACATTTTGGGCTCACTTCCTTTTTTCCCTAATTTTCCCTCCCTTTGCCTTTCCCCTGGCAATGCAAAGTGTGCGCTCAGGCATGCACGTGCATGCACGCACACGCACACACACACACACACACACACAGAGTTGGTGTTCTTCTATTTGAAATAACATGGCTGGTACTATAGGATTACCCAGAATTTAAGGCTATCTTTTCCTTAAGCTAGAAAGAGAATGGAACAGTAGAGGTATTGTTGTAATTTGCATATAACACTATGCAGTTATAACAATGAAAGATATGGATGGTAATCTACTGAAGCACATTCTAAAACTGACCCACAGACAGGGCAGATCAGTGATGGAAACAACTATGTGGAAACCTAGACCCTGTTGTCAACTCTCACTCAAGTTAAAGCATCCAGCTTCACCGACCACAGCATCTCAAAGAAAGCAGAGACAGTGATTAGCCAGAAAACTGCCCTGGACCTAGTTCTGACCCAGTGGCAGAGTGATCAGCTCCTCCCCCTGTATTCCCACAGTGCTCTGTATTTATTTTATGTTAGTAGTTTTTTTTTTTTTTTTACAACTTACACTTAACACACTTCCCTCCTAGTTCTGTTTAGCTTGAAGCTTCATCTCCCTCCCTCTGGTTTCCACAGGGTGTGGTGGCAATGGTGAAGGCTGGGATCTCCAGGAGAGGATGAGACCTGACCCCAGCTAAGGGAGGTGGCAGCTGCCTGTCCAGTGCCAGGGCCTTGCCCGGGGGATGTGAGACTATATAGAGGTCTCAGAGGGCAGCAGGAGCTGAGAGAGGGCCAATGAGGGCAGGACTAGCCAGAAAGGGGTTGCCCCTGCTGTCTTGTCAGGAGTTGGATGTGGTATTCAGCCTGGGACCCCAGTTCAACTGGCTAGGTGCCCATGGGAGTGGGGGGCAGGCCTCTGTGAGCAGCAAGCAGTGGAGACAACGCAGCAGTGAGGGCAACTCTCCTCTACCTGCGAGGGGCAATCCTCTCCTCCCTCCAAGCATTCTCGGAGCCCTTAGTATCGATGGAGCTTCCCACCTCGGACAGAACTCCATCTGGGAAGCTGCTCCTCGGTTCCATGTCCTTCCTCTGTGTCCTCATAGCATCCTTTGCTTAGTCCTAACTCACCACTCAACATTCTCTGTTGCATTGTCTGATGAAGAGCCTTTTGAGACAGGGGTTGTATTTTATTCACTCTTGTGTTCCAAGGCCTCACACAGCGTCTGGCATATAGTAGCCACTCAGCAAATATTTATTCAGTTGAAGGAATACATACTTTTGAGCAATTTAAATGTTTAAAAAATGTAAGGGATGATCACGCCATAAGTGTTAGTATCTCCATTGGGGAACTGACAGCTAAAAGCTACTATGAAGGGTATTAAGTAAAATTGTATTTGATTACCTCAAAAAAAGCATTATCACACAGGTGAAAGGACTCTCCCGTATATGACTGATCCTGGTTTCCACACACTGCTTGGTTCCCAGGTGGATCACTGTCCCCTTGGGTAGCTCTGGTCTCAGCAGTTGCCTGGCCTGGGAGACGCCACAGGGTGGCAGTGTGGCCGGTGAGGTCAGCTGCTGAGGCTTACTGTTTTCATGTCCTCCTAGCACTAGAAAGCAGGGACATGGTTGCAAATATTTGGCTCTGTCTCCACGAGGGAGCATCTGTGTACGAGTAGAGATGAAAAAGCACTATTCCATCGGGACCAAACAAAGATGGCTCTCACATACAGCTTTGACAGTAGGCCACTAGAGTTAATGCTTACTAGCATCATTCAGTGTTTATTTAGTTTTCTTGAACTATTCTAAGTGCTTTATATACATTTACTCCTCATATGTACAAGATCCATCAAGGGCTAATTATGTACCAAATATTGTAATAAGTCCTTTCATGAAGTATATAAGGAGTTTATATGAACAATATTATTACTCTACTTTATAGTCAAGGAAATTGAAGAGAAAGGTTAAGTTACTTGCCTAAGTTCACCTAGACAGTAAGCAAAGGAGGCAAGATTCCACTCCAGACAGCCTGGTTTGACAGCACTCACTTAAAATCACCATATTATCTTGCTGTTAACAAAACTGCACCCAATTCCAAATATACGCCTCATAATTCTACAGAGCCAGAATCAGCCACCGACCATCTCAAATGTAGGTGCACAGGCCTTTGTTTAGTGCTAGGCCTGGGACTGCCTTAAAGCAGCAGTGAGAGGTAGTGTTATCTGGGTCTCTTCTCAAATCCCTTCCCTATCAGGCCCCCGTTGGAATAAAAATCTCCCATTAATCCTCGGTTCTACCATGGAAATGCATGCCTCTGTAATAGCCCTTGTTACAGCCTCTCTGCCTGTGGTCCCTTGTGGGTTCTGTGTTGCCCTGTTGGATATTTGTTCTGGAGGGCAGGGAGTGTGTCTTTGCCTGCTTATATCTCCCTCAGCATCTCACACTGTGCCTGGCACACAAAAGTTCCTCAGTAAATGGGGGAAGAGACGATTGATATAAACATTATACTCGATACTTTAGCAACCTCAGCTCTTTTCAATCTAGAAAAGATATCACGAGTCTCTTTTTACTAAATAACAAGCTTTTACAAATATATATATATATATCCCCTGATTTAAATATATTGATGATCAATCTTCTTTTTCAGAAACTATGTTCCTCTACCACAGTGGATTTTAAACATTTTTAGTCTGGGACTTTCTGAAGTCCTGGGTGAACCTCTACTAGAAAAGGAGGAGTTGAGAGAGACAAGGGGAAAAGAGGGGGAAGAAAGAGGTAATAAAGGAAGGAGAGGAGGAATTGGCAGGAGAGATAAATGTCAGTGGTATCAAAATCCTAGGTTATTACTAAGATAAAGGCTGAAATTTTGGTAACACCTTTCCACCAATTAATCTGGAAATGGAATAGTGCTAATAGGGTGTGGAAGGGAAGGAGTGAGGTGCAAATGGAACGGTGATAGTGGACAAGGTGAGAAGAGGGTGGGGAGGGCCGGGCATTCACACCCCTCCCCTTACACCCAGCGATGGGGGTGGTGCTAACACTGAGAACAACTTGTGCTAGTGGGCCCTGCTGTGTCGTCTGCTCCCCGACTCCTGCCTGGGAACTCCTTGAAATGTCTGTTTAATAACACTTGAGAAATACCTTCTATAAATCACATAGAGCTAAGAATCCAGTCTTTTTATTCCCCCTGACAAGATGCATATGGCTAGGCAAAATTAGAGACAACAGGGTGATCATTTATCTTAAGTTTTCCCTCAGACAATTCTGATGTAAAATATTCTATCCTATTGACCCCATAAGCACATTTAAACTTGTCAATTCATATGCTGGGATTTTTGGTTTGAGGAAAAATACACTCAACATCAATGGATCACATGAACGCTCAGAGATATGAGTGCCTGAAAAACACTTTGAGTTCATTAGCTCTTTGCTCTAGATCATGTTCAATCCTCTGCCAAAAACTCTCCAGTGACTCTCATTAGGTCCAAAAAAAAATCTTAAAATCCTCGCCACCTCTCGAGGCCCAATGGGATCTGCTCTCTAACTTCTCTACCCTTTAATCACTACCTTCCAGTCATATTGGCCTGCTTTCTATTCTGTGAACATGCCAAGCTTATTCCTGCCTCAGGGCCTTTGCACTTGCTCTTTCCCCTGGTTAGAATGTTCTTTCTTGGGCCTCCCTGGTGGCGCAAGTGGTTGAGGGTCCGCCTGCCGATGCAGGGGATACGGGTTCGTGCCCCGGTCTGGGAGGATCCCATATGCCGCGGAGCAGCTGGGCCCGTGAGCCATGGCCGCTGAGCCTGCGCGTCCGGAGCCTGCGCGTCCGGAGCCTGCGCGTCCGGAGCCTGTGCTCCGCAACGGGGGAGGCCACAACAGTGAGAGGCCCGCATACCGCAAAAAAAAAAAAAAAAAAAAAAAAAAAAAAAAAAAAAGAATGTTCTTTCTTCTATCTGAAGCTTTTCATGATGAGCTTCTCCTCATGGTTCAGACCTTGACTCAAACGTCAGCTTTTCAGGATGTTTTCCCCAATAGCCCTGCCTAAACTAGCACTACCCTGCCCCACTCCAGACACCTTCTTGGGTATGGCCCAAGAATATCACCCTCGTGGCATGTATCATGACCTATAATCGTCTTATTTATATAGTTAGTTGTTGATTATCTGTTTTCCCCATCAGAATGTAAGCTACAGCAGGGCAGGGTCCATGTCTGTCCAGCTCCTACAATAGTATCTGGTACAAAATAGGTACCTAAGAAACAAAGATACAAAGTGTTGATATCCAATAAATATTTGCATGCTAAATGACTAAATAAAGGTGTATCTCTTCTCCTTCGGTAATTAAACACATGGTAAGGTACACAACATGCCTTAAAAACCAATGAGGAGGCATAACAGTAGCCTAGCATGTGAATATCACTAAGAAGCCCATTCCTGTCTCCACATCCTTTGCCCTTTTTCCTCCCCTTCTTCCTCTTGTCTTTACAGTTCCTCAACCTCTGAACTAATAGTGCCTTTCTGGGAAAACATTTCTGAATCCGTGTAGAGTTTGCTATACAAACTGCCGCAATATTCAAAGATTACCTCTAAGTCACTCTCTCTCGGGAACAGGATGAGAAGAAAATACTTTCCAATATGCCCTTTGGTTTCCTTTTTCTCTCTGCACATTTTTCTCTCTGCACAACACTCATACACCACTGGCTGTACGAAGGTAAACAGATGGCTCACATGGCCGCATTCCCATGCTCAGCCTTGACCATGTTAGGGTTATTTCTTAGCCTGTAGTACTTTCTGACACTTACTGTTTGCAAAGTACTTCACAGCAATTTTTATAAGCTAGAAGAATGTAGCTAGTTTTCTGCATTTATTCAAACTCTGATCTCCTCTAAGTCTGTCAACAAATGCACAGCAGCACCTAAAGCAACATTAGTCTTGTTATAAATTTTCACAAAATGAACCAGTTAATAATAGCTATTGATAGTGCACCTTGATTTTTCACATTTTTGGGGGGAGAACTGAACTTGAAAGTCGCTCTTCTAACTCCTGATATTTACTCATTTGAAAGAAATATTTATTGGATTCCTTCCATATTTCAGGCGCCAGGCAAGGCACAGAGGATACAAAGTCTAACGAGATATGTTTCCTTCATACCTTTAAGGATCATGTAGTCCAAACCTATGACTATTGCACATGGAGACAGATGGAAATGTGGAGGGAGCTGTGGAAACACAGAACATTGGATGCCCTTGGACATGTAAGCCCCACACACGCAGGAACTTGTCTATTCTGTATCTCAGCACCTAGAACAGGGATGGGCACATTATAGTCACTCAATAAAAACTTGAGAAAGGAATGAATAGATGAATGAATCTAAATCAGATTGTGCTGTCAAGTAAGATTTCTTGGATGGAGGGTTGAGAAGGAGTCTTCTTGAGAAAGAATGATAGGAAAGAACATTCTAACTGCCCCTGCCCCTATTTTGCCCTGAGTCTTCCAGGACTGGGGGGAAACCCTCAGGCTATTACAAACCACTGTGTGTGATGATGAAGCATCTCTAAAAACAACTTGGGTATGAATGTATTTATTTACGTACTCTTTAAATTAGGATTCTGTGTGTATTGATTGTTGGGTCTGAGCTTTTCTCCCTGACACACTGCATTTCAAAGACAATTGTAATATTATTTGGCATAAGAAAATGGGTCCCTTGAAAAACCAAGAAAAGTTGTCATGGAGTCTCTTCTTTCTGAATGGCACGTTTGGACTGAGAAGTGTTTTTTGAGTAAGGACATATTAGATGAGGACCTTGACCTCCCACTCATAAACCAACCTTCTAAGGTGTTGTGCCTTTTGTGGTCATGCTTGTCAATCAATTGGTGTTGTTGGCTGAGAGTTTCGCGGGTTGGGGTGGTCAGGCCTGCCCATGACTTCTTAAGAACTAAAAATTATTTTCTATATTAGCATAAACCTTTATAGTGTGCTTCTGAAGAACAAAGTTGGGGTACATTGAGCAGACATTATATTACTCCTTCTATTTTAGCAAATAAAATTGAGGCTCAGATTGATTAATTGATTTGCTGAAGATCACAAAGTTAGACAGTGGAGGAGCTGGACATTGATCTCAGGATTTGGCTCCAGGTCTAGTGCTTATTCCCCTGCTCTGTATTCCCTCCAAGGGAACAGCAAGACTGGAAGCATCAATATAGCCACCAAACACATAAAACAAACAAAAAGGTGCAGCATGAGGTCTTGAGGTTGAAAGATCGATGCAATAGGGTATTCTGGCCATCATAGCAAACTTATGTACCTGTGGATGATGTATTAGTTTAAACAGGATAGATGATGCTGCAGTAACAAAGGGCTCCACGCATTCAGTAGCTTTAACAATAAAGAATTATCCTCCCTCATGCACTTCATATATAAAAGATGCACCCCGTGTACAAAGGATGCTCACTGTAATATTTCAGAGACCCTGGCTGAGGGACCCTTCATTTGACATGCTTCCATAACCTCAGAAGCAAGGAAAAGAGTATGGTTGATGGTACAATGGCTCTAAAGCTTCTGCCTGGAAGTGACATATATCACTCCACTCCAATTTTATCGACTAAAGCAAGTCACGTGGCCAAGTCTGCCATCAATACTCTCCCAGGGAAGAGCGATGAATCTCCTCAAGAGTAGTGCAGTCTACCACAGTTGCTCGAGCAGCTTTTGTTATCTTTTAAAGCTGTTAACAGCCACGGACAGCAGCTTTGACAAACAAGCACCTCTGAATCTAAAAGACAATCACTGATCTCTCACCTGAGCAGGCTGTCAGCACTCCGTGCTTCTGCCAGAGGATATCTTTGTGCAGGGATATGACCTCTTTGCCAGAGAAAAAAGGCTGCCATCAGGGGGCTCTAAGGTCTCTTTTATATCCAAATGAGCTGTCTGGAGTGGTAGGAATCAAAGTAGCTATGAAACATTTTACACCTAGCCAGCCGCTAGTCTTAAGCTCTGTGAAAGCAGAGACCCTCTCTATTTTGTTCACCAATAGATAGTCAGTACCTAGCACAGTGTCTGACATATACAGTGGTGATAATAGCTAACCCATGTGCTAGCGACTTTTTAAAGACTTTGCCTGTATCAGCTCTTTAAATCCTCACAACCCTAAGAAGAAGGTACTGTTATTACTCCCACTTTACAGATGAGGAAAAGGTGGCACAGAGAGGTTAAACAACTTTATCAAGTTCCCTTAACTAATGAGTAGTGATTTGAATCAAGAGAGTCTACACTTTTAACACCACAATACAAAGCTGAAAATGATTAATGTTGAATATAGTAATTAATTCTTCATTTTATTTGTGAATTTGAGGATGGGGTAGATTTTATTTTTATTTTTTTATTTTTATTTTTTTTTTGCAGTACACGGGTCTCTCACTGCTGTGGCCTCTCCCGTTGCAGAGCACAGGCTCTGGACGCGCAGGCTCAGGGGCCATGGCTCACGGGCCCAGCCTCTCCGCAGCATGTGGGATCTTCCCGGACCGGGGCACGAACCCGTGTCCCCTGCATCAGCAGGCAGACTCTCAACCATTGGGCCACCAGGGAAGCCCTAGGGGGTAGATTTTAAAAGCATTTCATTGGCAATTCACCAGAAGGCACTACCTCTCTATTTTGGACCCAACAGTCTTAATGGGCTAATAGTCATAATCATCAATCAATAGTCTATGTAAAGGCTCAACTAAGTTCTTTCAAATATTATTTTGGCATTCTCTGTAACAAGGAGCCAGGCTGCAGAGAAAAGTGAAAGGTGATTCTTTGAGCCCACCCACCGAGAAGATGGAATCCAAGGAAATTAGGGCTTCCCAGCCCTCCACTCAGCTATGGAATGCACTGGCTTCATTCTGGGTGAAGTGTTCTGTTGTTACAATTGCTACAAAATAGAGCAGCCCACACAAGTGTTACCATTTTCGTTTTGGCTGGTGTTCTGCAGAGCTGGCTCTTGGAGAACAGATGGCAAACTGTCACTTCAGGCCTCCCTTTTGGCTCACCTGCATGTAGCCACATGAAGCTTTCTATTTCCTAAGAAAGCATTTCCTTTCTCAGGTCATATTTATAGTCCTGACACCTCATCGCTCGCTCCTCCTAGATCTCTTAAAGTCTTAACGGTCAGGAAGTCTTCCAACATAGATCTTACCACTTACACCCAACTAGGTTTCTTCTAGTAGCACCCTAATTACGTTCAAACCTGATGCTGCCTGTTCTTGCTCACCAACATGTTTAGTTTCAATGCTAACATTCTGAAACAAAATCTTTCTTGCCCAACTTTAGTGTCTTCTTCAAGACCTAAATATCAGATGCAGGCAGACCTCGGAGATATTGCAGGTTTGGTCTGGGGCCACCACAATAAAATAAGTACTGCGATCCAGTGAGTCACATGAATTTTTTGGTTTCCCAGTGCATATAAAAGTTATGTTTATGCTATACTGTAGTCTATTAAGTGTGCAATAGCATTGTTTTTTTTTTTTAAAAAGTACATACCTCAGTTAAAAAAATACTTTATTGCTAAAAAATGCTAACCATCATGTGAACCTTCAGCAAGTCGTAATCTTTTTGCTGGTGGAGGGTTTGAAATATTGTGAGAATTACCAAAATGTGACATAGAGACATGAAGTGAGCAAATACGGTTGGAAAATTGGTGCTGAAAGACTTGCTCAAGGCAGGGTTGCCACAAACCTTCAATTTGTAAAAAACTCAGTATCTGTGAAGTGCAATCAAGCAGGGTGTAATAAAACGAGGCATGCCAGTATAACCTTATCTTACCAAGTTTGTTAGTCCCAATGCCTGGAATAGAATAAGAGGGCAGAATTTCTTGCTCACTACAGCAACATTATTTATTTAAGTCATGGCAATGCAACTATCCCATATGCTGGAAGCTCTATGATTCATTGGTAAATGATTTCGTAAGCTTTTGCATTTCTGTAGATCATAGGTTGCAAATTCAAATGCTAACAGTGAGAAGACAAGTAATGTAAATGAGTAAAGTGAGCAGGGCTTGAGAGTAACTGTGTGAAATAGAGTTGAGGTTCTATCTACAGGACCAGCTGCCCGGAGTTCTGGCCAATTGTTGCTGTGTGAGAAAACGGGTTCTATGCTGCCAGAGTTGATTTTTCAAGAGAAGTGCAAAATTCAGATTTTTTAAAATGTGAAAACCTCTGATTTTTAAATGTTACCTCAAATTGAACTATATTATGGAGAAAGGACATTCCAGGCAGAGAGAACTTGAGAGCATGTGGTACATTTGGAGAAACTCAAGTAATTTCATGTACTAGGGTGGAGTGCAGAGAAGGCAATAGCAGGAAATAGGGCTGGAAAGTCACGTGGATTTTATCCTGTAGGCAATGAAATTCTAATGAAGGATGTTAGCGGTTATATGGCACCGTTAGATTCACATTTATATTTGAGTGGTTAAGAGGATGGGTCAAGGAGGAGAAAACTGGTGTCGGGACAGGAGTCAGGAGGATGTCACCACAGTTCTGGGGAACATGTTGAGGACCTAACATTGACAGGGATGCAGAGGACATATGGATTTGAGGGTGGGATAGGGAGGGGGGAGGGAGGGAGACGCAAGAGGGAAGAGATATGGGGATATATGTATATGTATAGCTGATTCATTTTGTTATAAAGCAGAAACTAACACACCATTGTAAAGCAATTATACTCCAATAAAGATGTTTAAAAAAAAAAGAGCTCATAGGAAGAGAAGAATCAGGAAGTGGTGACACTGAGGGGGAAGGAAGTATAGAGGCTGCCACTCAGGTTTCTAGGCTGGAAGTGAGTAGTGAGTGACTCCTGTCATTCACTGAGGTTGGAAAGATAGGGGCAGGAGTAGGCATGGTGGATTCATGGTGGGGGGAAAGTGGAGGTAAGGAGTTCAGTTTTTGACAAGTTTTGTATGATGTGCTATGAGACATCCAGGTGGGCTTGGAGATAAGTTCTGGGGAGACATCAGTGTAAAGACAGTGCTTGAAGTCCTGGGAGTGGATGGTGAGATAATAAACAGCGTGGGAACCGGAGCTGAAGCACAACAGCCTTCAAGGTGGGGAGCAGAGGATAATGACGCGGGGAGTTAATGAAGACAGTGCTCTCACTTCCATCACGTGTACCCTCGGAGACCTGAATCCCACAAACAAAAAGCCTCAGTGGGTAGGAGAAAGCAATGCTTTCACATCCCTACACATTGCAGTGATTTGGATATCTCAGCTGACAAGTGGCAAGCTCACGTTGCATGTGGCAGTCCAATGAAAGATCCCTGATGGAACTAAGGGGTGACATCTGTAATGGTCCCTGAAAAGGCCCCAAACAGTATAGATTGACTACACTGAAGAAGCTTTTCTGGGACTGCTTGATCCCTCCCATGCAATTCTTCAAATAGCCCCTGCAGCTATGCATTTTATCACACTTGGAAAAGGGTGTACAATGATTTTTGGCCTTGACTCCATCAGAAGGCTTTCTAGAGATTCAGGCAGTTATTGAATTTTAGGTCTGCACAGGCACATTGTGGGGGACAGAAACCTTGGCTTTTGCCATAAATATCAGCCTCATGGGGCTTGGGCTAAAGTTAACTGCAAAACACCACATGGCACTGGGGCACCAGAGGCACCCTTGCTATTATTGTGGGACTCCGATAGTTCCATAGTGCCTTTTTGGCCTTTAGAATATTATAACCATTTTTGAAACTTATTTCTAAAGAAAATATATTTACACTTAATCTTATGTGATCTTTTAAGTTTTTAAAAAATTAATTTTATTAAAAAAATTTTTTAAATGTTTTACAGGGCTGCAGGCTTTTGCTCCATACTTATGGTGACAAACTCGAAGGCAAGGAGTTTTGGGCCTTTTAAACACTAGTTACCTGGATTCCTTGCTTGGCGCCCTGTAATAAATGCTGCACTTTCCTTCACCACAACCTGATGTCAGTAGATTGCCCTTACTGCATGCCAGCAAGTGGACCCAAGTTTTGTTCAGTAACAATACTATATTATTTCAGGTTTATAGAATTGACTTGGAACTCATTTTTTCATGACCTTCAAAAAATATTTTGGTGTTCAACTGAGTTTTGTACTGCTAAAGGGCTTTCAATTTGTGAACTTCTGAAAGTCTTAAAAGAGTTTTAAAATTCTCTTCCTACTCTTGTATACATATATGCATATGTTTTTGTTTCCTCTGACTTAGTATAAACTCATCTGGTATGTGGAATTTGCAGAACTGGTTAGCCACATTACCAGATGATTTAATTTATTTCCTTGAGCATTTTCAAAATTAAAGTAACCTTGTTAGTAAACAAAAAACAAAAGGGTAAGAAGAGATGTAGCTATAAATGTAAATCAGTCAAAAATCCAAGATATTGTGTTCTGCATTGAACATCTATACCTGGTTCCAGTTCTGGTTTTCCCAAGTAAAATTCCCCCACTTTCTTGGATGTGGCTTTCAATCAGTAAGACGAAGGATGCTTGGCTATATAATCTCTAAGTGTTCTTCTGTTTCTTATATTTCACACTGCTGAGGCCATTGGCTGCCTTCACAAGCACTGATAAGTTACTTTGACAGAAAATAAATATCCCTCACTTTGGTGGAATATTATGATTTTCCCCATTACAAGTTCAATTTATATATTTGTTTTGCTGATTATTACAGGGAAAGCTATTGACCTGGAAATGTCTCTTCTTTACTTTGATCCAGAAGTCTGGACCTCATTTCTCAGCATTCCCTTCCAAAACAAACAAACAAAAATTTCGAGATGCTAACAAAGCATCTTAAATATATCAAGAATAAGTAATCCAACTGAGGGTGGTATCCTCAAAGGTTCAGCCACATGACTGCTGCCAATCCTACATTATGACCCATGTATTATCATGAATGAGGTTGCATATTGACTACCTAATATAGATTTGGTCTCAAAGCAATCTAATTTGTTTAAGTAGAGTTACTAGCTATATAGCACAAGCTTTATCTACAGTAAAGGTCAATAAAACTAAAACATAAAACCTGCAGATGTCATTCTTTCTTAATGCATTTTGGCAAAGGATAAAGCTCTTGGGTACTGTCGGCATAAAGACTTGTGTCACACACATCATTGGTTGAGATTACCTGGGAGTGGAAGAGAAGAACCGGGCTATTTGGGATCCCAGATTATTTGGTTGACTAGGAAGGTGACCATTTAAATACAGACTATAGGAGTGACAGACAACCATAAACCAAAAATGATATCACAGGAACATAGTGGAAAAAGACTGTAAACTGGTAGCAAAGGCAAGTAAAGCCACGAAGGGCAAACAGAGATACAGAGCAGGATACAAAGGAGCAAACAGGCAGCCAGAAATGGATCAAAACCAGGCACATTACAGCAGGAGTAAGGTGAGGATACACATACAAAGGTCTGGGACAAACCTGGTTTGACTGGTAGGGATTGTTCTAGCTCTCTACATAAAGTTTGCTAATTACTTCCTCAGTGTCCAGACTCTCCATTTCTCTTAACTAATAGAATACTCCAAATTTTAACTGAACATGTGGCCACCTATCTACAGATTACATTTCCCAGCCTCTCTTGCAGCTTGGCTATGTAACTCAGCTCTGGCTAATGAAATGTCAGCAGAGGTAATGTGTGCACCTTTATGCATACCTTTGAACAGAGCTGTTTGCCCTCTGTTTCTTTTCCCTACTTATGGACCAGAATGTGTATATTGTGATGCTGAGTAATGTTGTGACATTGTGATGTGAATGTGGATAGAATTATCTCCTAAAGTAGGGTGGGGCGGCAAGAAAGACACAACATGGGTCTCCGATGAACTCATAGATCAGAACTTTCTTGCCTACTTGATATGCCTATCAGATCAGATTTTTGTAGGAAAGGGAAGTAAAGCCACTGGACTGATATCCTAACTCAATCAATCTTTTTTATTCCTCCTTATTCTGTATGTGTGGACGTATATGTCAAAGACATTCAATACATCATTGATCGTTTGAACATGACTACCACAAGTCAGATGGCTTAAATCGTTAAAGATTAAGGGAAAGAAAAATCTTGGGAATATATAACTGCAAAATATGCTTCATCTGAAGCTATACAGGTTATTTTAAAACTATTATTACAAGCTAGTTTAATTGTATCAATATTGATTTGGGGTATCCAAGTGAGGAGGATAAAACATTCCATGAGAAATCATTTTATGGTCTGCAAACCCCTTTCTTTTACTGGTATAGGAATACCCATAAACAGCAAGTAAAAGAAATGATTATTGGATTATCAACCTTGTGACAGGGACAAAGAACCTGGCTATGATATGGATCTGGGCTTCCCCTCTTGGTGACTGACTGATTGTGCTTACATGTGAGCCAGGTATAGAGTAGTGGTTGGTACTCTTATTGGTGTTTAAAATACCTTTTTTAGAAGCAGATATAAACCACTGCTATTTCAAAACCAAAGTGCCTATGCCGTGCTACAAAATTAATGCCCTCTTCTTGGCTTGATGCTGTCCCATAAATGTGATCATGTCTTTGGATTTTGCAACATAAATTAAGTAAACATGGTCACTGGATTCTGATTTTGTGTTTGTTCCTGAATGCCACTATATTAATTTAATATTGTTGCCATAACAAAATTACCTCAAATCTGTTGCCTTAAATAATACAAATGTTCTTACAGTTTTGTAGAAGTCTGACATGGGTTCCACTGAGCTAAAAATCAGTGTCTATCGGACCACATTCATTTCTGCAGGTGCCAGGGCCAGGGAGAATCCATTTCTTTTGCCTTTTCCAGTTTCTAGAGGATGTCATGTACCTTGTCTTGTGGCTCCCTCCTTCCATTTTCAAAGGCAGAAATGGCACACTGAGTCCTTCTCATGCTCTGTCACTCTCACATTGCCTCTCTCTTACACTTTTAAGGACGCTGGTGATCACATTGGGCCCAGAAATCCAGGATAATCTCCTCATATCAGGGTCAGTTTATTAGCAAACAATTGCATCTGCAACTTTATTTCCCCTTTGCCATGTGAAGTAACACATTTACAGGTTCCAGGAATTAGGATGTGGATATCTTTGGGTCATTATTCTGCCTACCATAAGCATTTCTGAATTAAATGGATGAATTTCTAGTCTCTGATTGTAGCTGGACTACTTCTTCAACTTGACCCTTTCCAACACAGGATAGAGATTTATGTGACTCTGAACAATTAGGATGAAAGCACACATAAGAGTTAACCATGGATCATCCTTGAAAACCAAGGGGAGCACCCACTGCAAATTCTTCTCCCTTTCAGAATGGCTGGGGCACTGTGGGAGGAGCAGGAGTTGTCCTTGTGTCTCCATTTGAATATCCTACACTACCTAGCATGAGATTAAGATTAAGGGAATTCCAGAATATTCTTCACCACCAAAATCATCAGGACAGGGGTTAGATTTAACAGAGATACCATGAAGTCACCATGCATACAAGTATACTATGATCAATGTGGTCAGACTATCTTTCTCTCCGTCTTGAGGTTTTATAGCTTTGTTTTTTTTTAACTGGCTTTACCTCAGAAATAAGAGACCCTTGCAATGAAGTTCTTTTGTAGTCTCAGTAACTAGCCTTCTTTAGTTGGTCTTAGAGAAATTCCTGCACTGAGACTTTTCTCTGCCCCAGAAGAGCTGTTCAGTGGAAATTCCATTCCAGTGCTACTGCCGTTGGACTCAGACTCCAGTGTACCAAGATAATACCACAATGCATAAATAGCGGCAGCCAGCCTTCACTTGAACCACCTACTGTCAACTACTGTGAATCAGCAGTAGAGTTAAGATGCAGTGCCTCAAGATGCTACATGACAAGAAGATCTAATTTCAAACTTATTAATATGATATGGGTGACTCAATTTCCTATAGAGGTATCACATAGTTCCCCACATTTCTTATTTATCTCCATTTGCATCACAAACTGGATATCCCTCACTCCTTGGCTGATTCTCTCAACCCCGACTTGGGTGACCTCCCCAAAACGATTAATATCTCTAGAACAAAAGTCTCGTAACTTGACTCCCTGACTCTGAGTACCAGAGTCCATAGGAAAAGCTGAAAACTGGGACATAATTGCACAATACGATGCTTAGGGTTGGGTAAAGTAAGAAAACCTTTGCCATAGAACTGAAAATCTATTGAAAATAATGTAAGGATTGAAAGTGTACATTAATCCTGATTTACAATAATATTTACAAAAATATTTACAAAATAATTTACAAAAATATTTTAAAATATTCAACACATTCCAAATGTTTCACTTAAGCTGAATAAAAGCAAAGATAACTTTCCTCCCAATTTAATAGAGATTTCTGATACCAGATTACTATTTATTCATTTAATTGCTCATGGCATTAAGTTTCACTATGAATTCAAAATCCAGTTAACATTCTATTAGTGAGAGTATATGTGTGGGCACACAGTACTTATAAAACAATTTACTAATATTTTGTGGATAAGCCTTTCTGTTAACATCCCCATGGTGCTCTATTAGTATTAGCATTGCCAATTTTCTTTATCAACACTCAGGTCTCATATCTTCAAATTTAATTTTACATGTTTTCAAAAACCAAATCAATGTTACTATTTTCCCTGAAGGAACTCAGAACCAAATTTCCTCTTTAAAAGCCCAATATAGCAATTCCTATGGAAATGAAAATATACTGTATTTGTAACCAACTACTACCACTTTTTACATAAGACTTGTGAATTTTGCTTTTTTATATGAATATATCAATATTTTACCTTTTCCCCATAATTCTCTATAAGCAACATAACAGGTTATAATGAACACAATCAGATCCATAAAATCATTGAATTGCTCAAATACTGTTCTTTTGGAAATCTTTGTCTAATGAAAACTTAAATATCTATTTACTCTTGGGTTGTTCCCAGTATAGGGATTAGCTGACAGATGCTTACTGGTTTTATTTATGGCATATTAGTTTCCTATGGCTGTTGTAACAAGGTACCACAAACCTGGTGGCTTAAAACAACAGAAATGTATCCTTACACAGTTTTGGAGGCCAGAAGTCTGAAATCAAGGTGTTGGCCTGGCTGCACCCCCTCCAAAAGCTCTACGCAAGGATCTATTCTTTGCCCTCCTCCAGCTTCTGGCAGCTGTATGCGTTCCTTGACTTGTGGCCAGATCACTCTAATCTTTGCCTCTGTGGTCACATTGCCTTCTTCTCTTCTCTGTGTCTTCTGTCTGTCTCAAATTTACCTGTCTTTCTCTTATAAGGACACTTGTCATTGGATTTAGGGCCTATCAGAATAGTCCAGGAGTATCTCAAGTCAAGATCCTTAACTTAATCACAGCTGAAAAGACCACTTTTCTAAATAAGGTAACATTTACAGATTCCAGAGATTTGGTGTAGAGATTTTTTGGAGGGCCATTATTTAGTCTATGACAGCGTGATATTTAAAACTATTTTGCTTGAAATCTTCTAGTTTTTCTTCCTTATAATTCCATTGTTTCCTCAGTTTATTTGAAGAACTAGAGCTAATCCTAGAAAAAACTTTGCATATATACTCTAATTAAATATTTTAAGAAACTTGTTCTCATTAAGTTTGGAAAACATATTTTACTCCAGGAGTTGAAAGAAATTACCCACAAAATGAAAAAATATAAACAGAAATACTTGTACTAAAATGTGACAATTGTCTGTATAATTGACTTTGTTACACTGAGAGCAGAGACTGGCAAAAAGTAGTTATTAAAAAATGCGTTGATTGTTGGATTAAGAAATACAAGGAATGAACTAGACCTTTACTTGTTCTGCAGTCTCACTACTAACTGTTAGTTTTAATGCTCTTCAGTTATGGTTCTCTTATCCCAGAAATGTAGATTGCAAGCTAAACAGTCTACGAAAGTCTTTATGAACTTAAAACATTTAAAAATATTTAACTTTCTCATGAAACTTGGGAATGGCTGATATTTATGGAGCATTTTTTGTGTGCTAGGACTATCTGGAGGAGGACATGAATGTGCATTCATAATTGCATTCATAATCAATGCAATTACATAATTGCAATTCATATCATAATCATAAGTGCATTCATAATCAACAGTGGTCTAAGGTTATATAATTGAAGCTAAATAAAATGAAATAAGACTAAAAGATATATCATTTTTATTATTCCCTACTCTAACTGAATTAGTCAACCAATTATCAGTTTTGATTACATTACATAAGAAGGTTCATACCAGATTTGGACTTGAATTATATGATAGTTTTCACTGACTTTAAAACTAATCACTTGGATACTGTGGTAAGACTAACCAGTAGACAAATATTTATGGAAAATAAAGCATCAATACAGTTTATATATACAATATATGCCTAGCACTGTACTAGGTATGGTAGGAAAATATCAGAGAAGTATAAATCATGCTGCATGCTCTTAGGGAATTAGAAATTGGTTGAGGCTAAGACCACAACAATAACATAAAAAAGATCAATAATCAATACATAGAGGACAAAAGTCTGAGGTACATTTTTTAAGTATAATAAAAAGAACATAAAAGGGAAGACTTTGTGGGCTACAGGAATCAGACAAAGTTTCGAAAGGGAGATTGGATCTGAATTGGACAGTGAAGAAAGAAGACTGGGGAAGTTAGGGAAGATAGCTGGAGGGAAATTGGATGAGCAAAGGCAAAGAGGTAAAAGTGAGGATAATGAATGAAGGAGTAATAAGGGGACAGCTGACGTGAATGCAGTTGGTTCAAGCTCTCATTAAAGTTCTGAAAATCATGAAAGCAGATCATGGAGGGTGCCAGGTGCTCATTTCCTTCTTCTAGGAAGACTTCAGTGGGAGCTGAGAGTTGAAGGAATATAAAAGTGGAGGGAGGGACTTCCCTGGTGGCTCAGTGGTTAAGAATCCACCTGTCAATGCAGGGGACACGGGTTTGATCCCTGATCCGGGAAGATCCCACATGTCGCGGAGCAAATAAGCCCATGCGCCACAACTACTGAGCCCATGTGCCACAACTATTGAAGCCCGTGCGCCTAGAGCCCGTGCTCTGTAACAAGAGAAGCCACCGCAGTAAGAAGTCCATGCACTGCAAGGAAGAGTAGCCCCAGCTCGCCGCAACTAGAGAAAGCCTGTGTGCAGCAACGAAGACCCAATGTAGCCAAAAAAATAAATAAAATTTAAAAAAAAAAGTGGAGGGAGAAAGAAGCTTATAGGTGTGCACAGGAAATTTCTCCCAAAACACAAAGCTCACGATAAAAACGAGCAAGAATATTGGAAGTACTTATCTTGGTTAGAAAAATCAAAGGGGGAAAAAAAGGAAAGAAACAATACTGAGCCATAGGGATTGCACTGGACAGATCTTAATACATATTTACATCATCGAAGAGAGGAGACTGAAAAGTCAGAATCATGGCAGGACACATTTGGAAAGGATTTGTCTATGGGCTTAGAGCAGTGACATTTAGCATGCTTTTCCATATTCCTTTCCAATGACTCCTGTGTTCTTTCTGGATTAACCATCTCTATCACACCCATGCCCACCCACACACCTACAATGCATATAATTTTTCATTAACCTAAAAAGTCAATTATTTCCTTTAAGAACCAACTGAACCACAGCATGAATCCTAGGTCTTCACTGACTAAAATGCCTAAGAAAGGCTTGAAATCCAGGGCTGTACTTTGTGCCTAGTAGTTCTATAAATGGCCACATGAATAGAGCCTAGGAAGCTAAGAGAAAAATGGAAAGTCTAGAAAGAAAAGAAAGCAATTCACTTAATCCTGGCATCTTGCTCTGGGGAGTCATTATCACTGAAGAACTGCCTGGTGATCTATCTTTTCGATGATTTTCTAGAAAAAGCTCATGCACCTGCTTCCCTGTTCCTGCCTCCCCAAAAGATGAAATGCCAATTAATAGGATTTGTCAATAATGGACTTTAGGTCTAATTCTCCCACAACCCTAATGCTTGGAAGCAGAGAATTTCTAAATTTCAAACTCTGTCGCTTTAAGTATCAGATGGACACCTAGAGATCCCAGAAAGACTCAGCAGAACTGGGAAACTTGACTGGATTTTCATTTGAAGAAGTATTTGTTCTATTTTTTGTAAAGACCAGTTTAGAAATAGTTGGAACATGTAATTTGTGTTACTTGATTTGCATAAACATAATGATTTTCAGTGAAGATAATTTGCAGTCAGTTGATTTTGGAGTACTCCATCTTGTCACTGAGATTCTGAAGAGAAAACTATTTCATGTGGGCATGATCATAACCTATTACTACCTAGAACTAAATGTATGTGGGGTCATTACAATGAGTTACAAGAAATGCCCACTCATATTACAGATAATGGGAGCGATGCCTTTAAAATTAACAGAGTTCAGATGTTGACTCAGTATAGGCCTAAACTAACCATCAAACATCTCTTAAAAATAAATATAATGAATTTGTGTGTAGACAGCTGTACTGGCACTCAGTAATCTCCATTTGCAATAATTATCCGGTTCTGTGATCAAATTTCCTTCTCTCAGTACTATTCCCTCTGGGTGTTTATATGCTCATCTGTGTTCATGCAGATTAATGGATATTAAATTGTAATGATCAGATTAGAGACTTATCTGATAATTTAAGAATGGAAATGTACTTTGAATGCTATTTAGTTACTCTTAGATTTTGAATAATGTAAAATAATCATTTACAATTCAGATTATTTACAGCTACACCAAAACACTGGGGCAGAATATGGGATAGATGCTTAGAATTATGATTTCAATCTGGGAAAATAATTCTTAAATAAATTTCTGTGTAGTTTCCATTCAACGAAATACAATTAACAAATTAAATAACCCTTAGTGGGAATTCTTAATTGGGTATTTCACAAATATTTACTGAATAAAGGTAACTTGTGACTATTTCATCTTGGTATAAGTTAAATAAAATTTTGTGATCTAGCCCACAACCCTAATCACCATTTATAATTTTGTGTTTATGTGAAAACATGCCCTTAATTCTAAACAATTGACTCATCAATGAATTTTGGGGACATAACATATTTAGCCTGGAGAAAAGAATACACAGATGGTACTTAATAGCTACTGAATTATTTAGATGACTATTATTTGGAACAAATGTATTAGTAATTACTTATATAGTTTCCAAAGGTAGAAATTCAAACAGTAGCTGATAGGCATAAGAGGGAAATTTTTGATCAAAGAAAGAATTTCCCAATAGGCAGAGCTGACCAGAGTTAGACCAGCTGCTTCGGATAGGAATAGCTCTCTCACTGAAGTAGATTCTTTTTTGCTGTTGTTGTTCTTTTTTTCAAAGGTATTTTGGCTATTTTAGGTCCTTTGCATTTCCATATACATTTTTTTGTTTTGTTTTGAAGAGGATGACAGCTTGGTGCCTCTCCAACTTTATTATTTTTTTTTTACATCTTTATTGGAGTATAATTGCTTTACAATTGTGTGTTAGTTTCTGCTTTATAACAAAGTGAATCAGTTATACATATACATATGTTCCCATATCTCCTCCCTCTTGCGTCTCCCTCCCTCCCACCCTCCCTCTCCCACCCCTCTAGGTGGTCACAAAGCACTGAGCTGATCTCCCTGTGCTATGCGGCTGCTTCCCACTAGCTATCTATTTTACATTTGGTAGTGTATATATGTCCATATACATTTTAGAATCAGTTTGTCAATTTCCACAAAAAGTCCTGCTGGGGATTTCTATTTGGATTTCATGCTGAAGTAGATTCTTAAGAAAAGGCCAGATAGCCTCTTAGCAATGATAGTGTAGAGGGAAATCCAGTCTGGAAAGATTGTTTAGACTTAGCTGCTAAGGTTTTGTCATTTTGCAGCTGCCAAAATAAGCCTTTGGGATTGTTTGTGGATTTTATTCAACTCAGCTACCAGTTACTCTCATTAACATAGTGTGACACTTATTTGTGTAGTAACACGTCACCATGTTTGAGAAGAGGGACATCTGGTGGATGAAATAAGCAAAAGAATAGGGGGTTTGTTTTCATATTCATATTTTAAGTGTTTTTTGACATTTCCATTGATTTTTCCATGGGAAAAAATTATAAATCTATCTATATAAATATGTTGACAAGTAGCAATAACTACTCATGATCAGGTGATTTGGGTAAGATAATTGTTTAATCTAGTCCTTTAATATTTATTGAATGAATGCTTTTTTAGTCATTTTTCTTTCATCAATTCAAACAAGGCTCTTTGAGGATGAATTTGCTTGTCCTTGTAAAACATAAGCATGTGACTTTCTTGGCTACCAATTAATATCTGTTTTTTTAAGCTCAATCATTTAGCAGAAGAAATGGCATACAAACAAACAGAAAATACCCAATTGCCTAAACTATAAATGGAACTGTTTTATTTGTCTTTGCCGAAATATTCATCTGAGTTTTTTGCTCTCATAAATTTGAAATTAATTCAAATATTTAAGTAGAGTAATAGATTTCTCTATGGGGAATAAGGTACTTTTGTATCCATTCAAGAAAGAACAATACAGCAGCAGTTTAGAGCCAGCTTGCCTAGATTAATAAGATGAATCCAACTCTGTTGACTAAAATGACTACCTAACCCCTTAGTGATATTTTCCATCATTAATATCTACACCTAAATAAATAAGTGCTAGAAGAATCACTCTTGAGAGCAGGGTGGACATTCTATTCTCTATATCTGGAAGAGAGTATACTGTAGGCACTTAAATATTTGGTGAGTGAATCTCTTCAAATCCATCTTAGCTGGGAGTGATTTCACCCTTCTTTGAGCACTCAGAGCTCTGTACCTCTCTACTCTTTTTAAATTTATTTTTTATTTTTATTATTAATTTTATTTTATTTTTATTGGATATAGTTGTTTTACACTGCTGTGTAGGTTTCTGCTGTACAGCAAAGTGAATCAGCCATATGTATATATATATATCCCCTCTTTTTTGGATTCCCTTCCCAGTTAGGTCACCACAAAGCACCAAGTAGAGTTCCCTGTGCTGTACAGTAGGTTCTCATTAGTTATCTATTTTATGCATAGTAGTGTATATAAAATCCATCTCCCAATTCATCCCACCCTCCCTTTCCCCCTTGGTATCCATACTTTTGTTCTCTATGTCTGTGTCTCTATTTCTGCTTTGCAAATAAGGTCATCTTTACCATTTTTCTAGATTCCACATATATGCGTTAATATACGATATTTGTTTTTCTCTTTCTGATTTACTTCACTCTGTTTGACAGTCTCTAGGTCCACCCACATCTCTGCAAATGACACAATTTTGTTCCTTTTTATGGCTGAGTAATATTCCATTGTATATATGTACCACATCTTCTTTATCCATTCCTCTGTTGATGGACATTTAGGTTGCTTCCATGTCCTGCTATTGTAAATAGTGCTGCAATGAACATTGGGGTGCATGTATCTTTTTGAATTATAGTTTTCTCTGGGTATATGCCCAGTAGTGGCTCTCTACTCTTTTGGGGGATAAGAATTGGTGTACCTCTCCCTCTCATTCACTCATTCATTCATTCACTCTTTCAGTGCCAGGCCCTGTGCAGAACACAAAGGCATTTTGCAAGGTATCTTCCTTCTATAGGCTTTTAGTTAAAAGAAGGAAGATACTGCCCCTATGTTGCTTTGGACAAAATACAACCTCATATGTATTTTGTCAAATATACAAATAAGTTAGTAAACTGCTAACTTTTCTGAGTGTTTCTTCCTAAGATTTTTTTTTACTTATTCCTTCCCCTCTTACTTCAGTCCCATATACTGCAATTTCATAAAAAACTGTTAACATTTGTTGGGCATTCATTATGTTCAGGCACTGTCCTAAATACTTTATGCATACGTTATTTGATTTAGTACTCAAAATAACTTTATACAGTAGAATTTCTAAGAACATTAAATACTTATTTTGTTTAAATGAGGAAACTGAGGTTAGGTAATTTGCCCAAGGTAAGAGGGCTGGTAAGTGGGCAAGCCAGTATTTGAACCCAGGTAGTTTCTGGTCCCAGAGATGCTTTTTTTAACTACTGCATTTATCCTGACTCTAATAATGACCCTTGGGAAAAATACCCAGACAAACACAAATTAATTAATTAATTTCAAATTACAGTAAGAATGAAAATGAATATTACAGTGATTTTATGGAAAATGGGGAAGTATTCTAAAAGACAAACCAGGAGATGGAAACAAGAAGAACATCCAAAGTCCTTCGTGGAAAAACCAGAAAAATGTAGTAGGTAGAGGTCAAGAGTGCAGCCTTGGGAAGGAGTCTGGGTTTTATGCCAGCTCTCTTACTGACTAGATGTGGAACTTGACTGCTGCTCTGCCCTTGTTCCACTAATCTGAAAAGAGGAGGGATAAGAGAACCCACTCTGGAAGTATTTGTGAGGATTAAAGAAGTTAGTATGTATCAAGTACTCAGAAGACAACCAGCCCACAATAGCCACTAATATTGCTATTGTTGTAGTTCATCATATTGACAACACCCTCCATTATACAATGACCTATTATTTTTTGTGTTACTCTATAGAAAAAGTGCCTATTATAAATGCAAGATGCCATCAATTTGGAGATCCATCCTAATGTTAGAGATTGTGAAATGTTACACAAATGTTTCAGAATTGATGAAAGACCATTTTATTATTATAGGCAGAAGAGAGAAGAAAAAAGAAGCCATTTGGAGAATTAACTGTTGGAGTACATTAACATTTTCTTTTTTTTAATTCTATTTTTCACTTTGTTTTCATATTTTTTCAAAGATTTTATGCCTGATCATCAGCTTTTAGTATCATTTTTGTGGGAATACTACTTATGTTTAGATGTAAAAGTTAATTGCTGTACTAAGTCCTCTGAAGAAAGGCAGAATGGTCTAGAAGGAAGGCATACAATGTATGAGTCTGTGAATGTGAAGGGGTAGAGAGTTGAAGAATGTGTGGATACTCTAAAAGCTTTTCAAATCAGTATCCAAAACTACCTGGCAAATATGAGAATCAAAAAAATGTAAAGGGCTGAAAAGTTGAATCAAGTGTCAAAATGAGTTGTCAGACTTAAGACAAATCAATTATTCAAATTATTTGTTCAACAGATATTAAGTTAACCAATGTGAACTCAATATGCTCTATGTGCTCTGTGAAAGATATAAAAAACACACAAGACATTATCAATTACAGGAAGAAAAAAGAGAAATCTGGCATTAAAAGTGTGTTTAAAAATGGCATGTTAACTGTGACCATAACATAGCTTTCACATTGTAGCATAATGCTTTCTTGATTAATACTGTATTATTTCTTTTTGTACTCTGTTTACTATCAGAAGGACTTAGCACTCATCAAGCAGAAATTGGGGAACTACTCAGGAGCGGCTCATTCTGTATTGAAGTTAATCTAAGCCCCTTCATGGAACTTAAGTCAGCCCCAGAGGAGCCTCTGGATAGACTGTGAGAATTTAGAAGAGGCAGCATTAGCATGGTGTAGTGGAATAGATATTAGACTAGGAGTCCAAGCAATTGAATTCAAGAAGCAGCCTTGTAACAAACTAGCCGTGTGACGCTACAAATTACCTTATTTTTCTGGGCTTCTGTGCCCTTGTTCGTACAAAGCACAGACTGAATTTAGGATTTTAGATTTCCTTCAATCTCATACTCTTCAATTTTCTGATATTATGATTTCCATGATGAGAAGGCAGGAAAGTTGCTGCTGTCAGATGCTGGGCTTGGAGTACATGCTTTATGATTTATCTGATTTCTTGGTAGGATCTTACGGCTCTTAAAAGAAGTTCTGACCTCATGGGATATTACCTTAGCAAACATCTCCTCTATGGACCTGATAATAATTATGACTACTATTCCGGCTACTATTCAGGCAGGCTGCCTCCCTGCCTGATCTCATTTATTCCTCACTACAGCCCTCTAAGGTGTGTGTTATGACTTCCATTTTATAAAGGAGGAACAGAAACACAAAAAAGATGATTAATAATGATAGTAACAATTTTTTGTGCTTACTGTCTGTAATTACCATGCTAAGGGCTTTTCAGACATTAACTCACTCAATTCTCACATCCACCTTATGAAGAAGGGTCTGCTATAATTCCCAGGCTCACAGCTGAAACATCCAATGATTAAATAACCTATTCATGTTGAGACAGGCTGGCACCTGGGACCTGGGACCCTTTACTGAAGTGCTTGGACCTGAACAAACATCTCCTGGAGCAACAGAATACAAAAAACTGTAAGGGACTAAAAATAACTGCTTGCATGTGCAGTTGGGGCAAAGTACGAACAATAAGATACAAAAAAGCCAAAATCCCACTGCCACTTCTCAGGTACCAGGAGCAAAAGCAGGGTACCACGCATGATCCCTGCACACAGCATCAGCAAGGGGGTAGGCAGACCACCTAAGACAACCCTCCTGCCGGACCCATCAATCCGCTCCCACCCTCATTCCATTTAAGGGACCAGCTCACCCCCTATCGGGGGCGAGCAAGGGCATCTGTTACTTGTTCTTGCTCCCTCGTGTGGTAGCACGAGACCCAATAAAGCCTTGCCTGAATTTCTCATCTGGCCTCTTATCAATTTCTATTGATTAAAGAGTCCAAGAACCCAGGTCAGTAACAACGACACATGGTTGATAGTGGAGAAACAGGATTCAAACCTCAGCAATCCAATTGCAGAATCCAGTACCTAGCCACTGCACATTCTGCTTACAAATATGCACACAATTAATAATAAGAAAAACGGGAATCCAGATTTGACTCCAAAACACAGATTTTTAACTTGTATTAAGCAATACTGCCTTGTCTCCTTGCCAGGCCACATCCCCTCCCCTACCCAGCTCCCTCCTGGATTTGTCCATGTCTCTGGTCTTCCCACCCACCTTTACACAGTTTTGATCTCTGACCTGACTTGTGACATTGCCCTAACCCCAATTATGTTTTTGCTTCTTGTACAGGGCTCTGTAGTCCTATTGTGCTCACCCCAGGACATGATGGCTCTTCATCGTATCTTTGGCTTCACTGCTTCTAACTTGACATGATAGTTCTAGGGTCTCAGGCTTGCTATAGGATCCAAGTCAAGTCAGCCAGCAATGCCATAGCCAAAAATAGAAAACATTGATCACATATGCTTATGAAAAAATTTACTATAGACCAACAAGTAGGAATGATAAGGAGCATAAAATGCCAAGTTTAGGAATGTTTCTGTCCTTCACTCTTTGTATTTCAGAAAGTGAGATATAGTGCTCTCTCTCCCTCTATATCTCCATCTCTATCTCTATCAGATTGATTCAACAACAAACCTCTGAAATTCCAGTAGTTAAAATGTCATTATTATTATTATCGGTGTTAGAGTTTTTCTATCAAATCTTAAGACTTAGAAACATCTGAATCATTTTTCTTATTTTCCATTCTAAAATTGCATACAGGTGAGAAATGATAATTATTTTGAAGCCGTATATTGGGAAGGAATTACTTACCCTCCCCTTCCCTTGCCATGATTACGTATAATTCCCAGTTTGACAGATAAGGGTTTCTTGGGAATCTCATTCAACCTCTGTGTGACACTGAGCGATATTAAGGGCTTGCAAAGAGGAGTGGAAGTGATAAGAAGGAAAATGCAGAGCAAAGCCAGCTGCTCCTACCAATATAATCTAGTAATCTACATTTATACAAAATCAGAGTAGCCCAAAGACACATACTACCTTTCGATTTGATGGGTCCATTCTATGCCATGTGCCTTTTACGTCGTTTGGCTGAAGTAATAGGTCTAATCTTCATTAGACCCACAGAGGCACATGCTCATTGTTGCACATGCAGACACGGCCCTCTCAGTTCATTTATTCAAGCTCTCTAGCTCACTTTTCTTTGAGAAGGACTACTGACCAATGCTTTGTTTTCTGTTTCCTTTTATGAATCTGACAAAATCTGACCTTGTATATGGACACTTGAGTGTAGAGCTCGGCTCTGGATCCAGAGTGCCTGGTCTGAATTTCAGCTCTGCCGCTTATTGACTATGTGACTGGGCAAGTCACTTAACTCTTGGTGCCTGTATTTTCTCCTTTATAAAATGGGGATGATGAGGCAGTACCTACTACTAAGAGTTATCTACCTCTTAAGAATTTGTTGTGAGAATTAAATGAGCTAATATTTGTAAAATGTTGAAAACAGTGCTTGGTACATAGATGGTACTTGAAAAATATTAGCCGTTATTTTTACCCAATGAGGTATATTAATACAGACAGAGGATGCAAACTCAGACTTCTTCTGGGACCAGAAATGTAAAATAAATGACTTAGGATGGGGCCTAGGGAAAACTGAAGGGTACAGAGTCTGCTTAAAACCTTCCAAATTCTAACTTCTTTTTAAAGCACTGTGAAATCCAAACAAAACATATCTGTTGCTGAATTTAGCCTTGTGTAGAGAAATGTGGACTAAGAAATTCTTCCCTGAGGGATGCAATAAATATTCTAGCCCTCTGCAGAATTAAAGAATTTCAGTTTATCCTTTTAAAAAAATTTGTTGTGATGGTTGTTTTACATCCAGGAAGACGGAACCATAAAATCATCAAATGCAGGACTGCAGTTTAGACACAAACCCAAGAGCAATAATCATTATGTAAGGTCAGTAAAGGGCTTTGTTGGTGTCAATAACTAGAGCTGGCAGCTCCAACCTCAACTAGGGCAGCTGGGAAAGCTGTTGAGGAAAAGCACTTGTGAAATGAGGGAACTCCTATAACACCCAGGGTTTTGACAGTGACCGGTAACCTTGGGGCCATGAGAAACAATGTAGGAATGCAAACTGAGCTGGGGAGTGACTAACAGCCCACAGCTCTATGTGCCCTGCAGATAGAAACCACCAAGAAGGCAGCAAGCCTGGAGAGGAGGAATATGGGTTTAGCATTTAGAAGTCATGCATTCCAGCTCCAGCTCCAGTAACTGTCAGCCTTGAGCAAGTCTCCTAGCCTCTCAGAGCTTCTGCTGTATATATTAAAAGATGATCACTTTTGACCTGACTACCTCACTGAGATACTTTAAATACCACATAAGATCGGGGTGTGAAAATGGTTTGGCAACTGTTAAGTACTGTACGAATATAGTTTTTCTTTTAAAGGCTTTCAGGCCAAATTCCATTTAAACAACAACAAAGCACTGCATATGAAAACTTTCATCTAACAACGTGTTTTAAGACTCCCCCCATGTCCTACTTACACTGAGAAGATTTGATACAATTGAAGCTATCACAGGCAGTTGGAGATAATCTTCTGAAGTTGCTTGTAATAGAATGAAATCTGTACACTTTAGTAAATAGAGGAAAATTTTCATCCACAATCCACAGCCTTTTTTACTCCCCAATATTTTTTCTCCTCTATCTCTTTAGGCAAGTTTTTTTTTTTTTTTTTTTTTTTTTTTTTTGCGGTACGCGGGCCTCTCACCACCGCGGCCCCTCCCGTTGTGGAGCACAGGCTCCGGACGTGCAGGCCCAGCGGCCATGGCTCACGGGCCCAGCCGCTCCGCGGCACGTGGGATCCTTCCGGACCGGGGCACGAACCTGCGTCCCCTACATCGGCAGGCGGACTCCCAACCACTGCGCCACCAGGGAAGCCCTAGGCAAGTATTTTTAAACAATTTAGGAGAAGGCATATTTTTAAAAACTTATTTTCAAGGTTCAATTCTTTGAACTTATATAGCTTTGACCATTCATTCATATGCTAGTTGATATACAAATATCATGAGGCACTTAAATGCCCAGGCTGTGGGAATATATTGATTAAAAGATATAATCTCTGCATCTAATTAGTGTCATTTATGGTGGGGAGACAGACTTGCCAACAACTACAGGACAATAGTAATGGCTAAAGTGAAGGTACATGAAAGAAAGCGAGAGAGTGGCATGGACATATATACACTACCAAACGTAAAATAGATAGCTAGTGGGAAGCAGCCACATAGCACAGGGAGATCAGCTCAGTGCTTTGTGACCACCTAGAGGGGTGGGATAGGGAGGGTGGGAGGGAGGGAGATGCAAGAGGGAAGAGATATGGGAACATATGTATATGTATAACTGATTCACTTTGTTATAAAGCAGAAACTAACACACCATTGTAAAGCAATTGTACTGCAATGAAGATGTTAAAAAAGAAAAAAAAAAAAAGAATAGGAGCACAGAAGAAAGACACCAAATCTGCCGGGGGTGTGGGGAGAAGAGAATAGGCATTTTCCATGTTAGCAGATGCAGCTGCATATACACAAGGGCAGGTAAGAATGAACATGGTGAATTCTCCCATGTGAGTAGTTCTGTTCAAGCAGAGCACAGGAATGTAAGTGAGACTTAGAAGGGGTGGAATTGGACACGTTTTCAGGGCCAAGATAGTGAAGGGCTACATGTGGTAGAGTAAGCAGTATTTGACGGTGAACTATTGAAGACTTTTGAGTAATATGAACAGATTTGCCTGTGAGAATAATCACTTTGGCAATAATAGAGATCAAACCTGGAGTCAGGAATGCTAGTTTGAAGGCTACAGCTGTAAAAGAGCAGGAAATTATAAGTCCCTAATTATTAACATTGAGGTTGAGATGGCAAAGAGTATATAGATTAGAATTATTTAGAGTTGGTGTTCAATTTGATACAGTAAGTGAGATGTGGCTGGAGGGGACGAGAGAGAGAGAGAGAATATAGTGTCACTCTGTAGTTATGTTTCAGGAAACTGGGTGGATATTTGTTACCAAAATGTAATAATAGTCAGGAAGATGGGGGAAATATGTGGGATATGATTTTAGAATGATTACCTTTGAGGTACATGTGTAACGTCTGAAGGGAGATATTGATGAAGAGTTCGAATGATCAGATAATTGTATTAACAAATGGTGGTTGGTTCTGGAGCTGTAGAGAGGAGTCTATTGTGGAGATATACATTTGGAGAGCCATTAGCAAATAGGTATTTGATATCTTGAGTGAGAGTGATGTTGACTAGAGAGATATATAGAGTAAAAATAGGACTGGGATAGACCCCTGGGAAACAACGGCCTTTAAAGGGTGATTGGAAGGTTGAGGAAGAGCAGACAGAAGCAGTGGAAAAATCAGCAGAATAGAGTGTCATGAAGAATGGAATAGTCAACGGTATCAAAATCTCCAGTTACACAGGAGTGAACAATTATTGGCTTGGTCAGTCAGGTGATTGAGACCTTTATAAGACTGTTTCACTGGAGAAGTGAATGTGGATCCATACTGCGTGGATTAATGGAAACTGAGAAAGTGAAGGTAGACTCTTTCAAGATGACTGACTTTCAGACTATAAAATAGAATATATAGTATTTAGTACTTATTTTATCTTGCATGAAATAAGCCAGGAAGCATAAAATATACTGTTAACATATTTGGGAGATGGATGTTGGCAGTGGTGGGAGAATAAAAATAATTTGGTTAAACTTTTGAAATCCATACACAATGAATATGATTGGCCACTTGTGAAATTGTCTATGAATGTGTGATAGGAATTTAGGAACACATAAAAGCCTAATTAACGTGACAAGATTTAACTCAGGGAGATAGGAAAAGAATCTATGCAAAACCTAGAAAGCAAGAACATAACTCAATTATATTGTTTCTCAACAATAGACTGCAAGATAAAAGTCAGCCTGGGGGCACAGAAGAGGAACTAGTAAGACACAGAGGTTAGTGGCATTTACCTAGCTGGTGGCAGCCATGGGGTATGCTGCTCAGATCTCCCTTCAAGAGAAAACCTGTTGCTGATGGTCTCCAGCTGCTGTGCTTTCAGGCTCCACCAGAATTTCATGCTGAGTTCACACTCTCTCCTCACCATTCCAGTCAACCACTGAGCTCAGCAGGGGCACAAAAGCCTGGCCCTTCCTGCCCAGTGTGGGACTCTGTTTACAGGCAATCTTTCAGGCTGGCTGAGCCTTTCTCAGAGCTGTGCTTCAGTATGAGGATCTTCTTAGCCAATCCTTCCTTATTCCCCTCTCTCATTTCACAGGAATGGTCCTACAAACTGCCCTGTTCTTTTACTCTAGTTTCCTAGTCAATTCTCAATCCAGTTTCCCACAGTGACTATTTCCAACCTTCTTCATTGTTCTCAAAAGCTCTCTTCCCATCAGTGATAATAAATCAGAGACAACTCCCCTAGAATTCCACTATTATACACACTGGTGTCTTGTCATCCGTTTCAGGCTCGTCTTGATCTTTTACAGTGGTTCTAGTCAAAATGATGTCCTTTCTTCTATGTGGGAACAAATTCTCTGCCTGAGAGCTCTGGCTTCTCAGAAATGCTGCTCTAGGGACTTCCCTGGTGGTGCAGTGGTTAAGAATCCGCCTGCCAATGCAGGGGACACGGGTTCGAGCCCTGATCTGGGAAGATCCCACATGCTGCAAAGCAACTAATCCCATGTGCCACAACTACTGAGCCCGCACTCTAGAGCCTGCGAGCCACAACTACTGAGCCTGAGTGCCAGAACTTCTGAAGCCCACATGCCTAGAGCCCGTGCTCTGAAACAAGAGAAGCCACCATAATGAAGAGTAGCCCCCACCCCTTGCCGCAGCTAGAGAAAGTCCGTGAACAGCAGTGAAGACCAAATGCAGCCAAAAATAAAAGGATAAATAAATTTATATATTAAAAAAAAAAAGAAATGCTGCTCTAGCCCTTTTCTCTCGATTCAGTCTTAATCTCTTCTTCTCTCTTTTTTTTTTTTTTTTTTCTTTTTGCGGTATGCGGGCCTCTCACTGTTGTGGCCTCTCCTGTTGCGGAGCACAGGCTCCGGATGCGCAGGCCTAGCGGCCATGGCTCACGGGCCCAGCCGCTCCGCGGCACATGGGATCCTCCCAGATCGGGGCACGAACCCGTATCCCCTGCATCGGCAGGCGGACTCTCAACCACTGCGCCACCAGGGAGGCCCTCTTCTTCTCTCTTGGTTGCTTTCCATTCTGTATTAGAACATTGTTGGGGAAAAAAAAATTCCTCTACATTTCTAGGTTCTTCTGGCTAGTCTAGTAATTAAATTGCCATAAGGTAGATTGATAGGGGAAATCACATTTTCATTTCATATGTAGAAATATGAGACTCAGAGAAATGGCCAAAGCAGGCAGCTTTATACCTTTAAGACAAAGAAACAATGTGTTTGTGAAGAACAGGCAAGACAAAGAAACTTAGGCTTGGGTACTAATTAGTGAAGAATCTAAGTAGAGTTTGTTTACACAGCCTTCTGGGCCCTAAATTCTCTAGCTCTGGTGATAAGGATGTCTCTCTACCTCCTGGTGAGAGAGGGTACCTTTCAGAGGGGAGATTTATTTCCTGCTTTCAGGGGGACAAGAGGAGGGTCAGAGTGTTCACCTTGGCATGTAAAAATGCTCAACCAGTATTTGCTGAGTAAATGAAGGGCTCCTATGCAATAGGATTTAGAGTAGGACAAGACTACAGCAAACTAACAGTGATAAGAAAGTTCCATAGAAGAAGCTCCTCTTGGCCTAGCAGGAAATGAAAGGTGAGATACCCACATGGGGAGAAAATGCCAGCTAGGAAGGAAGATTAAAAGAGATCTCACAGCACAGTCTCTAAGGGCATTTGTTAACATTATGGTTAAACCATTTCCTTGCCGTGGGTTTCTGTAAAATTAATTTCACATGTCATCTTTCCCATTCCTAGAATTGATAAGTATTTAATTTTGAAACGTTTTCATATGGTGGCTTTAAAGTTGAGCTTGAGAAACTGCCTGGCAAATGGAAAATAGGATAAGCTTTCATAGAGGTCATCAGTCAGATTGTGAAATCTATAAAACCATAAGGCTGGGCTGTTCTGTTCCAAATATCCTTGTGGAGATTGAATTCCAATGGCATCCATGCAAATCTCCCAAGGCCTTGTGGAAAGATTGGGATTGATCTCAGTCTGGGCTGTGTTCTGGGTTATACTGAACTCACTCAGGTCACACAGAGACCTTTGTTTAGTCTGGGCTTGGGTAAGCAGGTGTGTCCATTCTCCCCATCCCAAGTTATGGTCCTCTGCCTATAGGAGTTATGACCTTGTTGAAGGACCATCAATCTCTTTCATTGTATGTGCAAACACATCACTGTGCACATAAACAGGTGGCTTTAATTGGCTACTGCCTTCCAAATCTAGTTCTAGAGGAATAAAATTTGGATTTCAAAACCAGGCTGTAAACTTAAATTCAGAATGGAATGATCCTCAGACTGTCATGCTCTTTTAAGGAAGAATTTTAAACAGAATAACATCTGGCCAGAGGGTGAGGGCACAAGGTAAATATATCAGTATTGCTCATGATCAGACCTTTCTTTCCCACACCAATCCAGTCAGTATGACAAAGTTTATGATTAGTGGTGGAGAAAGTAGTGTGAGTGCCCACAGTCCCCAGGAAAAAGTGAAGGAGTGTGCAAAAAGTTATAAGAGCTTGAACATTCTCCAGGGCCTACTTAAAAAGAAATGTCTTCACAAGTTTAAATGTCTTCAGCTTTGCAGCCCTGGAAAAGTTACCTGTTGGTGGCATATATGAGCCTCAGTTTCCTCATATGTAAAATGAAGATAATGATCCCTCTCTTACAGACTTACAGGTATTATAACTAGCGTTGTTAAGTGTACAATAACTAGTAGACCTAATTATTTGTATTAAAGAATGGAACTAAGATGGTTAGGGAATTCAAAGGGTAAAAACTAATGAAATTATATAAATAACTTCAGAACAATAAAGTATACCAGCCATTCCATCTATTGTTTAATTTACCAAAAAGAAAGAAAGAAAAGATCAATTAATTTATCATTAATAATAGCATCTCATTTGGGATCTAAAAACATGTTCAAGTTTATCATAGCAGTTGATGAGTAACTAAACATAAAAGGAAGATGGAAACAGGATGGCATGAGGATTGGTCTAGTGTCAAGGTTGCTGTAGAATATGTCTTCTTATCAACAAATTGCCCTATTCCCTACTTGGGGCCTAACACTATTTTTTGCTTTTCTATACAATTATAGCTCACAATAACTTATGCTGTATCTGACTAGAATTGATCAGAATGAAAATAAAAGATAAACAATGTGCACTGACCAGAAGATGATTGTAATTAAATAAAGTCCCACGACTCAACATGACTGTGTAAGTATGTTTAATATACCAGGCTCTCAGCCTCCTAAAATTAATTAACTCCCTAATGAAAGTTGTCTGCTATCAGAATTACCAGTTTACTTTTTTTTCCAACAATATAGCCATGACAGTTTTCAATTAAGATTCAAAAAGCCGAACTTCCGGGTAAGATGGCGGAAGAGTAAGACGCGGAGATCACCTTCCTCCCCACAGATACACCAGAAATACAGCTACACGTGGAACAACTCCTACAGAACACCTACTGAACGCTGGCAGAAGACCCCAGACCTCCCAAAAGGCAAGAAACTCCCCACATACCTGGGTAGGGCAAAGCAGAGAGATTCCCGCACAGAGGAGCTGTGCCGAGCGGCACTCACCAGCCCGAGAGGCTTGTCTGCTCCCCCGCCGGGTCGGGCGGCGCTGGAGCTGAGGCTCGGGCTTCGGTCAGAGCGCAGGGAGAGGACTGGGGCTGGCGGCGAGAACTCAGCCTGAAGGGGGCTAATGTGCCACAGCTAGCCGGGAGGGAGTCCGGGAAAACTCTGGAGCTGCCGAAGAGGCAGGAGACTTTTTCTTCCCTCTTGGTTTCCTGGTGCGCGAGGAGAAGGGATTAAGAGCGCCGCGTAAAGGAGCTCCAGAGACGGGCGCGAGTCGCGGCTGAAAGCGCGGAGCCCAGAGACGGGCGTGGGACGCTGGGGCTGCTGCTGCCGCCGCCAAGAAGCCTGTGTGCAAGTGCAGGTCACTGTCCACACCGCCCTTCCGGGAGCCTGTGCAGCCTGCCACTGCCGGGGTCCCGGGATCCAGGGGCGGCTTCCCTGGGAGAACGCACGGTGCGCCTCGGGCTGGTGCAACGTCACGCCGACCTCTGCCGCTGCAGGCTCGCCCCGCACTCCGTGCCCCTCCCTCCCGCCCGGCCTGAGTGAGCCGGAGTCCCCGAAGAGGCTGCTCCTTTAACCCTGTCCTGTCTGAGCGAAAAACAGACGCCCTCCGGCGACCTACACGCAGAGGCGGGGCCAAATCCAAAGCTGAGACCCAGGAGCTGTGAGAACAAAGAAGAGAAAGGGAAACCTCTCCCAGCAGCCTCAGAAGCAGCGGATTAAAGCTCCACAATCAACTTGATGTACCCTGCATCTGTGGAATACATGAATAGACAATAAATCATCCCAAATTGAGGAGCCAGGAGTCAGTGCTGTGCCTCTGAGGTGGGAGAGCCAACTTCAGGACACTGGTCCACAAGAGACCTCCCAGCTCCACATAATATCAAACGGCGAAAATCTTCCAGAGATCTCCATCTCAACACCAGCACCCAGCTTCACTCAACGACCAGCAAGCTACAGTGCTGGACACCCTATGCCAAACAACTAGCAAGACAGGAACACAACGCCACCCATTAGCAGAGAGGCTGCCTCAAATCATAATAAGTCCGCAAACACCCCAAAACACACCACCAGACGTGGACCTGCCCACCAGAAAGACAAGATCCAGCCTCATCCACCAGAACACAGGCAGTAGTCCCCTCCACCAAGAAGCCTACACAACCCACTAAACCAACCTTAGCCACTGGGGACAGACACCAAAAACAACGGGAACTACGAACCTGCAGCCTGCAAAAAGGAGACCCCAAACACAGTAACATAAGCAAAATGAGAAGACAGAAAAACACACAGCAGGAGAAGGAGCAAGATAAAAACCCACCAGACCTAACAAATGAAGAGGTAATAGGCAGTCTATCTGAAAAAGAATTCAGAATAATGATGGTAAAGATGATCCAAAATCTTGGAAATAGAATAGACAAAATGCAAGAAACAGTTAACAAGGACCTAGAAGAACTAAAGACGAATCAAGCATCGATTAAAAACACAATAAATGAAATAAAAAATACTCTAGATGGGATCAATAGCAGAATAACTGAGGCAGAAGAACGGATAAGTGAGGTGGAAGATAAAATAGTGGAAATAACTGCTGCACAGCAAAATAAAGAAAAAAGAATGAAAAGAACAGAGGACAGTCTCAGAGACCTCTGGGACAACATTAAACGCACCAACATTCGAATTATAGGGGTTCCAGAAGAAGAAGAGAAAAAGAAAGGGACTGAGAAAATATTTGAAGAGATTATAGTTGAAAACTTCCCTAATATGGGAAAGGAAATAGTTAATCAAGTCCAGGAGGCACAGAGAGTCCCATACAGAATAAATCCAAGGAGAAATACACCAAGACACATATTAATCAAACTGTCAAAAATTAAACACAAAGAAATCATATTAAAAGCAGCAAGGCAAAAACAACAAATAACACACAAGGGAATCCCCATCAGGATAACAGCTGATCTCTCAGCAGAAACTCTAGAAGCCAGAAGGGAGTGGCAGGACATACTTAAAGTGATGAAGGAGAAAAACCTGCAACCAAGATTACTCTACCCAGCAAGGATCTCATTCAGATTTGATGGAGAAATTAAAACGTTTACAGACAAGCAAAAGCTGAGAGAGTTCAGCACCACCAAACCAGCTTTACAACAAATGCTAAAGGAACTTCTCTAGGCAAGAAACACAACAGAAGGAAAAGAACTACAATAACGAACCCAAAACAATTAAGAAAATGGGAATAGGAACATACATATCAATAATTACCTTAAATGTAAATGGACTAAATGCTCCCACCAAAAGACACAGACTGGCTGAATGGATACAAAAACAAGACCCATATATATGCTGTCTACAAGAGACCCACTTCAGACCTAGAGACACATACAGACTGAAAGTAAGGGGATGGAAAAAGATATTCCATGCAAATGGAAACCAAAAGAAAGCTGGAGTAGCAATTCTCATATCAGACAAAATAGACTTTAAAATAAAGACTACTAGAAGAGACAAAGAAGGACACTACATAATGATCAAGGGATCAATCCAAGAAGAAGATATAACAATTGTAAATATTTATGCACCAAACATAGGAGCACCTCAATACATAGGGGAAATATTAACAGCCATAAAAGGAGAAATCGACAGTAACACAATCATAGTAGGGGACTTTAACACCCCACTTTCACCAATGGACAGGTCATGCAAAATGAAAATAAATAAGGAAACACAAGCTTTAAATGATACATTAAACAAGATGGACTTAATTGATATTTATAGGACATTCCATCCAAAAACAACAGAATACACATTTTTCTCAAGTGCTCATGGAACATTCTCCAGGATAGATCATATCTTGGGTCACAAATCAAGCCTTGGTAAATTTAAGAAAATTGAAATTGTATCAAGTATCTTTTCCGACCACAATGCTATGAGACTAGATATCAATTACAGGAAAAGAGCTGTAAAACATACAAACACATGGAGGCTAAACAATACACTACTTAATAACGAAGTGATCACTGAAGAAATCAAAGAGGAAATTAAAAAATACCTAGAAACAAATGACAATGGAGACACGACGACCCAAAACCTATGGGATGCAGCAAAAGCAGTTCTAAGAGGGAAGTTTATGGCAATACAATCCCACCTTAAGAAACAGGAAACATCTCGAATAAACAACCTAACCTTGCACCTAAAGCAATTAGAGAAAGAAGAACAAAAACATCCCAAAGTTAGCAGAAGGAAAGAAATCATAAAAATCAGATCAGAAATAAATGAAAAAGAAATGAAGGAAACGATAGCAAAGATCAATAAAACTAAAAGCTGGTTCTTTGAGAAGATAAACAAAATTGATAAACCATTAGCCAGACTCATCAAGAAAAAAAGGGAGAAGACTCAAATCAATAGAATTAGAAATGAAAAAGGAGAAGTAACAACTGACACTGCAGAAATACAAAAGATCATGAGAGATTACTATAAGCAACTCTATGCCAATAAAATGGACAACCTGGAAGAAATGGACAAATTCTTAGAAATGCACAACCTGCCAAGACTGAATCAGGAAGAAATAGAAAATATGAACAGACCAATCACAAGCACTGAAATTGAAACTGTGATTAAAAATCTTCCAACAAACAAAAGCCCAGGACCAGATGGCTTCACAGGCGAATTCTATCAAGCATTTAGAGAAGAGCTAACACCTATCCTTCTCAAACTCTTCCAAAATATAGCAGAGGGAGGAACACTCCCAAACTCATTCTACGAGGCCACCATCACCTTGATACCAAAACCAGACAAGGATGTCACAAAGAAAGAAAACTACAGGCCAATATCACTGATGAACATAGATGCAAAAATCCTCAACAAAATACTAGCAAACAGAATCCAACAGCACATTAAAAGGATCATACACCATGACCAAGTGGGGTTTATTCCAGGAATGCAAGGATTCTTCAATATACGCAAATCAATCAATGTGATACACCATATTAACAAACTGAAGGAGAAAAACCATATGATCATCTCAATAGATGCAGAGAAAGCTTTTGACAAAATTCAACACCCATTTATGATAAAAACCCTGCAGAAAGTAGGCATAGAGGGAACTTTCCTCAACATAATAAAGGCCATATATGACAAACCCACAGCCAGCATCGTCCTCAATGGTGAAAAACTGAAACCATTTCCACTAAGATCAGGAACAAGACAAGGTTGCCCACTCTCACCACTCTTATTCAACATAGTTTTGGAAGTTTTAGCCACAGCAATCAGAGAAGAAAAGGAAGTAAAAGGAATCCAAATGGGAAAAGAAGAAGTAAAGCTGTCACTGTTTGCTGATGACATGATACTATACATAGAGAATCCTAAAGATGCTACCAGAAAACTGCTAGAGCTAATCAATGAATTTGGTAAAGTTGCAGGATACAAAATTAATGCACAGAAATCTCTGGCATTCCTATATACTAATGATGAAAAATCTGAAAGTGAAATCAAGGAAACACTCCCATTTACCATTGCAACAAAAAGAATAAAATATCTAGGAATAAACCTACCTAAGGAGACAAAAGACCTGTATGCAGAAAATTATAAGACACTGCTGAAAGAAATTAAAGATGATACAAATAGATGGAGAGATGTACCATGTTCTTGGATTGGAAGAATCAACATTGTGAAAATGACTCTACTACCCAAAGCAATCTACAGATTCAATGCAATACCTATCAAACTACCAATGGCATTTTTCACAGAACTAGAACAAAAAATTTCACAATTTGTATGGAAACACAAAAGACCCCGAATAGCCAAAGCAATCTTGAGAACGAAAAACGGAGCTGGAGGAATCAGGCTCCCTGACTTCAGACTATACTACAAAGCTACAGTAATCAAGACAGTATGGTACTGGCACAAAAACAGAAAGATAGATCAATGGAACAGGATAGAAAGCCCAGAGATAAACCCACGGACATATGGTCACCTTATCTTTGATAAAGGAGGCAGGAATGTACAGTGGAGAAAGGACAGTCTCTTCAATACGTGGTGCTGGGAAAACTGGACAGGGACATGTAAAAGTATGAGATTAGATCACTCCCTAACACCATACACAAAAATTAGCTCAAAATGGATTAAAGACCTAAATGTAAGGCCAGACACTATCAAACTCCTAGAGGAAAACATAGGCAGAACACTCTATGACATAAATCACAGCAAGATCCTTTTTGACCCACCTCCTAGAGAAATGGAAATAAAGACAAAAATAAACACATGGGACCTAATGAAACTTCAAAGCTTTTGCACAGCAAAGGAAACCATAAACAAGACCAAAAGACAACCCTCAGAATGGGAGAAAATATTTGCAAATGAAGCAACTGACAAAGGATTAATCTCCAAAATTTATAAGCAGCTCATGCATCTCAATAACAAAAAAACAAACAACCCAATCCAAAAATGGGCAGAAGACCTAAATAGACATTTCTCCACAGAAGATATACAGACAGCCAACAAACACATGAAAGGATGCTCAACATCTTTACTCATTAGAGAAATGCAAATCAAAACTACAATGAGATATCATCTCACACCAGTCAGAATGGCCATCATCAAAAAATCTAGAAACAATAAATGCTGGAGAGGGTGTGGAAAAAAGGGAACACTCTTGCACTGCTGGTGGGAATGTGAATTGGTACAGCCACTATGGAGAACGGTATGGAGGTTCCTTAAAAAACTACAAATAGAACTACCATATGACCCAGCAATCCCACTACTGGGCATATACCCTGAGAAAACCATAATTCAAAAAGAGACCTGTACCAAAATGTTCATAGCAGCCCTATTTACAATAGCCCGGAGATGGAAACAACCTAAGTGTCCATCATCGGATGAATGGATAAAGAAGATGTGGCACATATATACAATGTAATATTACTCAGCCATAAAAAGAAATGAAACTGAGCTATTTGTAATGAGGTGGATAGACCTAGAGTCTGTCATACAGAGTGAAGTAAGTCAGAAAGAGAAAGACAAATACCGTATGCTGACACATATATATGGAATTTAAAAAAAAATGTCATGAAGAACCTAGGGGTAAAATGGGAATAAAGACACAGACCTACTTGAGAATGGACTTGAGGATATGGGGAGGGGGAGGGGTAAGCTGTGACAAAGCGAAAGAGAGGCATGGACATATATACACTACCAAACGTAGGGTAGATAGATAGTGGGAAGCAGCCGCATAGCACAGGGAGATCAGCTCGGTTCTTTGTGACCGCCTGGAGGGGTGGGATAGGGAGGGTGGGAGGGAGACGCAAAAGGGAGGGGATATGGGAACATATGTATATGTATAACTGATTAAATTTGTAAAAAAAAAAAAAAAAAAAAAAAAAGATTCAAAAAGCCAAGTCCTGATGAGCAAGGAAATCATAAATGATTTATGAGTGTCCTACTTTTATGTAATGTTACATCTATTATTCTGCTTTTATCCCCTAGCATGCTTTTTAATTCGTAAAAAATTAATGCCAAGGCTATTTTATAAAGATTATACCCACTTTGAGGTAGTTATTCTAGGAAGCATATTCTAAAACTAAGAATGCAATCTTTACAAATTTAGCAAGCTGATTCCTCAAATGCCTAATTAAATATTAATAGTTTTTTTGTTTAATTTACATCCTTTTCAGTCCAATGATTCTAATGAACCAGTCGTTATCATTTCTTTTTGTTTTATAAGAGGGTGAAGTATTTCCCAGGTACTTTTATTACTTTTTTCCCATTCAGAATGGAATGACTCAGGAACAGTCACTCGTTGAAAAACATTCAACACTTAAAACGGTTCAGTCCCTGTTCAGAAAGACTTGCTGGGAGTACGAAGCCGTCAGAATTCTTGGTTTCCTTTGATCTTCACTTTGGCCACAGTGCTATTTGACAATCTCTCCTTCATTAAATTCTCCTGTCATACTAGGATCCCAGATTAGGGCAGCATTCTGGGCAAGTGTTTTAACGATAGCCTTTCTGAATTAAAGGCAGATGAAGCAAAATTGTAAGGATACAAAAGATAATTTCAGAGCCATCCCAAAATAGCCAAGCCTCATGTAAAACGTAACTGCACACTGGAAGATCAGGAACTGAGATTCTCCTCCATCCCTCAGTGGCTGCGTTATTTCTGCATAATCATTTTGCGTGTAGCCAGACTGGGAGTTGATCCCTAATCCATAGCATGACCCATTTGCTCAAGCATCTGCTGCCAACTTTAGACAGACCATTTCTCTTGATTTGAGTTCTCAAAATGAAAAAACCCTAAAGGGCTAGGTTCATTTCTTGGGAGTGCTCTTTGCAACAGGCCATGTCGTAGGTTCCTGGGTGTCCTTGGCTTAGAAGTCTTTCTGTGGTCCCATCAGCTGTGGCCAGGAACAGAGAGGGTCACATGATCTATAGGGTTGCTTTTCCAGGGCCTATGGGAGGGCAAGCCCTCACAGCGAACTTGTCTCTATCAGGATTGCAATTGCTAACTCATTTAAAGATGCAACATTCATTTATAAGTAAGTTCTCATAAATGTTAGCTACCATTATGAATATGTCATTACCATCATTTATTCATTCATTCAGTATATATTCATAAGTCATCCACTATATGCCAGTCACTCTCTGAGACTGTGGACATAAAGAGGATGAAAGTCTTTATTTGGAATAAAGTAGATTCTAAATTTTAAGAAACTGATATACTTATGAGACAGTCTTAGGAAGAGGGAAAAGATGGTCACTTTCTCAATGACAGGTAGAAAATTTTGCCTCCAGTGCAATGGAAATATTGAACTGATGATTAGGAATGACTGGCCCAGGTGTTGGTGGATCAAAAGCTGCAAGTCGGGCTGAAAAAAGAAATAGCCAAAGGGAAAATCCAACCAATCTGCAAATGTCAGGATGATGCTGGATGACAAGGATCATTCTCTGCTTTGCTCTTATACCTAGGGACTAAGAGAAAGTTTTCTAGTACATATAGAGAAAGTTACTGTCCCTGCCTTAATTATCTGAATAAATGTTCTCTAATATGCATGTTAATGCTGTGGTTTGAGAATCATGATTGTAAACTCTGATACTTAAACTACAGGGTCCAAACAGTTAAAATAAGTGAAACAGGCCAGTGTAATTCATCATCAGACAGTGTCAGGGACTACGATGAATGGGAAAGCACAAACTCTGTCTAAAGTGGAAAAGTGGAAGCTGTTAATGCAGCCATTTGAAAACGTGGCATTGTGATGCCAGATCTCTCAATTAAAAAATTTTTTTTTAAATTTTTATTTATTTTTTTCTGGCTCTTTTTAAAAACATTTTTATGGGAGTATAATTGATTTACAATGTTATGTCAGTTTCAGGTGTACAGCAAAGTGAATCTGTTATACAAATACCTATATCCACGTTTTTTAGGTTGTTTTCCCATATAGGCCATTACAGAGTATTGAGTAGAGTTCCCTGTGCTATACAGTAGGTCCTTATTAGTTATCTATTTTATATATAGTAGTGTATATGTGTCAATCCCAATCTTCCAATTTATCCCCCCCCACTTACCCCCCAGTAACCATAAGTTTATTTTCTACATCTATAACTCTATTTCAGTTTTGTAGATAAGTTCATTTGTAACCTTTTTTTAGAGACCACATATAAGGGGTATCATGATATTTGTCTTCCTCTGTCTGACTTATTTCACTCAGTATGAGCATCTCTAGGTCCATCCATGTTGCTACAAATGGCATTATTTTGTTCTTTTTTATGGCTGAGTAATATTCCATTGTATATATGTACCACATCTTCTTTATTCAGTCCTCTGCTGATGGATATGTAGGTTGCTTCCATGTCCTGGATATTGTGAATAGTGCTGCAATGAACATTGGGGTGCATGTATCTTTTAGAATTATGGTTTTCTCCAGATATATGCCCAGGAGTGGGATTGCTGGGGTATCCCAATTTTTAAAGAAATACTTGAAATGCCAATTTCTGTATAAAACCCCCAACTTAAGAAAAAAGGCATTGAAGTGTATTCAAAATTTATCTGTGGGCTGCATCCAGATTGAGGTCTACCAAATTGAAAGTCCTGTTTGACAGCTAGAAGCACAAATTGGCATTGGCACTCACATTCTTGCCTTGAGGAGGTACACATGAGGGAAACTCTGAATGCTGTGTCTCAGGAGATGCTGGGGCAGTCCTGAGCTGCCCAAAGTGGGGTATCATTATCAATGGAGAAATCACCAGGATCAGTGACTGTGGTATGATGAATAATAGGCCCCTAAAGATGTCAACATCTTCCTCCTATGAATGTGACTTTACAGGGCAAAAGGGTCTCTGCAGATGTGACTAAGTTCAGTATCTTGAGATGGGAAATTATCCTGGATTTTCCAGGTGGGCCCAGTGTAATCACAAGAGCTCTTATAAGATAAAGGCAGGAGGGTCAGAGTCAGAGAGAGTGAAGGAAATATGATGATGGATGGCTGGGTCAGAAGGAAGCCATCGCTAGAAGAAGGCCATTAGCCAAGGAATGCAGTGGCCTCTAGAAGCTGGAAAAGGCAAGGAACCATTTCTCCCCTAGAGCCTCTGGAAGGAACCAGCCCTGTAGATTCCTTGACTTTAGCCCAGTGAGACTTATTTTAGACTTCTGACCTCCAGAATTATATGATGATACAAGTGTGTTGTTCTAAGCCGTTATGTTTATGGCGATTTGTTGCAGCAGCCATAGGAAACTAATATAGCAACATGGAACTTCCTAAAGAGTCGGGCATCCTCTTCTGGTCCAGAGAGAAAGCTGTGGGAGAGTTAGAGATGGAACTTTATCACAGACTCAGGCCATGAATTCCAGAGCTTCCTGGCACCAAGGGAACCTACTATCTATCAGAAGGCCCTTGACTTTCCTTGCACAGATAATTATTCTCTTGCTAGAGCCTCAGGAGAATAGCTACCAATCATCTCCAGTCCTGACCAGACCTTTCCCAAAACCCACAGATGAGAGGGGATGCAGAGCCATATGGTGGAAAAAACACTATCTTTAAAAATCAAACGAGTTACTTTCTGGGTGACAACCTCTGTGAGCCTCGATGTCATTATCTGTAAAATGAGAATAATAATATGACATAGAATTATGAACTAGAGGGATGAAAAGCCTCTACAATAGTGTCTTATGAATAGTGGGAGCACAATACATGGTAATTCCTTTATTGTTACCCTATATTCTCTAGATTCAACATTATCACAAGGTTGAGTTTTCTACATATCCTTAGTAAATGGGCAGCTCAATGGAAACAACAACAAAAGTCTTTCATTCTGATCTTCATACTCTATTCCCTCAAACACAGAGGGAGAATAGATGCTTCTGACACTGTGAAAATGGTACATTTACAATACAACCTTCTGTCACTAGAATGTCAGAAGAATGAGAGGCTTCTAGAAAAGTCCACCTTGCTTAAGCCATCCTGACAACCATCATGTACAATACACACAGTGTGTTACTAGAGCTTGTTAAAGAAGGGCTTAATTATTGCAGCTTCCAACTATGTGTTTATAGCATTCAGCAGCCTTCAGGCTTTGCAAAGATTCACAGTGACATTTGCACCAAGGTTTTCAAGGTTTATTGTATTAACTGATCAGAGGATATGTAAAGTGCTGTGAATTCACAGATGTGATCCTGAAAAAACAGGCAAAGGATGTGAACAAATTTTGGAATGGATTAAAAATACAGCCAACACTTGGAATATAGAGGTTAGGTGGATTTTGAAATCCAAAACCAATGTCACAAACTCAAAAGATTTCAGGAGCCAGGCAGGAAACCCAAGGAGTAAAGGAAGAGGGATGTACCATCTGTAGGGCTGGTACAGACTGAGTTGTAGGCCCTGCTTGAAGGCCTTCCCCTGGGATTTCCATCACATCCCTGGAGCCAACAGACTCTTCTGTGAGCTGACTTCAGTTCACAGACCTGGAGCATATGACCCTTCTGACTAATGGATACTTTGCTAAAAAAGACAGCAGTGCCAAACTCAGCCTGAGTGAAAAGAAGGATGTAGGAGCTGTTTGTCTTCAGAGCCATCCCTACATCAAATCACCCTCACTGCCACCTCTTAGGTGTCCACACCCTATACTTCCCACTCTGACTCTTCAGATCTCCACTAACCCCAGGCCTGAGTTAGCCCAACTTAAAGAATATTCCAGGCCTAGATCACTCTCTTTGTGGGTAAGATTATATTATTTGAAGACTCATTTATTCCTTTAGGACAAGGCTAGGGATCTACAGCCCCTCATGTACTGCAATATACACCATCATGCCAGGATCAATAAGGCATGCTACAGAAGTAAACAATTTGGTGGCAATATTTGGAAAATTTATATGGGGAATATCTCAGTACCTGAGTATTGCTAGATATCAAGAATTTATTCACCCCAGATATCCTGGAAATTCAGTGCCATTATTAAATTATCCTCTACTGGTGGAAATGTAGACTGTGACAGAGTATATATTTGGGGGCAGGGATCTCTCTTCACTTCATATCACACCTTGGCCTCATTTTCATAAAGAGAATAATAATGGTCAGTGGAGAAACCTGAAAGAATTCAGAGAAGTAACAATACGAGCTTTCAGAGTGGCTCTTTTAAACTTATTTTTGAAAACATAGATTTCATCTTTCTGAACAAAAGCCCATGGAAATAAATTGAATAACTTGACTTTTAAGCTTTGGACTCATATAGATTTTTCATGAAGACCATGAACAGAATTGAAGTGATATGCAATTTTTTTTAAAGTTCACTCTATTTTTTAAAGGTCATTTAAAATGTGGATGTAAATAGAACTTTTTTTTTTTTTTGTCTGCGTTGGGTCTTCGTTGCTGCGTGCGGGCTTTCTCTGGTTGTGGCAAGAGGGGCTACTCTTCGTTGCGGCATGCAGGCTTCTCATTGCGGTGGCTTCTCTTGTTGTGGAGCTCGGGGCTCTAGGTGCACGGGCTTCAGTAGTTGCGGCACACGGGCTTAGCTGCTCCGTGGCATGTGGGATCTTCACAGACCAGGGCTTGAACCCATGCCCTCTGCATTGACAGGTGGATTCTTAACCACTGCACCACCAGAGAAGCCTCGTAAATATAACTTTATGTTCAGAAGCAGTTTTTATTTCATGTTTGTAAAAATATTTACTCTTATTTCTATAGAAGGTCATATAATGGCACATAAAATAGGCTTCACGAAGACAGGTGGGTTCAGTGCACAGACGCTGGAAAGGGTCTGCCTGAGTTCAAATCTTTTCTCCATGACATATTTTCCATCTTAAATGTCTTTTGAAAAAAAGATGGCAGAAACATCCTGATGCCTAACAAGTCAACTATTCCATTCTTTTTGGGCAAGGGTAGAGGTGTGACAATAAAGATCTCTAAACGTAATAAGTTTGGTAGAGGGCTTGTTCGTAGATAGTATCTCAATAAGTTATAATAAATTATAATCCATCCAGAGATTCCTACTACAAGAAATACAACACTGAACTTTAAAACAATTTTATGATACCTGACGTTGGTGCCTAAAACAATTATTTCAAAGTGTTTTCATATGCATTGACTCATTTGTTCCTCACCAAAATCCTTGTGAGGGAAATGGAACAGACATTAATATCCCAATTTTTCATGAGAAAAATTGAGAGTCAGGTGATCTGGTTCAAGATTCTTCAGTCCCTAATGAGCTTTCAGTCTCAAGTGAACCACCTCATATTTCTGGGCCTATCTGAAAAATAAGTGAGTTAGACAGGTAGGTGGTGAATAAGACCACTTCCTCTACTAGTACTTGTGCAAATTTAAAGACCAAGTGGTGGGAACAGGCCAGACTTAACTGTGTGGTAAATTGATCAGGCTGCCAACTTGTGGAGCTGAGCTTTGAGACTTTATTCCTCTTGCCAGTGCCTAGATTGTGATGGAACCCTGAGAGAACGCATGCCAATCAAGATGCCTGGGAGAGCTGGGTGTCTAGTGATTTCATTTACAAAGAGAAGTGATTGCACAGGAACCAGAATTATTTTTTTTGTTGTTATTTGTTTTTGTTTTTTTAATTTCTTGGGAACCAGAATTCTTAAAACCTATTTTCTTTGGAGTATTTTCATCCTGAAGTTAAGCTGGATGGGAGGGCTAGTCTTGAACAGAAGTCACCTTTGTTGATTCTAAAATCAAAGTAAAAGGAATTTAAATGATCAATGAAAAAAGTCTTTAAGATAGTCGAAGGATTCTCTGACTATGCATGAACCTATGGAATCCTTTGACAAAGACTCCATTCCCTGGGAGAGTGCTGGGTGTACAGGACCACACTCAGCATGTATTTTCTTTCCTTTTATGAGCCATCTTCGCTATCTTCTACTTGGGTCATTTGTCTAGGCTACAACTTTACCCTGAGACTATACCAGGGACATGGTCGGGGGAGGTAAGAAAGAAAATAAATGTTCCCAGACACCAACACTCGGGACAGTATAAAGACCAGAGTCTGTAAATTTCAGTGATGTGGTGGCAGGATGCAGGGTGAGTGAGTGACAAACAGAGTTTGTCATTAAAGAATCTGTCAGTATGTCATGATGGAGGTGATCACCCTTTTCTAAGCTGGTGATTTGAGGTTATACATTTTTCTTGCTGTGTGATAAGTGGGTTCTGAGGCTATTAATACCCCAAGCACACTGAAAATGGTGTCCAGTGGTTATAAATAACAGACCCCAGCATTTTAACTGCTGCTCATTAGCTAACATTTAGGAAAACAAATTTTTCTTAAGAACTGAATAATTACTGAAGTATCAAGCTAAACTCATAAACTGTACTCTTTGGGTCTTCATTGAGAATTTATTGGCTGATGTTTAAATGTTTAGGGCAAAAGCTGTCCTTTGGTTTTAAAGTCCAAACTTTTCAAACATATCAGAGACAAGCAGGTAGGGTGGAGGCAGGTACAGCCTGTGACACTGAAACATTCAGAGGAGTAAGGAAACTCACAAAACTAACAGACTGCACAACGTAATAAAGGAAATCAACTGATCTGCTGTCATCCAGAAAGGGCAAGTTATTCTTGGTAGCTTCTTTAAGAAACTAGAAGTAATAATGAGATATAAATTTATACCTATCAGTCACAAAAATACTGATAACATCGCTGCTGATAGGGATGAAGCGTGGCTACTTAGTACTTATTGGTAGAAATACAAATTACTACTGTTTTTGGGAAACAAATCCAGCTATATACTACTTCAGTCTGGCAATATCACTTTTGGGAATCTATTCTGTAGAAATAAAAGCACTAGCATGTAGCAGCATATGTACAAAGATTTTTTTTTTCTTTTTTTTTGCGGTATGCGGGCCTCTCACTGTTGTGGCCTCTCCCGTTGCGGAGCACAGGCTCCGGACACGCAGGCTCAGCAGCCATGGCTCACGGGCCCAGCCGCTCCGCAGCATGTGGGATCTTCCCGGACCGGGGCACGAACCCGTGTACCCTGCATCGGCAGGCGGACTCTTAACCACTGCACCACCAGGGAAGCCCCAAAGATGTTTTTATAACATTATTCATAGGGCCAAAAATAAGGGTGGAAACAATGTGAATTACTATGAATAGAGAAAGGGTTGAATAAATTATGGTATAACCACATCATGAAGTAGTATGACCATTGACTAGAAAAGTTTTCCATGAGTATCAGTGGGACAGAAAGGAAAAAAGAACAAAGAAGTATTTATAACATTATACCATTTTTGTGGAACATAAAATGACAAAAATTCCAATATATGTATATGTATACATGTACATATATGTCTGTGATCATGCATATATATGGATATGTATGTGTGTGTGGATTATATGAGCATGAAGAAAATAAATAAAAGGATACATATTAGGTTCTTAGTATGAATGACCAGGAGAATATGGGCGTTCAACAGAAGAAGATAAAGTGGATGAAGGGAAGGAGGACAGGGGAAGGAAAACACAAAACATACTAAACAAGAATGATTACAATAAAAATAAAATGATTTCTCACTTATGTAGAACTATGCATGCATAAGCTTATCCATATATAAAGAAACTAGGGAAAGATAAATGAAAGAATTAAATGTGCCTTGTAAAAATGACTATGATATATCGTTAAGTAGAAAAAAAAGAGATAGCCACAAAAAAGTTATTTTTAAAAGGAGGCAAATATAAACGTTTGAACACAAAACAATTAAAATTTTGTATAGCAAAATACACCATTAAAAAAGAGAAATGGGGCCTCCCTGGTGGCGCAGTGGTTAAGAGTCCGCCTGCCGATGCAGGGGATACGGGTTCGTGCCCCGGTCTGGGAGGATCCCACATGCCGCGGAGCGGCTGGGCCCGTGAGCCATGGCCGCTGGGCCTGCGCATCCGGAGCCTGTGCTCCGCAACGGGGGAGGCCACAACAGTGAGAGGCCCACATACCGCAAAAAAAGAAAAAAAAAAAAAAAAAAGAGAAATGAAAATCTTGAAATAAATCTATGCAACCCTTATGGCAGACAAAGGGATTATATCTCAATAAACAGAGATTCTATAAGTTGTTAAGAAAAAGTTAATTAACCTGATACACAAGTTACAAATAAGCAATTGCATGAGAAGAAATCCAAATATTCAACACACATGAGAGATGCTCAGTCTTTTACATGGTCACGGAAATGCAAATGTAAGCAATAACGAGGTGCAGTTCTTCCCCCCTCCCCAGATCAGCAAAAATGAAAAAGAATCAACAATCAGCTGCTGCTGGAGAGATTTTGAATCAGTCAGGTGTCTTTATACATTACTGGTCAGAGGGTGAATTGCTACAACTGTCCAGAAAATAATAATTTGGTAATATATTAAATACTCTTGGGATAAATAGTCTCTCTTTTGAAAATCTCTTATTCATATATAAAAAATACATGGGCTTCCCTGGTGGCGCAGTGGTTGAGAGTCCGCCTGCCGATGCAGGGGACACGGGTTCGTGCCCCGGCCCAGGAAGATCCCACATGCCACGGAGTGGCTAGGCCTGTGAGCCATGGCCGCTGAGCCTGCGCGTCCGGAGCCTGTGCTCCACAACGGGAGAGGCCACAACAGTGAGAGGCCCGCGTACCTCAAAAAAAAAAAAAAAAAAAAAAGAAGAATATATACTTATGTACATGCTATATGTATAAGCACATATGTGTGTAAATATATATACACACATATTATATACACACATACATATATATGTTCTTTTTTCTCCAAGGGTGTATATTAAAGACATTTATTGCAGCAATTTTGTCGTGGCAATTACAAAACACATAAAGAACAACCAAATGTACACTGAATCTGAGGAATAGTTTAAGAAAATGTGGTATATACAAACTTCAAAATTTTAAATTATTTAGAATTAGTCTTCTGTTTAGAAGAAATAAGTCAAATTTATATCTAAAGACTTCAAGGTATATCTATGACCTGTTATTATTAAGCAAAGCAAGCTGTAGAGTCTGACCCAATTTTTTAAAAAAAATTAAAAACACTATATATGCATTTAAAATAAAGAAATGTGTAATATAAATTTAAAAGATCCACATCCCTACATAATTATAAAGGTAAGCTTCAATTACCTAGAGTATGTGTTTATATGTGTGGAATCCTTATTACCCGATCTTCCCTAATAAACTGGGAATAAATGATGAGGTTATTAATTAATTATTAGGTTATCAATAAGTTAGTCTGCATTTGGATTAATAACACCTTTAAAACATAAGTCTTTTTTTGTAACAGAAACTACTGACAATACAGCAAATGTTAAGATCCTGACGGCAATTAATATGTTATTTTACTTCAGAAAATTCTAGGCAAAAAGAAGGCATTGCATCTGGGAGCGTGACAAGAGGTGAATGCGGAGTAGGTGTTAGGACATTCTGGCTGACAGAAGAGATGGTTAGGCTTTCCGTAGATAAGAATAGCAGGTGGGAGTTTCACAAGACATGGCCAATGGCAACATGCAAAGCTACCAGTGGGTAGAGGTGTGGGCTGGTTGTGACATCCGAGTTGAAAGACAGAACTAGTAATAAGGCAGGTTTCCAGGCTCAGAGAAACTGAAGTGCCGATTGGCTGAACAAAGCAGACACTCAAGAAAGGAAGGTGATGTCAAGAACCCAGGTAATTAGCAATGGAACTTAAGGAGGGTTTTAGGACCACCACGTGTGGTTGCGTGGGCTGTGTGATGCACAGCTTCAGGGAATGCTGTTGGCTTAAGCTACAGTGTGAGGGGTACCTCCTAGGTATGTAGAACAAGGCAAGAAGCCCATTAGAGTACTGGGATTTTACCCCAAGATCAGAGTAGATCAGCAACAAAACTGACAACCTGCTGATTACCACCATCACCATCATCACCACCACCACAACCAACATGACCGTGCTAGCTGACATTATGACAATGTGTTATGCTTTACAGAACACATTCACTGGTCCTAGAAAGAGCCAAAGAAGGTAGCCAGGTCAGATATTACAATTGTCATTAAAATGGAAGAACAAAGACTCAGAAATGTTCACTGACTTGCCCAGGATCTCAAAGGTAGTCAGTGGCAGAACAGGCATGTGAACTCCAGACATCTCCTTCTAAAACCATTCTGTTCCCACTGTCTTAAACTGCTCACGACGGGAATGAAGTTTGGTCCATGACATTGGGATTGGGTTGAGGTTGGGGCCTGCTGAGCAGTGAGCCAAACAGATCATCATACACATCGTAATTTTAAAATATGAATTATATTTTCTTATTTTTTCAGACCCAAGGGGTAAACAAATTCTCCTTGGAAGGGGATTTCCTGCTGTGTAGCATTCAGACTCAACTTGTCCATACTGATTTCTATTTTGTTGTAGTGACTATTTGTTTAGACAGAACATATTACACAAAGGATTTATGGCAGCTTACAAAAACACATATAATACAAAATAAAATTGAATAAAATGTAAGGAAATGAGGAAATTGAATTAGAAGGAACATGAGTGAAGAAAAGAAAACAACCAGCCAAGAATGAGGTTAGTTCACAAAATAAATAAGGCCCTCAATAAAGTTCTCTCTATTTGCTAGAGGGAGACCACAAATTTGGCTCTCAGCTTTTCAGCAGTCAAGAGAAAGGGGGAAACATGATTTACAGCATTTAAAAGATACAATTATAAGCCAGTGGCTCAGGAGAAATACAAGTGTTCTTGGTACTAAGACTAGAAAGCTATATTTTCCATTGTTTCATATAATGCTAATAATAGCAGTCAGTTTTTATAAGGATCTTACTATGTGTCAGGCATGATGCTAAGTGCTTTGAATGCTTTATCTCATTCAATTCCCACATGAAAATCATAGAATGTGTATTATTAGTATCACTTTTTTTTTTTTTTTTTTTTTTTTTTTTTTGCAGTACGCGGGCCTCTCACTGCTGTGGCCTCTCCCGTTGCGGAGCACAGGCTCCGGACGCGCAGGCTCAGCAGCCATGGCTCACGGGCCCAGCTGCTCTGCAGCATGTGGGATCCTCCCGGACTGGGGCACGAACCCGTGTCCCCTGCATCGGCAGGTGGACTCTCAACCACTGAGCCACCAGGGAAGTCCTAGTATCACTTTTTTTACAAATGAGGAAAATGAAATACAGAGATGTTAAGTAAGTCCCTGAAGGAAACACAATTAATAAGTACCTGATTTGGGATTCCAACACTGTTCTGCTGACTCCAAAGTTATGCTTCTACCACACAGCTTCCATTTGGGAGCTATACCTTGATCCAATCCCTAAGTACCCCTGAATAGACAATAGAACCCCTCATTAACCAACCTAATATAGTCCCCACCACTTCCTCTCTGCCACGTAATTTCATTTTGTTTTCTTCATTGCACTTACCACCATCTGAAATATCTTCAGTTGCTCAACTTATTTTACTGTCTTTCTCCTATCAGAATGTGAACTACACAGCTGCAATGATCTTGTTTATCTTGCCACTCTTGTATCACCAGAGCCTACTTTACTGCCTAAGACATAGGAGGTACTCAATGATATTTCTGAATGAATGAATGTTTCAAAGAGCAAGTATTAGGTGTTCATCAAACCTTTTGCATGTCTGAGGATCCAGTTGCCCCTACTGATTCTCAGTTCCTTCTCCAGTCTCCATGATTTATCTATACTAGTTACTCACCAGAAATATATTGTTTTCTATAACTTGGCTATTTTTCATAATCTAGCTTGGCATAGATTTGATTTTATTCAGTTGATCTTATAATTTTAAAAATTATGTTTTAAGAATAAAGATGATACCATCACTTGTCATACATGAAGAAATTTTAAGACATCCATTTGCCCATAAAAAAATGATTGCTGATTTCTAAAAGTGTACTTTCAAAGAATTTGCATAGAGGCCTATTCCATACAGATTTTGCTATTTGCTGCCCAATAATTCCTATTTAAAAAACAGACCAGTTCTAAGCAACTTAATGGCTTAAAGCACAATGAACCGCATGTTAACTTGTTCTGGTTGAATACCTAATTCTACTTGCCATGTTTTCAGGCAGGAAAAGTAGTCAAATTCTTAAACAGTGCAGCTTCACTAGGTCAATAATGCTCCCATTATTAGAAAATTAAGAGGCTTTTGAACTATAGACAAAAGAACACATATAGAGCCCCAAGATATTCAGAATAAATGAATGACATTCATAAATGCAATCCAGGAAATCTGGGATTAAGACTGTTAGCCCTGATTGTCCTCATTCATATTCTCAGTATTCTCTAAGTCTTTCTGGCTCTCTTGGAATTTGTATCACATGGCTGTCATTTCCAGAAAGGAGGGCAAACTAATCTCACAAACATCGCTCCCTGCAATCTTAGGAACTGACTGTGAACATTTGGCCTATTCCTCAAAAGTAGGTCTTTTTTCTTCTTGTTTCTTTGAAGTTTTCTGTTGCTAACTTACTGTTTCAGTTAAATGGCTAAATCATATGAAAATGTAGGCTAAATTGAAAGATATGTAAAGTTGATGATGTCCTCTTGATTTATTTTTCTGGATTCAGGTGGTCCAAATGTAGCAGACAGGTAAGGAAAGAAGCAACTTGGGCTATGAATAATGGCTGGATTATACTTTCATACTTCAAAAAGAAAATTTGGAAAATGTATAAAGTACAAGATAATGACCCATCTACTCTAAAAAAACACAATGATAAATGGCTAAGGTGCTGTGATATTGTGATTTATAATAAGAAAAAATATTCTGGTCTTCATCCACAGTTCCTGGCACCCTTATAGTTTCCTACATAAGAGCAATGGAAACATCTTTCCTAATTTAGTTTTGTTCCCAGTTCCTGAACTAACTCAAGTCATGAAGGTGAAAGGGGTATATTTTGTTATTTATAACAAGCCCTTTCACCCACACCTGACTTTATGTTAATGAGGTGACATTTGGACCACCCATCCCCCTAAAGATGAGGGCACATTGCCAGGAGAAATAACCTAATGATGAGAGGGACAGAATTTTCAGTCCAATCCCCCAGCCTCTAGGGAAGGGAGAAGGGTTGGAGGTTGAATCAATTACCAATGACCAATGACTTAATCAATCGTGCCTATGTAATGAAGCCTCTATAAAAACCCAAAAGAACAGGGTTTGGAGAGACTCCAGGTTGGTGGAGGTGCTTGGAGAATGGCTCACCCAGAGAGGGCAGGGGAGCACTGTGCCCCGTCTCACATAACTTGCCCTTTGCATCTTTCCATTTGCCTTTTCCCAAGTTATATTTTTTTATAATAAACTGGTCATCTAGTGAGTAAAATGTTATCCTGAGTTCTGCGAGCCACTCCAGCAAATTAATTAAACCCAATAAAGGGGTCGTGGGAACTCCAGGTTATAGCCAGTTGATCAGAAACACAGGTAACAACCTGGATTTGTGATTAGCACCTGAATGGAAGCGGTGGGGGGGCAGTCTTATAGGACTGAGCCCTTAACCTGTGGATTTGATGCTCTCTCCAAGTAGATAGTGTCAGAACTGAATTAAATTGTGGGATACCCAGCTGGTGTCGCAGAATTGCTTGATATGGCAATTCACCCCCTCTTCACATTTGGTGGCCAGAAATGTCATGAGTGAAGTATTGAGAGTAATGTAGAGAGTAGAGGAGAAACACAGGAGGAATTCTTCCTTTGCTTTTTGGTGTTAGAAGTGGAATTTGCTATAACAGTTCTGGTTCACGAAAACATGTGGTTTGGGAAGAAAAAGGGTGAAAGGGCAGGGGATAAGAACCTTTGATTCCTGGGTGGCCACGTGGTCAGCCATGGTATGAAACACTCAACTGTGCTGTGCTCAGTTACTAAAGATAAAAGTTACCAATGAGTAAGCTTCATAACTTTGCTTAAGGAGACAACCTTCCAGAAACTTTTAGCTCCTATGTTTTCTTAAAACAAGAGAAAGGAACAAATTGTTTCTACCATCTGAGTTACAGGGATCATCTTGAGAAAACTAAGTCATTTACTGAATGGCGCCAATCCCATCATGCACTGGCAAGGCCAGATGCCCAGAAAGCCCAGTTTAATTATCCATTGGTAGTTAGATTTTAAATATAGCATTGTACAGTAAAAAAAACCCCAAAAAACTAAGAATGATTTATATTTATGATTAGAGAGGAACAGAGAAAGAAGGAAGGAAAGAAAGAAAGAGGTACAAAGTCATTCACAGAGGGTGCAAGAGAACAGTTCTTAACAACTAGAAAACCAAAGGTAATTTTTAGCCAAGTAAATATTCGCTCCAAAGAAAAGATATCCTCTTTGTTCATCTGCAGACTCCATTTGTTTATACATTATTGTGAAGAGTTTGGACTAAAAGAAGAGTTTTTAAGCTCTAACATAATGACACACAGTACTTTCCATCTTCTTCAATGAAAAGTCCTGAAATAGAATATGCTCTTAACAGAACATCCTTTTTTTTTGTCCTGCTAACTTCTTTGGCTGCTTTAAATATTTCCCTTGCTTGAGATTTAAGGTCTATGGAACATGCATAATTTGGCCAAGTGCAAAAAATAGATCCCATATTATAATTATATAGAGAGTTCATAAAGAAAGTAGCTTCCCTTAAGATAAGCTCTCTAAATTCTCTCAATATTATTAAGTAGGTAGTTGCAATGAAAAAAAATACTCTATTTGATATATTCAACATTTATTTCTCCTTCTCAGAATTAGTTGCCTTAACTTACTGAATGTGTTGGGAATATGTCAATACATAAAACTGTAAAATCTATTACACAATGGAATTTTTAGCAGCTCATAAAAGTGATGCTATATAAAGATAGTTAATGACATGGAGAAGTGTCCATAATATAAACTAAGTAAAAAAAACTATAAAACCTTATGCATGAAGATTGCATATTTTTATAAAAAATAGTCTACATCAACATATATATATAAAAGACCACAAAGATACATATATCAAGATGACATTGTTATCTAACAGTTAAGGATTATTTTTACTTCCTCCTTTTCCTTTGCTATATTTCTAAATATTCTGAAACTCTATGAAAATATATTCCTTTTGGAGTTAAAATAAAAACATTACTAAATATCCAATGTCCAATTAGTATGATCATTAAACCAGTTCTCTTAAGACGTCAGTCATCCTAATGTTGAGTCTAATTATGCAAAACAAACAGATGTACTGCGTGGTCCAGTGTTGAAACTTCACATAGACATTGCCTAAGCTTGACCTCTAGCATTTCCAGAATGTGTTCCAGCATCCTCCTTGCTGCTTTAGTAGCTAGAAATGTAGAAAAGCAACAGATGGTGACAGTTGTGACTGTCAGGATGCCAAGCTCAAGAATGGAATTTCTACTTCAAGATGATTTTGCAGGGGTACAATAATATCTGGATAATCTAAACACAAAGCTTTCCAAAATGCAAACGTTTGGGATTTAAAAAGAAAGGTGATTATGTAAGAAGCTCTTATAGTTTAACATTAAGCCTTTAGGTTAAGAAAAGAGTAGAAAGTTAACCAGATACCTGAAGTAGATTACAGAATTTCTTCTTCTAGACTTTCTTAAAGTGAAATCTAATTTGACATTATAATTCATTTTTTATGATGATCTATAAGATGGTCATTATAGGTCTTTCACCTTTTAACCTCTGGCTCCAACATGAACACCTAGCTATCGATGACTGTATTTTCAGAGCATGAGAATCTACATTATCATTAGCTTACATAGAATATAATTCATAAAGTTAAATTTTCTGTTGGGAAAATTTACAATACTTTCCCAAAGCAAACCAAAAAATTAACTTACATTAAAAATTACATTAAAAATTAATATGTTTGAGTTTTGAAGTCACACAAATCTGAATTTGAATTCTGTCTCTAGCACTTTTTTTTTTTTGGATCCCCGACTCTACTAATTTTTTTTTAACATCTTTATTGGAGTATAATTGCTGTACAATGGTGTGTTAGTTGCTGCTGTATAACAAAGTGAATTACCTATACGTAGACATATATCCCCATATACCCTCCCTCTTGCATCTCCCTCCCACCCTCACTATCCCACCCCTCTAGGTCATTGCAAAGCACAGAGCTGATCTGCCTCTAGCACTTTTTATTAAGCGATTAACCTGGAGAAAGTTATTGATTTGGGGCCTTGATTTATTTTGTCTGTAAATTGACATCTAATCATGAGGGTTTTTTTTTAATGCTCAAATGTTCTTTGTTGACACAATTTCTTCCACCTTTACAATATATGACACAATTTCAGTAGCCATATGGTTTCAGCACACAGCTACCTCTCCTGAAGTTTATAAGAGGTCCTTAAATCCTCATGTTCCCTGAACATTATAGGTAGAAGTGCATAACAAGCAATGGCATAATACAAAGATTCTCCAATTTTGCTTTGAAGACTGTGACACCTAAACTCCAAGATAGTCCCCAATGATCCCTGCCTCCTGGTATTCATACCCTCTGCAGTCCCCTCCCCATGAGTGTGGGCGAGACCTAGCAACTCATTTCTAATGAATAGAATACAGTGAAAATGATGGTGTGTGACTTGAAGATGAGGTCATACATGGCACTGTGGTGTCTCTCTCTCCTCACATATTCTGGGGGAAGCCATGTCTCAGCAGTCCTGTGGAGAGGTCCACGTGTTGAAGAACTGAAGCCTCCTGCCAATAGCCATGTGAGCGAGCTTGGAAGTGAATCCTTCAGCTTAGTCAAGTCTTCAAAGACTTAGCCCTGCCTGACAGCTTGACTGCAGTAAGCCCTGAGGCAGAACTACACAACTAATCTGCTCCCAGACTCCTGACCTTCAGAAACTATGTGAAATAAATAGTCCTGCTAGATGTTGAGGTAATATGTTATGCAACAATAGACAACAAATACACAGACCAAATCCAAAATGATAAAGGTGGCAGGGTCTACAGAAAAAAATGCCATTTTCAAGGAAGACAGGAAAGAAGTTTCTAAAATATAACTACATTTATTTGAAAATGTAGTTTGAAAATCAAGGAAAAGAACTACACATTTGATTGTTTTAATAAAAGTACTACCATATTAAAACATGGCAGAGATTTTTCTCTCAGGCTTTTACATTCATTCCTTCCAGGAACTTGGGTCTAGTGTCCCAGGACTGCATTGAAACACATCAGAGTCACATCCTACATTGCAGTAGACTTGTGTCTTATATCCATGTAGTATTTTGGACTTGGTATTTACTATATGGCCCCGAATACCCTTGACACATAATAATTCATAATTTTCCCAAAGCCTGCATTTGCTTCCCATGTTCTGTGAGTTTGCCCACCACAAGCAACTCACTTAGCCTATGTACTAATGTAGCTTTTCTGGTCCCCACCACATAAGAAGTCACTATCAAGAAATATACAGGTTACAGTGGTTTTCACAAATTTGAAACATTCTTGGGATAAAATATCCTGGGTCCAACAGATTGCCCTAAATCACAGTCCTCATAGGCAAATAGTCTGGGTGTTAGGACACAGCCCAGGTACCTTAATTTTCTCCTGTGTCAGAGTGAATCTGCTGCCTTTTGGGGCCACTGTCAGAGTTTAGAGTATGACTTTAGTCACCCATGTTTTTGTACAAGAATCATATTCTTGAGGCCAAGTTGTAAGCTGTCATATCCTCATTATTTCTTGAAGGGGTTATCATGTCTTAGTAAAAACTGCAGTCTAGATCTCTGCTTTAGTATACATTTAGCTGCTATCTGGGGTCTATTCTGCCTTTGGTTGTTAATAGTGTCCCAGTTTTTATTCAGGTAACCTCCCCTCTCATAAACAGATTATGGGTTTTTAGGGATGCTCTCGGGGTGAGGCATATGGTTTAGGTTTGAAATAATTTGCCTTATTTTATCACCTGGCCACAAACTGTTCAGGGATGAAGTAAGTAATTAACTTAAATTGGTCTATAGGGATGCTCAGGATATTACTGACAGTTGTGAAAGACTCATTCTTTCCCACTGAATATGAACCTCCAAGGATAAAACTCCAGGAGTTTCAGGAAACCATGATAAGATGAAAAAAGACAGAATCAGTCTGAGAATAAAGTCACTCCATGGAAAGCAGAGATGGGAGATTGATCCTGGCCAATTATTTGAGCCCTCGATCAAACTATACCTAAAGCTAGATATACTACAGAAGTGTTGTTATTTGAACCATGAAATGTTCTTTAGTTCTGATTGGGTTCTTGTCACTTGCTACAAAATATTCTTAACCATTAAGCCTTCCCTGACATGGAAGAATTCCAGGGGTAGTTATACAGCTTAAACTCACCTTTTGGGACATTCACTATACTAATACAAAATTATGATTAAACTAATTTGTCTATTAAAAAACAATTATTTATCCACATCACATAACACACTAAATGCTACAAAATTTATTTACTGTAGCAAAGAAATAAGAAGGCAAGACTTTCAAAGCCCTTCAGATCACATCTAGGAATTACCTGTTTACCTGCAAGATGAAACTCAAAAACCTGGTCAACAGCAGAACCAAGTTGAGGAGAGGCATAAACCAGAACTCAGGATGTAACTGAAACACAGAGTTATCCAGAGCTTTTGGCTTTAATGGTCTTTGAAATCAACCACTTGATAAAAATCTTTACAAAGAATGTTTCGTGTCAAAAAACAAGAGAATGTCTGTCTGGGTGATGGTCTGGGTGAGCAAGACAAGAAGCTTCAGGATTCTAGGAATCTCACAGCGACCATTTCAGGCTCTTGGAGACTCCCCATCATCTTCTCATGTGCTCACAGAAGTCTTCCCACTGCCCCCAAAACTGCCACTATATCTTCTCTTTTCTCCTCCTTTCTCCTTCTCCCTCTCTTCCCTCCTTCCCTCCCTCCATCCCTCCCTTCCTTCCTCTCCTGTCCCCTTCCCTTTCCCCTTCCCTTCCCTCCCCTCCCGTCCTTCTCCTCCCCTTTCCTTCCTCCTCCTCCTCCTCTTCTTCCACCTTTCCTCCTATTCCTTCCCTTTATTTTCCTTCCTTCAAGGAAAGGAGTAATCCATAATCTCCCCATCCTTTATATTCCAAAGCCTACTTATTCCCCAGTTCTCTCATACTTTGCCCAAGCTAAAATGTTCTTCACCCAGCAACCTATGCTGAACTTGCTGAACTGGAAAAGCCTGCATCTGCTTCCACTCTACCATTTTCCCTCACACCCCAGGGTTCCCTCCTTCCTAAAGTGGTAGACTTGTGGCCTAATGTATATTGATGGAATTCTCAGCACACATTTGGTTAAAGCCATTTTTTTTTCTCCCACCACAGCCTTGACCTTGAGGACATTTCATATTCCCTGTATATTGCATTTGTACAAAAATATTAATAACAGCTTCTTAATTGAACCTCTGGAACATAATTAGAATGTTTTGGGATAAACATTCTAATTGTGCTGTCCTCTCCTTGGAATAAATAAACTGCATATTTTCCTGACTCTAAAAGAAAGAAGATAAAGGAAAAAATTCATTTGTGGACAAATGTTCTCATGAAATGCTTTGTGCCAGAAATTGGGAATCAGGAAAGGATGAGGGATACATGCATCTTTCATGTTCCTGTTAAATTTTTAATTTTAAAACTCATGGCTTTGATGATGTCAGAAACAAGTGAGAGAGAAAGAAACAAGTGATCTCTCCTCTGAGCTAGGAAGATTGAAAAGTTATGTACTTGTATATTTTGGAAGTTGGGAGTGGCTTTTTACTCTGGCTAAAAGAAAAAATCACAATAATTTCCCCAATTCAGGAAATGAATACTCATTAATACTGCTCATTTTGGTATAAATTAAGCCACAAAATAATTCTTTGGTACCACAAGAATTCTTTTGGTACCATATATTACACACACACACATAGCAAACACATATCAATTACTCCACCAAAATCATTTAGCAGCTGAAATATCTCCCTTTCATCATGTATGTTCCATTCCTAAATCTCTTTTCTGTAAAACATGAACATTCAAACCCGCTGATACTTGGTTAAATGTTGACCCTCTGCCTTTTTGAGTAAGCTGAAAATTATTGATTTATTTAAAAATAACTCCACTTCCTTGGTTTTCCTACTAAATCACCATGTGCATAAGTAATGTAAGTGGATTACAGGAAACATTAGCACTAGCAATGGTTGTTGCAAGCCACCAGAGCCATGGCACCATTAGAGACTAGATCAAGAGAGGTTAGGGAAGGCTAATGCCGCAAAATCGCCCATTGCCTTCATGTCATCATCACCCAAAAGAAAAAGCACAGCTTCTTCATGAATCTCCAAACCACAAATGAGCTAAAAGTGAAATGACCTGCCAGAGTTCCTCACTGATGCCTTTTATTCTCCATAATATTAAATTAACTATACAGTACATGACATTATAAGATAGAACAAACCTCTTGATCCATAACTCACAGTGACTTTAAGAGTTGATGATATGGGTGGATGATGGTCACTAGAGGAAATATCTCTCCTGAGCCTGAGCATTAGCACATGCATATCCATATACAGCGACATTATTAACATCATTTGTCTTCACTCAATAGACAGAGTGCATGGCTTTCACCTTCAGAACATCTGTTACTCATGTAAATGCAGAAAATTTGTTCAAGTATTTCAGGAGGCCAAAGGACCCACATATTTTCTCATAACAAGAGCTCATCTTATGTTCTCTATTTATGATTTTTATTGGCTTACCAACATTTCTCCCCAGACATTTCCCAAGCAAAACTAGAGACTCCATTTCACTTGTGGATGCCCCAAATGATGGGTATTTCTAGATACCCCGAACGATGGCCAGATCATAATAAATATATATATATATTTTTTTCTTTTTGCGGTATGTGGGCCTCTCACTGTTGTGGCCTCTCCCGTTGCGGAGCACAGGCTCCGGATGCGCAGGCCTAGCGGCCATGGCTCACGGGCCCAGCTGCTCCGCAGCATATGGGATCCTCCCAGACCGGGGCACGAACCCGTATCCCCTGCATCGGCAGGCGGACTCCCAACCACTGCGCCACCAGGGAGGCCCCATAATAAATATTGAATGGATGCTAGTTGAAAACATCAATGAATGGATCTTTGATTCTCAATACTAAGTGTTCTATATGTAGTAGATAAAAAAAATAAAGAAAAGGGAAAAAGCTTATTAATTTTAATTACATTAGGTTTATAGAGAGGTTGCCAAAATGCAAACATGGTTTCATTGAATCATCTTGCCTTAAAAGTCAACATATTTGGTTATGGTTGGGGGCAGAAATGCAATTAACAACCATTTAGCTACTGACTTGTAGTTTTAATGTGGATCCTCCTATTGTAATTTTAAACTCGAGAGGGACTATAGTCCAAACAGTGTGTCAACCTTAGCATGTGTTTAAACTATGATACTTCCACAAATTGGGAACCTCTGGCCTGGTTACATACCCTAAGAATACAAAAATGGACCCATTACATCACCTTGATTAATAAAAGGTGATGCTTGTTCAGTGATATTAGGAATATTATCCATCAATTACTTCCAAACCATCTTATCTACTCCAGTTATAGAAAACTCTCCTCCCTGTACATCACTCTCTCCCTTTCAGGGTCTCTTCATTTCTTGTAATTTGAGTCAAGTGACCAGAAGATCTTTAATAAGTACTATTTATTTACATAAACTGAGACTCAGGCCTATCTGCTTAAAACAGATTATCATAGAAGTCAGGAGGCTCCATACAGGATATGATTCAACATAACTGTAAGGACTTCCTGAAGCAATTTTTTGTTCAAATTTTTAAACACCTACTATGCACCTTGCATTGTGCTGTGTAGAGAAGATACAGACAAGGTTTCTTATTTTATGGGCTTACGTTCAAGAGGAAGCCAACAGATAATAATCAAGTAACAAAAAAGAAATACCAGAGAATAAGAAGTGCTATGGTAAATAGTCATTGAGATCCAATGATAACTATTCACTATTAGGTTTTGTTTGTTTGTTTTAAAGTATCAACCACAGAGGAAACCATCAGATGAGCATCAGTTAAATGCAATACTTACCACCACAATCACATTTGCTGCTGGGATTGGAAGGTTTTCCACTTCAAGGTCTTGACCAGCCATGGCCAGCAGATTGAGAGATGGGTCATATGCAGGTCTAGGAAATGCTGAATTAACAATTTGGTGGCGTTTGCTTATTTGAGCTTTAGAAGAGGAATGGTAGCTATGTTTCTGTATCTTTTGTGGAGCTATATCCAGGCTTTTCTCAATGTCTTGTGAATGGTGATAAATAAAAGCTGGCTTCCCACTCTTCTTCTGATGAATTGCCAAAAAGTGATCATTATTTCTTGAAAGGCACCCTGAAAGGGGGAAGAAACAGAAACGAAAATCAAAGACCTTATTCAGTAAGTTGAATAGAATATCTGATAAAGAGAATTACTGGTTCTTAGGAAGCTTTAAGACTTGTGAAGGATTTAGATCAGTTCATCTCCATTTTTGTCCCTGCTCCATTATCCCCGACAAAGAGAACACACTTGGTGGTATGGAGGCATCTCAGAGACTTTGGGTGGACAGAAGTGGGTATAGTTGAAAAAGTTCTATTTAAAAGATATTCTAATGCCTCTTTTTGTTAGGAATTTCCTCCTTTATCTAAGCTCATGGTCGGAATACCCCGTTGAGCAGCTCTTCTTGGATGCCCTAACTGTTCCTCAAATGACAAGCATTTATATCATATTCAAGTTTTCTTCCCTTTAATCAATAGCATTTCACACAATTCTTATTTTATACTTCTTTTATCCTACTTATAATCAATGTGCAATTTTTAAGATACTTATAGACTATTTTAAGCTGACTAAGGGCAGGAATCTAAGTATACGCATTGTGGTAGCAACTTCCAGTTGTGTAATGATATCCATTCTCTCCTTCTTACTTAGTAATATGGTCATCTAGATAAAGTAGTACATGCTCCTTTATTTCTTCTGTTAGGTAAATATCCACTAACTTGAATAACTTTTTCCTATTTGTCATTGGCCACAGGAGGAAACAGATAACATACACATGTGAGTCAAAAGTATATCACTAGGTCAAACACCAATTAGAAAAGTAAATTTAAGACCTTCTGTATAAGATGATAAGCAGATTGAATAGATCACAACATAGTAATGCCACCCACACTGTCCTAGCAACCCTAGGCACCACAGATTTTCCCTGGGTATGCCTATGGCAACAATAGCTGTACAAGTGCTGTCCTTAGACGATTACTTCCCTCCTTTTATAAGAATTCTGGGGTGCCTAGAATTCTTACTGAATATTTATAGTAGAGGAATTGCTAGTTTTTACAGCTTTTTCCATCCATCGAGCCTCTGTGACCAGTATATATTTCTAGCACCTTCAGCAATCCTGTCTTACCAGTATGCTGTCAAATTTCACTTAGAGATAGGAAGACAGGTTATTTTTTCAGTCAGCTCAAGTGCTTTCACCATGATGTAATAGTTTGGAAATCATTGGGTCCCAGGGACTTTAGGCTTTTACAGCATTCAAATCACAAATACATTTCACGTGAATTCTGAGATAGTCATATTGGGTTGGCCAAAAAATTCATTTGGGTTTTTCCTTAAGGTGTTACAGAAAACCTGAACGAAAATTTTGGCCAACCCAAGAGAAACTAGTCCTCATGTCTTCAATCCTGAGCACGCTGAATTGACTGTAACTTAAAAAAGAAAAAAAATCAAGCTACCATAATTTGCCAAAGATGATGATTGGACAGTGTGACCTTGAAATGACTGTAAACTTTGTTTCTCTGAATGAAAAAAGAATTCCTCAGATTTGGTAATGACATTGTCATTAGGAACATATTTAAATGAATACGGTCCTTCACTGTTAATATTCTTGCAGTTTTATTAATGGAGAATAGGGCTAAAATATTTTAGATGTATATTAACTTTCTGACCACAATTGTTTGTTTAGTATTTTACTAAAAGTAATTCACTAAATGATACTATAGTGTCCTACAGCATTTCTATACTACAGATGAAGTTTCCTCTCTTCCCTATTAAAGGACTGAGTCTGACATTGTGAAGAGTAACAATGAATGGTCATCTTGGGGTTAAGAAATAGAGCACACATATTATTTTTATCCTAGTTGACTTTTTAAATACTCCTCATTTAAAGATGGTCTCTTGTTTCAGGAAAGGCATACTGCATACTTGAATGAATTTGGGTGTTTCATCTGAGGGAATGGTTCTCCTACCAAAAAGAGGAATCTATAACATTCAGTAGCATGGCAACTGTATCTAACATGATAGTGCTATTGAAATAGTCATGTTAATAAAAATTAACATGCAAAAAATGCTTGCAAGATTCGGAAAACCAAAAAAACCCATAGTGGGGGATGGCGAAGAATTTCACTAGGAAAGAGAAGCAGCTCAGAAGGTCAGAGAATGCAGATTTATGAGGAAGGGAAAAATGAATGGAGAACTGAGAAAATTACAGTTATCTTCAACCTTTCTTTTTATATGATGTCAATCACAGAAAACCTTTTCAGAGCCACCTTATGTAAATAGAATAGGTGAGTCCAACTAACAAATGTCTCTTGTGCTAAAATTGGCCTACAGGGAAAGGTAAAAAAATCTAATTTTAAGTGCAGTTGAAACACAACTAAAATTTCCCAGCCCTATCCAGTCGTATACGTGAAAGGACTTAGTCCTGCTTTGTCCTTGAGTAATGAGAACCAAGATGGCAGCACAATATTAGGAACCCCACCATAGCTATTAGGTAAGAAAAAGTTTTCCAAAGTGTTGTGCTTAGATCCCTACATCAGAATTATCTAGGATATTAAGATGCAGATTCACAGATCTTAGCCTAGAACTACCATAGCAGATCTCTGGATATGTAGCCTACAAATCTGGATTTCTAATTGAAATTTTCTCACATTCCAACCCTGAAGTTGAGGACCACCAAGCTAGTATCTGGAATAAGTTTTATTTTTTCTGTCTTCAAACATTACCCCTCTATCATCACCTCCTTCACTTTGACATTATAAATATACTCAAGTAAACATTTTGGAAATGTTAAGATTAAGATGTCTATTAAATATCAAAGTGGAGATGTTGAATTAGAAACTTAATAAATGTTTAGTTCATGGTTGGAGAGAGAGAGAGATTTGTGTCATCCAATGCAGATAAAATTTAAAGTCAAGTGACTGGAGATTGATTGAGAAGAGAAGAGTATATAGGACAGAACTCCTGGTAGAATTACAATATTTAGTGTCAAGGAGCTGAATGAAATGGAGCCAGCAAAGATAAATGAGAAGGAATGGTAGTAAAGTAGGAGGAAAACCAAGAAATAGTAGTTCATAGAAGATTAAGAAAAAAAATGTTTTAGAACCTGTATGCATTATAAGGTCTTAGACAGAAGCAACTGAAAAATCAATCTTATAGTGATGTCTCTAGAAACTAGAACATAAATGGAATTTCCACGTGTTTCCATGCAAGCTAAGTCACACTGAAGACACACTCATAGACTTAAAAAATTACAAGGTACATGGTGAATATTGCCTTGAGAGATGGTCAGAAGATGGAGAAGTAGGAAGATTCTTATCTTATAAATAAAAGGGAAAAGATTCTTATCTTATAAATAAAAGGGAAAAATAAAGGGGCCTTCAAAATAAGTTAATTAAAACATCCAAAGAGATAAAGAGAAAAATAAGAATAAGGTATTTGAGGAAAAGAGAACAGGCATGTTTCAATCCAAGTGGAAATCGTAGAAATGAAAAATATCATAATTGATGAAATGCAATATATGGGTTAGACAGTAGACTAGACACCACTGAATAGAGAATTGGTAAGTTGGAAAAGTTTCGGTAATAATTCAGAAAGCAGCACAGAGAAATTAAGAGAGGAGATAAGAAAAAGAAGGTAAGAGATTGTAGTGGACTCTTCAGATGGGACTCTAAGACCCATACCTACTGGCATTCATGCCCATTGAGAGTGAGCAAGGTCTTGCTCTTGACTTACTTCTAACCAACAGGTGATGGGATGTCATTTAGCATTCCTGCTAAAAAAGATGTGACTTCTGTGTTGCTGGGAAATGCCAGCTGACTTTGATGAAGCAAGTTGCCATGTTGGAGTGGTCCATGTGAAGAAGGAGGCTTCTAGCCAAAATCCAGGGAAGAACTGAGGCTCTCAGTTGCAACAACGACTGAGGAACTGAATCCTGCCAGTTATTATGTAAATGAGCTTGGAAGCAAGTCTTTCCTCAGTTGAATCTTCTCCTAGGAGCCTAGTGCAGGCCAACACTTTAACTGAAGTCTTACGAGACACCTTGAAGCAGAAGTCTCAGTTAAGTCACGGCCAGATTTCTGACTCACAGAAGCTGAGAAATAATAAATATATATTGTTTTAATCTGATAAATTTTAGGGCAATTTGTCATGCAGCAACAGGACACTAATGCAGAAAGACTGAGTGATACTGAGGATAACATGATAGGTTGTAAAATACCTTTAATAGCATTGAAGACATGAAGCATTAGAAAAATTGAACATTTTACAAGATTTAAGGAGGGAAGTGATATTATAAAATTTATATTTCTCAAAAACTACTCTGGCTATACAAGAAAATGGATTGGGAGTAAGCAAGACTAAGTGCAAAGGTACCAGGTAAAATATTTTAGATGACAGGAGAATAGCCCAGACAAGGTGGCAGTAGAGGGACAAAGCAGAGACAAATTCCAGAAGTGTTAAGACATAGGAATTGACCAAAAAAAAAAAGGGGGAATAAATTCAGTTATTGAGTTAATGTTGTAGGAAGGAACCAACAGTAGATATTTAAGGATAATTCTATTTCTAGTCAGCAACCCAATGTATGGAGGTGCCCTTTACTGAGACAGAGAAATGTGATTCTGTGGTGCCTACAATATAAAGAAGCAGAAACATCTAGAAAGCAATTATGTTTATGTGGAACTCAGAAGAAAGTTCTGGACTAGAGATAAATACTTAAAAACCATAACCATAGTAATGGAAAACTGAGTGCTTGAGTGATGAGACTGCCTTGTGGAATGAGAAGAATTATGAGTCTGCAGCAAAGACCCAGAGGAGACCACATTTAAGGAGCAGCTGGAGGATGAAGAAAAATTAGAGACTGTGGAAGTATGGAAGCCATGGGAAGAGTATACCAAGAATCTGTGATTGTCAGTGTCCAGTGTCACTGACAGTCTGAGACTTCAAACAAGACAACCCTGAACACTTACATAGGATTTACTGCTTTAAAATTCATCAGTGGACAGCTGAGCCTGGATATTCAAAGGACCAGATTCAACATGGAAAAGGTTTGGGGACAGCATTCTAGAAGCACAAAGCAAAGCACCCTCCCTGTTGAGTCCTTGAACAAAAGTAAAATAATTTTAAAGGGTTTAAAAGGGTATGAAAGATTCTGAGTCTGGGTAAGATGGAGCAAACACACTCCGCCTTGTCGCTTACATTAATCAGAGCTATAAAACCTGAACAAAATGCATAAAACAGGTATTTGAGAACTCTGGAAAGTAAACAGTAGCAGAGAGATTGGTGATGAAGAACAGAATTCAAAATTCCACAACATCATTAGTAAGTTTACCATCTCCCCCTGCCCCCAGTATCCTCTAGCCAACCCATAGTGGACACCAAAGTGCAGACAAAGACATCTCCAGGAGAAAATAAATACAACACCATAATTTGTGGGATGCAGTTGAAGCAGTGCTTAGAGGAAAATTTATAGCATAAATGCTTATATTAGAATCTAAGCTTCCACTTTAAGAAATGAGGGAAAAAAAGAGCAAAATAAATGTAAAGTATACAGAGGAAAGAAATTAAAAAGTTAAAAGCAGAAATAATTACATTGAAAATAGGAAAACAATAGAGAAAAATCAATGAGACAAAAGCTGATTCTTTGAAAAACATCAATAAATTGATAAAACTCTAGCAAGATTGACAAAGAAATACAGAAGACACAAATTACCAAAATCAGATGAAAGAAAATCACTACATACTCAGTAGACATGAAAAGGGTAATAGGAGAATACTATGTATAATCCTTTGCATATACATTCAACAATTTAGATGAAATGACCAATTCCTCAAAACCCACAAACTAAAGAAACTCACCCAAGATGAAATACCTGACCTGAATTGTCCTAAAATTATAAAAGAAATTGAATTCCTACTTAAATTTGTTTTCTGAAAAATAAATCTTCAGGATCAAATAGTTTCACTGGTAAATTTAAACATTTAAAGAAAAAATTAACTTCAATTCCAAACAACCTCTCCCAGAAAATAGAAGAGAAGGGCACACTCCCCAAATCATTTATGAGGCCAAAATTACTCTGATAACAAAACAAGAAAAAGTCAGTACCAAAAAAAACCAAACAAACTATAGACTAATTTCACTCATGAATACAGATGCAAAACTCCTTAAGAAAGTATTAGCAAACTGAATGAAGAAATATAAAGGATAATACACCATAACCAAGTAAGGCTTATTCTGGGAATGTAAGGCTGCTTCAATATTTGAAAACCAATCAATGTAATCCATCATATTGACAGTCTAACAAAGGAAAATCACATCATACCAACTGATGCAGAAAAAGCATTTGACAAAATTCACATCAACGCATAGTAAAAAAGTTAAGCAAACTAGAAATAGAAGGGAACTTCTTCAATCTTGTAAAAGGCACCTGCACAAAACCCCACAGTTAACATTAGGTTTAATGGTGAAAGACTGAATGTTTCCTTCCCTTAAGATAGAGGACAAGGCAAGTATGATACTCTTAAAACTTCTATACAATGCTGTACTGAATGAAAGTCCTAGTTACTGCCATAAAACAAAGAAAAGAAGTAAAAGCCATACATATTGGACAAGAAGAAACAAAATTGTTCTATTTGCAGATAGCATGATTGTCTCTGTATAAAATCCTAAGGAACTCATCAAAATTTTTGTAGATCAGGTGAGTTTAGCAAGTTAATAGAATATAATGTCAACCTATGAAAATCAATGGCATTTTCTAAGCTAGCAATGTACAATTCAAAACTGAAATTTAAACAAATCTACAACAGTTGCAAAAAATAAAATATTTAGGTATAATTCTAACAAAACATGTACAGGATATATATACTGAAAACTACAAAATGCTGAGAAAGTAAAACAAGAAGACCTGAATAAATAGACAGACATACTGTGCTCATGAATTGGAAGACTCTGCATAATGAGGATGTTAATTATCCCTATTACAGTTAAAATTCAAGCAGAATTATATATATAATATGCATAATTATATACAATACATATTATATATAATTTTATATGTATATAATTATATATATATATATAAGAGGGAGATTGATTCTAAAATAGAATAGCTGAAACAATTTTTAAAATGAAGAATAAAGGTGGCAGAATAATACTGCCCAATTCTGACTTACTGTAAAGCTAATAGTAAGTAATTAGTAATCAATATAGTGTGGTATTAGAAAAGGAAGAGGTACATAAATCAATGGAACAAAATAGAGTTCAAAAATAGATCCTGAAAAAAAGTCATCATTTGATTTTTGACAAAGATGCAAAAACAATAAAAGATAGTCTTTTCAAAATGATATTGGAAGTATAGGACAACTGTTCACAACAAAATGAACCTTTACACAAAATGAATCTTTGAGTTCATACAAAAATGAACTCAAAAAGGATCACAGATTTAAACTTATAATGTATGACTATAAAACTTTTAGTAGAAAATACAGGAGAAAATTTGTATAACTAGGGTTAGGCAAAGAGTTCTTAGATACGACACCAAAATCACAATCCATAAGGGAAAACATTGATAAATTGGACTGCAGCAAAATAAAAATGTTTTGCTCTGTGAAAGACACTGATAAGAGAATAAAACAGCAAGCTACACAGTGGGAGACAATTGTAAATCACATATCCAACAAAGGACTAATAATGAGAAAAAATAAAGAACTCGAAAAACTCAACAAACAAGAAAACAAACCAATTATTTTTAAAAAATGGGCTAAAGATTTGAACAGACACATTATTAAAGATACATGAATGGGGCTTCCCTGGTGGCGCAGTGGTTGAGAGTCCGCCTGCTGATGCAGGGGACACGGGTTCGTGCCCCGGTCCGGGAAGATCCCACATGCCGTGGAGCGGCTGGGCCCATGAGGCATGGCCGCTGAGCCTGCGCGTCCAGAGCCTGTGCTCTGCAACGGGAGAGGCCACAGCAGTGAGAGGCCTGCGTACCTCAAAAAAAAAAAAAAAAAAAAAAAAATACACGAATGGCAAATAGGCACATGAATATTTGCCCAGTAAGGAAATGCATATTAACACTGTGACATGATATCACCACATACCTCTTAGAATTGCTAAAATGAAAAATACTAACAATACTCAGTAAACAAATTTTTGTAGCAGCTGTATTCATAACTGCTCTCAAATGGAAACAACTTAATTGTCCTTCAATGGATGAATGGAAAACAAACATATATCTAGATAATGGAATATTGCTCATCAATTTAAAAAAATGAACTATTGATGCTCAAAACAACTTGGATGAATCCCAAAGGCATTAGGCTGAGTAAAGGAAGACAGTTGCAAAAAGTCTCATGATTACATTTATAGAACATTCTTGAAAAGAAAAAAATCTAGTGATGGAGGAAAGATGAATGGTTATTAGGGTTTATCAGTTGAGGAGCAGGGAGATTGCATTAAGGAGTTTTTTGGGGCGATTGAACTTTTCTGTGTTGTGATTACATGAATCTATATATGTGCTAAAATTCATAGAACTATATACACCAAAAAAGTCTATAGATTATGCTTTGTTATGTTTTGTCAGCTACTTTTTTCATTCAAATCTGTATCAAAACATCTTTTTTCATCACTAAATAGAAATCTATCTCATTAACAAATGATTGATAAATGTATAGAAAGTAGTTTCAGTGTCTGTATGTAGGAGAAAGCTAGATGTAATTGGATCGAAGATCAAGTGGGAGATAAATGAGAAACAACACATATGACAACTTTTGCAACCAGCTTGGGTGTGATACGACAATCACAGTGTGTTATCAGGAAGGGAAGGAGGGTTGAGGGATTTTTTTTCAAGATAGAAGAGATCTGAGTACATTCAATCCTTAAAGGGAAGGAGCTAGTTGAGAAGGAGTGGTTGAAAATATAGGAGAAAGCAGATGGGTAATCTGCAGACTGAGCTCCCCCAGAAGATTTGAGGAGGTGGGATCCAGAGCACAGGCAAGGGGATGAGGTTTGGATGGCAGGGAGGTATTTCTTCCATTATAATATGGGGATAAGGGAGAGGTGGGAAAATGAAGGATGTTAATGGGTTTGGTGTTGGAAGTTGAGCAAGTTTTCTTCTGATAGCTTCTATCTTCTCTGTGCAGAAGGGAATGAATCATAAGAGAGAGGATGAGGTAAGAAGGACTGGAGGTTCCAGGAGAATGGAGAAGGATTGAAAGAGTTCTTGTAAAGAATGAGAGAGAAAGTTGATATGAGATGTATAGTAGGATTCCTCATCTTCACTGAGAGCTCAGTGACAATTTTCTCCACTTCTAAGGGACAGAGCATCTCTCACAGAATGTTTAGTGAATAGCTTGTCAAAGATACTTATCTGCATTTAAAATAAAAGTACGTTTATCATAGGAGGAACATTTACATGAGAATGACCAGTTTTGATGTTCATAAAATTCCACAATTGAAATTTCATTCTGGATATGACCTTGATAATCTGTGAAGAGATCTTCAACAAAGGAAAGAGAAATGTATAAAATTACAATGTTAAATTTGAGTACATTATGATTCATTATTTCAAATTCAATGTTGGTAATTCCTAGATGCACAAGGTAGAATGGCCTTGCATACACCCTCTCAGAATAAATCCTTGTATTGCAGGTGTTTAAATCAGTGTCAGTGACTTGTGAAAGGAACACAAGGATGAAACAGTGGTCACCAAAGAGACTTGAAAAAGTGAACAATCAAAAAAGGGCAACTGGGCTTCCCTGGTGGTGCAGTGGTTGAGAGTCCGCCTGCTGATGCAGGGGACATGGGTTCGTACCCCGGTCCGGGAAGATCCCACATGCCGCGGAGCGGCTAGGCCCGTGAGCCGTGGCCGCTGAGCCTGCATGTCCGGAGCCTGTGCTCCACAATGGGAGAGGCCACAACAGTGAGAGGCCTGCCTACCACACACACAAAAAAAAAAAACCCTACTCTTCCAGTTATTCTATAATTCTATTGGTAATCCTAACCCATGAGGTCACCACGGCACTAATCTCCAGTTAGAAGCGCCCACAGTACCAACACTGAATCTTCCTGGTGAACACTATAGCCGTCCCAAGATGTGACAACTGAGGTCTGTTAGAATAACCTCCCAGGTATAACATGTGCTCACTCCTACTAATCTTAATAGAAAATTATATCAGTGTTTTGAAAGACTCCACTATGGCTCTGTCTGTATATAAAGCTAAGTTTGTAAAATTCAGTTTGTGTGTCTTAGTTATGTTCTTACAACATACGTTATAGGTATGTATGCATATATTTATATGTGTACACATTTGTCTTGTATCCTGATACCAAACAACCAATTGGACCAAAAAAAAAGTACATCTTCAGACCAGTAATTCTGTCATAAAATGTGTTTCTAAAAGATAACAAATACAAAATTTAATTGAATTTAATTGAATCATAATTATATTTATGAAAATTGTAAACAATCATGGGCCCTCCAAAAAAGAGCTTGTTATTGAAAGAACACCTCCCTCCAGAAATGTTTTTCCTAAAATCTAGTCTATGCACTGGTCTCTAGGATGTGAAAATATACTCCCGTGAGGAAGCTCTGCGTCTTCTTCTGATACTATTTAAATGCTTCACATGTTTGGCCAGTGATGTATCTAGTATATCTAAAATAAAAATAAGAAACGAACACCAAAGTAACTAGTCTTATTTTTATAGAGCTGCCTCTATTCTTCTCCAAGTAGGAAAGGCCCTGAATCCTACAAGAATAAGGAATGATTTTTTTTTTTAAATTTATTTATTTATTTTGGGCTGTGTTGGGTCTTCGTCTCCGCGCGAGGGCCCTCTCTAGCCGTGGCAAGCGGGGACCACTCTTCATCGCGACGCGCAGGCCTCTCACTGTCGTGGCCTCTCCTGCTGCGGAGCACAGGCTCCAGACGCGCAGGCTCAGCAGTTCTGGCTCACGGACCCAGTCGCTCCGCGGCATGCGGGATCCTCCCAGACCAGGGCTCGAACCCGTGTCCCCTGCACTAGCAGGCAGACTCTCAACCACTGCGCCACCAGGGAAGCCCAAGGAATGATTTTAATTAAGGCATCTTGTAAACTCTTCCTGCATGTTCTTTGATATAAACACTCCTTCACATTTCCTCAAATATTCCATTAGAAAATGTGGCTCCTACGCCCACTTACAGCCCACTGTAACTACTCTGGGTGACCCTCAATTGTTCCTATTTATCTCTTCCATCCAAAGTTGAGCTGCACAGTGGAGAACTCTATCTGGGAGTCACAGAATGGAAAAATCTGTGTCTGCCATGCGCTGGTGGCAAAATTACAATGAAAGGGTTTCATGTTTCCTGGGTTTTGCCCAGCTTTAATAGCATTATATTTCATCTGATAAATGTATTATAGAGTGAAACATAATACAATTAGGACAGCACCCTTTGGGGCAGTGTGACTAGACATAAGTCATAAAGAAGAAATGGGTTAAGACCACTGGCCTCGGACGCTGCTGAGTGAGACTTATGTTGGCTCAGACAAAAGCAGTCAGATGCGCCCCAGTTCCTGAAGAACTGAGTTGGAGGATGCCTGGAGGAGAGGTTGACAGGAGTGAATGCTACTATCTCTTAAACTTCACAGCCATTAAGAGAAGATCTTTGTCAAGATATGCCCTCTGGGGAAATGCAGAAGTGGGGAAAAATGATCATATGGTTAGAAAACTGAGAAACACTAGCCTTTGTAGAAATCATAGGAATTGCATTCCAAATGCACTTACTGAATGATGAAGCACCAAGTATATTTGCAAAATCTAATTTTATGCCTCATTGTTATGCAGTCAAAATATTACTATTTACAAATAGTTACAGGAATTATAAAATATTACCATCATTTTTATAGTAGAGTTCTACAGATGACTTAAAAGCCTGACTCCATTGCAGGATAAAGAAAAAGAAATATTTATTTTAAGAATAATTATCATAGTAGATTAGGAATTATATTAAAATATAGCAAAATGAATATTAGAACATATAAAAAATTATAATATTGTCATAGCAATGATACTACAGAGACATAAAGGCCTGAATATTAGGGCAAGAAGAGGGTGAGGAAGGAGGTCTACAGTGGCCACTTGAAGAGATCCCTGACCTAGTATCCTTTGCCTGCATTTAGGGATTTAAGGGGCATTTGGTGGGCCCTTCAGGTCAACACTTCTACTCCATCCTGCCCTAGTCCCTTCATCCACCACTTGAAATTAATGCCACTGGTCTAAGGTACTGCTTTCTCATGGGTCTTTGGAAAAAATGAACATTGGTTAGGGAAAGACCATCCAATTAACAGCTATTTTTATCAGGAGTAGATCAGTGTGTCACATCTCTTTTAAAATACAGCTCGTTGAGGAGAGACCTCTCCTGCAATGGGAAGCAAGAACTACAGACTTTAATCGGGGTGGAGAGGAAGGAGAAAGTAGGAGGTTGAGGTTCAGCCTGAGCACAAGGCTCCAGAGGGTGAATGTCAAGACATCAAGGATAGGGGTGGGCGGTTGCCAGCAGTGGGGGCTGATTGCAGGCTGAAGTATGGGAGACCGGAGGCATCTCTGCTTCAGGCACAGGGCAGGACTGGCCTGGAGGCATGGACTCTGCACCCGCTGAGAATTTATGGTCAACTCAGCAGAATTTAACCCTAGGGAAGGCAGGATGCCTGATCCCCAGAATGCATGTGTGGAAACTCTGATTTCATGAAGCCTATACCCTACCCTGCCACACACACACCAAAGGTATGTGGACAGGGCTCTCAAAGTGCAGTATGCAAACCATACAATGCACAGGGTTTTCAAGGTGTTCGTGGACATGGAGAGGGTTCAGCATTAGAAGTGGGGTATTTGGACTCCTGATGGATGTTGTGAGTTCAGATAGTTTGTAGAGTGAGACAGCAGAAGGGATGATACTAGAAATCCTACCCAAACCCTAAGACTAAGAGATACTTTACCAGGAACAGGGTTGCCCATGATTGCAGTGCCTCTGGCGGCTATAGGATTTTTTTCTCTTAGATTCTCCACTTTGGAAAACAGCATTTATTTCCTCCAACACAAACTTGCTAATTATAAGCATTTTTTAATTTATAAGGCAAAGGTTCTACAAGGATTTTTTTAAATGGAGGCATGAAAATCAGATATTCATGGCAGGCAGTCTTCACAAAAGAAGGCTTTAGAGTGATTTTCTTTTTAGTGGGCTGATAGTCAATGTGCACATTTTTTCCTTTTCAAGTATGGAACCTGAAATATAGGACCAATGAAAGTTTTCACATGCTAATATGATAATTCTTACAACTACCAGCCATTGAATGTATGCAGTGTTCCAGCCCCCATGCTGTGAGCCCTTAGGAATTAGCTCTTTAAATCCTTAAACCACTTTACGAGGTAGTTACTATGTTATTAGCCTTTTTTTTCTGGTAAGAAAAGGGACTCAAAGAGAATTTAAATAGTAAACAGCAGAGATGGGATTCAAGCCCAGGCAGTCAGATTCTAGAACTTTTTTATTTTTACTATGCTACATGAGTTAGAGTGTATTTTTGCTGTTTCTGTAGTACAAGCATGTCATTTCAAACAAACTTTCAATCCTAAAGGATGAGTTGCTTATCTTATATAAGGCACTTGGGATAGAGTGTAGCACATCATAGGGACTTAGGAAATAGTCCTTTGTATTTTCCTTCTTTTCTTATAAGGAAATCTATTTGTTTCTTCCCTATAAAATATAATGTTTATCTTGATAGGAGGCCCTTTTATTATATTTTCATAGCTTCAGTTAATGTCCAGATTTCGGAATTACAGAGAGATTTGGGGGAGAGGTGAACTGGGATGGGGGGAGGATGTCAAACTATTTTATTGAGGGGCTTGGTGGGGGGTATTGAGGAAGGGCTGGGAGAATGAGATCTGATGTCTTAGGCTTGGCCAGGCTCTCTCCAGCCTCTCAGTGGCCAAAAGCAATAGGTGGATGTTTTGGAGCTTCACAGTCCATCACAAACCTGCACATTTAGTAAGGCTCATGCCAAAGGTAGAGGAAAACTATGCAGATAAGATCAAATTGAAGAAATGATTTGAATCCAGAATCTCTCTCGGGCATGAATGCTTCTCCAGCATTGGCTCAAACACAAAAAGAATGAGAAATTGCTCCAAGATACTAGTTGACCATTTAGCATCTGACCTCTCCCAACCTTAGTCAAATAATACCTAACACTTACATGGCACTTACTAAGACAGCACAGTTTATTTTACATTACATTATCCTGTTTAACATACAACAACAACCCTACAGTTGTATAGTACCTGATCTCCATTTTAAAAAGAGGAAATTGAGACTTGGAAAGATTAAGTTGGCCTAAGTTACAGAGATAGTAAGTGATCATGCCTGGATTTGAGCTGGACCACAATATACATGCTCTTAACTAGTACCTTATTCTGCTAAAATCATCTAAAAATATGGCGTTTTCTCCTTTATTTCAATTTTCCTTTTACTTCTCTGCTTATGCTATTTCATTTTCTTCCAGGGAGAATAAAAACACTGTCTTGAATCAACAAGACCAAGAAGGTGAACTACTGTAACTTAAAACCACACCTTTATATTGACGGATTGATGCCCTTTCAAACTAACTCATCATGATATTTGGCATACTTTGTATTCAGCATCTTTCCCAGGTAAGTGAAAGTAACCCCAGTGATGGGAGCTGACTCTGTGCAGTATGGGCATTGCTTCATGTACCCTCTAGTCTTCATCTGGAACTGGATCATTACTGCAGTGAAATAGCTGTAGAGTCTTATTCTATACATGTTGCTGTACAGGCCAGTAAATCACTGTGAGACACTCTTACTCTGTGCTCATTTATTGATCTTTTCCAAAGAATCAGTAGTTTAGGGCTGCCTTAAGCCATTCTGCATATTTAAGTCAGCAAATGTACATTGCTTCAGGTCTGAACTAAGACAAAAAATAATTCATATCCCCACTGAATTTGGCATCTACTTCAGTGCAATTAGACATATTGATCCAGATGTATTGCTTCACGTAAACAATTAGTTTTGTTTTGTTGTTGGTCCATGTGGCTGCAATTTTAATGGATATCAACATCTTAATAAATTGAAGTCAAATGAGATTTGATTATGAGAAAAGTCTAGATAGCCATTATGAATAAAAATTTAAATGGAAAGTGCTCATATTCATAATATAAATTTGCTAATTGTCATTCTGTGGCAAGTATCGTCTCAATAATAGACACTTACAGTTATATTATTTGGTTAATAAGCATTAGGAAATTTGATCTTAAAGATAATATATTACCATTAATTTTTTTCAGGCTATTAAAATCCCTTTTGTTGGGAAACATCAGTGCTACTCTAAGTGTGTCAGCATTTGTCTAGGTACTTTGAAGATGAAGAATGCACTCATGGCCAAGGGGGATCTTTCAAAATCGTCTTTTAAAGGGAAAAATGGCTTTCTCTACCTTTTGAATCAGACTTTACAGACAGCTTTTCAGAGATTTAACAATAAACTTACCATGAAACATAACATCCATGTTATCATTAATACTAATGGCAATAAATGAGACTTTGATGTGTGATCCCATCGTCTCATAAAAAGTGACTTTTTATAATTCGTAAACAAGTCTCCATTCTTCAGGTATAAGCATGGCTCCCATAAAAATTGTTTATGGTTTTATAAAGATTTTGTCTATATATAAAGAGACAGAAAAAATGTATAAAACCATCTAAATACTCAGAAATTTTCTGTGATCTGTTTCTGTTTGGAGGAATTAAGGGAGCGTTGGATTATTTTTGGTCTCCGTTTATTGAACCCACTACCTCACACTCCCACCTGATTTTGAATGTATAAGTGGCTCATGTTTGTTATTACAAGGTAGCTGATAACCAATCAGTAATGAGAGTCAGGGGTTCTGGGTCCATTCCTTAGTGCAAACTATCATGCTATGTACCTTACCTAATTACTTGGTCTCTTTAAAATAAAGACATTCATCTCATTCCCATCCTGAAGTAGTACTAGAATATCATATAGGAATGTCTATCTATCTAGGAGGAGTTCAACAAACAACTCCACTACAATGAGCATCATGCCTGTAGAATACAAACTTACCTTAAACAGACTATGTTTAAATGAAAGCTTTTCTGCCCCATTTCCACTTCTTTGTAACCAATAAATGTAAATTGGATTGAAAGAGCAGCAGTAAAGTCAATTCTGCTCTTTATGATCATCAAAATGAGATACAATCTGTCAATATAAATTAATCATAATTTATTTTGTCTATGACATCCTGAATATGCTTATTCAGTCATTCAACATTTATTGATGGTGTACTAGATAACAAGCACAGTTCTATGTTATGAGTACATAGAGATAAAAGCTACTATTCTGTTATTGTCCTCAAAATTTTTAAATATTCAGGTTAAGTGCATTAATAGAGAAATATACAGGGCCTAAAAGGAAAACCTAGGAAAGCTACTTGAATGAGGTGCGGTGTCACAGGAAAGGTTCTCAAAGTAGGCAATGACCAAGATTTGAAGTTGGAGAAAAAGTTATTTAGAAAAAGAAGCAGAGTTGGGTATTTAAGATAAATAGAACAGTATGTGAAAAGGGTGAGAGGCATGGCAAACCAAAAGAAATGTGCTCTTAGTATGATAATAGTGTGCAAAGCAGAACATGATGACAGGAAATAAAGATGGAGTTAGTAAAAGATTTTCCCATGCTAATAAGTTTGGGTTTATTCTAAGAGAAAAGGGAATAGCTGTATTAGAGAATCTTATATAGAAAGAATGTGATCGGGTATGCTTTTTCAATTTTTACCTCTGATATCATTATGAAGGATGGATTTGATGGTAGGTTATTGTGAAATACTATATGAGAAATAAGGACCTAGCACAAGACAGTGATGTGGACACAGAAAGTGGTGAAGAGTTGGTGCATAGAATTGGTGACCTTTTGGATGAAAACAGCAAAGGTAGGATACAAATTGCGAACTTTCAAAGATGTGAACGTGCCCCTGTATGCCAGCTGTTGTATTGTACTACTGTACTTTTCAAGGTACTGTACTGTAAAATTTTAAATGTTTTCTTTATTTTTTGTGTTTGTTTTTTATGTATTATTTGTGTGAAAAGTATTATAAACTTATTACAGGACAGTACTATAAACCTATTTCAGTACAGTACTATATAGACGATTGTGTTAGTTGGGTACCTAGGCTAACTTTGTGGAACCTTTGAACAAATTGGACTTACCAACATGCTCTTGGAATGGAACTCGTTCATATGTAGGGGACTTACTGTATACATATACCTATGCTTCAAATGCCAAAGAAGTAGACAGGTTTGTCCTAATGCCTTAAACCCTGCTTGTAAATTAGCTGTATGAATCCTTTCATATAACTATAGCCATTCCCATATGTACAAAGCATTTTACTAAGAAGTAAAAATATAGCCAACCAGCAAGGCATTTGGGCTGTATAGCATCTGGCAATCAGTTGGAAGGACTTTGCCACTGAGTTTATAAGTAGTTCAAGCTCACCCCCAGTTGCCCTTCAATTCCCGAAGTAGCAAAGTCTGTTTGAGATGGTATGTCCCCTGGGCATGTGAGACTCCTGGGGAGCAACTTGAATTTTGGATAAATGAACTCTGCTGAAGTTCATGCTGGAAGTGGCTAAGCTGACAAGGTGACTTGCATGAATGCCAAGAAGAAACTAAATGCAAAAGGAGGAGACCAGAAATATTACAGTGTTGTTTTTATTTATTCAGTGTATTTATTTAATCTTTAGGAGTTTTATGCCAGGCACTACTCCCCACCCCCAGTGCTAGGCTGGGCAGAATCTGCAGTAGAAACAGCAGTAAACAAAACAGACAAATACCTCTGCCTTCAAGTTACTTATATTTTAATGGGGAGAGGGGGAATCACATTAACAAAATAAATAAGTAAAATATTTGGTACGATAGATGGTGAAAGACCTCTGGTAAAAAAAAAAAAAGTAAAGCAGGAGCAGCACTATTTACAATAGCCAAGACATGAAAACAACCTAAATGCTCATCAACAGATGAATGGATAAAGAAGATGTGGTATGTATACATATACAATGGAATATCACTCAGCCATAAAAAAGAATGATATGACTTCCGGGTAAGATGGCGGAAGAGTAAGACGCGGAGATCACCTTCCTCCCCACAGATAAACCAGAAATACAGCTACACATGGAACAACTCCTACAGAACACCTACTGAACGCTGGCAGAAGACCCCAGACCTCCCAAAAGGCAAGAAACTCCCCACATACCGGGGTAGGGCAAAGCAGAGAGATTCCCGCACAGAGGAGCGGTGCCGAGCGGCACTCACCAGCCCGAGAGGCTTGTCTGCTCCCCCGCCGGGGCGGGCGGCGCTGGAGCTGAGGCTCGGGCTTCGGTCAGAGCGCAGGGAGAGGACTGGGGCTGGCGGCGAGAACTCAGCCTGCAGGGGGCTAATGTGCCACAGCTAGCCGGGAGGGAGTCCGGGAAAACTCTGGAGCTGCCGAAGAGGCAGGAGACTTTTTCTTCCCTCTTGGTTTCCTGGTGCGTGAGGAGAGGGGATTAAGAGCGCCGCGTAAAGGAGCTCCAGAGACGGGCGCGAGTCGCGGCTGAAAGCGCGGAGCCCAGAGACGGGCGTGGGACGCTGGGGCTGCTGCTGCCGCCGCCAAGAAGCCTGTGTGCGAGCGCAGGTCACTGTCCACACCGCCCTTCCGGGAGCCTGTGCAGCCTGCCACTGCCGGGGTCCCGGGATCCAGGGGCGGCTTCCCTGGGAGAACGCACGGCGCGCCTCGGGCTGGTGCAACATCACGCCGACCTCTGCCGCTGCAGGCTCGCCCCGCACTCCGTGCCCCTCCCTCCCGCCCGGCCTGAGTGAGCCAGAGTCCCCGAAGAGGCTGCTCCTTTAACCCTGTCCTGTCTGAGCGAAGAACAGACGCCCTCCGGCGACCTACACGCAGAGGCAGGGCCAAATCCAAAGCTGAGACCCAGGAGCTGTGAGAACACAGAAGAGAAAGGGAAACCTCCCAGCAGCCTCAGAAGCAGCGGATTAAAGCTCCACAATCAACTTCATGTACCCTGCATCTGTGGAATACATGAATAGACAACAAATCATCCCAAATTGAGGAGCCAGGAGTCAGTGCTGTGCCTCTGAGGTGGGAGAGCCAACTTCAGGACACTGGTCCACAAGAGACCTCCCAGCTCCACATAATATCAAACGGCGAAAATCTTCCAGAGATCTCCATCTCAACACCAGCACCCAGCTTCACTCAACGACCAGCAAGCTACAGTGCTGGACACCCTATGCCAAACAACTAGCAAGACAGGAACACAACGCCACCCATTAGCAGAGAGGCTGCCTCAAATCATAAAAAGTCCGCAAACACCCCAAAACACACCACCAGACGTGGACCTGCCCAACAGAAAGACAAGATCCAGCCTCATCCACCAGAACACAGGCAGTAGTCCCCTCCACCAAGAAGCCTACACAACCCACTAAACCAACCTTAGCCACTGGGGACAGACACCAAAAACAATGGGAACTACGAACCTGCAGCCTGCAAAAAGGAGACCCCAAACACAGTAACATAAGCAAAATGAGAAGACAGAAAAACACACAGCAGGAGAAGGAGCAAGATAAAAACCCACCAGACCTAACAAATGAAGAGGTAATAGGCAGTCTATCTGAAAAAGAATTCAGAATAATGATGGTAAAGATGATCCAAAATCTTGGAAATAGAATAGACAAAATGCAAGCAACAGTTAACAAGGACCTAGAAGAACTAAAGACGAATCAAGCATCGATTAAAAACACAATAAATGAAATAAAAAATACTCAAGATGGGATCAATAGCAGAATAACTGAGGCAGAAGAACCGATAAGTGAGGTGGAAGATAAAATAGTGGAAATAACTGCTGCACAGCAAAATAAAGAAAAAAGAATGAAAAGAACAGAGGACAGTCTCAGAGACCTCTGGGACAACATTAAACGCACCAACATTCGAATTATAGGGGTTCCAGAAGAAGAAGAGAAAAAGAAAGGGACTGAGAAAATATTTGAAGAGATTATAGTTGAAAACTTCCCTAATATGGGAAAGGAAATAGTTAATCAAGTCCAGGAGGCACAGAGAGTCCCATACAGAATAAATCCAAGGAGAAATACACCAAGACACATATTAATCAAACTGTCAAAAATTAAACACAAAGAAATCATATTAAAAGCAGCAAGGCAAAAACAACAAATAACACACAAGGGAATCCCCATCAGTATAACAGCTGATCTCTCAGCAGAAACTCTAGAAGCCAGAAGGGAGTGGCAGGACATACTTAAAGTGATGAAGGAGAAAAACCTGCAACCAAGATTACTCTACCCAGCAAGGATCTCATTCAGATTTGATGGAGAAATTAAAACGTTTACAGACAAGCAAAAGCTGAGAGAGTTCAGCACCACCAAACCAGCTTTACAACAAATGCTAAAGGAACTTCTCTAGGCAAGAAACACAACAGAAGGAAAAGAACTACAATAACGAACCCAAAACAATTAAGAAAATGGGAATAGGAACATACATATCGATAATTACCTTAAATGTAAATGGACTAAATGCTCCCACCAAAAGACACAGACTGGCTGAATGGATACAAAAACAAGACCCATATATATGCTGTCTACAAGAGACCCACTTCAGACCTAGAGACACATACAGACTGAAAGTAAGGGGATGGAAAAAGATATTCCATGCAAATGGAAACCAAAAGAAAGCTGGAGTAGCAATTCTCATATCAGACAAAATAGACTTTAAAATAAAGACTACTAGAAGAGACAAAGAAGGACACTACATAATGATCAAGGGATCAATCCAAGAAGAAGATATAACAATTGTAAATATTTATGCACCCAACATAGGAGCACCTCAATACATAAGGCAAATACTAACAGCCATAAAAGGAGAAATCGACAGTAACACAATCATAGTAGGGGACTTTAACACCCCACTTTCACCAATGGACAGGTCATCCAAAATGAAAATAAATAAGGAAACACAAGCTTTAAATGATACATTAAACAAGATGGACTTAATTGATATTTATAGGACATTCCATCCAAAAACAACAGAATACACATTTTTCTCAAGTGCTCATGGAACATTCTCCAGGATAGATCATATCTTGGGTCACAAATCAAGCCTTGGTAAATTTAAGAAAATTGAAATTGTATCAAGTATCTTTTCCGACCACAATGCTATGAGACTAGATATCAATTACAGGAAAAGAGCTGTAAAACATACAAACACATGGAGGCTAAACAATACACTACTTAATAACGAAGTGATCACTGAAGAAATCAAAGAGGAAATTAAAAAATACCTAGAAACAAATGACAATGGAGACACGACGACCCAAAACCTATGGGATGCAGCAAAAGCAGTTCTAAGAGGGAAGTTTATGGCAATACAATCCCACCTTAAGAAACAGGAAATATCTCGAATAAACAACCTAACCTTGCACCTAAAGCAATTAGAGAAAGAAGAACAAAAACATCCCAAAGTTAGCAGAAGGAAAGAAATCATAAAAATCAGATCAGAAATAAATGAAAAAGAAATGAAGGAAACGATAGCAAAGATCAATAAAACTAAAAGCTGGTTCTTTGAGAAGATAAACAAAATTGATAAACCATTAGCCAGACTCATCAAGAAAAAAAGGGAGAAGACTCAAATCAATAGAATTAGAAATGAAAAAGGAGAAGTAACAACTGACACTGCAGAAATACAAAAGATCATGAGAGATTACTATAAGCAACTCTATGCCAATAAAATGGACAACCTGGAAGAAATGGACAAATTCTTAGAAATGCACAACCTGCCAAGACTGAATCAGGAAGAAATAGAAAATATGAACAGACCAATCACAAGCACTGAAATTGAAACTGTGATTAAAAATCTTCCGACAAACAAAAGCCCAGGACCAGATGGCTTCACAGGCGAATTCTATCAAGCATTTAGAGAAGAGCTAACACCTATCCTTCTGAAACTCTTCCAAAATATAGTAGAGGGAGGAACACTCCCAAACTCATTCTACGAGGCCACCATCACCTTGATACCAAAACCAGACAAGGATGTCACAAAGAAAGAAAACTACAGGCCAATATCACTGATGAACATAGATGCAAAAATCCTCAACAAAATACTAGCAAACAGAATCCAACAGCACATTAAAAGGATCATACACCATGATCAAGTGGGGTTTATTCCAGGAATGCAAGGATTCTTCAATATACGCAAATCAATCAATGTGATACACCATATTAACAAGTTGAAGGAGAAAAACCATATGATCATCTCAATAGATGCAGAGAAAGCTTTCGACAAAATTCAACACCCATTTATGATAAAAACCCTGCAGAAAGTAGGCATAGAGGGAACTTTCCTCAACATAATAAAGGCCATATATGACAAACCCACAGCCAGCATCGTCCTCAATGGTGAAAAACTGAAACCATTTCCACTAAGATCAGGAACAAGACAAGGTTGCCCACTCTCACCACTCTTATTCAACCTAGTTTTGGAAGTTTTAGCCACAGCAATCAGAGAAGAAAAGGAAATAAAAGGAATCCAAATGGGAAAAGAAGAAGTAAAGCTGTCACTGTTTGCAGATGACATGATACTATACATAGAGAATCCTAAAGATGCTACCAGAAAACTACTAGAGCTAATCAATGAATTTGGTAAAGTTGCAGGCTACAAAATTAATGCACAGAAATCTCTGGCATTCCTATATACTAATGGTGAAAAATCTGAAAGTGAAATCAAGGAAACACTCCCATTTACCATTGCAACAAAAAGAATAAAATATCTAGGAATAAACCTACCTAAGGAGACAAAAGACCTGTATGCAGAAAATTATAAGACACTGATGAAAGAAATTAAAGATGATACAAATAGATGGAGAGATGTACCATGTTCTTGGATTGGAAGAATCAACATTGTGAAAATGACTCTACTACCCAAAGCAATCTACAGATTCAATGCAATCCCTATCAAACTACCAATGGCATTTTTCACAGAACTAGAACAAAAAATTTCACAATTTGTATGGAAACACAAAAGACCCCGAATAGCCAAAGCAATCTTGAGAACGAAAAATGGAGCTGGAGGAATCAGGCTCCCTGACTTCAGACTATACTACAAAGATACAGTAATCAAGACAGTATGGTACTGGCACAAAAACAGAAAGATAGATCAATGGAACGGGATAGAAAGCCCAGAGATAAACCCACGGACATATGGTCACCTTATCTTTGATAAAGGAGGCAGGAATGTACAGTGGAGAAAGGACAGTCTCTTCAATAAGTGGTGCTGGGAAAACTGGACAGGGACATGTAAAAGTATGAGATTAGATCACTCCCTAACACCATACACAAAAGTAAGCTCAAAATGGATTAAAGACCTAAATGTAAGGCCAGACACTATCAAACTCCTAGAGAAAAACATAGGCAGAACACTCTATGACATAAATCACAGCAAGATCCTTTTTGACCCACCTCCTAGAGAAATGGAAATAAAGACAAAAATAAACACATGGGACCTAATGAAACTTCAAAGCTTTTGCACAGCAAAGGAAACCATAAACAAGACCAAAAGACAACCCTCAGAATGGGAGAAAATATTTGCAAATGAAGCAACTGACAAAGGATTAATCTCCAAAATTTATAAGCAGCTCATGCAGCTCAATAGCAAAAAAACAAAGAACCCAATCCAAAAATGGGCAGAAGACCTAAATAGACATTTCTCCACAGAAGATATACAGACTGCCAACAAACACATGAAAGGATGCTCAACATCTTTACTCATTAGAGAAATGCAAATCAAAACTACAATGAGATATCATCTCACACCAGTCAGAATGGCCATCATCAAAAAATCTAGAAACAATAAATGCTGGAGAGGGTGTGGAAAAAAGGGAACACTCTTGCACTGCTGGTGGGAATGTGAATTGGTACAGCCACTATGGAGAACGGTATGGAGGTTCCTTAAAAAACTACAAATAGAACTACCATATGACCCAGCAATCCCACTACTGGGCATATGCCCTGAGAAAACCATAATTCAAAAAGAGACATGTACCAAAATGTTCATAGCAGCCCTATTTACAATAGCCCGGAGATGGAAACAACCTAAGTGTCCATCGTCGGATGAATGGATAAAGAAGATGTGGCACATATATACAATGGAATATTACTCAGCCATAAAAAGAAATGAAATTGAGCTATTTGTAATGAGGTGGATGGACCTAGAGTCTGTCATACAGAGTGAAGTAAGTCAGAAAGAGAAAGACAAATACTGTATGCTGACACATATATATGGAATTTAAGAAAAAAATGTCATCAAGAACATAGGGGTAAGACAGGAATAAAGACACAGACCTACTAGAGCATGCACTTGAGGATATGGGGAGGGGGAAGGGTAAGCTGTGACAAAGTGAAAGAGCGGCATGGACATATATACACTACCAAATGTAAGGTAGATAGCTAGTGGGAAGCAGCCGCATAGCACAGGGAGATCAGCTCGGTTCTTTGTGACCGCCTGGAGGGGTGGGATAGGGAGGGTGGGAGGGAGACGCAAAAGGGAGGGGATATGGGAACATATGTATATGTATAACTGATTAAATTTGTAAAATAAAAAAAAAATTCTCTAGATGGGATCAATAGCAGAATAACTGAGGCAGAAGAACCGATAAGTGAGGTGGAAGATAAAATAGTGGAAATAACTGCTGCACAGCAAAATAAAGAAAAAAGAATGAAAAGAACAGAGGACAGTCTCAGAGACCTCTGGGACAACATTAAACGCACCAACATTCGAATTATAGGGGTTCCAGAAGAAGAAGAGAAAAAGAAAGGGACTGAGAAAATATTTGAAGAGATTATAGTTGAAAACTTCCCTAATATGGGAATGGAAATAGTTAATCAAGTCCAGGAGGCACAGAGAGTCCCATACAGAATAAATCCAAGGAGAAATACACCAAGACACATATTAATCAAACTGTCAAAAATTAAACACAAAGAAATCATATTAAAAGCAGCAAGGCAAAAACAACAAATAACACACAAGGGAATCCCCATCAGTATAACAGCTGATCTCTCAGCAGAAACTCTAGAAGCCAGAAGGGAGTGGCAGGACATACTTAAAGTGATGAAGGAGAAAAACCTGCAACCAAGATTACTCTACCCAGCAAGGATCTCATTCAGATTTGATGGAGAAATTAAAACGTTTACAGACAAGCAAAAGCTGAGAGAGTTCAGCACCACCAAACCAGCTTTACAACAAATGCTAAAGGAACTTCTCTAGGCAAGAAACACAACAGAAGGAAAAGAACTACAATAACGAACCCAAAACAATTAAGAAAATGGGAATAGGAACATACATATCAATAATTACCTTAAATGTAAATGGACTAAATGCTCCCACCAAAAGACACAGACTGGCTGAATGGATACAAAAACAAGACCCATATATATGCTGTCTACAAGAGACCCACTTCAGACCTAGAGACACATACAGACTGAAAGTAAGGGGATGGAAAAAGATATTCCATGCAAATGGAAACCAAAAGAAAGCTGGAGTAGCAATTCTCATATCAGACAAAATAGACTTTAAAATAAAGACAACTAGAAGAGACAAAGAAGGACACTACATAATGATCAAGGGATCAATCCAAGAAGAAGATATAACAATTGTAAATATTTATGCACCCAACATAGGAGCACCTCAATACATAAGGGAAATATTAACAAACATAAAAGGAGAAATCGACAGTAACACAATCATAGTAGGGGACTTTAACACCCCACTTTCACCAATGGACAGGTCATCCAAAATGAAAATAAATAAGGAAACACAAGCTTTAAATGATACATTAAACAAGATGGACTTAATTGATATTTATAGGACATTCCATCCAAAAACAACAGAATACACATTTTTCTCAAGTGCTCAGGGAACATTCTCCAGGATAGATCATATCTTGGGTCACAAATCAAGCCTTGGTAAATTTAAGAAAATTGAAATTGTATCAAGTATCTTTTCCGACCACAATGCTATGAGACTAGATATCAATTACAGGAAAAGAGCTATAAAAAATACAAACACATGGAGGCTAAACAATACACTACTTAATAACGAAGTGATCACTGAAGAAATCAAAGAGGAATTTAAAAAATACCTAGAAACAAATGACAATGGAGACACGACGACCCAAAACCTATGGGATGCAGCAAAAGCAGTTCTAAGAGGGAAGTTTATGGCAATACAATCCCACCTTAAGAAACAGGAAATATCTCGAATAAACAACCTAACCTTGCACCTAAAGCAATTAGAGAAAGAAGAACAAAAACATCCCAAAGTTAGCAGAAGGAAAGAAATCATAAAAATCAGATCAGAAATAAATGAAAAAGAAATGAAGGAAATGATAGCAAAGATCAATAAAACTAAAAGCTGGTTCTTTGAGAAGATAAACAAAATTGATAAACCATTAGCCAGACTCATCAAGAAAAAAAGGGAGAAGACTCAAATCAATAGAATAAGAAATGAAAAAGGAGAAGTAACAACTGACACTGCAGAAATACAAAAGATCATGAGAGATTACTATAAGCAACTCTATGCCAATAAAATGGACAACCTGGAAGAAATGGACAAATTCTTAGAAATGCACAACCTGCCAAGACTGAATCAGGAAGAAATAGAAAATATGAACAGACCAATCACAAGCACTGAAATTGAAACTGTGATCAAAAATCTTCCGACAAACAAAAGCCCAGGACCACATGGCTTCACAGGCGAATTCTATCAAGCATTTAGAGAGGAGCTAACACCTATCCTTCTCAAACTCTTCCAAAATATAGCAGAGGGAGGAACACTCCCAAACTCATTCTACAAGGCCACCATCACCTTGATACCAAAACCAGACAAGGATGTCACAAAGAAAGAAAACTACAGGCCAATATCACTGATGAACATAGATGCAAAAATCCTCAACAAAATACTAGCAAACAGAATCCAACAGCACATTAAAAGGATCATACACCATGATCAAGTGGGGTTTATACCAGGAATGCAAGGATTCTTTAATATACTCAAATCAATCAACGTGATACACCATATTAACAAACTGAAGGAGAAAAACCATATGATCATCTCAATAGATGCAGAGAAAGCTTTCGACAAAATTCAACACCCATTTATGATAAAAACCCTGCAGAAAGTAGGCATAGAGGGAACTTTCCTCAACATAATAAAGGCCATATATGACAAACCCACAGCCAGCATCGTCCTCAATGGTGAAAAACTGAAACCATTTCCACTAAGATCAGGAACAAGACAAGGTTGCCCACTCTCACCACTCTTATTCAACCTAGTTTTGGAAGTTTTAGCCACAGCAATCAGAGAAGAAAAGGAAATAAAAGGAATCCAAATGGGAAAAGAAGAAGTAAAGCTGTCACTGTTTGCAGATGACATGATACTATACATAGAGAATCCTAAAGATGCTACCAGAAAACTACTAGAGCTAATCAATGAATTTGGTAAAGTTGCAGGATACAAAATTAATGCACAGAAATCTCTGGCATTCCTATATACTAATGGTGAAAAATCTGAAAGTGAAATCAAGGAAACACTCCCATTTACCACTGCAACAAAAAGAATAAAATATCTAGGAATAAACCTACCTAAGGAGACAAAAGACCTGTATGCAGAAAATTATAAGACACTGATGAAAGAAATTAAAGATGATACAAATAGATGGAGAGATGTACCATGTTCTTGGATTGGAAGAATCAACATTGTGAAAATGACTCTACTACCCAAAGCAATCTACAGATTCAATGCAATCCCTATCAAACTACCAATGGCATTTTTCACAGAACTAGAACAAAAAATTTCACAATTTGTATGGAAACACAAAAGACCCCGAATAGCCAAAGCAATCTTGAGAACGAAAAATGGAGCTGGAGGAATCAGGCTCCCTGACTTCAGACTATACTACAAAGATACAGTAATCAAGACAGTATGGTACTGGCACAAAAACAGAAAGATAGATCAATGGAACAGGATAGAAAGCCCAGAGATAAACCCACGGACATATGGTCACCTTATCTTTGATAAAGGAGGCAGGAATGTACAGTGGAGAAAGGACAGTCTCTTCAATAAGTGGTGCTGGGAAAACTGGACAGGGACATGTAAAAGTATGAGATTAGATCACTCCCTAACACCATACACAAAAGTAAGCTCAAAATGGATTAAAGACCTAAATGTAAGGCCAGACACTATCAAACTCCTAGAGAAAAACATAGGCAGAACACTCTATGACATAAATCACAGCAAGATCCTTTTTGACCCACCTCCTAGAGAAATGGAAATAAAGACAAAAATAAACACATGGGACCTAATGAAACTTCAAAGCTTTTGCACAGCAAAGGAAACCATAAACAAGACCAAAAGACAACCCTCAGAATGGGAGAAAATATTTGCAAATGAAGCAACTGACAAAGGATTAATCTCCAAAATTTATAAGCAGCTCATGCAGCTCAATAGCAAAAAAACAAAGAACCCAATCCAAAAATGGGCAGAAGACCTAAATAGACATTTCTCCACAGAAGATATACAGACAGCCAACAAACACATGAAAGGATGCTCAACATCTTTACTCATTAGAGAAATGCAAATCAAAACTACAATGAGATATCATCTCACACCAGTCAGAATGGCCATCATCAAAAAATCTAGAAACAATAAATGCTGGAGAGGGTGTGGAAAAAAGGGAACACTCTTGCACTGCTGGTGGGAATGTGAATTGGTACAGCCACTATGGAGAACGGTATGGAGGTTCCTTAAAAAACTACAAATAGAACTACCATATGACCCAGCAATCCCACTACTGGGCATATACCCTGAGAAAACCATAATTCAAAAAGAGACATGTACCAAAATGTTCATAGCAGCCCTATTTACAATAGCCCGGAGATGGAAACAACCTAAGTGTCCATCGTCGGATGAATGGATAAAGAAGATGTGGCACATATATACAATGGAATATTACTCAGCCATAAAAAGAAATGAAATTGAGCTATTTGTAATGAGGTGGATGGACCTAGAGTCTGTCATACAGAGTGAAGTAAGTCAGAAAGAGAAAGACAAATACTGTATGCTGACACATATATATGGAATTTAAGAAAAAAATGTCATCAAGAACATAGGGGTAAGACAGGAATAAAGACACAGACCTACTAGAGCATGCACTTGAGGATATGGGGAGGGGGAAGGGTAAGCTGTGACAAAGTGAAAGAGCGGCATGGACATATATACACTACCAAATGTAAGGTAGATAGCTAGTGGGAAGCAGCCGCATAGCACAGGGAGATCAGCTCGGTTCTTTGTGACCGCCTGGAGGGGTGGGATAGGGAGGGTGGGAGGGAGACGCAAAAGGGAGGGGATATGGGAACATATGTATATGTATAACTGATTAAATTTGTAAAATAAAAAAAATAAAAAAATAAAATAAATTAAAAAAAAAAGAATGATATAACGCCATTTGCAGCAACATGGATGGACCTAGAAATTACCATACTAAGTGAAGTAAGTCAGAAAGAGAACGACAAACACCATATGATATCACTTATATGTGGAATCTTAAACACCACACAAATGAACACATTTACAAAACAGAAACAGATTCACAGACATAGAGAACAGGCTTGTGGTTGTCAAGGGAGAGAGGGGTGGGGGAGGGAAGGACTGGGAGTGTGGGATTAGCAGATGTAAACTATTGTATATAGAATGGATAAACAACAAGGTCCTACTGTATAGCATAGGGAACTATATTCAATATCCTGTGATAAACCAGAATGGAAAAGAATATGAAAAAGAATATATATGCATAATTGAGTAATTTTGTTGTACAGCAGAAATTAACACAACATTGTAAATCAACTATTCTTCATAAAATTAATTTAAAAAGTAAAGCAGGGAAGGGGTATCAGAGGTTTTTTGAGGGGTGGGATATGAAATATTAATTAGGATAGCCAGTGAGGGCTTCACTGAGAAAGTAACCCTTGAGCAAAGACCTAAAATGGAGGGATTAAGCCATGGAAATACAGAGAAAGGATAGTTCAGGCAAAGAGATAAACAAAACTTTTTTGGGAGGTGGGCAAGTGCCTGGCATCTTCTTGGAACAGGAAGGAGACTACTGTAGCTGGAGAGAGACAAAAAAGAGGAAAGCAGTGAGAGATATCAGAGAGGTAATGGGGGGAGAGAACAGAGTAAAACGTGGGCCAGTGTAAGGACTTCGTTGAGTGATTTTGAAGAGGAAAAACCAATTCGGGAGTTCTAAGGGACTCTTCTTTGAGAAAAGACATCTTAAAACATATTTTCCTATCCGTCTACCTTTTCTTTTGAGGGTGGTGTTTCTGCAAATGACTTCCCTGATCCTCTTGATCCCATAGGAACTCTTCCCTCTTAAAGACTAGAGAAACTGACTATGCACTTCTCTGAGAATGAAGAGGCATCTTCAGAAGATATACTGAAGGTAGTCTCTGTGCTATCCAGAAAGGCCAATAGTAAGAACAATGTAGAAATTTGAAAGAACCTTTTCCAGAGCTTGACAAGAGAGTAATCCATTGACATCAGCTTCTACGTCTTACAGTTATTCAATAGGAAAAAGAAAGCTTTCACATGATAATTTTCAAGATATCCCAAGACATTCACTACTTTGCAACTAGAATACTACCCAATAAATATCATCTCCTGAAACAGAATATAGTTCTTTGGGAAAAGAAAGAGAAGAAACACTGAAGAAAAGCTATCTATGGTTGTTCCACCTAATATTTTTGCCATCCATATTATTGGGTAGCTTTTAGCTGCCTTCTTGGATATTCCTGAAGTGGTCTTTTCAACAGAAGTTGATACATTATGTTGGTTCACAGAAAGGTAAAGAATGGGATAGGCAGAAGACCTAAATAGACATTTCTTCAAAGAAGATATACGGATTGCCAACAAACACATGAAAGAATGCTCAACATCATTAATCATTAGAGAAATGCAAATCAAAACTACAATGAGGTATCATCTCACACTGGTCAGAATGGTCATCATCAAAAAATCTAGAAACAATAAATGCTGGAGAGGGTATAGAGAAAAAGGAACACTCTTGCACTGTTGGTGGGAATGTACATTGATACAGCCACTATGGAAAACAGTATGGCGGTTCCTTAAAAAACTAAAAATAGAATTACCCTACGTCCCAGCAATCCTACTACTGGGCATATACCCTAAGAAAACCATAATTCAAAAAGAGTCATGTACCAAAATGTTCACTGCAGCTCTATTTACAATAGCCAGGACATGGAAGCAACCTAAGTGTCCATCAACAGATGAATGGATAAAGAAGATGTGGCACATATATACAATGGAATATTACTCAGCCATAAAAAGAAACGAAATTGAGTTATTTGTAGTGAGGTGGATAGACCTAGAGTCTGTCATACAGAGTGAAGTAAGTCAGAAAGAAAAAAACAAATACCATATGCTAACACATATATATGGAATCTAATAGGAAAAAAAAAAAGGTCATGAAGAACCTAGGGGTAAGACGGGAATAAACACACAGACCTACTAGAGAATAGACTTGAGGATATGGGGAGGGGGAAGGGTAAGCTGTGACAAAGTGAGAGAGTGGCATGGACATATATACACTATCAAACGTAAAATAGATAGCTAGTGGGAAAGCCTCATAGCACAGGGAGATCAGCTCAGTGCTTTGTGACCACCTAGAGCGGTGGGAGAGGGAGGGTGGGAGGGAGGGAGACACAAGAGGGAAGAGATATGAGAACATATGTATATGTATAACTGGTTCACTTTGTTATAAAGCAGAAACTAACACACCATTGTAAAGCAATTATACTCCAATAAAGATGTTAAAAAAAAAAAGAATGGGGACAGTTAGTGAAAAAGAATCTGGCACCACTATCTCAATGGTGGCCTCAACTGTCAGAAACAGTGTAGGATTTTATATAGTGTGCAATCACAGGCCTGGAAACATAGGTTTTTACCCTGGCTATACTGTTAATTGGCACTTTAAAGTAATTACCAGCTATTATTTACTGGATCATAGTTTTCTCACCTGTACACTAAGCAGTTAGATGGACAATAACTAACACTTTTCTTGTTAAGGACATCTATGAAAATCAGCCGCCATAGATAAGAGTTGAGTCCAGGTTCTCTAACAAGTTCCATGCTCAGTAATTCATTAAGGTTATCTTACCCAGAGATGTTAATTACACAGCATTGTACCCCCTCTTCCCTTTTTTGTTCCCACAGACATTACAAACAGATACAATACTTTTCACTGTTAAAGCAATCAGAACTCAGGGTTGGTCAGAATTTTTAAAAAAAAAATTTTTTTTTGCATAGTGACTCAGGAGATCATGACCAGATAATTGGAGATGACACTCAAGTTGAAAACAGTTTGCTACTTATCATTAGGAGAATGACTACTGAAGTCAACAGTTCCTAGTATAGCTACAAAGAGCACTCACATCCTGGCAGCCAATTTCTCCCACCCCAAAATGGGTGTAACCTGTCATCAGTTCCACCAGTATAAAGTAGTTGCTGGTACCCTGGGCATAACCAAAATGGATCAATTAGCTTTTCAGCCAAAGAGGCCTGACTCTATAGAATTCATTTCCCTTCTTTATAAAGCTCACTTCTCTCCTGAGAGGAAAACCTTCTGTAAGAGAAGCCAAATCAGACATTCAACAAGTAGAGACAATCACTGACTTCTTGATCTTTGCCCTCCCACTTACTCATTTTCTTATTACCCAAATCTACAGGAGCTGAGATCAAGAAATCTGGTTTGTCTCAGTTCTAATGAAAAGTCCTAACAATGTTATTTAGATAACTGTGATGAATTTTAATCTGATGACAGCTTGTGACCCACAAATTGCTGTTTAAATTAAAATGCATTCAAAATGAAACTGGCAAGACAACCACAATATTAAACTTGCAATCTGCTGTGAAAAAACACCTATCAAAAGCACTACATTAAATATGAATATAATTAATTTCTATACAGCATCTTGCAATTGAAATCTGAAGATAGCCTTCAATGCATTGCCTTATAAATTCAAATTGATTAAATAATCTTTTTTTTTTTTTTTTTTTTTTTTTTTTGCAAATTAAGAAGTCAAAGTAGAGTTGGACTGGTTTGTCTTTGGTAATATATCCTTTTGGCAGAACTCCAGGTATAATCTAGGGCTACAGACGCCTAGGTCTCTCCTTTGATGAACAAAAGTCTTCTATTTCCTCATCCCAAATATTCATCTACAATAAATTTAGAAATGTTTTCCACCTGCTTAGTTTTAAGTTTATCTATAGCTTTTAAGCTATAATTATGCAAGATATATTAAATGTTATCTTTAGAAATGTTATATATTAGCTTTAAAAAAACGACACTGGGGCCTCCCTGGTGGTGCAGTGGTTAAGAGTCCGCCTGCCGATGCAGGGGATACGGGTTCGTGCCCCGGTCTGGGAGGATCCCATATGCCGCGGAGCGGCTGGGCCCGTGAGCCATGGCCGCTGGGCCTGCGCATCCGGAGCCTGTGCTCCGCAACGGGAGAGGCCACAACAGTGAGAGGCCCGCATACCGCAAAAAGAAAAAAAAAAAAGACACTAAAATTTTTCATAGATCAGCTAAAGCAGCTAGAGTGATAGGAATTGAGGCTTTTCCAGTAACAGATGTTTCTATCAGTGCTACAATAAAACAATAATGTAAATGAAACTCAACCCAATGTGTATATTTTCATCCTATATTTCAACATTAAAGAATTGTATGTGGTAATAAAAGTATTCACTATAACTGTTTGCAAATAATTTAATAACCAAGTCATAGCTATTTCTTAGTTTTCAAAAAGTGTCAAAGAACTACTGAAAATTCCACAATATAACATCATAATTATACAATTAACATGGGTACTTAATTATAGCCGGAATGTCCCTAAACATTACTTGTTCAAGAGATTCACAATACGTTAAAACAGCATTAGCTAGAAATAAGGAAGTACCATATTTCACTCTCATTATCATCCACGTAGAAAAGGATTCACCCACAATCTTTTTAAAAGATAACACAAAAATAGTAATTTTGCAACCATTATTTTTATTCATCACCCCTGGAATGTAGTACATACTCAATAAATGTTGGTTGAAAGAATGAATGAACGTGTGTGGTTGGATAACAGGCAAACTCTAGGAAAATACCTAGTCCTTGATCGCTACAGGGATACTGCATGGACAACTGCTGTCGCAGTAGGGTTCCCAAAATCTCTCTGCCATATTCTATTTTGGTTCACGTGTGTGTAAAAATGATAAAGGATTCAGTCCAGCAAGTCCTTGCATTACATAGAGGCTGCATGTATCCAAAAAGCAGGGTCTGTAGCAACATCGCATATAAAATTCCCCAGGTACTTCCTAAGGTTTGCTTCCATACGAAACCTGATACTGGTATCAAATATGTTTATATTTGGGAATCAGTCTCACTGTCACTCCTGGCTAGACCTTATCAAATCTGTCCCAGGGACAGTGCCGACCCCAGGGTTGTCAGCTTTGAAACTGTGATTGGGTTTCTGTCTAGTGCCCTCGCAATGTGACCATGATGCTGAAAGAGAAGAGAGGGTCTTATTTTAAATCTTTCGTTCCTCTCATTGGCTTAGAAAATTCGACTGACAAGAACAGGGGCCAAAGGAGCCTGGAGCGGCAACATTAATGCGAACCATGTATTTCGATCTTTGCGGAGGAGATGTAGTTCATCAGGTTACAGCCACTGCATCCCTGTGAGCTCTCGCTAAACCAAGAGACCTTACGGATGTAGCCGCTGCAGTAGAAAAGGTTACATCCAGCAGGATGTCTTGTCTGCCTCCTGAAAAACTGGCAGTCAAGTGCAGAGCCTAGAAACAAAATCTGGCAGTCTACATGGAGGGGAGGGGTGGAGCAAGCAAACCTCTATTCGTACTGAAAATGTTCATACGAGGTAAGGAAAAATCAAGAGCTGATTTTAGCTTTAAGTTTTCGGCCGCAGTCTTCCAACAGGTGCATGACTCCCTCACCGCTTTCCTGTCAGCACTGTCCTGCTTTGCCTTCCTAAGGCTTTCTTCGCGAAGCAGGCTTTTCCTACAGTCCTCAAGCATGTGCAGTCTCCCAGCGCACCCACATCTCTGGCTCTATGCCCGGCAACCCCTTACCTGCAGCGTGAAGAAGCAGACACAGCGCAGGGAAGCCAACCGCCCTCCGCATAGTGTTTGCATTGAGAGGTGGAGGAGAAACTCAGCCACGCCGCCACTTCAGGCAAAGTGTTATTGGAAAGAGCCCCCGCCGATGGTCCTCTGGTCTCCGGGATTCATTCGCAGGTCCTCGGCTCGGGCTGGCAGAGCCGTGTGTGGCGCCCACAGAAGGAATTACCAGCTTCGCCTCCTTAAGAGAGGAGAGGAAGAGGAGTAGGATGCGGCGGCGAGATGGGCGGCGCAGGGCGGGGGCTGACGCCCTGGGAGCCGCTACTCCTCGGCCTTCTGGAAGCTCCGCAGGCGCGGAGGGGAAGGCGCGGAGGGGCGGGGCGCACTCCTGCGCCAGCCCTGGAGCCCGGGGCCAGCGCAGCGCAAGCAGCAGACCCGCCGCGCCGCGGCTACTGAGCATGCCCAGCGCTGGTCCTCGCTCCGCACGCACGGGAGTTTCAAAGTGAAATTCCACTTCTCCGGGTCTTAGGTGCGGCTGCGAGGGGAGCAGGCTCCACCGCGGGGCGGGGTGGGGGGGAAGCATCTTGGGACGGTTGTCAGGGATACAGCATCTGTCCAAAACGTGGGGGTGGGACTAGATGAGGGCCCCATCTGAGGAACCAGAGGAGAGAGCCTAAGAAAGTGTCAACCCCTGCACCCACCCTGCTCCTTCCCCAAATCTTGGTTTACACGTGGACAGAGCTCACTGCTAGCAGTTGACGCTTCCTGGGCCGCAGACTGCCCAGCTTCTCCAGGCTGCCTATGGGAATAGAGTACAGGTGTCTTCCACTAAGCAGGGTTGCCACGGGGAGCGGTCATGGGGCAGCCTGCTGGGTGTAAGCAGCAAACGCGCATCCTGGGGGTGCCTTCTTTCCAACACGGTCCCTTTTCTCTTTCCCCTGTCTCCAGCGCGGTCCCTGTTTTTAAACTTTCTCAAGCTCAAAGTCAATGACCATAGTGACAGAAGTAGGATATACCCATGTAATTGATGAAAAGAAGGCACCTTTTTGTTTTTTGGAGATAATTATCTTTAGTCTCCATTTTTACTTTCTAAGGGGAAAGGTAATAGAATCACCTGTGTAACTGGTCTCCTGCCGTGCAGCTCTGCGTCTCCAGGGAGGCTGCAACAGTCTAATACAGGTGTTCCTCCCCCCTCATCTGTGACATTGGAGTGTGGAGTTGCTTCTGTTACTCCAGTGGCTAATTACTCCTAGTCATGAAGTCCCTTGGCCAGACTTTCTCCATTAACTATCCCAGCAACACTGACTTTTCTGCCTCTGTGTCTTCATGGGATGCTATTGCCCCTTCCCCAGTTACTCCCACTTGCTTCAGCACCACATCCAAGTTTAAAAAGGTTTAACCTTGATGTCACTTTTCCAGAAAGCCCTGGGCTAACTCCAGATTACAATATTTCTCTTCCACACTTGAATGTATAGACAACATTTGCTAAGCATTGCCTCATATTTTTCGTTTATATTCATTCATCTGTGGTTCGTCTTACAACACAGCCCAAGGCTCCCTAGGAACTTCTGCATCTTTGTATCACTTAAATTGAACAAAGTGGCTCTAGGTAAATCAGAGGTAGGAGTAAGTGCTTGTTGAATTGAACTGCACATCTCATTCAGTGCTTTCTTCTTCCATCCTCTGTGAATTGGGACAGCTAATGGGAAACATGCTACCCACAAGAGCTTAAATTAGACAGGATGTCACAGGATCGGAGCCCAGGCAGCATCATTTCCTTTATAATTTATTTCATCTCTAGCACTGAGAGGCAAGGCTAGGAATTAAACTCAAATAGCTGAGAGAAGGGGGAGAATGAAATGTATTTTTAATACGTTGACAGGACTTCTATGCTGAAAATAGAGTTAAATGCAGCTTTACTACTCCACCTCGTCCACTTCCCCACATGGGTGTGTCACATCCCATTTCTGTGGCACTGCCGTTTCGCTCAAAACCTCTCTAAGCTGTAACCTCTTTCCCTACTGTAGATTCACTTTTCCCCAGTCTCCACTCCCCACAGCATATATCAGTTTCTAACATACCAAAAGAATTACTTATTACATCTATCATTTATTATCTCTTTCCTTACCCTCCCTTCCCACAATGGAATCCAACCTCTACAATGGCAGATATCTTTGACATTTTTTTTTTTCCTGGTACGCGGGCCTCTCACTGTTGTGGTCTCTCCTGTTGCGGAGCACAGGCTCCGGACGCACAGGCTCAGCGGCCATGGCTCACGGGCCCAGCCGCTCCGCGCATGTGGGATCTTCCCGGACTGGGGCACGAACCCGTGTCCCCTGCATCGGCAGGCGGACTCTCAACCACTGTGCCACCAGGGAAGCCCATCTTTGACAATTTTATTCTCTGATGTATGCCAACTGACTAGAACAGTAGTGCCTCACACAAAACAGGTGCTCAAAAAAAGGAATAAATCAAAAGCAATGAGCTGATAAAATTCAGTTCGACAATTATCCTGACCCTTTGGAATTCTTACTAAGTAGATATTTAGCTGTGTTTAAAACTTAGAGGAGTAGCCCTTCTCATCTAATATCAGGTACTAGAATTGCGGCAGGGCTGAGAGTTGAGGCAAAATAACTGTAGTCCACTTACAGTGGGTGTGCTTCTCTTATTTTCTTCCTCCGTAAAAAAAAAAAAAAAAAAAAAATTTACCACACTTACATAGCTCTCCAAGAAGAAAATGCACATACGGTAATGAAAAAAGGCTGCTATAATGCCCCGAACCCTTTGCTTTCCCACAAATAATCCCAACATTTATTTGGGGGGAGGGACATTTAAAGTTTCAAATAATATAATTTTTTGTGACTTTGCCAACAAGCATTCAGCCAGCTATTTATTTTGCCCAGGGGTGCAGGTAGCTGAATTATTAAACTGTGCATGAAAATTCCCTTCACAGCAAAATTCCCAATTTCTAATTCGACTAGATATACTACTAGAATAGTTCAGCATGGTAAAAATAACCTCAAGATGTAATTTTGGTGACTGGATATTAATTATTAATTTACTTGAAAAAGATAAATGAGCCAAAAAATTCACATTCCTTGGTGAGTTGACCTAATATACCTTCAATAGGTTTGATCCCATGACATGTGAAGTCAATGGACAGTAAGTGAATTAGCCAATTAGTGAAAAGTCAATCCCTTATTTCTTTGAGACATATTCTCTGTGAGTCCATAGATGCTGCTTTCCCTTGACCTGTGATCTAACACTAATGAAGGCAATTTGGTGTTTTAGAGAAGAACCTTGGTTAACAAACTGCGCCAAGGTTTAAAAAAGTTCCAATGTAAAGAAGCATGGAAATTAATATGAGAGAGCCATGCAAATTGGTACTGGCCTACAGAGCTGTGTCCTAAAGGAAATCATTTACATTTTGAAAGAGAAATAGAAAATTACTGTCATGTGGACTTTTTCTCCCCACAAAATGCACAGTCTCTGTTTCTTATGAGGTGAGAGTCAGGAAGAATTTATACAGGAAAGAAGCCTTTCAGAACCTGTCCTCAACCCAAATATAACTGCTATGAGCCTCCGCATTAACATGTCTATAAATGGATGAAAACCATTCATATTGGCCATCTTTCCCCAGGACACTTTAAAGAAGTTGGATCCATTGACTGTTAGAGTCTCCTATTTAAATTATTTGATTATGATTATTATTTAAATATAATGAGAGCTAACACTGTTTAGTGTTTCCTGTGTGCCAAGCTCTGCTCTAAGCATATGGATGTCCCATTGAAACTTTATAACACCCCTACCAGGAGGCATTATCATCATCTCATTTTAGAGATGAGACAATTGAGGCACAGAGGAGTAACTTGCCCCAAATCAAGTAGTAGGTAATCAACCAAAAGGTAAATTGGTAGGGCTTCCCTGGTGGTGCAGTGGTTGAGAGTCCGCCTGCTGATGCAGGGGACATGGGTTCGTGCCCCGGTCCAGGAAGATCCCACATGCCACGGAGCGGCTAGGCCTGTGAGCCATGGCTGCTGAGCCTGTGCGTCCGGAGCCTGTGCTCCGCAAAGGGAGAGGCCACAAGAGTGAGAGACCCACATACCGCAAAAAAAAAAAAAAAAAAAAAAAAAGGTAAATTGGTAGAGTTAGGATGCGTGATGAGATAATTTGATACCAAACCACTATGATATACTACTGCATATATAGTGACAGTTGTAGGCAGCTCACCTGAATTAGATCAGGGCCAGAGCAGAACACTGACCCTAGACTTGGCAGTAAATGTCTGGTGAGAAACACCCACAGGAGATTGTCTCCAGAAAGGTGAAGCACTGCTTGTAGCAGTGGACTCCGGGGTCTAGCATCTAGTGAACAAAGACACACAGCAGGTAGAATCACGCTTAGAAGAACTTAATGAGAAGGATGCTTAAAGTAATGTAGAGCAGGATAGAGGAGATTATCTCTCTTTTATTTTAATGGATTGACTTTATTTTTATTATTATTATTATTTTTGGCTGTCACACAGTGCAGCTTGTGGGATCTTAGTTCCCTGACCAGGGATCAAACCCGTGCCCTCGGCAATGAAAGTGCAGAGCCTTAACTACTGGACCGCAGGGGAATTCCCAGAGGAGGTGATCTCTTCTTGGATGGTGGCAGCGGAGGTGGGAATGTGTAGCAGGCAAGAAGCTGTTAGTGGAGAACAGTAAATGAGCCGAGCCCAGCTGCATGAGCAGGTTCTAACTGGTCTGCATGAAGAGAGGCTGTGGGATTGTGTGAGCTGGTGGAAGAGACATGAGACAGTGAAATGACTTCAAGGAACTTCCCAACGTGTACAGGAGCAATAGGTGGCAATGCCCAACATGTTACTGCGATCCATAATGTGCTTACCTTGCACCATGCTTCACAGAGCCACTTTATCAATCACGAAGTCTCTCTCCTTTTGCCTGAGAGATACCTACAGATAAGAGGGAAAAAGAAGGGTAATAATTTATCTTTACAAATTAAAGAATTGATGTGAATTAAGCTGTATGCAGAGTAGAATGGCCCAGGATCAAACGAAATGAACTGGAAATTCACGGGGGAAGACACGTTCAGATGAGTGGCTACAACATTAATTTTTAAAAATATTTTTCCTAACCACAAAAAAGCAGAACAATCTACTCTTCTGTAGGAGCATACAGTGAAGAAAATGGTGAAATAAAAAGCGCACTAAGAATGAGGAAGAAAAGCATTACAATTTACAAAATATATATTTTCACACCAAACTCTCACAAGAGCTCTGGGAGGTGTTACTCTCCTTTTGTGATGGAGGAAGAAACTGAAACTCAGTAAGGCTAGTAGGGCTTCCCTGGTGGCGTGGTGGTTGAGAGTCCGCCTGCCGATGCAGGGGACATGGGTTCGTGCCCCGGTCTGGGAGGATCCCACATGCCACGGAGCGGCTGGGCCCGTGAGCCATGGCCGCTGAGCCTGCGCGTCCGGAGCCTGTGCTCCGCAACGGGAGAGGCCACAACAGTGAGAGGCCCGTGTATCTCAAAAACAAAAACAAAAAAAAAGGCTAGTAATTTGCCCATGGTCATCCAGCCAGTAAGTGGTGTAGCTGGGATCAGAAGTCAGGACTGGTGACTCTAGCACTATGTTTTAACAACTCTGTTGTACTGACTCCCTGATTAATGGAAGGACTTAACTTCAAGACTTAAGTGGAAAATGCAGTGTTTTCAACTCAAGAAACAGACTTCAATCAAGATGGTTAATGACAATTAAATTTTACAACCTAACACAGCTCTAGTTTTGTTAAGATTTATCTATTTGAAGTGTTTGATACACGCACACATACACAAATACATAAAGACAGCAATATGTATTCTAAGAAAAAAATTAGGTACCCAAAATAAGGTATATATTCTTCTATATACATGTGAAATATGCTGTCCTAGTAAAATACAAAATATCAAAGATAGGAAGGCTATGAGTACCTATAGATTCTGCTATTGGTTCATCATTATAATTTTATTCAAAATGAAGCATACACTTTCCTGGGAGCTAGCCCTTGGTATCAGTGTATTGTACTGTCACCTATTCTGGCACTGCAAAGGTCAGATTCAGCCAAGATGTCGGTAAATAGATTTATAAACCACTGACTCTCCTGCATTAGCTCTCTATCCATCCCAAGACACTAATCAGGATGCACTTACCCCATGCATCATCCTGAGCAGCACACAGATGTGAGAGCCCTCAATTATGGCTTAGACCAGCTATGTAGGGCCAGTCAAATACATTTTCTACATTGCTTGATCATTCTCTTGGATTTCCTTGAATGAGGCCGTTTTGGAACAACTCATTCAACCAAAAGCTCAAGACACTAAGAATATCCAGGGAATGTAGCTATGGCTTGATTAGATCATTTAATGCCACTCCATTTCTGTTACATTATTTTCTCCCATAACTATAAGATGATGTGAAAGAACATGTCCCAAATATGGGCCTTCATGCCTCTCACTGACTGCTCACTCTTAGAAACTAAAAGTCATGGTTCTTTCTGTCTCATAGTTCCTTCTTTCCCTCATTCTTGCAGTTGTATGTCCACAGGAGAGAAGAGGATAATTTATCAGTCTATGCTTCAGGGTTGAGAAACATTTTTAGATTAAAATATTCCTTTGTGAAAGACCTACTCCTCCACAACATGGTAGGGAGAGTTAGAAGTCATCTTACTAAAAATGACTGTAACATGACCATTAACATCCTCAAATAACTAAGCAGTCATCTGTCTATGGCCATGATTTTTACTTATTCAACAGAATCCATGTGTGCGGGAGCAACACCAGTATCTCTGTTCAGTGAATATACTAGAAAATATTATCTGAAGTCAAGTTATAGTGGGATATGCTACATCACACACATTCCAAAAACAGTGAAATAATCTGCTGACTTTTCATTGATACATCATTTGATTTCAAATGATTAAAAAAAAACATATACTGAGTATCTGTGATGATCCAGGAAGGGTTTTTAGTTCTTGGGATGTATTATTGAAACAAAAAAGACAAAGACTCCTGCCCTCACGATGCTCGCATTCTAGGAGGAAGAGTTACACATTTAACAGTAAATATAAGAAAGAACTAAATTATATAGTACAGTGAAAGTTGATAACTGCTATGGGGAAAGGAAAACATAGATCAAAGTAAGGGAAATTAGGGGAGTGAGGATGGGGACAAAATGTGAGTATAAGGAATTTGCAGAATTAAATAGGATCTTTAAGATAAGCCATGTGGAGAATGTAAGCAAAGAACAGAGCCTTGAAGTTGCTGAAAGAGTTACCAAAACAGATCCCTGGTTAAAGAACTTTCCAGGAGGAGGGAACAGCTAAAGGCTCTCATGATTCCATAGATATTTTAACCAACTTGGGAAACCACTCTGTGTCAGAAAAAATTTCCAGCACGACTTTAAATATACTATGCATGTACAGAGAAATACAGTAGGAAAAATGTCAAATTAGACTAAATGAATAATTCTCCACCAGAATTTTTAAATTAATTCTAGTTGTACTGATTCCAAATTACAGTAATACAACTTTGAAAATAACAAAAATTCAGAGATTGCAACTACCCAATGGACACAATCACATGGAATTCCACTCTTTATTTCATGCTTTTAGTATAAAATAAACATCTTATTAATTTAGAAATGTGGGTGCATATGTTGATATTTTATTCGTCCTAAGAGACTTAGAGAAAAACTTTGTGAACTGCCCTTATACTAAATTACCAACGAAAGAGTAGATCCAATGTATTATGGATGAGAAATCTAAGCAGGAAAAGAATGAGAAAAATACCCGAGCAAGCATTTTTGTGTTCTCAGTTTCTTGCTTGGTAAATGGCATCAAAATACGTGGGTTAGGTATTGTGCAAATGCTGGAGAATAAAGATTTTACAAATGTCCTGTTTCTTAGAGTAACTTAAAAAATAATTTTTATTTTTTGTTATTTGGGGATAGAATAGAAAGTAACCTCATTTTACATTTTAATAAAGTCTTTTTTATTCAAGTCCATATAATAAGGCCCACCAAAATACTACTTTGTTGTTAATACAAATGGAGAAAAATATACGTCATCCCTCTTGAAAGGAGTCATCTGGATCCTCTAGTCTTAGACATACTCTGCTTTAGAAAAGAAAGTAAGTAATCTAGCCTAGATTTTGACTGTAGAACTTAAACTAAATCATATTTTATAATAGGTTTGTTCCAAAAGTGAAAATCACAAAGATTGAAAAGTATACTCCCTTCAAAACCAAATTCAGTAACAAATGTGGAAATAAAATTAATTTCATTATTTTTGAATTAGTTGTAAACATAATTAGATAGCAGTCTAACTTTACCACACTATTTGTAGGAAGTGGGCAAAACAGACACCATATTTCTGAAATTTACCCTTATCTAAATTAATTGTCTCCAGTCTGAGTTGAACATTCTAAATTACAAAAGTAAAAACATCCATTGAACAATAGACAATACAAAAAGAAAGAAAAAAGTGTGGCCATGAATTCCATTAACTGGTGATAAACACTGGTGGCATTTTGGTACATCTAATTCCCTTCTACTCCCCTCCTGGGGAAATATGGGTCTATGCATGCATGTATTTATAATTATTATTAACTTTAACTTAATTTTTACACCAATGACATCATACTATGGATTTGGACACTGTTTCTTTACCTAATAGTATTGTAGGAACACATTTCCATGTCATTATTTTTAATTGTTGCATAGCATTGCACTATGGCATTCCATTTTTGACTTCTTAGTTTTTAGAGCTCTTCTTCAATTAATGTGAGCTGCTTTACAAAGCAAGAAAAGGCATTCAAATGATACTCACTTACCCTGTAAAATATTTAGAAACATGTACAGGAGAATGAAAGTTCTAATATTCCTAACATAGCCATGGCAGTTCTAGTACTGGTGAAGCCATTGCCCCATTAAAAGAGGAAATTCTAAAGTGTCAAACCAAGTGTCAGGAATAGGACATCAGGGATTTTGAGTTATACCTCAACCCTTAGCAAATTAGGAAAAACCTAAATGTGTACATTCCAATCAGACTCCTGCCTATCCTAAGAATGATGACTAAAAGCAGGAGATGGATGAGGAGTGTTTGTTCTCTTTTTTCATTATCCCTGGATAACTCAGTTGACTAATGCTGAAATTATCATCACAAAAAATACTATGGGGTAAAAAGGACTGAATTGTATAAATAGGCGCTATAAGTAATTGTATATTTTCTTTCTTTTAAAAAATTATTATTATTTTTGCTTCTGGTTTCTTTTTTCTTTTTTTTTTTTTTTTTTTGTGGTACGCGGGCCTCTCACTGTTGTGGCCTCTCCCATTGTGGAGCACAGGCTCTGGACGCGCAGGCTCAGCAGCCATGGCTCACGGGCCCAGCTGCTCTGCAGTATGTGGGATCTTCCCGGACTGGGGCACGAACCCGTGTCCCCTGCATCGGCAGGCAGACTCTCAACCACTGCGCCACCAGGGAAGCCCTCTGTTTTCTTTTTAAAACCTAACAATACAGCTACCTTCTCATGCCTATTACCTTCCTACTCAAATGTAATGACTCTCATGATTTTGTAGTTCCTAATCATATCTTTAAACTTAACTGTAGTATCCATAAACAATATGCAGTGGTTGTTTTATTTTCAAATTTACTAACTAGTATTATATTCTATAAAGCTAAATTGTTTCCCATATTTTCCTCTATTAAAAACGGTTTTTTGGGGACTTCCCTGGTGGTCCAGTGGTTAAGACTTTCCAATGCAGGGGACGAGGGTTTGATCCCTGGTTGGGGAAGTAAGATCCCACATGCTGAGAGGCTCAGCCAAAAAAATAAAAATAAGTTCCTTAAAAAAATAAAAAAAGGACGGGTTAAAAAAAATTTTAATACATCTTTGCACATGTTTTCCAAGCATGTTTACCATAGTTTATCTAAGACGCACACATAAAAGTTAAATTGCTCACTCATAGGCGGTCACCATTTTTACCTTCAAAGAACTAAGTTACTCTATATAGTGTTGGTAGCAATTTATTTGCATTCACAAATTTGCATTAAAAATTTGCATTCACAATAGCAATGTATAAAAGTATCAATTTTGCTATCACGCACACATAAGTATCATACTTACCAATTATTTTGCCAAATCAATACATATGAAATGGTTTCTCATTTTTTTTTTTTTGGCTATTTATTTATTTATTTTTTTTTTCCATTTTTTTTATTAGTTTCTGCTTTATAACAAAGTGAATCAGTCATACATATACATCTGTTCCCACATCCCCTCCCTCATGCATCTCCCTCCCTCCCACCCTCCCCATCCCTCCCCTCCAGGCAGTCACAAAGCACCGAGCTGATCTCCCTGTGCTCTGCGGCTGCTTCCCACTATTTATCTACCCTACGTTTGGTAGTGTATATATGTCCATGCCTCTCTTTCGCTTTGTCACAGCTTACCCTTCCCCCTCCCCATATCCTCAAGTCCATTCTCAAGTAGGTCTGTGTCTTTATTCCCGTTTTACCCCTAGGTTCTTCATGACATTTTTTTTTTCTTATATTCCATATATATGTGTTAGCATATGGTATTTGTCTTTCTCTTTCTGACTTACTTCACTCTGTATGACAGACTCTAGGTCTATCCACCTCATTACAAATAGCTCAGTTTCGTTTCTTTTTATGGCTGAGTAATATTCCATTGTATATATGTGCCACATCTTCTTTATCCATTCATCCGATGATGGACACTTAGGTTGTTTCCAGCTCCGGGCTGTTGTGAATACAGCTGCAATGAACATTTTGGTACATGTCTCTTTTGGAATTATGGTTTTCTCAGGGTATATGCCTAGTAGTGGGATTGCTGGTTCATATGGTAGTTCTATTTTTAGTTTTTTAAGGAACCTCCATACTGTTCTCCATAGTGGCTGTACCAATTCACATTGCCACCAGCAGTGCAAGAGTGTTCCCTTTTCTCCACACCCTCTCCAGCATTTATTGTTTCTAGATTTCTTGATGATGGCCATTCTGACTGTTGTGAGATGATATCTCATTGTAGTTTTGATTTGCATTTCTCTAATGATTAATGATGTTGAGCATTCTTTCATGTGTTTGTTGGCAGTCTGTATATCTTCTTTGGAGAAATGCCTATTTAAGTCTTCTGCCCATTTTTGGATTGGGTTGTTTGTTTTTTTGCTATTGAGCTGCATGAGCTGTTTATAAATTTTGGAGATTAATCCTTTGTCAGTTGCTTCATTTGCAAATATTTTCTCCCATTCTGAGGGTTGTCTTTTCGTCTTGTTTATGGTTTCCTTTGCTGTGCAAAAGCTTTGAAGTTTCATTAGGTCCCATGTGTTTATTTTTGTTTTTATTTCCATTTCTCTAGGAGGTGGGTCCAAAAGGATCTTGCTGTGATTTATGTCATAGAGTGTTCTACCTATGTTTTCCTCTAAGAGTTTGATAGTTTCTGGCCTTACATTTAAGTCTTTAATCCATTTTGAGCTTATTTTTGTGTATGGTGTTAGGGAATGATCTAATCTCATACTTTTACATGTCCCTGTCCAGTTTTCCCAGCACCACTTATTGAAGAGGCTGTCCTTTCTCCACTGTACATTCCTGCCTCCTTTATCAAAGATAAGTTGGCCATATGTGCGTGGGTTTATCTCTGGGCTTTCTATCCTGATCCACTGATCTATCTTTCTGTTTTTATGCCAGTACCACACTGTCTTAATTACTGTAGCTTTGTAGTATAGTCTGAAGTCAGGGAGCCTGATTGCTCCAGCTCCTTTTTTCGTTCTCAAGATCGCTTTGGCTATTCGGGGTCTTTTGTTTTTCCAAACAAATTTTGAAATTTTTTGTTCTAGTTCTGTGAAAAATGCCAGTGGTAGTTTGATAGGGATTGCATTGAATCTGTAGATTGCTTTGGGTAGTAGAGTCATTTTCACAATATTGATTCTTCCAATCCAGGAGCATGGTATATCTCTCCATCTGTTTGTATCATCTTTAATTTCTTTCATCAGTGTCTTACAATTTTCTGCATACAGGTCTTTTGTCTCCTTATGTAGGTTTATTCCTAGATATTTTATTCTTTTTGTTGCAATGGTAAATGGGAGTGTTTTCTTGATTTCATTTTCAGATTTTTCATCATTAGTGTACAGGAATGCCAGAGATTTCTGTACATTAATTTTGTAACCTGCTACTTTACCAAATTCATTGATTAGCTCTAGTAGTTTTTCGGTAGCAACTTTAGGATTCTCTATGTATAGTATCATGTCATCTGCAAACAGTGACAGCTTTACTTCTTCTTTTCCGATTTGGATTCCTTTTATTTCCTTTTCTTCTCTGATTGCTGTGGCTAAAACTTCCAAAACTAGGTTGAATAAGAGTGGTGAGAGTGGGCAGCCTTGTCTTGTTCCTGATCTTAGTGGAAATGGTTTCAGTTTCTCACCATTGAGGACAATGTTGGCTGTGGGTTTGTCATATATGGCCTTTATTATGTTGAGGAAAGATCACTCTATGCCTACTTTCTGCAGGGTTTTTATCATAAATGGGTGTTGAATTTTGTCGAAAGCTTTCTCTGCATCTATTGAGATGATCATATGGTTTTTCTCCTTCAACTTGTTAATATGGTGTATCACATTGATTGATTTGCGTATATTGAAGAATCCTTGCATTCCTGGTATAAACCCCACTTGATCATGGTGTATGATCCTTTTAATGTGCTGTTGGATTCTGTTTGCTAGTATTTTGTTGAGGATTTTTGCATCTATGTTCATCAGTGATATTGGCCTGTAGTTTTCTTTCTTTGTGACATCCTTGCCTGGTTTTGGTATCAAGGTGATGGTGGCCTCGTAGAATGAGTTTGGGAGTGTTCCTTCCTCTGAAATTGTTTGGAAGAGTTTGAGAAGGATGGGTGTTAGCTCTTCTCTAAATGTTTGATAGAATTCGCCTGTGAAGCCATCTGGTCCTGGGCTTTTGTTTGATGGAAGATTTTTAATCACAGTTTCAATTTCAGTGCTTGTGATTGGTCTATTCATATTTTCTATTTCTTCCTGAGTCAGTCTTGGCAGGTTGTGCATTTCTAAGAATTTGTCCATTTCTTCCAGGTTGTCCATTTTATTGGCATAGAGTTGCTTGTAGTAATCTCTCATGATCTTTCGTATTTCTGCAGTGTCAGTTGGTACTTCTCCTTTTTCATTTCTAATTCTATTGATTTGAGTCTTCTCCCTTCTTTTCTTGATGAGTCTGGCTAATGGTTTGTCAATTTTGTTTATCTTCTCAAAGAACCAGCTTTTAGTTTGGTTGATCTTTGCTATCGTTTCCTTCATTTCTTTTTCATTTATTTCTGATCTGATCTTTATGATTTCTTTCCTTCTGCTAGCTTTGGGGGTTTTTTGTTCTTCTTTCTCTAATTGCTTTAGGTGCAGGGTCAGGTTGTTTACTCGAAATGTTTCCTGTTTCTTAAGGTGGGATTGTATTGCTATAAACTTCCCCCTTAGAACTGCTTTTGCTGCATCCCATAGGTTTTGGGTTGTCGTGTCTCCATTGTCATTTGTTTCTAGGTATTTTTTAATTTCCTCTCTGATTTCTTCAGTGATCACTTCGTTATTGAGTAGTGTATTGTTTAGCCTCCATGTGTTTGTATTTTTTACAGATCTTTTCCTGTAATTGATGTCTAGTCTCATAGCATTGTGGTCGGAAAAGATACTTGATACAATTTCAATTTTCTTAAATTTACCAAGGCTTGATTTGTGACCCAAGATATGATCTATCCTGGAGAATGTTCCATGAGCACTTGAGAAAAATGTGTATTCTGTTGTTTTTGGATGAAATGTCCTATAAATATCAACTAAGTCCATCTTGTTTAATGTATCATTTAAAGCTTGTGTTTCCTTATTTATTTTCATTTTGGACGATCTGTCCATTGGTGAAAGTGGGGTGTTAAAGTCCCCTACTATGTTTGTGTTACTGTCGATTTCCCCTTTTATGGCTGTTAGTATTTGCCTTATGTATTGAGGTGCTCCTATGTTGGGTGCATAAATATTTACAATTGTTATATCTTCTTCTTGGATCGATCCCTTGATCATTATGTAGTGTCCTTCTTTGTCTCTTCTAATAGTCTTTATTTTAAAGTCTATTTTGTCTGATATAAGAATTGCTACTCCAGCTTTCTTTTGATTTCCATTTGCATGGAATATCTTTTTCCATCCCCTTACTTTCAATCTGTATGTGTCTTTAGGTCTGAAGTGGGTCTCTTGTAGACAGCATATATATGGGTCTTGTTTTTGTATCCATTCAGCCACTCTGTGTCTTTTGGTGGGAGCATTTAGTCCATTTACATTTAAGGTAATTATTGATATGTATGTTCCTATTCCCATTTCCTTAATTGCTTTGGGTTCGTTATTGTAGGTATATTCCTTCTGTTGTGTTTCTTGCCTAGAGAAGTTCCTTTAGCATTTGTTGTAAAGCTGGTTTGGTGGTGCTGAACTCTCTCAGCTTTTGCTTGTCTGTAAAGGTTTTAATTTCTCCATCTAATCTGAATGAGATCCTTGCTGGGTAGAGTAATCTTGGCTGCAGGTTTCTCTCCTTCATCACTTTAATTATGTCCTGCCACTCCCTTCTGGCTTGTAGAGTTTCTGCTGAGAGATCAGCTGTTAACCTGATGGGGATTCCCTTGTGTGTTATTTGTTGTTTTTCCCTTGCTGCTTTTAATACGATTTCTTTGTGCTTAATTTTTGACAGTTTGATTAATATGTGTCTTGGTGTATTTCTCCTTGGATTTATTCTGTATGGGACTCTCTGTGCCTCCTGGACTTGATTAACTATTTCCTTTCCCATATTGGGGAAGTTTTCAACTATAATCTCTTCAAATATTTTCTCAGTCCCTTTGTTTTTCTCTTCTTCTTCTGGAACCCCTATAATTCGAATGTTGGTGCATTTAATGTTGTCCCAGAGGTCTCTGAGACTGTCCTCTGTTCTTTTCATTCTTTTTTCTTTATTTTTCTCTGCATCAGTTATTTCCACTATTTTATCTTCCACCTCACTTATCCGTTCTTCTGCCTCAGTTATTCTGCTATTGATCCCATCTAGAGTATTTTTTATTTCATGTATTGTGTTTTTAATTGATGCTTGATTCATCTTTAGTTCTTCTAGGTCCTTGTTAACTGTTTCTTGCATTTTGTCTATTCTATTTCCAAGATTTTGGATCATCTTTACCATCATTATTCTGAATTCTTTTTCAGGTAGACTGCCTGTTACCTCTTCATTTGTTAGGTCTGGTAGGTTTTTATCTTGCTCCTTCACCTGCTGTGTGTTTTTCTGTCTTCTCATTTTGCTTATGTTACTGTGTTTGGGGTCTCCTTTTTGCAGGCTGCAGATTCGTAGTTCCCGTTGTTTTTTGTGTCTGACCCCAGTGGCTAAGGTTGTTTCAGTAGGTTGTATAGGCTTCCTGGTGGGGGGGACTAATGCCTGTGTTCTGGTGGTTGAGGCTCGATCTTGTCTTTCTGGTGGACAGGTCCACGTCTGGTGGTGTGTTTTGGGGTGCCTATGGCCTTATTGTGTTTTTAGGTAGCTTCTCTGCTAATGGGTGGGGTTGTGTTCCTGCCTTGCTAGTTGCTTGGCATAGGGTGACCAGCACTGTAGCTTGCTGGTCGTTGAGTGAAGCTGGGTGCTGGTGTTGGGATGGAGATCTCTGGGAGATTTTCGCTGCTTGATATTATGTGGAGCTGGGAGGTCTCTTGTGGACCAGTGTCCTGAAGTTGGCTCTCCCACTTCAGAGGCACAGCACTGGCTCCTGGCTGCAGCACCAAGAGCCTTTCATCCACCCAGCTCAGAATAACAGGGAGAAAAAGCAGAAAGAAAGAATTAGTAGAAGAAAGAAAGAGAGAGGGAAAGAAAGGAAGAAGGGAAGAAAGGAAGGAAGGAAGGAAGAAAGAAAGAAAGGAGGGAGGGAGTGAGGAAGGATGGAAAGAAAGAAGGAAAGAAAGGAGGGAGGGAGGGAGCAATGAAAGCAAAAGGAAGAGTGAATGGAAGAAGGGAGGGAGGGAGGGAGGAAGGAAAGAAAGAAAGAAAGACAGGAGGGAGGGAGGGAGGAAGGAAAGAAAAAGAAAGTGGAAAGAAGAAGGGTGGGAGGGAGGGAGGAAAGAAAAAGAAAGAAGGAAAGGAAGAGCGGAGGGAGGGAGGGAGGAAGGGAAGGTAGGAAAAAAAGAAAGAGCAGGTAAAGTAAAATAGAATAAAGTATGAAATATAGTAGCGTTATTAAAATTAGAAAGTAATTATTGAAAAAAAAAAAAAAACGGACCGATAGAACCCTGGGACATATGGTGGAAGCAAAGCTATACAGAGAGAATCTTACACAGAAGATTACACATACACATTCACAAAAAGAGAGCAGGGGGAAAAATCAAAAATCTTGCTCTCCAAGCCCACCTCCTCAATTTGGGATAATTCGTTGTAAAAAGAGGAAAAGGGCAAGAAGTCTGAAATCTTGCTCTCTAAGTCCACCTCCTTACTTTGGAATAATTCGTTGTAAAAAGAGGAAAAGGGGGGAAAGTCTTAAATCTTGTCCTCAAAGTCCACTTCCTCAATTTGGGATGATTCGCTGTCCATTCATGCACTCCACAGACGCAGGGCACATCAAATGGACCGTGGAGCTTTAATCCGCTGCCTCCGAGGCTGCACAGAGAGATTTCCCTGACTCTGCTCTCACAGCTCCCGGGTCTCAGCCTTGGACCTGGCCCCGCCTCTGTGCGTAGGTCGCCGGAGGGCGTCCGTTCTTCGCTCAGACAGGACGGGTTTAAAGGAGCCGCTGATTCGGGGGCTCTGGCTCACTCAGGCAGAGGGGAGGGAGGGGCGCGCAGTGTGGGGCGGGCCTGCGGCGGCAGAGGCCGGCGTGACGTTGCAGTAGCCCGTGGCGCTCCGTGCGCTTTCCCGGGAAAGCCGTCCCCGGGTCTCGGGACCCCGGCAGTGGCGGGGTGCACAGGTCCCCCGGAAGGCGGGGCGGACAGTGACCCGCGCTCGCACACAGGCCCCGCGGCTGCGGCGGCGGCGGGCGGCGGCAGGCGGCGGCGGCGGCGGGCCGCGGGGGCGGCGGCGGCGGGCGGCGGCGGGCGGCGGCAGGCGGCGGTGGCGGCGGGCCGCGGCGGCGGCGGGCGGCGGCGGGCGGTGGGCGGCGGCGGCGGGCGGTGGGCGGCGGCGGCGGGCGGTGGGCGGCGGCGGCGGCGGGCGGTGGGCGGCGGCGGCGGCGGCGGCGGCCTACGCCCGTCTCCGAGGTCCGCGCCTTACCCGCGGCTCGCGCCTGTCTCCGGCGCTTCCCTAAGCAGCCCTTTTAATGCCCTCTCCTCGCACACCAGGAAACGAAAGTGAAAGTGGAAAAAGACTCTTGCCTCTTCAGCAACTCCAGACCCTTTCCCCGGACTCCCTCCGGGCTAGCCGTGGTGCACTAACCCCTTCAGGCTCTCTTCCTGCCGCCAGCCCCAGTCCTCTCCCTGTGCTCCGACTGAAAGCCGATACCCGAGCCTCAGCTCCCAGCCCCGCCCGCCACGGCGGCCGAGCAGACAAGCCTCTCAGGCTGGTGTGTGCCTGAGGGCACCGATCCTCTGTGCCGGAATCTCTCCGCTTTGCCCTCCACACCCCTGTTGCTGTGCTCTCCTCCGCTACTCCGAAGCTTTCCCCCTCCGCCACCTGCAGTCTCCGCCCGCGAAGGGGCTTGCAGTGTGTAGAAACCTTCCCTCCTTCACGGCTCCCTCCCACTGGTGCAGGTCCCGTCCCTATCCTATTGTCTCTGTTTATTCTTTTTTTCTTTTGCCCTACCCAGGTATGTGGGGAGTTTCTTGCCTTTTAGGGGGTCTGAGGTCTTCTGTCAGCGTTCAGTAGGTGTTCTGTAGGAGTTGTTCCACGTGTAGATGAATTTCTGATGTATCTGTGGGGAGGAAGGTGATCTCCGCGTCTTACTCTTCCGCCATCTTCCTCCGGGGCCTGTTTCTCATTTTTAAAATTTGTCTTTTCTTGACTATTAGCACTACCATTTTATTATTCATTTTTTGTTTGTCCCCCTTTTTATGTTTCTCTGAGCCTCCTTCCCTTCCTTCTTTTGGATTATTGAACTATTTTTAATATTCCATTTAAGCTTATCTATTGGCCTTTTGGCTAACTCTCTTCGTATCATTTCTTTAGTGGTTGCTCTGGGGAGTAAAACATACGTACCTCCTGTTCACAGTCTACTTAGAGTTATTATTCTGCTGCTATTTCAAGTAAAATGTAGAAGACACACCCATATAGGTTCCTTGAACCTGCCCTTGTAATTCTCATATATATTACTTTTACATACATTGAAACCCATCATAAATGTGATAATTTTTGCTTTTAACAGTCATACATGTTTTGCAGATCTTAAAAAATATAGTCCTTTATATTTACCCAGATATACACCGTTTAACCTGCTTTATTGACATTTAATTGGTGTACAAAAAACTGCACACATTTAATCTTCTATGTAACGTGGGTTTTTTTTTTTTTCCTGCTTTCAAGATTTTTTTCTTTACTTTTGAATTTCAGCAGTAATGTGTCTTGGCAAAGGTTTTTTTGTTTGTTTTAGTTTATCATGTTTAGAAGTAGTGAGCTTCTTGAATCTATAAAGTTATAATTTTGTACAAATTTAGGAACATTTTAGGCATTATTTAATACAGATTTTCTGCACCCTTTTCCTCTCCTTCTGTGACTCCAATGATATGAATATCAGTCCTTTTGATGCTGACCCACATTTCCCTGAGATTCTGCGCATATTTTTTTCTCTCAGGTCTTTAGGTTGTATATTTATTTTTCTATTGTCAATTTTACTGACTCTTTTGTCATCTCAAATCTGCAATTAAGCCAATCCAGTGAATTGTTACAAATATTGTGTTTTTCAATTCTAAAATTTCCATTGGATTCTTTTTTATAGTTTCTTCGCTGAAAATGTCTACCTTTTTATTCATTTCTAGTGTGTTTAACTTTAACTCCTGGAAAACAGTTACTGCTCTGAAGTCTACTGGTAACTGCAATATCTGAGTCATCCTGGGATTTGATCTATTGATTATATTTTTCACTTGAAAAGTGGTCACATTTTTCTGGCTCTTGGTATATCAAGTAATTTCAGATTTTATTCTGGACATTTTGAATACTATGCTCTTAAGCCTTGGGATCCTATTAGAATCCTCTGGACAATGTAAGGTTAATGTTAGGTTCTGTTAAGACTGCAAGTTCTGCCTTGCCTTCTGGGCTTGTAGTGGTTCTGATATCAGTTCAGTAGGTGAAGTCTTTGCTAAGCTGCTTTGGGTCAAGGCCAGTGCTTTCACTGCTCAAGGAATTGTCTATGATGGGTGATAGTTTAAATTGTAGTTCAGTGCTCAAAGCCTCTGCTATGTTGTTTTGGGCCTGTCCAGTGCACGTGGAGCTCAAGGGTAAGCATGGGTCTTTTGAAGGTTCAGAACATAGAATCAGAAAGGTCCATTCTCTTTAGCAGGAATCTGTTCTCACCCATCCATGATTTGGAAGCAGAATTTATATACATGATTTAGGGCATCCTCTCTCTCTCTCTCTCTCTTTTTTTTTTTTTTTTTTTTTTTTGCGGTACACGGGCCTCTCACTGTTGTGGCCTCTCCCATTGCGGAGCACAGGCTCCAGACGCGCAGGGTCAGCGGCCATGCCTCACAGGCCCAGCCGCTCCGCGGCATGTGGGATCTTCCCGGACCGGGGCACGAGCCCGCGTCCCCTGCATCAGCAGGTGGACTCTCAACCACTGCGCCACCAGGGAAGCCCAACATCCTCTTTCTTGTTCTCTCTTTAATGGGGTTCTTTCTTGATTTTATAGTAGCAGAAGTTGCCCCAAACTCCACTCGCTAGTTCTTTGTTCCAGAAGAACTGCACGTGTTTTAATGGAGTTCACGATGCCCTCTTTACTAAATGCCACAGAAGTAACTCACTCTTTGCCATTCCCTTCAAAATGTCACCTCTCCTCCACAATATACCTAGTTTTATCTTCTTTTGTGTGCTGCTAAGTTCATCTTTTTTGCATCTTTTGTTCACTGTTTATAGTTAGTATCTGCGAGAGCATTGGTCCAGTAGCACCTAGACCAAACCAGAAGCGTTAACTCAGAATCTTTACACTTTGTATTTATGACAGTCCTTCAGTGGTTCCACGTACATGTAGAAGTATCTCACTTTTCAACTCGCTGTCTTACTCAAGTTTTATGATTTGTCTGTATTGGGAATTAAAGCCCAACTGCAAAACATGATAGAACTAATTTCCCTCTCCTCTGTACCACCACATCCACTGCCATTCTAAACTTCTGTCTCAATGTCGAGTTGTGCTTAGTACCCTGACTTCCACTTCCCTGTTGATTTTTGTCATTTGGGGATACTTCTCTCTTTACTTTGTATTTGGCTCTACTTTAAATTTAACTGTCACAATTTATTCACCACTTCCAGGTCTTTTCTAACAGAAGGCTTATGAAGAAGTTAGTTTAGTCTACCATTTTGTCATAATGAGAACTCTTTCTTTGCCTTCTTTATTATTTTGTTCTTCATTTTGGAACACTCTGAAGCAGAACCAAAACTTGCCATAACAGGCACTGTAACTTGGTAGAAAAGATAATGATGATGATGTTAGTGATTATAACTTCAACTGAAACAAAAATCCCTATAACCACAAGAAAATGGGAGTATCTCTTTTCCTCTATCCAAATGCTGTTTTACAAAAGTGCAATGTATAAGGTACAGCTTGGTGAGATCACCATGGTTTACCACTAGCTCATATTACCAGCAGGGCATTGTTACATAAGTACCGGCATGAAATCAGGTACTGTTCACTCAGTATTAGGCAGCTGAATCAGGAACACGTTTTTCTTCTTGTATTGTCCTCAAGAGCTCTTTAAATACACTGAACAGGTATATAAAAGTGAATTCAGTTACTCAGTTCCTTCTGCTTACTTCTAAAAATTAGTTATAACTGCAATCATAGTTATGTCTGTTTGGCTAAAAGAGGCCAAAGACCTTTTCAAAATCTAGAGCAAATAACTGGGAATGTTTATTTGGGGGATGGAGAAGGTCAACACTAAACTGTATTTCCTCAATAACTTTATAATTTCTGCTTTATTAAAAAAAAAGACAGAGTGAAACTCCATGCCTATAATATGTGCCAAAATGCTGATCTATGTTTTGGTGAGTCAGGATATGATTCTCTGATGCCCTCCACTCAGTATCTATGCTCGCCCGTTTGTTTCTCTCTGTTCTATCACCACAAACACACCATTTGCTTCAGTCAGCTATTTTATAAATATGTGTGTTTCTTGTCACTGGGAGACCAAATAAGCAAGAAGACATGGATCAAGAAAATGTCAGTCTATTCTCAGAAGAGAAGGACTTTTCAAAGTAGCATAATCCCCTTACATCAAAAGTATATCCAATAAGGGGTTAATATCCAAAATATACAAAGAGTTCATACAGCTCAACATCAAAAAAACCAAACAATTGGATTTAAAAATGCACAGAGGATGTGAACAGACATTTTTCCAAAGAAGGCATACAGATGGCCAACAGGCACATGAAAAAATGCTCAACATCATTAATCATCAGAGAAATGCAAAGCAAAACCACAATGAGATATCACCTCACATCTATCAGAATGGCTATTATCAAAAAGACAACAAATAAAAAGTGTTGGCGGGGGTGAGTAGAAAAGAGAACTCTCCTGCACTGTTGGTGGGAATGTAAATTGGTGCAGCCACTATGAAGAACAGTATGGAGATTCCTCAAAAAATTAAAAATAGAACTACCATATGATCCAGCAATCCCATTCCTGGGTATTTATCCAAAGAAAAGAAAAACACTGATTCAAAAAGACAAATGCATCCCAATGTTCACTGCAGCATTATTCACAATAGCCAAGTTACAGAAGCAACCTAAGTGTCCATCAACAGATGGATGGATAAAGAAGATGTGGTGTATATATATACAATGGAATACTATTCAGCCACAAAAAAGAGTGAAATCTTGCCAATTGTGATAAAACATGGATGGACCTATTATGCTAAGTGAAATAAGTCAGACAGAGAGAAACAAATATGATTTCACTTATATGTGGAATCTAAAAACAAAACAAATGAATAAACGTAACAAAACAGAAACAGAATCATAGATACAGAAAACAAACAGGTATTTATCAGAGGGGCAGGGAGTAAGGGGAGAAAAGAAAGAGAGGAGGGAGATGAAGAAGTAAAAACTTCTAGTTGCAAAATAAATGAGTCACAGGTATGAAATGTACAGTGTGGGGATTATAATCAGTAAGTGTATAATATCTTTATATGTTGACAGATTATAACTAGACATATCATGTTGATCACTTTGAAATGTATCGAAATATTGAAATACTATGTTGTGTAACAGGAACTAACATAGCATTGTAGTTCAGTTGTACTTTAAAAACAAACAAACTCACAGAAAAAGAGATCTGATTTGTGGTTACCAGAGGTGGGAGGTCGGTGGGGGGGGGGAGGGGGAATTGGATGAAAGCAGTGAAAAGGTACAAACTTCCAGTTATAAGATAAATAAGTGCTAGGGACATGCTGCACAGTGTGATAAATACGATTATTACTGCTGTGTGTTAATACATGAAAGTTAAGAGAGTCAATCCTAAGAGTTCTCAGCACAAGGAAATTTTTTTCTAGTTCTTTAATTTTGTATCCATATGATATACTGGATGTTCACTAAACTTACTGTGATCATCATTTCATGATGTATATAAGTCAAATCATTACACTATACCCCTTAAACTTATACAGGACAGCAGGTCAATTATATTTCAATAAGACTGGAAGAAAAAAAAGGAGCATTAGCGTTGCTCTCAAGGTTGATGTACCTGACCTTTGGGGGCCACTGCGATCTGCCATGTGTACTGCAGTAATCTGCAGGTCATTTGGGAATGCTTCACAAGTAGGCATTTGCCCCACATTATACTACACATGACTTGAGGAAAGTTTCTGAGGAAAGTTTTCTCTTGAGTATATGGTTAAATAACTTGCTAAAAGAGGAAAAGGACCATTTTGCATTTTGATATTTGGATCAATGCTTTTGGGACTGATTTCTGAACTTCTTGAAACTGGAAATCCTCAGTGCTTTGTTAGTTTCATAGAGATGAAAATGCTATTTTCACTGATCAGATGGAAGATGAACTCATGTTGTATGATTCTTTGAGATTTGCTGGTGCAACATCTTACCAAGTTCTAGAAAACCACAACCCAGTAAAAATCTAACCGAGAAGCAGAAATATAAGTAAGTGCTGGTGTTCCATCTCTGATGTGTTGGGTGTTCTCTCTCTCTCCTCATCCTATCCGAGCTATTGTCAGAGGATCATAAAGGTAATCTCTTCCTGACACTCTCATAAATAAGACAGATTGCTGCATAAAATTTGCCAGAGACAGGCCACGGTGTTTCCCTATAATGAACTTTTAAATATTGTTTCAACTACTCTTTAAATATCATGCGTGATTTTCATAGATAAATTTCATTTATGAAACCTGACTTTGAGTGAAAGGAAATAACCATACGATAGGCAGAGCATAACAAGAAATTATTTGGGTTTTTCCCTCTTCTAGATAAAAGAGAGGAAAGGAAAATATATACTGCAGTTTGATTACAATTATATACTATCTATTCTGAGCAGTTATTAATATTGTCTGATGAGTCAACTCATAGTCCACTTAACCTAACCCTTAATGTCCAACTCAGTTTCCACATCCTGTATGAAATCTTTACCTGCTTCTCAGCGTACACTTATCCCTCCCTTCCCTGATTCTTTTGGCCTGAACTGCGTATACCATCCATTGTGCTAGTTCTTGTATGAGCTCCTCAAATCAAGGGCAGGTGTGCTGTCTTATGCATGTTCCTGGTGCCCAGCACAGCATCTCATACATAAAGCTCCCATCACACAGCGTTGTAAATTTGTGATCACGCCTCGGTTTACTCCCAAACTAGACTGTAAACTCCTTGATGGTCAGGATCATGTCTTGTTAGTTGTGAAATGCCTGGTATACAATAGGTAATCCTAACTATATTCTGAATTTATACATTATATGCGATACTAATGTATACAAAGTCACAAAGTATACACATGTACTTTATGAAACATGCAATATATGTAATTAAATAATGATTATGAAATATCTTACATCTCTGATTACACAAGTAAATTCCTTCAGATTAAGAACCATACCTTACCCTCCTCTTGTATCCTTACCCTGAAAGCATCAGAAATAAATTCACTAAACACTTTTAAAATTGAATAATAAGGTATAATTATGAGGAGCCTCAAAATTTAAGTCATGATCCACGTGTCCATAGTGATGTTCAAAACCCCTCTCAGTTCTCATCAGGAAACACTAACTGAGCACTTACTTTGTGTCAGGCACTATGCTACTCATTAGGCTAGAAGAATGGAGTAAAAGAATAAAATAGGGAGGCAGCTCCTAAGGAGCTTATATTAGGGTAAGACTGACACTTAATATACTGTCATAAGTAATAAATATGGATGTACACTGGATATTTTGTGAGCACAGTGGAGCACTTATTCCAACCTTGCATTAATGTATGACTCCCAGAAGAAAATAACACCTTGAAAGATGAGTAAGCATTAGCCCAGAATAGAAAGATGGGTGTCCGTCTTAAATGGATCAAAGTGAATGAAGGCACAAAATGCTAAAGGAATATAGTGTATATTTATCAGAGTATGAAATATGAGGTTAAGAGTGAGGGGGAATTAGATGTAGAGGAAGACTGGATCAAGACATAAAAGGATTTATATGCCACTCTAAGGAACTTAAACTTCGTCCCATGGCCAATGGAGAGCCACTCAGTCTTGAGGCCTGGAGTGACATGCTCAGGTGAACACTGTAGGGACACCGCTTTGGTTGTGGGAGGGGTTGGTCAAGGAGTTGGAGCAGGACTGGAGTAAAAGAAAACAGGAAGCTACTGAAATTTTACAGGAAGAGATGGAGAGGGCCTCTACGTGGTTAGCAGAAGTAGGTGTAAGGAGGAACAGAAAGGGAGTACATTCTAGAAACATTCTGAAGATATGATTGACATGACCTGGTGACAGATTGAAAGATGGGTATGTAGGAGAGAGATGGGTCAAGAATGACTTCTGTGCTCCTGGAGAAGACTGGACCACACACCAGGAGAATCAGAGTACAGAGAGCAGAGATAATGAGTCCTGTCCAGTGCAGGTGTACAGCCGATATTTAGATTTCTATGACTGAATCACAGGGTAGAGGCTAGAACTGAAGGCAAAAGCGTATAGGTAAGAGACAAAGACATCAGACTGAATCAGATAACTGATGAGAAGTATGCGAAGACAGAAAAGCAATGTGTTATCACAATGAAGTCTGAGTGACATCAATATAAGGAGAAGAGAGATGATGAAGGAGACTTTACCTGGCATGAGTGTAAGAGGAGGGTCAACGGACTTCCGGGTAAGATGGCGGAAGAGTAAGACGCGGAGATCACCTTCCTCCCCACAGATACACCAGAAATACAGCTACACGTGGAACAACTCCTACAGAACACCTACTGAACGCTGGCAGAAGACCCCAGACCTCCCAAAAGGCAAGAAACTCCCCACATACCTGGGTAGGGCAAAGCAGAGAGATTCCCGCACAGAGGAGCGGTGCCGAGCGGCACTCACCAGCCCGAGAGGATTGTCTGCTCCCCCGCCGGGGCAGGCGGCGCTGGAGCTGAGGCTCGGGCTTCGGTCAGAGCGCAGGGAGAGGACTGGGGCTGGCGGCGAGAACTCAGCCTGAAGGGGGCTAATGTGCCACAGCTAGCCGGGAGGAGTCCGGGAAAACTCTGGAGCTGCCGAAGAGGCAGGAGACTTTTTCTTCCCTCTTGGTTTCCTGGTGCGCGAGGAGAGGGGATTAAGAGCGCCGCGTAAAGGAGCTCCAGAGAAGGGCGCGAGTCGCGGCTGAAAGCACGGAGGCCAGAGACGGGCGTGGGACGCTGGGGCTGCTGCTGCCGCCGCCAAGAAGCCTGTGTGCGAGCGCAGGTCACTGTCCACACCGCCCTTCCGGGAGCCTGTGCAGCCCGCCACTGCCGGGGTCCCGGGATCCAGGGGCGGCTTCCCTGGGAGAACGCACGTCGCGCCTCGGGCTGGTGCAACGTCACGCCGACCTCTGCTGCTGCAGGCTCGCCCCGCACTCCGTGCCCCTCCCGCCCGCCCGGCCTGAGTGTGCCAGAGTCCCCGAAGAGGCTGCTCCTTTAACCCTGTCCTGTCTGAGCAAAGAACAGACGCCCTCCGGCGACCTACACGCAGAGGCGGGGCCAAATCCAAAGCTGAGACCCAGGAGCTGTGAGAACAAAGAAGAGAAAGGGAAACCTCTCCCAGCAGCCTCAGAAGCAGCGGATTAAAGCTCCACAATCAACTTGATGTACCCTGCATCTGTGGAATACATGAATAGACAACAAATCATCCCAAATTGAGGAGCCAGGAGTCAGTGCTGTGCCTCTGAGGTGGGAGAGCCAACTTCAGGACACTGGTCCACAAGAGACCTCCCAGCTCCACATAATATCAAACGGCGAAAATCCTCCAGAGATCTCCATCTCAACACCAGCACCCAGCTTCACTCAACGACCAGCAAGCTACAGTGCTGGACACCCTATGCCAAACAACTAGCAAGACAGGAACACAACGCCACCCATTAGCAGAGAGGCTGCCTCAAATCATAAAAAGTCCGCAAACACCCCAAAACACACCACCAGACGTGGACCTGCCCACCAGAAAGACAAGATCCAGCCTCATCCACCAGAACACAGGCAGTAGTCCCCTCCACCAAGAAGCCTACACAACCCACTAAACCAACCTTAGCCACTGGGGACAGACACCAAAAACAACGGGAACTACGAACCTGCAGCCTGCAAAAAGGAGACCCCAAACACAGTAACATAAGCAAAATGAGAAGACAGAAAAACACACAGCAGGAGAAGGAGCAAGATAAAAACCCACCAGACCTAACAAATGAAGAAGTAATAGGCAGTCTATCTGAAAAAGAATTCAGAATAATGATGGTAAAGATGATCCAAAATCTTGGAAATAGAATAGACAAAATGCAAGAAACAGTTAACAAGGACCTAGAAGAACTAAAGACGAATCAAGCATCGATTAAAAACACAATAAATGAAATAAAAAATACTCTAGATGGGATCGATAGCAGAATAACTGAGGCAGAAGAACGGATAAGTGAGGTGGAAGATAAAATAGTGGAAATAACTGCTGCACAGCAAAATAAAGAAAAAAGAATGAAAAGAACAGAGGACAGTCTCAGAGACCTCTGGGACAACATTAAACGCACCAACATTCGAATTATAGGGGTTCCAGAAGAAGAAGAGAAAAAGAAAGGGACTGAGAAAATATTTGAAGAGATTATAGTTGAAAACTTCCCTAATATGGGAAAGGAAATAGTTAATCAAGTCCAGGAGGCACAGAGAGTCCCATACAGAATAAATCCAAGGAGAAATACACCAAGACACATATTAATCAAACTGTCAAAAATTAAACACAAAGAAATCATATTAAAAGCAGCAAGGCAAAAACAACAAATAACACACAAGGGAATCCCCATCAGGATAACAGCTGATCTCTCAGCAGAAACTCTAGAAGCCAGAAGGGAGTGGCAGGACATACTTAAGGTGATGAAGGAGAAAAACCTGCAACCAAGATTACTCTACCCAGCAAGGATCTCATTCAGATTTGATGGAGAAATTAAAACGTTTACAGACAAGCAAAAGCTGAGAGAGTTCAGCACCACCAAACCAGCTTTACAACAAATGCTAAAGGAACTTCTCTAGGCAAGAAACACAACAGAAGGAAAAGACCTACAATAACGAACCCAAAACAATTAAGAAAATGGGAATAGGAACATACATATCAATAATTACCTTAAATGTAAATGGACTAAATGCTCCCACCAAAAGACACAGACTGGTTGAATGGATACAAAAACAAGACCCATATATATGCTGTCTACAAGAGACCCACTTCAGACCTAGAGACACATACAGACTGAAAGTAAGGGGATGGAAAAAGATATTCCATGCAAATGGAAACCAAAAGAAAGCTGGAGTAGCAATTCTCATATCAGACAAAATAGACTTTAAAATAAAGACTACTAGAAGAGACAAAGAAGGACACTACATAATGATCAAGGGATCAATCCAAGAAGAAGATATAACAATTGTAAATATTTATGCACCAAACATAGGAGCACCTCAATACATAAGGCAAATACTAACAGCCATAAAAGGGGAAATCGACAGTAACACAATCATAGTAGGGGACTTTAACACCCCACTTTCACCAATGGACAGATCATCCAAAATGAAAATAAATAAGGAAACACAAGCTTTAAATGATACATTAAACAAGATGGACTTAGTTGATATTTATAGGACATTCCATCCAAAAACAACAGAATACACATTTTTCTCAAGTGCTCATGGAACATTCTCCAGGATAGATCATATCTTGGGTCACAAATCAAGCCTTGGTAAATTTAAGAAAATTGAAATTGTATCAAGTATCTTTTCCGACCACAATGCTATGAGACTAGATATCAATTACAGGAAAAGAGCTATAAAAAATACAAACACATGGAGGCTAAACAATACACTACTTAATAACGAAGTGATCACTGAAGAAATCAAAGAGGAAATTAAAAAATACCTAGAAACAAATGACAATGGAGACACGACGACCCAAAACCTATGGGATGCAGCAAAAGCAGTTCTAAGAGGGAAGTTTATGGCAATACAATCCCACCTTAAGAAACAGGAAATATCTCGAATAAACAACCTAACCTTGCACCTAAAGCAATTAGAGAAAGAAGAACAAAAACATCCCAAAGTTAGCAGAAGGAAAGAAATCATAAAAATTAGATCAGAAATAAATGAAAAAGAAATGAAGGAAACGATAGCAAAGATCAATAAAAGTAAAAGTTGGTTCTTTGAGAAGATAAACAAAATTGATAAACCATTAGCCAGACTCATCAAGAAAAAAAGGGAGAAGACTCAAATCAATAGAATTAGAAATGAAAAAGGAGAAGTAACAACTGACACTGCAGAAATACAAAAGATCATGAGAGATTACTATAAGCAACTCTATGCCAATAAAATGGACAACCTGGAAGAAATGGACAAATTCTTAGAAATGCACAACCTGCCAAGACTGAATCAGGAAGAAATAGAAAATATGAACAGACCAATCACAAGCACTGAAATTGAAACTGTGATTAAAAATCTTCCAACAAACAAAAGCCCAGGACCAGATGGCTTCACAGGCGAATTCTATCAAGCATTTAGAGAAGAGCTAACACCTATCCTTCTCAAACTCTTCCAAAATATAGCAGAGGGAGAACACTCCCAAACTCATTCTATGAGGCCACCATCACCTTGATACCAAAACCAGACACGGATGTCACAAAGAAAGAAAACTACAGGCCAATATCACTGATGAACATAGATGCAAAAATCCTCAACAAAATACTAGCAAACAGAATCCAACAGCACATTAAAAGGATCATACACCATGATCAAGTGGGGTTTATTCCAGGAATGCAAGGATTCTTCAATATACGCAAATCAATCAATGTGATACACCATATTAACAAACTGAAGGAGAAAAACCATATGATCATCTCAATAGATGCAGAGAAAGCTTTTGACAAAATTCAACACCCATTTATGATAAAAACCCTGCAGAAATTAGGCATAGAGGGAACTTTCCTCAACATAATAAAGGCCATATATGACAAACCCACAGCCAGCATCGTCCTCAATGGTGAAAAACTGAAACCATTTCCACTAAGATCAGGAACAAGACAAGGTTGCCCACTCTCACCACTCTTATTCAACCTAGTTTTGGAAGTTTTAGCCACAGCAATCAGAGAAGAAAAGGAAATAAAAGGAATCCAAATGGGAAAAGAAGAAGTAAAGCTGTCACTGTTTGCAGATGACATGATACTATACATAGAGAATCCTAAAGATGCTACCAGAAAACTACTAGAACTAATCAATGAATTTGGTAAAGTTGCAGGATACAAAATTAATGCACAGAAATTTCTGGCATTCCTATATACTAATGATGAAAAATCTGAAAGTGAAATCAAGGAAACACTCCCATTTACCATTGCAACAAAAAGAATAAAATATCTAGGAATAAACCTACCTAAGGAGACAAAAGACCTGTATGCAGAAAATTATAAGACACTGATGAAAGAAATTAAAGATGATACAAATAGATGGAGAGATGTACCATGTTCTTGGATTGGAAGAATCAACATTGTGAAAATGACTCTACTACCCAAAGCAATCTACAGATTCAATGCAATCCCTATCAAACTACCAATGGCATTTTTCACAGAACTAGAACAAAAAATTTCACAATTTGTATGGAAACACAAAAGACCCCGAATAGCCAAAGCAATCTTGAGAACGAAAAACGGAGCTGGAGGAATCAGGCTCCCTGACTTCAGACTATACTACAAAGCTACAGTAATCAAGACAGTATGGTACTGGCACAAAAACAGAAATATAGATCAATGGAACAGGATAGAAAGCCCAGAGATAAACCCACGGACATATGGTCACCTTATCTTTGATAAAGGAGGCAGGAATGTACAGTGGAGAAAGGACAGTCTCTTCAATACGTGGTGCTGGGAAAACTGGACAGGGACATGTAAAAGTATGAGATTAGATCACTCCCTAACACCATACACAAAAATTAGCTCAAAATGGATTAAAGACCTAAATGTAAGGCCAGACACTATCAAACTCCTAGAGGAAAACATAGGCAGAACACTCTATGACATAAATCACAGCAAGATCCTTTTTGACCCACCTCCTAGAGAAATGGAAATAAAGACAAAAATAAACACATGGGACCTAATGAAACTTCAAAGCTTTTGCACAGCAAAGGAAACCATAAACAAGACGAAAAGACAACCCTGAGAATGGGAGAAAATATTTGCAAATGAAGCAACTGACAAAGGATTAATCTCCAAAATTTATAAGCAGCTCATGCAGCTCAATAGCAAAAAAACAAACAACCCAATCCAAAAATGGGCAGAAGACCTAAATAGACATTTCTCCACAGAAGATATACAGACAGCCAACAAACACATGAAAGGATGCTCAACATCTTTACTCATTAGAGAAATGCAAATCAAAACTACAATGAGATATCATCTCACACCAGTCAGAATGGCCATCATCAAAAAATCTAGAAACAATAAATGCTGGAGAGGGTGTGGAGAAAAGGGAACACTCTTGCACTGCTGGTGGGAATGTGAATTGGTACAGCCACTATGGAGAACGGTATGGAGGTTCCTTAAAAAACTACAAATAGAACTACCATATGACCCAGCAATCCCACTACTGGGCATATACCCTGAGAAAACCATAATTCAAAAAGAGACATGTACCAAAATGTTCATAGCAGCCCTATTTACAATAGCCCGGAGATGGAAACAACCTAAGTGTCCATCATCGGATGAATGGATAAAGAAGATGTGGCACATATATACAATGGAATATTACTCAGCCATAAAAAGAAATGAAATTGAGCTATTTGTAATGAGGTGGATGGACCTAGAGTCTGTCATACAGAGTGAAGTAAGTCAGAAAGAGAAAGACAAATACTGTATGCTGACACATATATATGGAATTTAAGAAAAAAATGTCATCAAGAACATAGGGGTAAGACAGGAATAAAGACACAGACCTACTAGAGCATGGACTTGAGGATATGGGGAGGGGGAAGGGTAAGCTGTGACAAAGTGAAAGAGCGGCATGGACATATATACACTACCAAACGTAAGGTAGATAGCTAGTGGGAAGCAGCCGCATAGCACAGGGAGATCAGCTCGGTTCTTTGTGACCGCCTGGAGGGGTGGGATAGGGAGGGTGGGAGGGAGACGCAAAAGGGAGGGGATATGGGAACATATGTATATGTATAACTGATTAAATTTGTAAAAAAAAAAAAAAAAAAAAAAGAGGAGGGTCAAGTCTCAGACAACATCCAAAGGCATGAACAATTAACAGTAACCAACACTGTTGGGCAGGTATTACTCTGTTCCTCAATGCAAGCATTTTCGCAATGTTCCTCCACGTTATACCTTGCCATCACACAGTTCCTATTTCTAGTAGATAGCTTTTAAAAGATGAGACTGTCTTTAAGGCGCTAAGGATGCACTAAATCATAATGCATCACAGAATGGAGAAGGGGTAGGAGCATTTGTTCACAACTGTGACCTTCCCAGTCATGCTGGGAGAGCAGAGCAGGCCTGTGGAGGTACACTTACCGAAGAGTTGATGGCAGCTCAGCATTGATGGAAAGCCACAGATGGTGAGCTGTACGTGATGGGCGTACCCTCCCTGAGACATTTTTAGCAAACTGATGCTCTTGTGCATGGCTATTTTGACTATACCTTTGAAGACCTTAATACTGTGTCTTGATGTATATTTGATGTGGATTTTTAATGTATCTTAAAGTAAACTCTCTGCACAGCTATAGTCTTTTCTGAGCCCCAAAGGGATGTTATTTGTGAATCTTATTAAAAATTAACGGGAATCTATTTCCCATGCTCTGTCTGTCATAGATGAAGAATGGCATATGTTGATAAGCCCAAGCCATTCATTGCTTTCTGGACCCAGAGGCACTGGAAAGCATCACAGATCGTGTGACGGGACTGGCAAAGCTCAATGATTTATCTAAATGATGTTCAGAATTTCATGTGTCAATAAAAGCTCCTTGGTGACTATAAATCCAGAGAACTGTATTTCTCTTTCAAAGGGAAAAATATATTATTCCATGAATTGGGTTCCAATTTATATATTCCTGACTGTACCTGCTTTTTATTCAGGCTTTGTATATTAGAACAAAACCACTCAGGTCAGCATACCACCAGTGATGGTCACAGAGTTTGAGAGAGGGCACGTAAGATGAGAATTAACTGAGAAAACCTTGTTAATACTACAGAATCCTTGTTGCAACAGACCATTGTTTAAAGTATTCAAGTATTCAATTCATATCTTGCTACCTTGCAAAAATGAGAAGAATGACACCCTCCCCATCAAAACTAGAAATAAAATAAAAGCTTTATGAAACACAGCCTAAAAGTTCTGGGATAATTTTTTCCATCACATGAATATCACAAAGAGATTTAGTTAGAATATCCTTCTCTGTTCATTTCAACATAATTCCCAAGAATATCTGAAATTCAGGGCAAGATAATGATGAAGAAGCAGCAGAAACTTTAAGATGCATTGGACAAGTTATTTATTCTCTATAACCTCAGTTTCCTTGTTTGTAAGATGAAAACAGCATCCTCTGGTGTTAGTGGGAGAACTACATTATATAATGTATATAAATAAAACTCTTAAGATAGTGCTTAGTACATACAGAACAGATGATTAGGGTGGATATTTTTTATTATTATTATCATTATGGAGATTGCATTAACACTCATTCACTACTTGTAAATTCATTCTCTCATCTACTAGCAGGTGACACGGAAAGAATCAAAAAGTGAAGAAGAATCATGAGAGAAAAACACAAAATGGACTAAATGATATTCATTAAATTTACCTATAAATTAGGAAAAATATTTCTATTATTCAATTTGATGGAGAAATATATGTCTATAGAAACACAGTTTGAAAAAGCATTTCACAAGATATAAAGTAATTAACACACCCTGAAAGACACAAACTATCTTCTATCCAGGGAGAAATTCTCTCCTGCCATAAGTATTGAGTCTTCATAGAATTTTTTAAAATGTAGAATATTTCTGTTCAATCTTTTCTACAACAAAGAAAGAAATAAGAAATAAATTACTGCAATAATTATGTCTGTTTCACCAATCTCATTCTTGTTCAAGGATATGTGCATTCGGTGTTGTGATTTTTATCTCATGTACATATAGCCATGTTTTCCGTAATTAAAATTGCTTCTCCTTTAAGTGGGAGTTCATTACATCAGCATGCATCATTTTTCCAGGCGTTTTGCCACCTGAACAAATTTGAGAAACCCCAAGCTATGGTATGAGGATGGCTAATTTCAGTAGTAAGCTGTAAATCTCCAGCAATGAAGAATTATGCTGAGTTTGAAGGACTCCAGTGGAAGACATGATGAAGTGAGGTGGTAGAAAGAAGGTATTGTCATAATAATGGGTAGTTAAACAATCAGGATACAGTGTTTGGGTACTTTGTAAAATAGTTCCCACACATAAAAATGCACTGACTGGACGAATGCTAGTATCCCACCAGAAGAGACAAACACTAAGACAAGTGTTTATAACAAAGAAACATTCCCAAGCATCACAAGGGAAAAATCCAAATATTCAATATTTATTCTTAATGAAAACCTGAGAAAAGCAGGTAGTAGCAGGAGAATATGACTTAATTATAAACAGAAAAGATGAAACATTTCTGAACCTGACACTATCCCATGAATAGTTCCAAGAATGTGACATTTAGTAGTCAAGGAGCCATTGTTATGAACGCATTCACATACTCAATCCACACTTAATGAAGCATATACTTCATTCCAGTCTTCATCCTGGGCACCAGGGATTCAGAGGTAGACAAGATGCTGCCTAGGATGACAGAACTCTTAGTATATTTGGAAAACAGATGAGAAAGTAAAACAGTCACTGAACAGTGACTTAACTGATGTAGGGTCACAGATGAGGATCACCTCACTTGGCTTGGGGTTGCCAGAATACTTCCAAGAGGAGAAGACACTTGAGCTGGCCTTGAAAGACATGAAGGAATGCCTAGAATGATAAGAAAGGATAGAAAACATTTCAATACACAGAGACTCAGAAGTACAAGAGTAGACAAAGTAACTAGGAGGATAACAAGTAGTGTTTCATTGCAGAATATACTGTGTTGAGTAGGAGAATGTCTGTAGGAAGATAACAGGGACCCCAGTCATGAAGCCTTATATAAAAAAGTGATTCAAATACGTCTGGAGTCTAGCTTCTTCTGGAGGGCTGGCTCCAGTGTTCTGTGTATTCTGGCACAACAGCAGATGTCAATACTGTCTCTTATCCATGGCTTGCAATACTTAGGCCACAAGGGCAAATACCAGAATCATCTTTGAGAGGAAATGACCAGCAAATTTTGAGCCAGGAATTTTTGTCTAAAAGTAGCAGGGGATCTTGAGCCAAGCATGAGAAGCCAAGATCTAATGCCAAATGGGAATCTGAGAACTACACAGCTGAGTGCAAAGAGCAGGAGGACAGAATGGGCAAATTGTTATCAATTGGGATAAATTCTGGAGGAAGCTGAAAAATCCACGATGGGATGTTTCAGCACTCTTGGCGGTTTGTTTATATGAGAGGTTGGTCTGACGATCCACAGTAGATGAGTTATCTGGCACACAGTAGGCTCTCTATAGGGTGTGTGATTGTGTTATACCATTTGTCTACTTAACATATGTGCCTATATGTAATGATTCAGCTTAGAGCCAAGAATCTCTAATGGCAGATAATCATTTAGGATATTTACTAGCCACATGAGTATCTTATCCCTTCAAAATAATTCTCTGTTTGTCACTGTACATCAAGTCCTATTATAGTGCCAGAGTAGATGTTCTCTGAACTGAACTGAAATGAAAGAGCCCTCCAAAGCAGCCTCCCCGCCCTGCGAGTCCCACCCCGCCCGTTGGAAGGTCGACCAAAATTGTGGCAGATCAGTGATTTCTACACATTCCTCAGTTTCAATTTTTAAATGGACAGATTAGTTTTAAAAGCAATAATAATACAAGCATCAGACTTATATCAAAATTAAAATAAACAATTTTATACAAAACAGTAAACTAAAATTAAGAAAAACATCAGACTGTATAACAAGGTATTGAAGAATGCTTTACAAAGCACTATCTTCATAACAGCAAAAAAAGATTTTTTATGATTAAAAAATCATAACAAAGAATTTTTATGATTTAAAATGGGTTTTCAGTTTTACAGATTATTTGTAGGTGTATAACAAAACCATGGAATTTTTGAGAGCTGAAAGAAAAGAGAGAGCTTGTCTGACTCAATCCCTTGCTATTAATGAATGCAGACCCACAGAATGGTTTACTCCAAAGTTCTTTTTGTGCAACTCTTTTTTCAGTACTTGATGATACACTAAAATCAGGTACATCAGAGTCTTTATTTTCCTTAACTACACGTTTTTAAGTAAAGGCATTGTGCAAAGGTGAATGAATATCTTGGCATCTCCATACTGCAGCACAGAGTAAGGCATTTGATACAAAGTCAATGAATATTTGTTGGATGAATGAATAAGTGAATGCATGCTCCTTCATGTATGTAGTCTGCCTATGTATCACACGTAGGATTGCTATCTCACTCATTAATAAGCTCACTAATGTATATCCATTCTCTGCATCATCTATACTAGACTTCATCCTAGAACTCTTTACTTAGTGATGGATACCAGGTACCTGATTTGTTCCATGTTTCTGACTTTAGATTTAGTTTCTGAATTAGATTTCTTAAGACCGATGAGTTCATTTGGTGTCAAAGGTTTCCCCATCTCCTATTCCTAGAAGCTTAACACAATTATCTACCCCTAAGGATCTTACCTTTTTCAGACCAATTCTGAAGACTGGTTGATTATGGATTAATCCCAGCATTAGGATCTCAAGGGAAGCTAAATTGTTTTATACCTGATCCTTCATATTTTTATGGCAAAGATTAAGAATTTGCTTTGTACGCATGAAATTGCCCTAAGATGAGACATGCTATCAGCACTAAAGTAAACAAAGTCTGTTTCCAGCTAATGTGAAACTGACCAAGATGGCAATCTGAGTTAACACTTTCTTTTTTTTTTTAACTATTTACTCAGTACCATTTATATTGACATATAACATTATAGTAGTTTCAATTGTACAACGTAATGATGCCACATTTGTATATATTACAAAGTATCACCTTAATATTGTCTCTACACAGTTACAAAAATTATTTCTTGTGGTGGGAACTTTTAAGATTAATTCTCTTAGCAACTTTCAGATATGCAATAGAGCATTATTAACTACTGTCACCATGTTGTACATTACATCCCCATGACTTATTATTTTATAATGGGAAGTTTGTACTTTTTGACATATGTGCTCAGTAACAAATTTTTACATAAAATCCAATTAACCCAGAAGGTCACTTTAATACTGGTGCTTCCTTGGGAGATTCACAGAAATATTGGGGAAACCAGTTACCCTCTTGGCCAGTGTGGTTCTCTGAAAGACTTGTCTTTTTTTCAGGAACATTTGAAGTGTATCCACACACTTTATTTCCATATCAGTTTGGCTAATACCTGACATACATTGATTGGCATATATTCCAATATTGGTCCAGATAAATATTACTCCTGGGTGGGTAGAGATTTTATTTCAAGATGAAGAAAAGAAACCTGGAAAATGGAGGTGATTTTCAACACCATTTTGTATCTTTATTTCACTTATATTTTTCTAATATGCTGAAATGTGAATTAACACTTTATTTGATTTGAATCCACCTAGAAGAGGCCAGGTTGAACCACTAAGCCATTCAGAAAAACTGTCTAAAAGACATAGTCCACTAGCCAATGTTCTTTGTAAACAGGTGACCGGAGATACTGGCTTAATACTAAAAGAATAATCAATACTTTATTTTTCATTAGATTTTCTTGCAGAAGATCCCTGATGTGAGTGATCAATAGGGTATTTTTTTTTTTTTTTCGGTATGCGGGCCTCTCACTGTTGTGGCCTCCCCCGTTGCGGAGCACAGGCTCCGGACGCGCAGGCTCCGGACGCGCAGGCTCAGCCGCTCCGCGGCATATGGGATCCTCCCAGACCGGGGCACGAACCCGTATCCCCTGCATCGGCAGGCGGACTCTCAACCACTTGCGCCACCAGGGAGGCCCTCAATAGGGTATTTATTCCTCAGAGCTCACAAATAAATAGGGTTGTGTGGGCTAAATATTATTGGGATTGTGATCTTCAGTGGGACCACTGCTTGAGACATATTCTCCTGCCAGTAAAAAGGGGAGGAGCAGCAGTTGATAACAGTGGGAGTCTTAAGTTATTGGACAGCAAGTTATCGCCATTCCCTTGCTTTCGTATTCCATAGAATTCACTATGCAAAGCTCTGACAATGCTGTTGAATAAATGCTATAAAGACAGAATTTTCAAAGAATTCTCTGTGGCAGAAGATACAATGGCAATTTTTTTTCATGTTTTCATTTTTGTTCTTATTTTCAATAGAAAATGGAAAATAACAATAGTACCATTCTTCTCACAATTTGGATTCCTTCCCTTTCAGTGAAGCTAATTTCTGTGCCTGTTGGTTATTCATATCGTAGCAGAATAATTACAGGAAAAAAATGCTCACCTGTCATTATACAATGCTCTAGATGAAAAAACTAAGCACCTTTCTTTTAATAACAGAAACATGTAAAATATAATAGGAAGGTATCCTTTACAAGAACAGTTTATGTTTTCTCTAAGGCACCTGTTTTACTCTCCTATGAGATTGTATTCATGTTTCAAAAGTCTTATTTGTCAAGATATTGAGTAACTTGATAAGTTGCTATTATTTAGAGCATATATTAAATAACATATATTTGCAATGAGATGACTGAAGAATTTAAATTCATTGGAATGTTATGATGAAATAGATTTCTTTGTTCTAGTAGCTGCCCTCCACTATCGTATGTTGAATCTAACCTTCCCATTGGGGAAAAGATCTCTTCATGATATCTTGGGTCAGATTCCAAAACTTTCCTGATATGTATTGATGTTAGAATTTTCTCATTTCAATATTTACACCAATATTTAAAACTATAACACCAAACTCTTTATTAAGTTTGTCTTCATCCAATGTTTCATGCTAACTAGACATGAGCTAGGCACTCTGCAGATGTTATTCCCTGACAGAACACTATAAATATTTTCATCATCCCCATTTTACAGATGAGGAAACTGAGGTTCACAGAGGTTAAGTTACTTGTACAATATGCATAATAATGAGCAGCAAGTAACCTTAGCTGCCTAATTCCACAGCCTGAGAAATTTCCAGTAGAATACAATACTCAATAGTAAAGGTTTCATAACACCATTTTATGACAGACCATTTTTTAAAAAGAAAGGCATTTGTAATTGTCTGGATTGACATTCCTTAAACATGCATCTTGCTTATTTCCCATGAGGCTCCAGATGTTAAAAATCTATAAATTTATTTTCTCCCTTAAGAAAAAAGACCCTATTTCATTTTTCTTCAAGAACATTTGATGTGACCAATTTCTAACACCCAATCATTATATACATCAATAGATCAGCAATGTTGTCAATATTATTAAGTGTTTTATAGGTGGACAGTATTAACTATAAAATCAAGATTCCTTATTTACAAGTTACATAGCTGAACATAACAGAGACCCTTTGGCCTTTACTGCTTCTTTTCCATGTTATTCAAAGAGGTATAGCAGGGTTTTGTTTTGTGGGTTTTTTTTTGTTTTTTTTTTTTGACAGTCGTTCCAAAACTACACATTTCCTATTTTGCCACATTGATTCTTTTCTTGGACCTATGTTCTCCATTTCCTTGGGTTTCTGTTTGACTTCTAAAGCATCAACAACTGTTAGACATTCACTTAGCTTGTCATTCATACCACCGTTTTTACTTCCTTGGCCAACAATTAACCTTCAAAACCATGTTACCTGGAATTGCTGTTATGT